>NC_089215.1:20558340-21233340 GCF_963930695.1 Labrus bergylta | reverse complement strand
CAGGCAGACCATCAGACAGATGGAACAGCAGATATATATATATATATATAAAGCCAGAGGAGTTGTTTGCGTGAAGGAGAAGAAAAAAAAGAGAGGGGGAATTTTACTAAAGAGAGAGAAGACGGATGGAAAGCGGTGCTGGAAGAGACACAGTAAGGAAAAGGGGGAAAAAAAGAGGCGAGTAGAGACAGACGAGGCAGGTAGCTGGATGAGCAGATTTAGAGGGCAGGAGATAAGAGGAGAGATAAAAGCATAGAGGAACAGAAGGAGTAAGGGAGGGGGGAGGAGGGGGGGGGGAGGGGGGAGGAGGGGGGGAGGGGGGGAGGCTGCTGCAACGTACAATGTTTACATGCACCAATACGTTGTTGAACATGTCTGCTTACTTATGTCATTAGCTGCCGCGACTGAGTACGCATACACAGCAGATGATGGCAGATGCGGGGACACACAACACACTCCACTCTCACACATACACACACACACACACACACAGAGAGAGAGAGAGCGAGAGAGAGAGAAACACAGAAAAATGTATGTGTGTGTGTTAGTGTGTGTGTGTGTGTGTGGGTGTGTGTGTTTTAAACAGCCAGTACAAGACAGGACTGTTATGCCTCACCGTCTGTAAAAAAATCTGTGAAGAGGTGAAGTGGAGCAGAGTTAGACGTAGTAACAGAGTCTGTGTAAATCACTGGTACCCAACCTGGGGTCCAGCTCCCCATAGTGGGTCGCCCCAAAGACTGGAGGACCAAAAAAACACATCTGTATGTTCAGGCTAATGAATTTCTCGCATATCAGAATCAGAATCAGAATCAGGGTTTATTGCCAAGTACATTTACACATAGAAGGAATTTGACTTGGTGTATTGGTGCTAAACAGTTAACAAGGAAATAAAGCAGAACTAGCAACAACTTAAATAGTACACTATAAGAAGCTATTACAATATATAAAATAGAATTTAAAAATGTAAGATATAAAAAATAAAAAACACAAAATGTACAAAAGGTGCAATGTAGGAGCTGTGCAGTGGACTATGAGAAAAACAATCTTAGTGTGTTTAACTACTCACAGAGTGCATGTGAGGAAGATACATTTTTAAAGTCCAGTGGGCGCTAATGTAACGCATAAAGAACAGTTCATATTAACCGCCATTAAGAAAACTAAACATTTGGAAACAGCTGGACAATTTGAATCTACTGTAAATCAAACCCGCTTCAGCTGCAATATTTCTATCAATCTAAAAAAAACATTTAACATTTAACATTTTGAAAATTGGAATTAGTAAATGTACAATGTTTAAACATGCTTATTTTAGCCACCTGAGGGATTGATGAGGAGTTACTCACACTCTTTATGAAGCACACGCGGATATATAAATGTAATATTAGCTATACATATATATATATATATATATATATATATATATATATATAGATTATAAAATGGAAATCAATAACAATATTTAAACAATAAAAATCATATTTAATGAAATAGCTCTTCTCACATTTTCATTTCTTTTTTTTTTAAGATTTATTTTGGGGCTTTTTGTGCCCTCAATGTAGAGATGGGACAGTGGATAGAGTCGGAAATCAGGGAGAGAGAGTGTGGAATGACATGCGGGAAAGGAGCCACAGGATTCGAACCCGGGCCGCCCGCACAGTGGACCACAGGCTCCACACATGGGGTGCCCGCCCCAACCACTGCGCCACCAGCGCCCCACATTTTCATTACTTATCTCAAAATCTTCTCAATCGGGCCTAATCATATTTACAGGGATTACAATATTAATATCTTTATGGGGGAGACTGCAGTGGGATATTTTGAAACCTCTCCTCCATCTTATTGATTTCCCCAGGCTGGTATAAGTTCTCATAAACAGTTTCAGCTGCATTCAGTGTGTCGTACTCAGCAGACGTGGAGCCAATATGCAGAGCCATGTAGACGTCATTGTTAGGAGCGGGAGGCTTGTTGGCGGAATCAGCACATCGTCTCATTTTCTTCTTCTGCTTAACCTTATAGACCAGAACAGTCACTGTTAGTCCAGTTATTAATCCCACACACACACTGCTTAACAGAATCATAGAGATCTTAAACAAGCCCCTGTTTTGGGGTTGTTGAGAAATGTTGAAGGTTTGCTCTGTGTTCTCCGTTGTATGCGTCAGAATTGGCACACTGTCTTTTGTTGGCGTCCTAGTTGACAACACAGGGTCGCTTTGTTTCCTGCGGACACTGATGTTGACCGCAGTTGAGGGAAGATCTTCTTGGCCTATCATGGCGCAGACGTAACTGCCTGAATCCTCATTACGGATCGATTCAAAAGATAAGAGGTCCACGTTTGCTCCGCTGTCTTTTAATCGCTTCTTGTTCTTGTACCAGATGTAGCCCGGGTTGGAGTTCCGGTGGGCATTACATTGGGGGTTGCAGGTCAGAATCATCTTCTGACCTTCCATCACTGTCCAACCGGTCTTCCAGCTGACAGCCGCAACCATATGGATGCTCACAGCGGAGTCGAAAACCTGGAGCCTCACTCCTGGGTCGTCCCTACATAGTCCTGTAACGTTTCTTATACCGTATATAAAATAATAAATCGCCGTGTCACTAGTTTTGAGGTCCTTAAGTTTCAGCGTGCAATCATTGTTTCCGCTTTCATTGTACTGCAATCGAGAGGAATACGCTGAAATCTGTTCCAAGGGTTTAGTTTTCCCTTCAGGATTAAATTTTTTGGACCATCCTGATATCGAGGTGACTCGAGCATTTTTTGGATATGTGCAGGGAAAGTATACGGATGAGCCCTTTAAGCTGCAGACTTTTCTGTGCTGGTAGGTCACACACCCAGGGGATGATTCTGGAACTGAAATAAAAAGTACATGGGTTAAACGTTATTTTAGCTTGATTAACACTCCTGTAATCATGAGGTGATGTCCAGACAGTAATGATGTGATGTGAGATGTACCTGTCACAGGAAACAGCACCAGAAGGGACCAAAATACACTTCCTGCCACATTTGCCCACATTGTTGTTTCAAGATAAATGTGCTGCGACCAAATAAAGAAGAGAGATAAAACAAGAAGGTTCAGAAAATTATTGAATGTCCAAATATTGAAGCATCTCAGGGTCAATCACATGCAATAAAATGTCAATTTGCCATCCAGAAGTTGTTGCAAATAAGTGAAAACTTAAACTACGATAACACACAAGGTCACAATTTCTTCAGTTTCGTACAAATTATTTACACTTATTAAGAATAAATCACAAATTTTCTCTAACAAAACATACATTCATGCTTTTTATGGTCATCTAAATTTGGGGGAAATCAAGTTGTAAATTCAGAATTCTACTCAGAATAAACCTTTCGAAGTTTCTGATATCTTATCATGCCATAAAATCCTCCACAAAACCATGACCAGAATTAGAAAAATAAAATTTTATTAGAATGATAAAACATTCAATATTGGTAAAAAAAAAAAGAAAAGATTAACAATCACACTTACATGCAAGTGGGTCGGCTGTTTTGATGAAAATAGTATCTGATGATGTGACTGTGAAAGCCCCACATTCACACTACCCTCTCCCTTCCTCAGTCGCCAATCATCACCAGTTTATCAAGAGCACATATATGGTCTCTCTCCTTAGTCATGTAATGATTAACTTGCCTTGATGATGTTTTACTAGACAAAAATGTGTTGGTCTTTCTCTATGGTATATCAAACGTTATCAATCAAACTTTATTTATATAGCACCTTTCAGACAAATTAAATTGCAGTTCAAAGTGCTTTACCAGAGTGCAGAAAAGTTATTGACGAAAAAGTAGTTGATAAAATCATTGATAAAATCATTGAGAGACTAATGCACACCAATAAGAATTAAAAAATATATATAAAAATGAAAAAATAAAATACGACACATAAAAGCAATAAGATATTAAAATTAATACATAGGAGAAGAATATTTAAAATTGTAGTAGGATAAAAAAGACAATAGAATAATGTTAAGGCGCTTCCCAGTGCCTGGTCGCTGAAGAGTGTCCTTCTCTTAGCAGTATTTTTTTAGTACTGACAATAATGAGTGTAAAATCTGTATTATTGCATGCTAAGCTAAAGCTATAGCCATAAACACTGGTTATTCTTCTATACTGTGATAAGGCCTGGGTATTGAACCTTTAATATTATTCCCTGTCCCAAGCACAACACCAAAACACTTCTGAATATAAAAGGATAAAGAACTGAGAACCTTAAAGCCTGTTTGTTGCAATTTTAACATTTTAAATGATTCAGTAAAGTTCTTGAATGATCACGTGATTGGACAGTTTAAAATAAACAGTTTGCCTTCGTTTTTCTGGAAAAGGAATAAAAAAACATAGATGGAGCAAACATAGGCTTTCCACATTCTTTGGGAGGGATGATAACATTTGTTTTTGGCCACAGCAAAAAAAAAATGGAGTTCTGATCACAAGTGGACACTTGAGACACATGGGAAGACAGATTCAAATTAATCCTTCCTTTCCTTTCCTTTCCTTTCCTCTCTTTCCTTTCCTTTCCTCTCTTTTCTTTCCTTTCCTTTCCTTTCCTGTAATTTCTTCTCTTTCCTTTCCTTTCCTTTCCATTCCTTTCCTTTCCTGTCCTCTCTTTTCTGTCCTGTCCTTTCCTTTCTTTTCCTCACTTTCCTTTCCTTTCCTTTCCAATCAATCTTCATTAGCGCCAATTCATAACAAGTGTTATCCCACTATACAAAAAGCAGGTAAAAGACCTTACTCTTTGGTATTTAATGTGAAATGTGTCCTGACTTGTTTAGAGTCAACTTTCAGGGCAGAAGTAAAATTGTAAAATTTGGGCTAAAACTAATTTTGCAGAATCATTAAGTATACCTAACCTTATTCTGTCATTATTTTCATCAACAGCTTACACAAATCTGGCAGAACCCAGCTTTGGGATTCAGACCAGTTTTGTGAAAACACCATTATGGCTTCCTGGGTACCATGGATGAGGATGTACTTGGAGCTCAGGTGTGTGCTGTGTGTACTAAGGCTGAGTCAAAGGCTGCAGTGCTGGTTTATTTCTAATAACCCTGTCATGTCATTCCCCAATTTCCTGTTTATCTTGAGCTTTCAAGTAAAAAGCAAAAAAAAATCAATAAGACTTCGGCTGTACTGACTTTGTTTTGGTAAATGTTTTTTTTTTTTTTTAAAAGAGAGTTTAAAATCATGCCAATAATTTACAAAAGCATCTTATTATTAATTGAATACTTCGTCTACATGTACCAACATGCCTTCATTGAACTACATCTGATTGACTCCAAATTGAACAGGGTGAACTGTTTGGCCTCTCATCGAGTTTATCTGACACGAAGTCAGTCAATAACCCTTCTCACACATACGGAAATCTCCTGAAAAACTCCGGAGATTTGGCTTACCCGGAGGTTCTTTAGACTATGTGTGAACGCAAAGAGACGCATGTTTCGCGTGGACTTTACCAGGAGTTTATCCGGCCAGACCCCTAGTATTTTATCCACAGAATATCCAAGTGAGCTGATGTCTGAAAGCAGCCGAATATACTCCGGAGATTTCAATTCCAGCCAATGGGACCCGAGTGACGTTTATATACAGTGACCGGCTAAAGTGTCTGACCACTACGATCTCCATGCATGTCATTAAACGTCTGCATTATGTTTCCTGCTCGTCAGTATTTTGTTCTCCTCTCTTTTGTGGATGTTGTCATTCCATTGGATTACACTTAGCATTGATATAAAGGCAGATATTGTGCATAATATACTTCTGCATTGTTTATTTACATCACGTCTTACGTCGGGAAATCCCCCACCCCCCCCTCCCCTCTGACAGGGAAAGTCCCCCGCTGTGAGGAGCATATGTGAACGGTTAGTTCGGGAGAATCAGAGACTCCCCCACACTCACCTCCTTCAAGAAATCCCTCAAAACTCACCTCTTCATCATTGCCTACAACCACTAATTCCCCCCCCTCCCCCCCCTACATTACTTCTTCATTGTACTGTCCTCGTCGTTTTGTTTTTTGTTTTATGGTTTTATATTTTGTCAAAGCATCTTTGAGTTCTTAAAAAAGCGCTATAAAAAAAACAGTGTATTATTATTATTATTATTATTATTCATCTCTGGAGCGGTCCTCCTGTAAATATCTAGATATTATCTGGAGTGCATATGTGAAAACGGCTAATGTTCCATATCGTTGGTGAGAAACAGACAAACGGTGGTCATGAATATGTAAATGTGATTATGTGGAGAAGACCAATGTGGATCTTTTGACGATTAAGATCTTTGTAGGTATAAGTTAGCAATTAACACAAATATAACAAAAACAGCTTTTAAATTGTCGAGTATACATAAAAAATACATGACACTTTAGTTTCAGTCTATTTTAACCCAAAGTAAAAGCCCATTACATCCTCCTGTGTACTATTTAACATGAATGGGATACACTTAAATGTAAACACCAAGGAGACCGTCGGCCCAGTTGGACCACTTGTGAACGGTCGTCGCCCTAGTTTTAGTGGAATCTCTCTGATTGGCTGTTGGAAGGTTTCATTTCTCTCCAGCTCTCACAGGTTCAGTAAAGCCCCTTGAGCATGCCGCTGTAGTCTCCATGCTTTCACCCATCAGTGCGGTTTCTATTTGTCACCTCCGCCTCTTCTTTTCTTTTTCCACTAAAAGATCGAGGGCTGACAACGCCAGCGCCATTTTCAACTTTTTATCAGACATTATTCTCCATTAGTAGGCTACCTCTAATACGAGTGGTGAGCGACAGAGGTGTGAAAATGGTCTTCTCGTATCATAACAACGAACTACCGCCGCCTGGCATGGAGCGATATGTCCTCTCACACATTGCTCAGACCAGACGTGGTGACTGGCCGTCTGTGGTTGTCTTTGTGGAAACTTTTTGACCAAGAAAGTCTGCTTAGTGCGTCAGGGCCTTAATTACAGATGAGCAGTGTGTTTTGCTTCAAGGATTTTTCTGTACATTAAATTACCTGAGTTGACATTTTTTGCCTATATTTTAAATTCCACTTTTAAGAAGTTATACATAAAGTGTAATGATTAAGAACATTTAAAGGCCCGTTAAACTAATGGAAACCCAATTTAGATAGTCATGAAGATAAACTAAAAAAATTAATTACACTTTTCGAAACCAAAGTAGAATGAAATGCTTTGATTGGAAGATTTAATCGAGGATGAGAAATCTTTGGTTTTAATTATACAAGTTCCTTTTTTGGTTTTCAATCCGAGTAAATGGTTCTTCAGGATTTGTCCGACTACAGCTGAAAAACGTCTGAATAGCTAAGAGGCTGTACTCCTGACAGGCTTCTGTATATTCAGTTTGTATCATTTCCTCCTGCACCTGCTCCCAGTTCTTTATTGGAGGGGTTTGGATGTAATGTGTTCTGGTTTTTAAAGATTTGACTAATTCAATATGTTCTCTGAACTATGACAAAGACATCTGCACTGACCTGATTGAAGTTGTTTGACTCGCTGGAGTTCATAGAAGCTCTCTTCAGTTTCTACAGCAGCGTGCATGCAGCCGTTATCGTGTTCAAATTTGAGACCATCATTGGCCTCGTATCCTTTGGCTGTTATGATGCCGTACAAAGAAAGCATTAGACCCAATAGACTCCCATGACACCTACAAGAGAAGCGTAAAGAGCGCTCATTAGACCATCCTCCTTGGGGTTTTTGTGGTCTGCACACTAAATGCATCTTTGTGTGTTGGCCTTGGAAACAGGATGTTGTGAATAACAGCATTAAATACCTGCTTGTTGATGCTCCCGCTGCACTGTGTTGGTCGACACTGTGGCACAGGAGGGTTGAGAGGTTGATTAAAATCCTTGAGCCATTCTAACAGAGTATATTTACTGTTTTTCTAGAAGTTTTCCTTGCAGTATTTTTTTCTATCTCTGTGGACAAGCTCTGACTTGAAACCACTCTAACTTTGGCCTTTTCATCCATTAAGTAAACACTTGAAAGAATCCTGCAGCTTTTGTTAATGCTGTTTTGTAGTTTGGACTCATGATTATGAAAATGAAGCACATTCTGAAAGGGACTCTTTAATTATCAATAAACAAACGTCTTTACTGAAAATCTTTCCCCCATTTAAATGTACAACAGCTTACTTTAAAGACTAACACACAAGTGTTGACTTATTTTATCAACCCACATAATTATGTCAATCAGTTTGATAGAAGTAGAACCATCAGAATGGTTTAATCATGATAACACGACACAAATGTATTTTTTATTATTTTTTATTAGTCAATTTATTGAACATTTTAAGAAAATACAAACACAAAATAATAAAATACAAACACAAAATAAATGTTTTTTCAATGAAACCTGCATATAATTTTTGAAGCAAAGAATAGGGTCAATTACATGCCAAATAAATCAAATCTTTATCGTCATTGAAAACGTGAATTAGCAAGGACAAATTGCTGAGAATAGTAAATTTGGAGTGGGACTGGGATTGGATCTAGGTAACGTAAAGCTTGGGAAATTTTAACTGAGAGAACACTAACGGGCTGGTCTCGGCTTTGACCCCCAAAATAAAATAAAATCAAGTTTATTTGTATAGCACATTTAAAAACAGCTTCATCTGACCAAAGTGCTTTTCAGGCAATGCGTAAAAGCAAGAAATTAAAAAAAAATCTATACATATGCACATACATACATACATATATATACACATAATACACACACACAAACATATATATACATGCAGCATACATACATATCACATAAACTAAACTACCCTCATACCTACATGCACATGCATACATACAGATACATACATAAGCTAAATATATGGGGTCTGTTTCAACTTGTTTTAAATGCCAGGGAAAAGAGGTGAGTTTTGAGTTTTGATTTGAATTAATTAATTTATTCAACGAGTTGATTTGTCGAATAAAGAAAGAAAAGCCTGGAAAGTGGTTTGGGTCACAAAAAGACCCTAACACGGCCATGTTTGTCTTTTCATTCTACAGTCATGGTACAGCCAGCAAATGCAATAAATGAGATTTCTTTTTTAAAGTCAGACATCATTTTGTATTTACAGTACTCTTCATATGTGGTTAACATGAAATTAACAGAAAGACAATCCCCCCCCCGATTTTTAAAGAAAAAAAAACTACTACAAACAACCAATACTGGCCTGAAATATATATATTTTAGATACATTTTAGATTTAAGATAGCGACAACAAGCAAATTGCCCCCAAAAATAAAAAGTTATCCATTCGTTTGTTTTACTTTTAAGACCTTAACATCATCCATCTCAAAATGTTACGTCATTGCACTTTCCATTGCTGGTTCACTGCTAGCTTGTTGAATATGGTGTGCCACGCCCCAGGAAGGAATGTCATACGCACATAAACTTTATTTTTTAATCACATACTTCCTTATGATTAGCTCAGCGTTGATTTTTAGTTATGGAAGTATTTACATGTAAAGATAAACATGATTTATCTTAACTGTCCCACTCTACCCATATTCACCCTATAGTTTCAAGCCTCATTAATAAATCCTTTAAACAGGAGCTCCTTGGTGAGGGAAATTTGTTTATTCCTAATCGTTTTCTAGATCTTGCACCCACTCAGGCATGTGCAAGTTTTTTTTTGGATTGTACAAATTAAAAATGCCCTAAAACAGAAAAAAAAAAGAGGAAATCCTACATGATTCAGTATTGTCAGTCAAGTTTGAAGGCTACTTGCTCATTAGTTCATACATGTCGTAAACACCTTATTAGAGACATCATGCTTAACTAAGTCTGAATATGTCTCAGAGGTCTGGATCAAACTCGATCAAACTACATCCTGAGTGCATTTTGGGTTAATTTTCACCTGTGAGTACATATTTTTAGTTCAGGCCATTTAACAGGATGATTTAACAGGTTAGAGTTTCTAATGATGGTGGCTTCCTGCCTCTCTCATAGTTGACCCCCTGCTCAGATTTCAATTAATTATTGTGTTACAGTCACACATAAGCCCACTGGCCAGAAAACAAATGTTCCCCTGCAAACAATCAAATCTAAGAATAAACTGATGAATTAATATAGTCTTGAGTCAAGCCCATGAAAACGGAACCAAACACTTACCACTATTCAGAGCAGAAGCAATGCCATCTGGTTTGAGTTTATATCACTACTTGCATGTAATTTGTGTTATAGTTGATCTGAGTACTGTGTAAACACATTTTAATACACTGGGGGGAAAGAAGAGAGAGAACATCAGGACAGAGATGAGTGACGGGAAAGCGTACAGTACTCTCGTTTCTTCTTCTCTACTCCCTCACTTTCTCTCCCCCTCTCTGCCCTCTTTCAGATACTTTCGGTGTTGATGGATATAGCACACTCAGCAATATTTCAAGTAATGATGGAGGTGCAAAAAAAAAAAACCTCTCACGGCCAAACAAACATGCTTCGAGCTGCTTAGGCTCGCGTTGACAAATGGGAGGGAGCACTAAGTACAGTCAGAAATGGCAACATGAATTCCCTAAAGAGTTGAAAGAAAAAGTCTGACTGCTTGGTTAGAACATAACCAAAACCATAATACTGTGTAAATCTCTCACACACACACACACACGCAGTCCTTTGATGAGCCTGAGGCCCAGAGGGAATAATGGTTAGCAACCTGAAAAATGCCCTCATCACAAAAAGCCTCTGACAGTAATAAATGAAATAGTTGAGCCAAACACATTAATCCATGCCTGCGCTTTTGTGTGTGTGTGTGTGTGTGTGTGTGTGAGTGTGTGTGTGTGTGTGTGTGTGTGTGTGTGTGTGTGTGTGTATGTGTGTGTGTGTGTGTGTGTGTGTGTGTGTGTGTGTGTGTGTGTGTGTGTGTGTGTGTGTGTGTGTGTGTGTGTGTGTGTGTGTGTGAGTGTCTAAGAGAGACAGCGAAAAGCTGTGAGAGCGCTCTGCAGTAAGAAAGCTAAAGGTGGTAATAAACTGTCAAAGAAGCGTGTCTTGCTGTCAATCTCATCTGGCTACCTTAGCATCGAGCAAATATGAGGTTTATTATTGTTTATATGTGATGAAAATGAGCCTCTGACAACACCAAGAAAGATTAGCATGACTGTTAGTTTAAAATGCTTACTAAAGTAGGCTAAAGTCTGACTCATGTCAAAGGCAGATAGACTTCATAGAGCCAACTTCGACCAGGCCCAGACTTCCATTGTTTGAAGCCACGCCCCCTCTCTTGCATGTGTCACTGACACTGAGTGTCTGTACATGTGTATGTGTGTGTGTGTGTGTGTGTGTGTGTGTGTGTGTGTGTGTGTGTGTGTGTGTGTGTGTGTGTGTGCGTGTGTGTGTGTGTTGATGCATAGTGCGTCCTCCAGGGTTGATGTGATCGGAAAAGTCTCAAAGGAGATGAAACATCTGTTTCTAACTATTGGTTAGCAGTTCCAGCCCATGATGCTAACGTTAGTGAGCATGCAACTGACAGAAAGCTAACATCAGTGTTGGGCACTAATGGACTTACCAATTGCAGTGTTAGGGCGCGGTCACACTGGCCATCCGTACCGTGCCCAAGCACGCTTCAACCCTAAAGCTCAGGCACGGTACACTTCCTTGGCTTTGGCACACTTCGGAGAGGTGTGCTTCAGCACGGTACACTTCATGCACGAGCACAAGCACACGGGAACACAACTTCATTATGAAGAAATCCAGAGGTTCATGTCTGTATCTGACTAACATGACTCAATATAAGACACAAAGTAGCTGTCATGTTCTCTGTGTTGTTCTCCTATGTGCGGCTGCGGACTAACCCGCGGACTCGGCCGTGCATCTATTCTATTTTTTAATTAGAATACTGAGCATGCTTCATAATAACATAAAGCGTGCATATGTTGTATTAAGACGTTATGTACAAGAGGTAATCGCGTCATTCCGTCATGGGGACAATCGTGCTTGAGTACGGCACGATATGGATGACTAGTGAGACCGCGCCCTTAGTAGTTTGACTGCATGACTCTGTAGCTTAGTGGTAGCTTCCTTGTTTTCTGAATCAAATAACTTTTTAAAAAACTGGTTCAATGTGAAAAAAATAATACTTTGATGTAGTAAGCTAGGCTACCTCTTCCATTTTGCTGTAGCTTAGCTTGCTACATTTCTCATGGTTGGTATCTTTGGAGTAGTAAAGGTTAATTTGATGTACACTATAACTGGTAGCTAAACTTGCTACATTTAAAGGTAGCTAGCCCAACGCTGTATAACATACTTACTAAAAGGCCTCGCTGCAGAACAGACAACTTTTGTTGGGACTTCTGCCTAAAACATTTTCTCATCTAGACTTTGTCTTCAGTTTGTGTTTTGTTTTTAAACCACAGAGCTGGACTACAGCAAGTTATAATCAGACTCTGTTTTATTAAAATCTGCTTCCCATGAGATCATACGAGAACACAATGTGTGGTACATTGTTCCTCTGGCAAACAAAAATTCAAATAATATTTTAATAATATATCTACTCTGCAGTGTGTGCAGAGTATCTGGCTCCTTTTTTTAAATGTATAAAACAAAATTAAAACCATGAATAGAACCTTTCCCCGATCAAAAAGCTCAGTTAAACCAGCAAAAAGAAAAACTAAAAAAAACAGCTGACACAATGTTGTTGTCCCCTCTCTCATCTAGCATCACCAAATCTCTCCCCCAATACTGCACGTTTGGCCTCTCACTTCTTACTTCTCCCACATCCATCACTCATACACAGTATACATTTTCTCTCTCTTTGTTTCTAAACTGTGTATTTTTAGTCACCTGTTTCTCCCCTTCATTCTCTTTACCTTTCGCTCTTTCACACTCTCTCTCCAAACTGTGTATATTTGGGTCTGTCTGTGGGGAGTCAGGGGTCATTATTAATCTTGCTAGCTCTCCTAGCTTCAGGCGTATAACAGCAGGGCAGCATCTGTGTGTGTGTGTGTGTGTGTGCGTGTGTGTGTGTGTGTGTGAGAGATAGAGAGAGAGAGAGAGAGAGAGAGAGAGAGAGAGAGAGAGAGAGAGAGAGAAATGGGGGGTGGTTGCAAAAGAGTCAGTTACGTTGTTCGAGTAAAGGTGTGGGAGAACATGTTTTTGTGAGCGCCGTTTAGGGGTGTGTGTGTGTGTGTGTGTGTGTGTGTGCGCGTGCGCGGCGCGTGCGTGCGTGCGTGCGTGTGTGTGTGTGTGTAAAGGAAGAAAAGTGCATCTTGCCGTGATGGATCATGAGAGACCCACATTCTTAATGCACACTCGCACAAGACAGACACCCATGAGAAATGAAGGGGAGACAGAGAGGGAGGCAGGGAGCAGAGAGGGGGAGGGGACTCGGAGGGAGAGGTGATAAGGAAACTGAGAGAGAGAGAGAGACAGCTGAGAGAGAAAATTAGAGAGAGAGAGGGGGGGGGGGGAAGGAGAGAGAAATAAAGTAGAGAGGGTGAGAGAGAATTGAGGAAGAGAGAGAGACACACAAAGAGAGAGAAAGAGAGAGAGAGCAAGGAGAGTCCCTGTTTCTCCTGAACTCATTAACCGTTGTCCTCTTCGCCCTCCCTCCTGCACTCCCACAATGCCAAGCAGCGGCGTGCATCAATAATGCTGGTGACAGCACGAGGGGGCCCGGGTCAGACAAGCAACCGCCATCTCCCTGGCAACCAACCACTACGGCCACCATTGCCACGACAACAATTGCCCAAAGCGCACAGGGGGGGTATCCCCCTTCCCCGCTGGCCCCCGGCTCCCCTCCTGCAGCCCGCCGCACAGCGAGGGCCGCCGTGCCCGCTGCTGCCGGATCAGAAGCAAGCTAAATCCGCAGCACGGCTCCGGCAGAGGATGAGGCGAGAGAAAAAAGCTGACTGATCTGGATTCTGAGGTGAACTGAATGGACAGGAGATTGAATCCAAGCTGAGTTTTATAGCAGCATTATTCAACCGGGAGGAGGGAGGAAAAGGCGAAGGGACGTTCTGGAGGAAGAAAATCCCAAAAGAGTCGCGTTAGCTGGACTGTAAAGCTCCGGAAGTGTCCATGCAAGGAAGGACCCAATTATAAAAGGGAAAAGTTGCCCTTCATTGACCAAAGCAATCCAGGCCTATGCATTTGAATACAGAACTACTCAAGTTAAGGATTGCAGGGGGAAAAAGTGATTTAAAAAAAACAACCCTGATGATTGTAAAAAAAAAAAAACACACAAAAAAAAGCCAATTAGTGATGCTTTATCTCCCTATGCCTTAAAATACATATTTGATTGTTTTTGGTTCTTTCACATTAAGGGACAGTGTCCACTCATGTATGTGTTGGCAGTGCTTTTTTCATACAAACCATACTCAGCGTTCAGTTTTTTCAAATCTCAGCGTCCTAAATGCAAAAGTGCCCTCAGCATCATTAATTGTTTTAAATTGTCGCCCTATTAGGTACAATTTAGTAAAACAATGGTGTCATTGTTGTAGCTAAAAAACACATTGCACAGGTTATGTTGTTTATTCTGCACCCCTCGAATTATTTAAAATGAAGTTTATTGGTTTCATCACAGAGGAAACAGAAGACAAGAAGTCCTGCCCCCACTCCTGGCTTCTCTTTCCCAGAGAAATAAATGCTAATGATGACTTTCCAAAATATGTTTTCTGAATTATAAAATTTCAAGTATTTTGTAACTTTCAAAGCCGGCTCTACTTTGTAATAAAGCCAGAAATTCTAATCATTTGAACCAAGAACTTTTCAAAAGCAATTCAACAACCCCCACACACAGCTACATTAGGTTTTTGACAGCTTGCCAATGTCAAAGCTTTTAAAACTGTTAGCAGCGAACAAAACTGCTTGTTTTTGGCACTGATAACCTCCATTTGGTATTTTTTTCTGAGCTTTCTGTTGGCCTGGGTGCCTTACTTTTATACACTGCCTGTGTTTTGCTCTGTTTTTTCTTTTTTCTGTTTTTTTTTTTTAAATATACCCAAATGCACCTATACTGTAACATGTTCATCTTAAAACAGACTCTCTACTGTAGGGTTATTATTGAGGGGGGAAAAACTGCACACAACAAAAAAAAGCCTACAATAGCAAGATTTTTCTTTGCAGCATTCATCAAATTGTGTCAATGGTTAAATAAATGGAGGTGAAAGTACTCAGATGGAGGATTGTTTTTGAAAAGTGCTCTATAAATAAAAGGTTATTGTTATTATTATGGATGCCAAGTAGTTTTCTTCCCTACCCTGCCCCTTTAAAATGCTAGCACTAGCCATTCACAGGCAGTAACTTTTCTTATAGCCAGAAATCCTACCTACAAATACAAATCAAATGATTGATTTGTATTTGCTCATCCTTTAAGGTGTTTGATGATATCACATTACCAAGGCAGGAGTTCTTTAGTTCGTTTTTTACATTTAGTTTAAAAAAAAAACAAATAATCTGGTGTCCCTTGTATCAACTTTTTATTAATGCAGAATTACAGTAAATTTGGAATTTGTTTACCAACCTTAATTTCACGTGTTGAAACCAAATAGCATTAAGGAGGCCTAATCTTGATTTAGGATGCTTGATTTAATGATTGATTTGCCCTAACCGCAATATCATACGATGTTTGTATGTAGTGTTACTTCTGGTTACTACTTTTGTTCAAAATTGTACATTTGTGAAAAAGTATGCTGCTGATGGCATTTGAAAAGGTAGATCAAACTGTGTTGCATTAAATAACTTGCAATTACATAGAGAAATAGAGATAGATAGATAGAGAGATAGAGAGATAGATAGAGAGGGAGAGAGAGAGAGAGAGATAGACAGACAGTTAGACATAGACAGATAGATAGATAGATAGATAGAGCCATAACCTACTTTCACAACATATGATTCTAACTCCTGTTAATCTTTAGTGATGTCATTAATTCATTACAGGTTAATGAACCTGTCATTGCAAAGCTGCACACATGAACATGGACAATAATGTGTAGCCTGTGTGTGTGTCTCCCAGTAAATCAGGATAGCGAAGTGGCTCTCTGCTCCGTGAAGAGAAACGAAGGAGCAGCAGAGGCAGAGAAACAGAGACAGAGAAAGAAAACGTCTCGGGGAAATTGGCGATAAAACGAAACAACGTGAAGCTCCTCGACGCTGTGTAAAATATCATATCTCTTGTAATCGTGTTTCTTTTTTTTATTATTTTTAAGAAGATCGGTGCAAAAATGTCAGATCTGTGTTGGCTCGTCTGCCGGTGGATGTGAAGCGAACGACGGTGGGGATATTTCCTTTCCTCTCGGACGGAAAACAAGGCTGGGAAGGGAAGGAGGGAGGGGCTACTAGCGCCAGCCTGGCCAATCACATCGTGAGACATTCGATGGGCGGGGTTTTGAGGTAATTGCTTCAGCCAATAAGAGCTCGTCTCAGAGTCCTCGCCCCCACGTGGGATCTGAGTTCAAAATGACAACGAACCAGGAGCTGAGCCAATCACGGCGACGCAAGGTGTTAATCTTGACGCGGATTGGCTGCTGTTTTTCTCACAGCAGTCCCCCTCAACTCATCACGTTTAGCCTGTTGTTATTAACTCTTTCCTACCACACAGGAAGGAGCTCCGCTACCCATAAAACACAATCCCGCACTGTAATAGCCAAATGTGAATTAATGAATGATTCAGAGGCGGTTTGTTTTTAGAAACACGATACATCAGTTAATCCTGACTTGTTTCAAAGCCTCGTTTCAGACACATTTTAAACAAAAAGGAAGCGTAATATGGAGTACTATAAGAGAAGCACATGGGGCGATTAGAGCAGCCCTGATAGTAATCAAATCAACATGCGAGAAAACCAATGAGATTAAAAGCACATGAGAAGTGCATGCTTAGCAGTGAGGTGTAACCCACATTCACACATTTAAGTTCTAAAATTGTGGGTCAAATCGGCTCCTGGTAGCCTGTGCCATGTTCAGTCAGCTTTACATGGAAGAGAAACCAGACTCAGGTACAGAGACTGGAAATGATTGAAACAAGGGGAAAACAGACCCCTCCCACCCTCTGGTTTTAATTGCACTGATGTTTTACAGTTGATAACGCCACACTTGTTGTTGACGCCTTTCACAGCTCTGCGTGGTCCTCCGGCAAAAAAAAAAAACACGGGACACATTAAAAGCAGCCATTTTAAATAGCACCAAAGTCCTTCCCTCCCACGCTATGCAGTCACACAGGCACCAACACTGACAAACCAAGCATCAATCTTCTCTCGCTTTTTTTTTTTTTTTTGAACCTCCAAAAAAATATATAGGCAAGGCTCTCATAGAGGAGGCAGAGAAGGCGGACACCGCCCCTCTGTGGTTGCTGTGGGGATTACAAAACCGAGTATGGCAGGGGTGTGTGTGAGGATGCAACTGTTTGGGCAACACTTGTTAATAGAAGTTTATAAGTCTTCTTTTTTATATCTGAAGAGCTCCTGCAACATGCCATTGGTGACATAGCGTTATTTGGGTGGTTTGGGAGGTCACTGGACAGCAGAGCCCTGAGCACCTTTCCATTATTCTGCCTTGTGTTTGAAACAGAACGAAGAGAGATAAAGAATAAGAAGCATTGAACAGAAAGAGCCAGTGAGAGAAAAAAGTGGGATGTGAAGCGAAGAGGAATACGTACAGTAAGTCTGATACTGATGGAAAAAGAGGAGATTTTTTTTTACATCTATAAACTTCCTGCAACTTGCATATTAGTAAGACCGGAAAGTATGTGAATCCTAAGTTTGTTTTATTTGCATTAAATATATTTTCATTTCAGCCAGATAGCAATCGTGATGCATCAATTTGTGCCCACTGAAAGCAACCAATTGATCCCCAACTCCGCTGCTCACTTGTTGACTCCTCTTTAAACTAAAACAGCACCAAGCAATGTTTTTTTTTA
Source organism: Labrus bergylta (assembly GCF_963930695.1). Taxonomy (NCBI): domain Eukaryota; kingdom Metazoa; phylum Chordata; class Actinopteri; order Labriformes; family Labridae; genus Labrus; species Labrus bergylta. The sequence goes on along the minus strand of NC_089215.1, from coordinate 21,215,506 downwards.
AAAATCTAATCAGCATGTCAATGTTGTTTTGTTTGGATGATTTTTGATAAATTGAGGGAGAAAAACTGTTAAAAAGTGGTGCCACTAGCTCATTCTCACTATGGCCTCCCAGCATTCATTAAGCAGCAGATGGTTGCAATACATAAAGGATTGGGAATGAATTTTCAGCCCAGCTGGGTTTGCACTGTGAGGCTCTTTTGGGTGTCAGTATCTTAAGACTTATTTTCACCGGCTCTTGTCCGCCATTCATGTAGAAAAAAAAGGTGAATGCAGGAAAAGATCGTCTAAGAGCAGATGTGTCTCTTTCATTCCAGTTTCCAGTTTGAGAGGTGAAATGTTAGAGCTGAGCAGTGTCAGCCAATTATAATCCTTGAAAATAGGCCTATATGTACTTTTGAATGCAAAAACATATTGGTTCTGATGCAGGACACTTTTGCATCCAAAATGTCAACGCAGTCTAAAAGTACTGGAAAGAAACCTTTTTCCTCTTTTCCCATTTATTGCCAACATCAAAAGTCCTTTTCAATCATAACACAGCCACGTCGCCATGTTTCGATTAGCTAACAGGTTGCCTTGATATGAATACTTCCAGTGCATACACAGGTCCTGACACAAGTTGATTTTCAGTGAAACAGATCCAGATGGTGTCAGGGAAACAAATGCAGGAAACAGACAAAGACATGAACCCTTCACAGCAATGTTTTGGCAACAGCAACAACAGGGACAAGCAGTGGACTCAAAGATTGATCCTGCTGATCTCGCTACCATTCAGTTCACAACCTCTGGAATTAAAGTGAAGATGAGAGAGAGGAAGAGGAAAATGAGGAGGGGGGAGGGAGTAAGAGGAAAAATAGAGGGAAGAGGATGACTGGAGGAGGAAATGGTGGAAGGGAAAAAGTGTGTGTGTGTGCGTGTGTGTGTAAAGGAGGGGTTGTCTGTGTATTAGTAGGGGGGACACTGTGGGGTATGAGGCAGCACCCCGCAGTCCCGAGTAATGGCAGAATAGAACTTAATAGGGTAGAAAAAGGCTGGAGGCGGTTAACTCAGAAACGGTCATTTTGAATTCCCCATCCTCTCCCTCCGTCACTCCTACTCTTCTCATCCCTCCTTCACGCGCCTCATTTAAAAAAAAACTTGCTTTCCTGTCCTAGACAGTCTGTCCTTTTCCTTGCATCCTTATCCCCTCTTTACCTTCCTTTTTCTCTCTTGCACCTCCATCCACTTCTCTCATCTGCTCCTCCTTTCCTACCTTGTTTCCTCTCCTTCTATCTTTTCCTTGCCTCGTCTTCCGGAATCATCCTTTACCTCCTCCTCCTCCCTCTGTGTCTCCTTGGAGGAGGTGTAATGATAGCTATTTGAGTGTCATCAGAGGACCACTATAATGGCTTCTAAAGCACCATCCTCACGGTTGCCACGGTGAACCTGGCACAGCCTCTGTCCCAGAATAAGAGGTGAAGAAGAAAAAAGAAAAAAAAACATCTGGTCGGCTATCGACAGGCGTCAGCGTCTCGACGGTGGCACATCAGCAGACGATGAAGCCCCCGGGGGCCACAGAGAGAGAGCTAATGATGCGTGGGATAGGATACATACGAGGAGGAAGTACAGTAATAGTGATAATAGTGATAGTAATGAAAATAATAGTGCTGATAACAATAACAGAATATGACTTTTTTTGATTTGTTGGCACTGTCTGCCTCCTCCTGCAACATCTCCTTTTTTCTCATATTCACAGTGTGAATGTGCCTGTGTGTGTGTGTGTGTGTGTGTGTGTGTGTGTGTGTGTGTGTGTGTGTGTGTGTGTGTGTGTGTGTGTGTGTGTGTGTGTTCGGTGTGTGTTGTAAGTAAAGAAAAGAAAAGGAAAGTGAATGTTTCCATGATGAACATTTCAGTGATGCGAACGGGAGGATCTGATTTCCAATTCATTTGTGTTATTTAACAGATAAGGGGGGTTAAGTTCTCAGAACCAATTACACACACAAAAAAAATGCACAAAGCTGCAGCTCCTCTTACCAACAGGAGATCAGATGGCTTGTCCGAGCAGAGTGAGTGTTTAAAGTGAAGTGATTCATACACATCATTAAGAGCGTTCATGAGCAGACTAACAGGGGAGGGTTTTTTTTTATGTTTCCGTCCTTCTGGCCATTTTAAAGCAGGTATGAGCCTCCCCCCCCCCCCCCTGGACAAAGCACTTCCTCTTATCTCTGTGCTAAAATGGCCTCTCTGTAAGTAGTTTTTTTTTTAAGGAAATGTCATCCTGCTGTCTTTAAATCGTCAAGTTTATAATTCATTATGAATCAGTGCAGTAAAAAAAGTTGAAATTAAAATGTTGTGTCATGTTTAAACAGTCTGTATTAATCATAGACATAGTCTCAGTGACGTCACCCGTTGGTTTCTGAAGTGGACTTTTTAATCCTAATGATGAAAGCCACGTACAGTACACCATTTTATATAACATCTCTGTTAAACTGGACCATCGGATCCTCCCTCTACTGACGGACTATTGCTTCAAGTCCCGCGGGTTTACTGTGAACTTGGTAAATCCGCTTTTAGCTTTTTTTGCTCCAAAAATGTGGAATAATTTACAACAGCCTTTCCCAAACTTAAAACTGCCGCGGCCCACTTTGAAATGCAAAATTACTCCGGGCCCATTATAAAATAAAAGTTTTGACTACATCTGTAACTTTCAGTTAGGGTAAATTATTGGACATGACAACATGATATTATGGCAAGATAGACACGAAAGTTGACTGAACAATATGTCCATGAATAGTCATTACAGGCCTTACTAATCACTTAAAGGGTTGACTCATGGTAAATCATCAATATTGTGATACTTCTTTTATTTTTAAAATTGGTGGAGGGCTTTTCGAGGCCCACCTGCAGTACCTACGAGGCCCACCAGGGGGCCGCGGCCCACACTTTGAGAAGCACTGATTTACAACACTCTCTCAAGATTGACACTTTTGTTTCTCTTGGACAAATGAAGACAGTGATCTCAAACCACTTTACCACAGTGTTTGATTGTTTCTACTGAGAATCATCCTGACCTTTGCTGTTGTATTTGTGCCCTTTTTGTTTGTTTTGTATTTGTTTTGTATTTTGTATTTATTTTTTATATGTAAATACATGCTGCTGTTTTTATCCTGCACTACAACGAGCCAAATGCAACGAAATTTCGTTCTTATCTGCACTGTAAAGTACAAGTTTGAATGACAATAAAGAAAGTCTAAGTCTAAGTCTAATTTGTATCTCAACATCGTTGCAAATGAGGGAAACCACATTTTTCCATGATTTTTGAGGCTTAAATTAAGGTTTGAAATGAAATTAGAAATGCTGTCTCACACTTCCTTTCAGTCCGCCTAGCAACTGACAAAGATCGTTGATCTGACGTGGGCCTTTCGCCCCCTGACAATCATCTTCAACTACGCCCCTAATTATGCATTACTCTTTTTTTATGCCTTTATTAGAGGGACGGGTTATTGGAGAGAGACAGAAATCAGAGATTGGTGGAATGACTTGGGAAGGGTATAGTCACAAGTCAATTGTGACTATACCCTTCCCTACAATTCACTTAGCAGACGCTTTTATCCAAAGTGACGTACATCAGAGAGTAAGTACAACACAAGCAAGGATCTAGAAAAAAGGGAACAATGTCAGTAAGAGCAAACGATCAGCTTTGAGTCTGATTGGACACACAGGTGCTGACAGGAAGTGACCAGAGGCAAAGCACAACATTGAGGGCAGTTCTTGAGAGCTCTAATCAGGATAGAAATCATCTTATAAGTCGTCGTTATCAAACAAAAACCATCGTCATTACCATCATCATCATCATCATCAATAATATGGAGACCATCATCATTAAGTTAGTAGGTATTCATGAAAGAGCTGGGTCTTTAGCTTTTTCTTAAAGGTGCAGAGGGACTCTGCAGATCGAATGAAGTTTGGAAGTTTATTCCACCACCGGGGGGCAACAGAGGAGAAGAGTCTAGTCAGCGTCTTAGGACCCTGTTGTGAAGGTTGGATCAGACGCCTTTCATTGGCAGAGGTATGAGGTATGTGAACTAACCAAGCCAGAGGCGACCTGATGCATTCCTCTCAGCCTTCTTATAATAAAATGAATATGAGCATTAAAAAGCATTCACCCCCTGGACAGTACGATGAAGACGAGCTAGTCAGATCAGAATTATTTTTTTTGGTAGTAGGCTGTAATCGTTCTTATTTCTGCTGTCAGAATGGACATTTGAACATGGGTGCGTATGGGACTTCTAGGGCTTTTGGAGCCAGCCTCAAGTGGATACTTGAGAAACTGTAATTTTTTTTTTTCACTTCCGAATTGGCTTCACTTTTTAACACTGGAGGTTACCACTTGGCTGTTAATCGCCTAGTATGACGTCTACCAGGCAGCAGGATTTACAAGCATTAAAAAGAACTCAATAGAAATATTAATTCTTCTTGCTGACTGTCGCGTTTGCATATTGTAAGTCATAAAGAGGCGTCAGTATTCATTTCAGTCTGTTTCACAGAAAAAACAGACAAAAACAGTAAAAAGTACTCTCAGGAGCTTCAACTGGCAGGTTTACAGTAACTGAATTGAGAGACAACCTTAAAATAAATCTAATCTTGAGATGATTGTTGTGTTATTAATGAATGAATAATTTCTTATTTCTATAGCGCCAAATGACATTGATTTATCCCATGGTACTTTATAGATATTTACATACTGACAAAGCAGATCTGGAACGAAAAAATAAGAAATGTGACCACCCAATGGTCGATTATTGTGCCTTCTCTTACCCAATGATACCCAACAACAATCCACAAAGAGCCATCACTTGGTGAAAGTGACAAGGAAAATATCCCAGAATCTTTGGACAGAAGCAGACACATTGATGAACAGCTAACATAAAGAAAGTCAGATCTATTTGGTGAAAAAAACTGTACACTTGACTGTATATCAGCTCCCACCCATTAAATGGCTGCTTTTTACAGGGTGTATTTATATGCTGCATATATCATTGGATATCAACTAGTTTAAATGTACCAGATTAAAAAAAAACACTTTTCCAGGAGTTTTATTTTGAAAATAAATGTCATTACTAAATAGGCTATGTAATGTACAGCTGATAAGCATTTGAGTCACATTTTATTGAAGACTTTTATTTAAGACTTTTGACGACATTTTGCTCAGTATCAAAAAGATGTGTTTTATCTTTCTGACTTCAAAATCTGGTATTAAAAAAACATAATTTCGACAGCACAGCCACAGATATAGATGTATCATACTGTTTACAGTTTCTCTATTTAAATATTAGGATAAAACAAATCATTTTGTTAAAAAGACACTGGGATGGTTCACTTTGCAAAGCCAGTGGCTTATTTCTGTCTTTTATTCTTTTCTTTTTAAAGTTACACATTATCATTAAACAAATACAAACATATCTGCTGTCTGTAGTTTGTCTTATCTTTAATACAAACACCTTAGAAGCTGATCTCAAATCAGGATCTCACAAACACGGGATGTCAGCCTGTTCAGTGTTCACACTCAACGAACTGCAGCCCTTCTTTGCTTCAGTATCTGTGTTTGTGAGAGTGTGTGTGTGTGTGTGTGTGTGTGTGTGTGTGTGTGTGTGTGTGTGTGTGTGTGTGTGTGTGTGTGTGTGTGTGTGTGTGACACGCATTGTTTATCACATTTTGCGTAAAAGCGCAGCAGTTCAAGTCTGGGTCAGAGGGAGTAAATCTTTGGGTGGGTGGTGTTTACTATGAACCCTGGGACCCTCCTGTGACCTCTGTGTGTGTTTGTGTGTGTGTGTGTGTGTGTGTGTGTGTGTGTGTGTGGTGATGATATGAGTGTTACTGTGGGTCAGTGAGCCTATGTGTATGTTTATAGTCATTAACAAAAAGAAGGGGAGTGTGTGTGTGTGTGTGTGTGTGTGTGTGTGTGTGTGTGTGTGTGTTAGGGGATTGGGGAGGGGCAGAGCAGATAGATTAGCCAGGATGGGATGATTGGGTTGAGGATTAGATGGATTCAGGAAGAGACACGTCTGTTTACTCTGCAAAGAAGACTCATAATAGGCTGATTGGCAAGGTTGATTAGTCACACACACACACACACACACACACACACACACACACACACGTGCAGGATAATTTGCTGCACACATGTTCATTCATAAAACTCATATGTTGATAAGCTTATTATCATTGCCTTTACGTCATCTCTCATCTCCATTTCCTTTGCTTGTCTCCTAAAATGTAGACGTAAAGTCCGTCTCCTCTCGGCCTCTCGGACACTTTTAGAACTGACCCAGAGAAGCTTGCAATCAGAGAAGATGTGTAACTAAACCCCCCTGCATGGGCAAGTAAGTGGAGCTGCACTCAGGCAACTACCCCAAAGGCACAGGGGGGGTGCTCTGGTTACCTGGTGCTGTGTGTGTGTGTGTGCATTGTTTCTACTTACCTGTCCCTATGTGTCACAGAAGTGCAGGGCTCAGAATAAAGCGCAGAGACAGAGAAAGGTAGGATTATACACATGGCAGGTTAGAGAAAGGCAGAGAGAGAGGAGGAGAGGATGGCAGGGAGAGAGGCTTAAGATTACAGAAGCAAACAGCTGCTCTTTGTTGCCGAGTTCGGTGCTGATGGCAGCTTATGTTTAGGGGAAAGAGTGAAGGAGTCCATCAGTGCGCTACCATCAAATTTGCAGGACTGCAGGAGGATGTTCTCCTCCACTGATCAAACTTTTGTCTGACAACTGAGGAAACCTGGACTTCAAGGTTTGAAGAAGGGAGGTCAAGAGAACTGGATGTGATCCAAAAGAGGGGCAGAAAAACAAAACCCCAGGGAGGCTTAGTCGGGGGGTGGGGGGGGGGACCAGGTGATTGAGCCTTCAGGGTGAATAAAAAGTCAAGAAAAAACCTGGAGTGAGCCTGGAAGAGAGAGAGCAGCAGGGAGAGGAGAAAGCAGAGCGAAAATTGGTCTGCGGAGAAAGAGAGGTGGAAGCAGACTAAAGAGAGATCAAGGCGGGACCCCGAGTCTTTGCTGCCTCTGGCCTGATTAGGGTGAGGAGAGCTTGAGGTAGATGGGAGGCTGAGGGGGAGTCAGAGAGAGACCCCGATCATCAGTGAAGAAGAAGGGGAGACAGAAAGCATTACAGCAGGACGCTTGGTGAAAGAAGCCTCTTAAAATCTGGAATTAGAGCCGCAGAAACTTGCAGAGGGGGAAGCCCACAAACCACAGTAAGTAAATTAGGAGCCTGTAGCTGGAGGAACGTGTAATGAAGCCATGAAGGCAAGGGACGGAATTTGTGGTTTTTAAGAGTGCTTTATATACTGCACCTCAATGAATTGATTTCCTGTCTGTAAGACATTTCATCATTCTCCATGACTTCATATCCTTCATTATTCCTTACCTCTTAAAAAAAATGTAATTCCCCTTTTTTTTGCCTACCTCTTACTTCTGCTCCCTTCCACTGTCTCCATGACTCGCCCGACATCTTACACATGTAATGAATCCACAGGTGAACATGCCGGCTAACGGGAACCGTCCCTTGAAGTTACAGTTTGGTCTCATCAACCACGAGGGACGCTACCTGACTGCTGAGAACTTCAGCTTTAAGGTAAAGCATCCAGAGCTGTGCAGAGCGTGTGATTGTTGGATTCACAGACCGTGTTTACATCTGTTATTAGCATGCATCCTCCTGAGTGACTGAGCAACTCTAGATATGGTTGTTCACAACTGTCACTAGCATGCGTCACCTAATGCATCTTGAGTGACCGCTTATGATCAGATCTTAAGATTGTTCTCATGTAGCCTCAGTTACCTTCATGAGCTATAAAAAAACATTGACTGAGTGATGGGATCTCAATGCATCCTGGGTACGTTCGTCCGCTTATTGTTTGTTTGTTTGTTTTATTTGGATCCCCATTAGCTTCAGCATAGCGAGAAGCTATTCTTCCTGGGGCCCACAGTTTATATTGTGACAATACATTTAACAAATTCATATTATACATTATTCTTTTCACACTACACAAACATTCCACAACATTTCTTCAATAACTCAAAATAATAGACAATTGACATAAATGAACAAAAGAAACAGACAAACACAAAGGCTCCGTCTGATTTACAGCATCTAAGACATAACATGACCCAGTAGTCCTATCTGTACTGACTAAAGTTTCTCCGTAGATAATGTTCTTTAAGACTTCTTTTAAAACTGTACACAATGGATTATTACTTATGGATGATCCATTTGTGATGTGATCCCTCATGAAAGATGTAAATACCAGGTGTAGAGCGCCACAGTGTTTTACTCCTGTAGAGTTCCAATAGACCTGAAACAGCTTGGGATGTTGTACATAGACCAAACATCTAAGCCTCCATGGTGTTGGTTGCAACATTGCCTTTTCTTTTCTTTCAGGTGAATGCATCAGCCGCCAGTCTGAAGAAGAAGCAAATATGGACTCTAGAGCAGGACTCTCAGGACACACAGGTGGTCTACTTGCGGAGCCACCTGGGACGCTACTTGGCCTCCGACAAGGACGGCAAAGTTACCTGTGAAGCGGACGGGCACAACTCTGACTGTCGCTTCCTCATCGTGGCGCAATCGGACGGTCGCTGGGCCCTGCAGTCTGAGCAGCATCTGCGCTTCTTTGGGGGCTCTAGGGACTACCTGTCCTGTTTCGCCCAGGTGATAACGAATGCAGAGCTCTGGGCGGTACACCTGGCGTTACATCCCCAGGCCAACCTGTTGTCGGTGGCTCGCCGGCGCTACGCCCACCTTTCCTTGGAGGACGGGGAGGTTGCTGTGGATGTAAACATTCCCTGGGGTGTGGCGGCGCTCCTGACTCTCGTGTACCTGGACGGGAAGTATGGCTTGAAGACCTGCGACAGCCGCTTCCTCGGTAACGATGGGAAGCTCTTGACGCAGAGTGGGAGGGCCACGGCGTACACGCTGGAACTGAAGTGTGGGAAGCTCGCCTTCAAAGACTGCGAGGGGAAGTATTTGTCCCCCATGGGCCCAACTGGCACCCTGAGGTCTGGACGCTGCTCCAAGCCGAGCAAAGATGAACTGTTTGACTTAGAGGAGAGCCATCCACAGGTGGTTTTGATGGCGGCCAATGGACGATATGTCTCGATAAGACAAGGTAGGCAAAACATCCATACTGTCACAAATCTGCAGCTATGCATGCATATGTTAACTCTTGAAAATGTCATGGTTCTCAAAAGTCCATAGAATCCCTAATAATAATAATAATAATAAACTGTATTTGTATAGCACCTTTCATACAAGTATTGCAGCTCAAAGTGCTTTACAGCAGAACAAGACATAAAAAGAGAATCACATAATAAAATAACACGAAATGAAATTAATTGAAAAAATGGCGTAATAAGCTTTATATGTGATTTTTCACACTTAAATATAATAGGAATCAAGTATATCCTCTGAAAATAACTCAGACTAATCTAAATTTGCATTAAAAAGGCATAAAATAGTATAAAATAGCAGTGAAACATAACCATATAGATGCCTGTTCAAAATGTTACGGTGAAGAAGAACGTTTCACGCTTACTTTAAAAAAATATTTAGTGAGCCAGCCTCCCTGATATCTAATGGTAATGTGTTTCATATATTTGGTGCGTAATTAGCAAAAGCTGCATCTCCGATTTTCTTCTGGCTGCTGCTGGGAACCTTCAGTCGGCCAGTAGAGGACGATGAAGGAGTGTCCTTGAGGGCTTTGTATACAAGGAGGAGGACTTTCAAATCTATTCAGAGTTTTGAATGAGCTGAAGTTTATCTGTGGTTCTAATGTCTGATTAAATGAAGAAAGGCTGACCTTACGTGCCACTCAGGGTGGTCACATGAGCCATTAGCTGAAACACTCTGACATAATGAAGCAGAGTAGCAACAAACACTACCACTACTACAGTTACTACTACTAACCCATATACAGTACACACTGTGCACTGTTACACCCCCGGGAAACTGAGCCATCAATTCACAGGAAGTACACTAACTCTTGGATATGCTGAGAATGCAAGGTTAAGGTAACAGGCCACTCTCTAGTGATTGACAACTGATAAGGGACGCATGGTAATTATGGGTAATGTAGTCTGCTCATTAACATGCATCGATATCATATGGAATACTAGAATCTTTCCAGGAAAACGAGATGGATGAGGCTGATACGGGAGACTATTATCAGCCTCCTCTGGGAGAACTGAGATGAACACGTCATTTGTTTTAGACCAGCATTGATCCCCCCCCCCCCCCCCCCCCTTCCCTTTGTCCAAGTCCCCCTTTGGTCCCCCCTTTATCAAACAATCTGTGGGTCAAACAACAGATTGTGTACGAGTTGTAGACTTGTGCTTAAAATGCATGATGCCACAGAAGTCATTGTGTTCCTGAAAAGGTGAACATCCTATGTTGAAATGTAGCAAAAGTAAGACCTAAGATCCAATCCAAACGTTCCCCCTGGGGGGGGTGGGGATTGTTGCTGGTGGTGCAAACACATTTTTACCATTGTACAAACTTAAACAGCTGTTTGAAAGCTATAAGTGGTTACAGTTATGCTTTGTTGTTGCTGTTTTTGTGTATTTACTCTCAAGCCTTTTGACATGGAAGCTGAATATATAAAACCAGACTACTATGTTGGTGGATCCATTTTGGTTCTTCTCCCAAAAAGAAAATGTAAGATTCCTCTGATTAGTACTCAAATAGAAATCTAGTTGTGATGATCATGTTTCATCTTACTAAAAGTGCTCTACAAGTCAAAGGACTTGCTGAGTGTTGGGTTGCTGAAGGTTTGCTGGTCTGATTTGAAACTGGATTTGGGATATAAGCATAACACCAACGGTGCTTGTCAGCATACTTGGCCATGACATCCATCCACAGGCTGCAGATTCTTGTCTGCAGGGTTCAGTTACTCCAGCCTTGGGTGCTGTAACTGAACCCCTCCTTGCTCATTGTTCCTGGTTAGCAGTGGGAGCTTTGGGCAGAAACTAATCAACCTCCATAAACCAATTGGTTGAAAGGGAAAAAAAAGATGAAGCTTCATATTCTGCCGCAAAGATGGAACAACTCTAAGATGCTCACCTTTTTCTGTATCTGTTCCTCTTCTTCTTTCCTCTAACACTTTCTGCACAAAGAGCTTTATCTGTCTCCGATACATTCGCCCACACACAAAACCACACCATCCTGCTGTGGCAAGTGGTGCTGGTGTTTTGAATTATTGATGAAGTTGGCCCCTGTTCCTGGAAGGCGAAGGGGGGGAGTCTGCTTTCAGAAACCCAAGCTGGATCTCACCTGGGGCCAAAGCTTCTGCCCCTCTCGCTCTGACTCGTTAATCTAACTTGCTAACCCCAAAAATCAGTCAGTGCTGATGTTTGTAGCTGCACACGTCACTGCAGAATGATCAGATTATGGTGCAAATTGATATTTTTTAACTTGACTTTTTTTTGGGCTGCTATGGCATTTCAGTTTGGAATAACTCAAACCAATTCGTCACAAATTTTTGCCAGCTTAGCAATGAGCAATTTTCTTCAAAACAAGCTTCTAATTGGTCATGCAAAATGTTGTCTTTAATTTCCAAATTATCTGGCAATTTATTGATTTAAGTGCAGGCAATGAGAATACCTGGACAAAACGGTGAGTAAAGAAAGAATGGATGGCAGTTGGCAACAAACATTAAAATCTATACAAGAGGAAAATCTGACTCATGAACTTAAAGACTTGTTAAAGGAAAAAAATGTACATCTTTACATACTTTTATCTCAAAAGTCTTTAGAGCTAGTCTCTGGGTGCGACATGATGATTCATGATAATTAAAGAAGAATGGGAAACAGACAGCAAAGAAGGGGAGGATATACAGCTGAGGGCTTTAGGACATTACAAGTGTGTGGCTCTTCATCGTCGTCATAATATCACCTGTCTTTTTATATAAATTAGCACATTTGTCTGCATACATATATTTTGAAAATGAGTCCGAACGCTGTAAATAGGTTATAAAAGAGGGGTGGCTGTTGTACAAGCTAAAACCTGAATGTGGATAAAAACAGTTTTTTTGAGAGAGCTTTTGTGGACAGAAATCCGATTCAGTTTCCTCCAACTGTTCTTAGTTGGTCTTTATTGAAAGCAGTGTGTGTGTGTGTGTGTGTGTGTGTGTGTGTGTGTGTGTGTGTGTGTGTGTGTGTGTGTGTGTGAGTGGTAAGCTGATGCCCCAAGAGAGTGAAAAAGTGATGATTGTCTAAAAGACACACACCTTCCATTAACATACAGTATGTAAACCTGTGCACACAAATACACACTTACACACTTACACACATATTGCATGCATTTAAAAACACGGCCAAAGCTGAGGAACAAAAAAAAAAAAAAAAAAAAAGATTGCACCGCTACAAAAAAAGCAGTGTTGAAGGATGAAGAGTAGGAAAGAGGAAAATAAGGAACAGGGGGATTGGGGCATCAGCTTACCATTAATAATAGATGTCAGAGCCATCTATCGCTGATGGATTAGTCAGGCCTGCTCTACTTGCAGGCTGCAGGTAGGACAACAGAAAGTGGAGCTAGATCTAGGGTCTGATCCAAACTGGATGCTGATAACACTACGCACAATGTGTGTGTGTGTTTCAGTGTGTGTCTTCATGCAGATGACATCATCTTATTTTGTATGCTTGATCAACTGCTGTGTCAGGGATGATCATCAATGTAGCTACTGATATCCTCACATTGCTGGTTTGGTTTTCAGTAAATATATTCTCTCTCTCTCTCTCTCTCTCTCTCTCCTCCTCCTCCCTCCTCTCTGTTTCCTTCTATTCATCCTTCCCTCTCTTTCCTCTGCCTCCTCTCATCTCATCAGATGGTGGCTGTGAGGTCCCAGCTGAGCCCTGTCACTGGATCATTTCTGGGTTGAATTAGTGTGAAATGGACACATGGAATAGGTAGACAAAGCATGACATTGAGTCGGAATGAGAGGGAATGAGAGTGATGGGCCCCCAGGCGGAGTTGCAGAGTAGAGGGGCAGAAATGTATGCTTGAAATACACTCGAGATCAATGATGATTTAACCAGTAGTAAGACCTCATGGTAGCTAGTTTATCAGGAGTGAATAAGATGTGATTAAAGTGCCGCGGCAGCTCAGGAACCATGACATCTCTGTCCCGTATCACCCTCTTTCACTCTCCACGGTTTGATATTGAATTAAAGCAAAATGTGCAAAAGAATTCTTGTAACACGCTGGATTGAAATTGTTGGTGGGTTAGGGTTCCAGTGTTCAAGGTACCTGAGCAGAGGGCTAGTGAAGAAACCTGACTTAATGTGGTTTTATTTCACTTTTACCAACGGAAATGTAAAATGCAAAGCATCATCACAATAAATGATAATCAAACATGAATTGGAATGCTTCTTAAAAGAACAGTTGTCAAAAACATTTTGGTCTTATAAGTGTACTCGTGTATATACTTTGGGTCATTTCAGATGTTTAAAACTATTTTGCTACTTAATTAATTTACATTTACATTTTTAGCATGTTCTCCATATGTTCCATCATTAATAGCTTCATCAACTTGACAGTTCAGTGTGGTTGGTAATAATCTGAACATCCTGCTAAGAGTGTACCATTAAATCCTCGGCTCTCTTCCTGTTTGTCTTTTATTCTTTTATTGAGGGGATCGGACGGGCAGCACTTGAAAGCTGATTATATCAGAACCCCCACTGTGAGGAGGGCCGAAAGGAAGGGACAGGGGAGGGATGGAGGGAGGTCGGGGGGGAACTAACAAAAAAAAAAAGGAGGGGGTGAGGTGCACAGGTTTGGGTTATTAAAGGATTAGGAAAATGTATCCGGCATATTCTGAGATGGATGTAATGTGGGATTAAGCTCTCTGCAATCTGTCTACTGGTGATACCAACGATTGCTTTTGTCAGTGTCAACATTTAAGTTTATGTTGAGACTTACAGAAGCAGAATGCTAACATCATTTTATTAAAGGAGTGAGGGTTCAAGGTTTATTATGTGTTTGACACAGACACTGTATACTATTAGTATACTTTTCATAGTTTTTTAAACTTGGTTTTAAAGTGCTTTCATAAGTGCCTGTCAATCAAACGGGATATTTTTGTTTGGCTGTCTCAATGTAAAAGCTTCATTATAAGAGACGTTGTTTAGCTTCAGCCTGTATCTGTATCAAAGTTCTTTTATAATTATATTTAGTTCTCTGAACTATTGCATACAGAATCAATATCAGAGGAAATGTGTTTCCCCTCAGGAGAGTTTCAGCTTGTCGTGAGTCATGATGACGTAACAGTTTAAGTCTGAATCTTCTTGAAATAATGTAACATGCCCGAATCAGGCGTGATCATGAACTCTTTCATACTGGGCCAAGCCAAACACAACAACACATCAAGATTAGTAAAATGCTCACTTTCCCAACCATTATGTCAGTTTGAGAGAAGAAAAGGAGGTTCTGTTGAGTATTTTGTTTATTTCAAGTGGTTTCATCACTTGAGTTAGATCTTTCTCATGAGCTCGGTTGTATTTTGTGAGCAAACATTTTGATGCTAGCATAAATTCACTACTCAATTCCATAATCTCACCCTGTGTGTATCTGTGTTTGAGTCTTAACTTGATGCGTTCAGCAGTCATCAAACATACTTGGTGTTTTATACTCCACTGCAATGAAAACATATAAAACTTTAATTAAAAAAAAATGAATGGAATTTGTCATCAGCATTAACAGGACATACTGTCTTTGCCCTTCCCAGGAGTGAGCCTTGCAGCAAACCAGGACGATGAGACAGACATGGAGACGTTTCAGATGGAGATTGATCAAGAAACCAGGAAGTGCACGTTCCGCACCAGCCAGGGGAACTACTGGGCTTTAGTGGCCCACGGGGGCATACAGAGTTCTGCCACTGAAATGTGAGTTAATGTTCTCATAGTACTTATGAAGAGTGACTATTAATACATCAGCGTCTGAATTAATCATTTCCACATACGTTGTTTTATACAGGGGTCATAACATGTTGTTATCATTACATCACATCACATCAACATTATTGTTCCGCTTTATTCAAATTCAACCTTTCACTAATTCATACCCTTTAGATTTTTAGTTTAAAAGTTAGAGTGCAATGCTTCATAAAAAAAAATGAAGCACATTTCCTGGCTCAGTGGAAGATATTTATATTTTTTTAAATATAGCAACACAGTGCCATTTAGTCAGGTTATGTGTAAAAGAAGGGATTTAAGACGGCAAATAAAAACTACAGGGGGAGTTTCATGCATAAGAGTGCAAAATAATAAGAAAAAAACCCTGGTTGGAGTATCTCAGCCTCCTTAATGAATCACACATCTGATTTTAAAAAGCCTTCAGCCCCCCTGAGCAGTCACCTTTTACCTTCCATGTCTTGCACATGTACTATCACACTATTTCAAAGCATGTAAAGGCAAGAAGAGTTTTTTTTCTTTCCTTTGTGTTGCCAAACTGCAGGTCAGCAAATAATATGTTTGCAGTGGAGTGGCTTGGCCACAAGGTGGCTGTAAAAGCTAACAATGGAAAATACATCTGCACTAAGAAGAACGGCCAGCTGCTCGCCGTCAGTGACTCCATCGGTAAGAGACATTTATAGAATTTATTCTCCTTTTCTCTTTCTGAAGTTCATCCTCAGTCAAATCCAACTCACCTCGTGTCCCTTCTCGTTTGTCTTCATGATGTGTCACCATTCATCAGGTGAGGATGAACAGCTCACTCTGAAACTGATCAACAGACCCATGTTGATCCTGAGAGGAGAGAACGGCTTCATTTGCCATCACAAGAACTCCAACACTCTGGATGCCAGCAGATCAGTCTATGACATTTTCACCCTGCAGTTCAGCAACGGGGCCTACCACATTAAAGGTCAGCCTGTGACCACTCAACCAAGACTGACTGAATCCCTTCTACCCCTTTTGATGCCTCTTAGCAGCCAAAACCATGTTTCAGAAATAATAATGACAGCATAACAAATATCTGGTATTTCTAGTTAAGATAACCACTCAGCCTAAATTGTTGTATTTACCCTTTAAACCTCTGCAGGTGTGGACGGCCGGTTCTGGTATGTGAATAGTTCTGGGCTGGTGTGTTCAGACGGTGAGGCCCCTGAGGACTTCTCTCTGGAGCTGCTGGAGCACCGCCGCCTCGCCATCCGGGGCAAGAATGGCAAATATCTGCGAGGGGACCAGGGAGGCACACTGAAGGGGGACGCTGTCAGCCCGGGCAGCTCGGCCCTGTGGGAATATTAAACAGAAGTCAATATAGTTCAGAATCCAAAACATGACCCCTTATAAAAAAAAAAACACCAATCAGGGGCCAGCACCGTGACTTTATCATAAGCTGAACTCTCTGTTGTTTTGAATTTTATGGAAGCAACTTTTTTAGTCCCTACTTAAAGTTGTAACAAAAAAAATCATAGACTTGTGCAAAGTGAGTGTGATGAGAGGAACCGATGCAGAATCATCAAAGACAATTCTCCATGAAGTGAACAATGTTTGGATTCAATGCTTGACCTCAAAACTTCAACATTTGCATAAGTGAACATCGGTGTGTTTCCTTCATTTTCTTTCAATCGGAATTTCCTTCTCAATTTCATAACTGTCTGAAGCGTAACCTCAGAAAATATCTGATAAAGACATTAGGATATTTAACAGAGCCTCAGACTGACATGTCTACATCTTTCATGGCAGTCGTTTAAGTATTATGTCGTCAACAATAGAGGTGATACAGGTGTATCATTTCACTTGAAACTCATCCTGACCAGAGATTACACTTACCTGGGTGTCACCTGAGACGGAATCAGTACTCATTAAGAGTGAGTTTACAAACACCAGTAGAAACTGTAGAATACTCTAACCAAGAGTTAGCGGTTACAAATGTTTTCATCCGTCCCTCTGTTGTGTTTTTCTACATTTTGTCTTTCTGTTACGGATATAAAGGAACCAGAAATACTAATGTGGCTCTTTATGTTTTGTTTTTAATAACATCAAATGTCTTATTTTTATCCTAACGGTTCGTTTCACACCGTTCAGGTCTGATGGATTACATTAAAATGAAGACATTCATTGGATAGTTTTGGAATCACACTTGAGGACACCCCAGTCTGGACACGCCCCTGCCTGTGTCATCATAGACCCACGAGGAGGAACTAATTTTAAGTTTGTCTTGCTGTAAGCTTACACTTGGTTCTGTATTAAAAGTCAAAAGTCAAATTTGCACATATAAATTAAAATCACAAAACTTACTGGATAGTTTTTATAAAAGTCATTGTTGACAGTAATGGTGTACTTTTTTTTCCTTGAGTCCTTGGGGGGTCTTAGCGGGCTCCAAGGAAACAAGGTTGGGAAGCATTGGATTACATGATATAGCCAACGCAATACTCTATAGTTTGGTGAAATAAACATTTAGCTGGTTAGATTAAAGCTTACTAAAGCTGTCATTTACAGTATATGTACAAACCTACAATTATACCTCAGTAACAGAGGGAGTATATGGTGACATGAAAGTATTGAAGTATTCAAATTAGATAGAGTAATCGCCCACATTATAACAGAAGTGAAAAAGAATTTATAAATTACTCTAATTTTTTTTATTTAGAGGATGGTTGAGAACAATTTACAGACAATTAGCCATGCAGTTACAGAAGCTATAAAGGGTCCACAGTGAAAGTCTGCAGCAAACATCTAGATAATCTTGAGACCCTTTTCCTCCTTAACATCCTCGATATTTTCTTTTTTTTTGAACAATATGTACCTTATTACTCTATAACTATATACAGTCTGTAAAGAGGGATGTGTAGTTACATTTATTTTCTTTAATATGTAGGGCAACAGTTCAACATGTTTTCAAAGCGGAAGGCCATAAATCGCTCTAATTTATAAATATTCACTGGCAAGTAAAAATAAAACTAGACAATAAAAACAGATTTGAAAATGTGAAAGCGGGTGTCGAGATTTGGAGTTGGCTCGTTAAAGAACGATTACTTTCAAAAACAAGTCTTCTTTTTGCCTCCTTCCTTTGTTTGAGTCCTTGAAGAGGTAGAATCTGCAGCGTCTCCTCCTCCTTCTTCATCCCTCTGTAGGAGAAGCTGCAGGTCTCCACAGCAGGACTCTGTGGAGCCTCCAGAAGTCGTGTTTCTGGAGCCTGTTGCTTTAAATGTTGGAGTCAAGTTTCATCTTTCTTTAATTTTTATTCTTCTTTAAAACTTTTCTCTAACAGAGAAGAGGCCAGGAAACAGGATGAACCATCTTAACAGGAAGCTGAGATGTCTTCTGAGAGTCGTCAGAACCTGATGATGATTTGCTCAAACTCACACCCTGATGTGAGCCGGGAGGGTATTAGGTGATAGCAGGAAGTGCCAGCATTAACACTGTTCTAATCATGAGATCTCCATGTTCTTCTGCAGGTTTATTTTTTTTTAATAAACTAAGCTGTCTGAAAAGAGCCAGCACAGTTAAACCTGCAGCATGTGTAGAGAAAGGACAACAACATGGCCATATTTCATTCAAATGTTTTCCTTTTGTGTGTTTATCATTTACAATGAAACCCCTCTTATCTACCTCCCATTTAGAAATGTGTTCACCTGAGTCTTTTATAGCAGCTATTGCTCAGAACATCAGGTCCTCTGTCACTGTACACGTCAGACACTTCAGCAGACTATGAACTGTAAGACCTTAACCCAGCTGTAACCCTGAGCTCTCCCATACAGGCTGTAATTGCTCGTATTCTTAAGCCACCTGAGCGCATTGGTTTGTACAGAAAGGTTCAGGGAAGCTAGAAAAAAAAATTATGTGGCTGATTGATATTTTTAG
The DNA here is from genome assembly GCF_963930695.1 of Labrus bergylta. Classification (NCBI taxonomy): domain Eukaryota; kingdom Metazoa; phylum Chordata; class Actinopteri; order Labriformes; family Labridae; genus Labrus; species Labrus bergylta. The sequence continues at coordinate 21,196,672 of NC_089215.1, read as the reverse complement.
AGATGTAGAGCATGCACAATGGAAAAATAATTCTGGAAAATAAGAATTCACATGAGAGCAACATGTTGACGCTGAGAAACTAGCTCTGGATTTAATGATATATCATGCTACTTGAAGCTAATTTCAGCTCTTCCATCAAAGCTGTACAGCTAGGGCTTCTTTCCGTCAAGCAATAAGTGTCAGCAGTGTCTACGGTGCAGTGCATTAAGAAAATCAATCACTGTTAATGACACTGTGTCTCAACCTTCATAGACAGGTTACATAACACACAGAGCGAGGCAGGGGCAGCCATGTAGACTGGACTGAAAAAAAAGAGGTTTAAATGATGAGGAGAGGATTTTCTCTGAGTTCTCTGTAAACTCTGAGGAGGGATCGGGTCATCTGCCCCGCAGACACGCCCACGCTGAAGGCTCCCGAGATCCGGCTTTGCTGGATCTGCTGAAGCAGGCGCTGGCATGAGAAGGAGGAGGAAGAGGACAGAATTTTTTTTTATTATTGCAAAGTTATGCTTCTTAAGTTATTCTCACACCTACACCAGTATAACAAATGCCTCTATGAACATGCAGATGTGGTGTGCCAATGTAGGTGGCAATGCTGTTTTGGTTGCAGTGGTATAAAAGGATTGTGAGTTAAATTATGTAGCTTATAAGTGGGGCATAAATGGGAAGATGGGTGTTTTCACTGAGCGCTCATTCATTCAATATTCATTCATTCAACCTTTATTTATACTCGAAAGATCATTGAGGGGCAACCCTCATTTACAATGACATCGAGTCAATATAGAAATATTTAGAAAACAAGACATAAAATCAAAAAGAAAAACAGGGGACAGATAAATACAAGACTGATAAACTCAGTCTACAAAAGTCTAAAATGTATTAAGATAATTAAGCGAGTACAAAACTGCAATGAATGAACACACTTATGTAAAACAGTTACAAACAGAGGTTGGGAGGCTTAAAATCAGGTTTCTAAAATGCCCAAAAGATAAAAGTTCATTTCCCTCAGGAAGATGCTGTATGTTGTTGTATGTTGCTGTATAGGGCACAAGGACCTTGTGTTTATTTTAAAATACAAATATGAGCTACAAAAGCAAACGAGACCATTTTTTCTGGAGCTGTATAGCCTGCACGCTCGGTGTACAGAGGCTAAAGCCGTCAAACCTGGTGGTCCCGGTTAGACTATGACCCTCAGGACTTTGCAGCATATCATTCCCCACTCTCTAATCCCAGTTTCTACTCTATTCCATCCACCGTCCTCTCCTCTGAATAAAGGCATAAAAGCCCCAAAAATTATCTCAAAAATTGTATTTAAAAAAAAATTTCACAACTGATTTTTTTTAATACCTGAAATGAAATAAACACAAAGACTGTCAAAGAATAAAACCTTTGAATACTGATGACTTTTCTGTTGAATAAAATGAACTACCGTAACATGTGTACCTCACCTCTTTGTCCACAGGGGGCACCCAAAATCAACACAAACTGAAAGTTCATTTTAGATGTTTCACATGCTCTTCTGCTGACAGGAAGTACGGAGGGGCTTCTAGCCATGAAGCTAATGTTGGCTTTTTTTCAGTTGAAGTTTTCTAACATGTACTGAACATGGGCTACAAACAAGAGCAAACATGTAACATCCATACAGGATCAGTAGTATGGAGCTTTATAAATAAAGAAACAGTAACTTATATAGCAGCACTGATAACAGAGGGGAACTTGGTCTGCTGTTGGGATTGGTACCAGGAAGGAGATTGGATGTTAACATCTCTGCATGTTATCATGAAGAAAAGGGAAAACTGACTGATAGATGTTTAGGGTTGATATCTAACAGACCTCATGGTTATAGTGAAGTAAATGTTGGTGTTACCTCGGCCCGTTGCAGTGCTGGTCTTAAAGCCAAACTCTGGACGCTCTTCGTGGACGCAGCTCTTTCAGGAGCTCTCTGAAGCAGAGTCTGTGTGAGAAAGCAGAGACGACGGGGAATCTGAAGGCATGTTTAAAATAAAGTGTAAAGGTTGTTTCTAAAATCAGGGACAACACAACAGACTGTAGTGAGTGTGAGTGGTTCAAAATAGTGTTTCCTTTCTTGAAGCAGTCCAAGTCTTATCCATTTAGTCTCTTTAATAAGATCTAATTTATTAATGCTTCAAATAAAATATTTGATGGTATCACTGCTATTGTCCTGTAGTATTCACATAAATATAGCCTTAAACAGTATCTTGTGTTATTAGGAAAGGGGCCGGTATTATAAGTTTTCTTCTTCCTGCTCCTGTTTGCTCATGAACAGTGTTTCAGTATTCTGAGAAAATATTTCTTGTTGTGTATTATTGTGTTGAAACCATACACTGAAATGAGCAAATAAATCAAATATGAAATGAAATGAAAAGACTGAAATTGCAGCCATTTCCCTCTTTGTTTACCTGTAGTCGGTGCAGCACAGCATGGTGCAGCCCACACACTGCTGCCAGAGAGGAGCTCTCAATCTGAACCTCCACTGTGGTCAGGGACTCCTCCTTCCTCATGCTCTCATCCCCAACAATTACCTGGAGAGAGAAACCGTGTGTCTTTTATTCTGTAAGTAGGAGGTCGACCCAGTCTCAGAGCAATAACATGTGTTTATTAATACACTGTGTTTCGATTGGTTTGGATGGAGGGACAACACACTAGAGTCCCAGGTTTTTGTATTTCGTTATGTTGAGGCAACAAAAACACTTCAGTCAATGTTTGGAAGAGTGTGGCTCTTTGGAAGGGCTTGGGCAGCTGAGTTTGAGAATTAACAACATGCTGAAGAAAACAGCCTTTTTAAAAACATTTTACAGAACAAAGTTTCTTAATGACTGACTGACTGATACAGCTTTGTCCACAGGGGGCGCCATCATCCACACAAACTGAAAGTTCCTTAAAGGAGGTTTAACAAAATATCTTAAGTCACTGCTTACTATTTATTTTGGTATTAAACATGAACATAAACAAATGGCTGTCATGTGTTTAGTGAATTGTAAGATATTTTGCCGGAAAACAAAATAAATACTTCGATATGTCGATAAACATTAGACTGATGGATTTAATATCTACGTCGTCACACATTGCCTAGCACAGGGGTCTCCAACCTTTCTTCATCTGAGAGCTACTTTGAAAAAATGAAAGTGGCCCAGAGCTACTTGCATCAAGTCGCTTGCATTTATTTACACAGCACACCTCAGCAGAATTAAGATACTGTTAGTGAAATTGCAATAAGCCAATGCTCATCAATAATCTTAAATTCAAATCAAAAACATGAATAGTTTACACTTCTTATTGTGCCACATAGTAATAATAATAACAATAATAATAATAATAATAACAATAACAAATTTAATTTGTAACGCACTTTACATTTTTGCAAAAAAAATCTCAAAGTGCTGCAGAAAAAAAAAAAAAAAAAAATTCATAAGCTAAGCAACTAACGAAACTAAAAGCACAAGCAGAAGGCTTTGTTAAAAAGGTGGGTTTTTAGTAATAGTAAGCTATGTTGGTGAAAGTTCACATCAATGTCCAAGTAAATATTTACACTTGTTTTTATGCGCCAAATATATGAATAGAGGGAAGAGGTGCATCTACTGTTTTTTTTAACACAGGCAGTCAACCTGTAGGCGAGCTACTGAAAACCTGCCTGAAAAGCTGTCAGCAGTACATTACTCTTAAACTGTATTTTCTGTTTCAAATGACTTTACTTCATTTTAAGAGACACTGCAGCTAATGCAACCATGTAAATGTAGACGATATAATGGATCATTCTTTACCTCCTTTGCAGTCAGTTTGACAGAGTGATTGTTTGGAGCTCGAGCGTGGATCACTGAGCCGCTGACTGTAGCTTTGTCTCCTTGTTGTCCCGTCTTCACTCCTTCATGATGTTCAGACAGCAGCCAGTTTAGTAGAGAGAGGCTCACGTTTTGATCTGAGTTTCTTATCATCAGCGTTTCCCTCAGTAACTCTGAAGACACCCTGACAAATGCAGAATACTTCTCTGGTTCAGTCTTTGAAGTTGTGCTGCTCCTGTTCCTGTGTGAGTTTATAAAAGCTCTGATGGTATCAGAAGTGGTGTTCAGCTGACATGTGGCTTTTGCATGGCTGGTTATGGGACTGTCCACCTGCAGGGCGTGCAGCCAGTCCACTGTCAGCGAGTTCAGGGGAAAGCTGATGCAGCTGCTCAGCCCAGGAAACTTTGCGGCCTCGTCTCCCAGCAGACCCGACAGCAAGAGGACGAGTGAGCAGCTCACCGTCACCGGGAAGTCTGCGTCTCCTGCTGCCGCGAGAGGCAGCGATACTTTTAATGTTTCCCCCGGATGGAGATTCTGCAGAGGGAACGAGAAGTTTGCAGAGGAGCTGTCACCTCCTTCACGGGGAGAATAAGAGAGAGGGGACACGGTGATACTCAGTGTCCAGCCCTGCTCCAAAACATAAGGGCTGGAGTTCTCCAGGACACACGTCAGGTTGAGGGAGTCTTTTTGAAGCAGTCTGCTCCAACTGGTGACCGCGTGACATCTGATCGCTTTCTCCTGGTCGGGATGATGCTCAACACTATTTTCGCTGTCTGACAGCAGGAAGCTGATGTTAAGGACCTGATTCAGGTGAATAAGGAGATGGTTTTTGGATTTGATGGCAGTTTTCAGCGCTGATGCTCTGAAGGAGAAAAAAGAGGAATGTTTAAATAAGCACAGATAAATATCAGCTGAAAAATAAATAATGTTTTAATTCTCACTTTGATATGAACAAGGAGCATACAAGTCAATATTAATATAAATGTGTAATTATATGCAGGTTTGAAAATGAAATGTATGTGCATATATGTGTGACAATACCCATGAAATATTTAAATTAATCCAATGTGGAAATGTGAAACCTCAATTTGCATTGAACATAGAGGCTATATCCCTCCCCTTATCTTTTTTGGTTTGTTTTTGTCTGTTTGTCTTCTATTTTATTTTATATTTATTTTGTCTCTATCTTATTTCATTGTTTTGATGTGTATGTATGTCTGTGTATTCATTTCTAAAGATGTTGATGAAGATAAAAAAAAAAGATATGAACAAGCACAATTACAGCTTGAATTGTGATGAATATCAAAAAAATGTATGTGTACAGTCAATGCATTCACACGCGTCATAAGAGGTGGAACTGACGCCCGAATATACATTATCCTGCACTTCACCTTTGTAGGGGCTTTTTGTGTCTCTCATTTAATCAGATATACAGATTTGTGATATGATAACAATCAGAGAGGAATTAGATACGCACCTTTCACAAACATCCCCGATAGCAGAGAGGAGGTCCTTGATGCTACGGCTCGCCTGTGTGGAGGAGGGCACATTGGAGGATGTTGCCTCCTTTCCCCTCACAGGTAAAGTGATCCTCTGGAGCTGACCTCTGACAGACAGAGCATGCAGCTGAACTTCACCTGGTAAACACGAGACAGGTTAGCTAAGAGACGCTCACTGAATACTGTAAAGTTTCCCAAAAAAATATACCGTTTAACTCAACGTTATTACACCTAACTGATCCATACCATGTCTATTTTCTTACACTATTATAAAGAGCTGCTAACCCTCTATAACTGGTCTGTGTCAGTGTTTAATCTCTTCCTGATTACTTAACATATCACTTCTTTATTTAACATACTCTTACCACTGATTGGTGAGCGCTCCAATTCTGGGTACACTCACCAAACATCAAAAAACTTCTTTTGGTTTTTGCACACTTGAAACACTAAACCACACATTAAAAAAAAATCAACATGGTTGTCCCGACGAGTCAATTTATAACCATAATGGTAACAAATAATTCAGCTCTTAGATTATCTGTTTTAATCTTGCGCCTCTCTTTTTGTTACTTTTTATTATCTATGTCTTTGTATCAGAGTTTTCTCTTTCTTTCATTGTTACTTAATTTGATTTAACTTTCATTAATATTCCCAATAAGATACAGAAATGTTCTTACGGGGGAGTCCTTTAACATCAGACGATTTATTAGCAGTGATCAGCAGTAAGACAAAGTATCTTTTACCCTGGTTTTAAAGTCATACAAGCTAATAAAATGCTCTCGGTTGAGGCGACTCAATCACTCAGGCCAAGATGATAAAATTCTACAATTCTACAATTCACTGAGCAGACGCTTTTATCCAAAGCGACGTACATCAGAGAGTAAGTACAACACAAGCAAGGATCTAGAAAAAAGGGAACAATGTCAGTAAGAGCAAACGATCAGCTTTGAGTCTGATTGGACACACAGGTGCTGACAGGAAGTGACCAGAGACAAAGCACAACATTGAGGGCAGTTCTTGAGAGCTCTAATCAGTATAGAAACCATCTTATAAGTCGTCGTTATCCAACAAAAACCATCGTCATTACCATCATCATCATCAATAATATGGAGACCACCATCATTAAGTTAGTAGGTATTCATGAAAGAGCTGGGTCTTTAGCTTTTTCTTAAAGGTGCAGAGGGACTCTGCAGATCAAATGGAGTTTGGAAGTTCATTCCATAAAACCAAAACAAAGCTTACAGTACTAGTGACATTATTGAAATGATCCTTAAGGAGTATTCCTTGAGATATAAGTGAAGATAAAATGAATGAATTTGTGAATTTAATATACATGTTTGGCCTGATTCTGCTTACCTGCAGTGTTGCGTTCAGGCTCAGCCAATGAGACGACTCTACACACATTTAAACTGGTGGGGCTCTGGAGGGCGGCCACTGCTTTACTGGATGTCTCCTCACACCCGTCGGTGCTTTCTCCCCCACATGATCCCCTTGACAGATCCAGAACCAGCAGGTCTGACCCAGTGCTATAGTAAAGAGAGTCTTTATCCACACAGCCACACATCACAGGCCCACACACACACCCCTCTGTGAAACCAGCCGTGTTCCCCCCTCCTTCTGGTCCCCCTTTGTTCACTTCCATCAGCACCACTCTCCCTTGTTCACCCACTGCCACCAAACACTGTGCACGTCCCGAACTCCCCGCTGCAGAAAATCCTCCAATAAACACGACCGGTTGCTCGAGGCTGTGCAGGACTCGGAGCCGTGATCCTGGGGGACGCAGCGGGAGGAAACACAGGACCCCATCCGGTAGGCCACAGAGAATAACCGGTGACTTGGCGAGAGCAGCATCGATCCCAAAAAGAAGTTTGAAGAGGACGGGGTCGAGGAAGAAGTGGCTGTCAGGTAAATGAGTCTCTGGTGAAGAAGTGGAGGAGGAATAGAGTTGTGTCGCATCACTGGAATGAACACACATCAGTACAGGCCTCTTTCTTCTCTCAGAGTCATTGTGTAAAACATCAGAGACTGTTGGTAGACTGAATGAACTGAGCATCTCACAGCTTCTGGATCCTGATTGTTTTGTAGAATTATACAGAGTGAACACCCAGGACTTGTCTTTCTTAGTAACAGTAACGAGGACGGTGCCTACGAGAAGCAGTGATAAGACTCCTCCTTCAGGAACAACGAGAAACTCAGAGGAGATTTGACTCTCAGCTGGGCGGGAGGCTGAATCAGCGCTGCAGAGGTGAAAAGCCACACAGTCAGGGGCAACGACAGGATTCAAAAAAGAACTCAAGAAATGGTCACATATTTTTTTTTTGTGACCTAAATAAACCGACTATTGTGAAAAGTTTAAAGGAAAGGTTCATACCTGGATAGTAGAGATTGTAAACATACACAATAAACTCCACTGTGAGAGGCTACATAGAGAAGCTGAGTGTCAGGACTCCCAACCAGGTCACTCACAGGACCAGGGAACTGTAGGATAGCCTGCAAAACAAATACAAAGTAAACACATTTAACAATGAAAAAATGGATAGAAAACTAAATACAGCTTGAACTTGTAAGAGTTACTGACCGTAAGTTTGCTCCTCTGAGTACTAAAGATATAGACTTCATCACCGCCAGTCCACAGGAACACATCTTTCCCTGAAACAAACTTCAGCTTCGGTGTGCATGAAGTCCCTGAACAGTCAAACTCTGCCCAAGTCTCGACAGCACAGCGCCCGTCCATAGAGTTTACACTCTGAGCTCAGAAGAGTGTGACAAAAGTTAAAGTTTGAGGCAAGTACTGGCTGGCAAAAGTATTCATGTACCGGTTGTTGACAGAGGAGTAGGTACGCCCTCACCAAGTTCCGCGCGTCGCATTTTGGACCAATGACCGCCTATACTTCTTCTTCTTCTTTTTTTAATTGGCGGATGGCAACTAGCTTTTAATGCGCACTGCCGCCACCTACTATGCAGGAGGGTGGTCCAGAATATCTATTACCACCCCCCAAAAAGACATCAAAGACATTAGAAGACAGTCATATCTTCTACCTTCCTGCATAAACATTTATCTAAAAATAAAGTTTTCTCATATTTGGTTTTAACGTACTACCTGTAAACATACAAAAACTGTTCAAAGACACAGAGGTTATAACTTTAGAGGGAAACTAAACTTGAAACAGCATTATGCTCGGACCAATTTTAAAAAGTATGTGTATTTCCATTTGTGGGGTGGTTTTGTGGAATGGTCTTGACGAAACGATTAAACAAAGTATGAATATAATGTACAAAAGATATATCTTACAGAAATGAGGAAGGAGAATGTAAATGTCACAGATGTTGATGGCGCCTGTTCATTTTGTTCTTTTTTGTTTTGGTTTTGTTCTGTTTTTCTTAATAGCTCGATTGGAGTATTTTTTTGTATTGTCCGTTTAGTTTATTTTATTGGATTTTGCATTTGTTAATGGTGAAGAATGGGGTTAGGACTTGACAAGCCTAGGCTTCTTCCTATCCCTTTTCGAACGAGTCAAATGTGTATTATATTGAAATTGGCTTTTTATTTTATCTATTTTTATACAGATTTTTTTTGTCCATTTGTTTATTCATTTTCATCTATTTTTAATCGTTCGAAATAAAGAAATAATGTTTTTTTTAAAAGTGTTTTCTTTTTACAGGTTTTAACATCAGTTCTTTTCTGACCAGTAGGACAATGGTTGGCGCTAGCGTTCTGTCTTCGAGCTATCAATCTTCGTAGAAGAAGAAATACATGAGGCACGTGATCTTTGATGGCCAATCAAATTAGTCCAAGCGAACACAGTCCAACATTTGAAAACAGCCAGCTTGTTAGTTCAGTAGATCTCTTCACATTCAACACACTTTAACACTTAACACGATGGAACAATTAAACGAGGAGGATTTTAAAATGTATTTCTACGAGAACAGACTGAAAACGTTCGCGGGATGGCCTTTCGACGAAGACTGTAGCTGCACACCGGAGAACGTGAGTGAACGTTTCAAACGGTTAGCGAGGTCTCACCTGTTAGCGTTCACGAGCTGAAAAAACACCGACAGTCAAATCAGTCAGCTGTTTGTTATTTCATAATAAGTAAAGTCTAGTGTCGCTTTGAAAGCTTCTACATTGAATCATTAAATGTGAAAGTAACATTTCATAGGTAATCATTTGTTTTATATATAATTATAATTATGTTTTTAATGTCATGGTTTAGCTCAGGAGTGTCCAAAGTGCGGCCCGAGGGCCATTTTCGGCCCTTGAGGGGATTTTTTGCGGCCCGTGACTTAAAATGAAGAATCAGAAGATTTTGGCCCGAGGCCTTAATTAAGATTGGCACATTATTTTCTTTTTCTTTTTCATGTTAACAAGGGCTGAACAATAGTCCTAAAATAGAAAATGTTCAGTAACATGTATGTTCTTGTTGTTTTTTTAAATCTACAGGTTTTACTATGTTCCACATTTTTTTTTGTAAACTTAGAAAAAAAAACAAGCGGACTGTTGTTTAACCATTTAATGACCTGAGCTAAATGCAGAAAGCTTTTCCAAAAACATGAACCATGTTACAGGCTTGATTCTGAGAAAAAAACAAATAAAGTAGAATGAAGAAATCAAAGTATTTGATTTCCTTTTATTAAATGGTTTCTTTAGCGAGCCTTTTGATTCTGATCTACAAAGCCTTACTATTTTTAAAACTATATTTTAAAAAAACAAAACCTGTGGCCCGCGAGCGATTCTAACATGACAATTTTGGCCCGCAAGAAAAATAGTTTGGACACCACTGGTTTAGCTAATGTTATGGATGGTTGTGAGAGAATTACGTTAAAGGTTATCTTAATACCTGGAAACTCAGGAACATAAATGTAACCCAGGTATTGCTAGTTTAGATCAAATATATAAACTAAATATTATTATATAATTGCACTGGCAACTGGTTTACTAAATTTCTTTATCTACAATTGTCCTATGTTTTGAAGTATTTTATCCACAATTAGTGTATAATGTTAAAACAAACGTTTCTAAAGGGTCATAAGGCCCAATGTGACATATTCTGGTAGGTCGTTTTGTGTTAAAAGTCCCTTACAGAAAGAGACCTACATTTCAGAACTCAAGACAATCTCTTCATAAAAGTCGAACACCACCATCTGACATATTTAGTTCTGAACATCTTATAACTCTCACTGTAAAGAACATGGTCCAGAAATGTCAGATGGGGTGATTAAAAGGTTTCTTCCTGAAAATGATTATATTATTGACCTGATATAACAATAATTGATAATCATTATTCCTGAATTTACCATAAACTTATCTTGTCCTGTTGAAACTGATCTATATCAGGGTTTGGACTTTTTGCATTGAAGTGTTAAAGTATTTAATCTAAATACTAATCTAAAGTATTTAATAAGTATTTATGGAATAATAAAGCTGTTAATTAATTTTTGGTTACCGTAATTCAAAGTTATCATTTTGATCATAAATACAGGTAGCAAAATGTATTTAAGGAAAGAGAGTACTTTTAATGTGTATGTTTTTACTGTCATCTATCTGTTTCTCCAGATGGCCAAAGCTGGCTTCATCCACACTCCTTCAGAGAACAGCCCAGACATCGCCATGTGTTTCTTCTGCCTCAAAGAGCTGGAGGGCTGGGAGCCAGAGGATGAACCAGAGTAAGAGAACCACATCACTCAACCTGTGGGACAGAAATGCAAATACAAGCAGAGTAGATTTCACATCTTCATTTTTCCTATTGGTTAAATTCCCTTGAGAAATTGTTTGGAAAGGAAACAGATGTAATATTATGCAGCAAAGTAATTGGACAAAAGGCTCACAACATACTTGCCAAGAGTCATGAATCATCTGCTGCGTGTTCACACATTGTTCCTCTGGTGCTTGTAAAATCACTCACCGGGACACCGATGTGACGTCGCCCATCTGTTACTGCAGGGGGGCTTTGGAGTCCTAACGATGACTGTCTCCATGCTGGAAATGCAGTCTCAGCTTAACTTTCAGTCAACCTGGCAACAGGCTAAGAGCAGGAAATGAGGCAGGTTTTAAGCCTCTTTACAAACCGTTACATTGCGCCCACCTGTCAATCAGGTGAGGTACACACCTTATTGTGGGCAACGCTTAGACTTCATCAAATCAAAACAAATGTGTGTCTAGTCTTCAGACTACTCAAAGCAGCTTTTACACCGCATGTCATGTCTACACATTCACACACTGATGGTAGAGGTTGCTATGTAGTGAGACCATGTTGTTGCAGGAGTTGGGGATCGAACCCTTGACCTTCCTCGTCGACTCTACTAGCTGAGACACAGCCACCCCTAATCAGAAGACCTATTTCATTTCTTGAACCAGGCAGTAAACATGTTAATTTTGGCTGCCAAACCTAACAGACAGCCCTTGGGGCCGATAATAATCTGATACTGATCAGCCAATTAGTTTCTTAATGTCTGTAGAGATAGATAGATAGATAAACACATTTACTGCGTTGACCCCTTGCTTGTTATAATCCATATAGTACACTCCGCTGGTGAAAGAAAACTGCTAGTGTAATACAACAACACTCAAATGAAAGGATTTTTTGACCGGTGAATAAATCTAGTTAGATTGGCAAACATTTGGATAAAATTATCCAATACCAACAGTCACCTAATATGCAAACATCGGCCGATATTATTGGCTGGCTGATTAATCGCTCTGGCTCTAGTGAAACATTTTTTTAAACTGGGTGTGTGTGTGTATCTTCTGGTGCTTCTGCAGCCAGCCTCAAGTGGACACTCGACGAACTGCAGGATGTTGCACTTCTGTATTGGCTTTATTTTTCAACACCGGGGGTTTCCACTTGTTGCAGATTTGATTTAAAAGTTTAAAGGAGTATTGAGGGCAGATCTTTGTTACAGCACTGTTTTGTACTTAATGACCAGGAGCTCTTGACCTCCAACATTCATTTAGTAAAGCACTTTTCTGATTGTATGTCTTTTATTTTGTTTGTACAAGAATTCACTTTTTACCTCTGTTTAATATTTGATGATTTTCTACCCTTTTAATACTGTAAAGATTTGATTTACATGTGTCGTCACTGAAATGACACTGCTTGAATTACTGCGTTCTAACCTTGTTGAAAATATAACAGACTTGCTATATTTTTGATCATACAATGTAATATACTATGAAATGACCTAATGGCCACAGTGCTCCAATGAATGATACACAAATGGTAAACTTATTTCACAGTCTGTGTTTGTGCATTCTCACACAGTCTGTGAAGTAAAATATTCATGTTCCCCTAATCACTGTCTTTGTTCTGACACCAGAAAGGAGCACAAATCTCATTCATCGTCGTGCCACTTCATCAGTCTGAAGAAGAAAGTAGAGGAACTGAGTGTGGAGGAATTCTTCAAACTACAGAAGGAGAGGCACAAGTACATGATTGTACGTTCATAAACTCCTTCATTAAATGTGATTAATTACTGACTTGCGAGATTTATAATTTTATCAGCTGATTTGTACAATTAGAGTATAACAAAGTAACTGTCGACTGACTTCTGTGAGCTTTTCTTCTCTGGCATGCCTCTAAAAGAAAATTAATTACACACCCAAGACAAACGTCTACAAAAACTCTTGAGCCTTATTTCTCATCAAGATTTAATTTCCTCCACTCGCAGAACAAATCCTGTAACGAGTCTCTTACCAAGTTTGAGGAGGCCACCAAGCTGAGAAGGGCGGATATCATCAAGACGGCCATGGGGGAAGAGTGACGGGAGCAAACACTGATGAATGAGAGGGGGGGCTGTGGGGAGAGATCGATTGTTGCTGGAAAGCGACTGAACATTTTTTGTGTCCTTCATGTGTCTTCTTTGTGATGCTGTCATCTTATATTTCCTGTTTCTATGTGATGTCTTCTTATTCATTAAACTTGATCTGTTTGCTTACCTCCTTTAATATTTGAGTGTCATTATGGTAGTATTGTGTTTGTGGCTTTCTGCTCTATGTTGTATTGTGATGTATTTGACCACTGGTTAGTAAAGCTAGCTCCAATGACTATTTAAAGAACTTTAGAATCCAATGAATACATTAACAGATAGCAAAAAAAAGATTGAAACAAACATATACTGTAAAACAGCTGAGAAGATGACAAAAAAGGATTAACCACAGAAGAAGAATAACAGGGAGGAGGGTGCATGGAGTTCTGATAACCTTCCAGTCACACTGACAGTTACCCAGTACATTTTCTGTATATTATATATATATACTATAAATAAAACGAAAAGGTAAAAGATACAGGTGCAAATATGACCCCGATCTATGCCAAATCCTCGTAAAGAACGTGAGATCATTGACTTTGAAATATGAGCCAAATGTCTATTACTTTGCTGCTTATAAATCAACCCGATGGACAATGTGTGTGATGTTTATATAATTATCATTCCTGTTCTATGTAGCTCAAACGCAGCTTACATCTCTGTCTTCCCTCTGTCGTGCGTAAACGCGTGCGTCTCCCGCGTAAATCCAAGTCCCTCCCAGAGTGAAGCATTGGCGCTTCACATCAGGCGCAGCTTTCACTGAAGGATAACTCCATCTCTCGTCTCCACGTTTGAGTCACTGCTCCTGATGCAAAGCGTTTGGAGTACTGCAGCGTTATTGTAAATGTGGAGATGTTTTTTCTGCATCTTCTATCGAGCGTAATCGTGTAAAAATACTGGATCAACACTAGAGACCTCCGCGTTACGCACGAGTTAAATCCGTCACCGTTACGCGTGGATTAAACCCACACACCTATGCAGGATGAAGGTAACCTTTGGATGTCTGGTGGTCTCAGCCGGAATCTGCGGCTTGCTTAGTTTCGTCTTGTTGGCTACTTCCCTCGGAACCGAGTATTGGTACATTATAGAGATGAATCATGTGAACACGAGCGACTTAGAGGACATGAGCTCACATTCGGGTCTGTGGAGCATCAATGAAGGTAAACTACATTTCCATCCCTTTCTCCTACTATGTTTTATAGATTTAAACCGCAAATCCAGCTGTTCAGTGATGCAGGGAAAAAAGTCCGTGTAATATTAAGAGTGTTTCTGTCCACGTTTTATTTTAACATCCAGGTGGGATGACGCAGGCAGACTCTATTGACTCCTTCACAGCTGACAACTCCAGGTACTCTGAGACTGAGCTGCACATGCTGTGTAAGTGTTCATCACCCCACACACACACACACACACACTGCTAATCAAGTTTTATTGTCAGCCATAACGCCACAGATGCTGCCTCTGTTTTCCTGTGTCTGTGTGTTAGCAGACATGCACAGAGCCATAGTGGTGCTCCTCCCCCTCAGCCTGGTCCTGCTGCTGTTTGGAGGCATCTGTGGCCTAGTCAGCTCCCTGGCACGGAGCCCCATGCTCCTCGCTGGCACAGCCTCCTACTTCTTCATCTGCAGTGAGTTCAAGTTCACTTTCTTCTCAATTAAAGGGCTGTCACATCATCCACCTGCAGGTATAGGCGCCAGGCTATTTCCCCCCTTATTGTGAGCACATAGATGGCGTCATTCCCTTTGAGGTTATACAAATTGAAAACACTTAGAGAACGTTCCATACACCCGCTATGATTAGCAACTTATCATGATCCATTAAAGGAAACCACAATGACCAGTGGCACTCGTGTTCTGATCAGCAGGTGTAGCAATTATTGCTAACATCTGAGAGGTTCACTTCTGCACATTATGGACAGTGCCATTTCACAAACTCATACATTGGAACAATGGAGAAGATAAGATTGTAACTGTCACAGCAAGTGCAGGTACAGAAGCGTATTTCATTCATGTGGGGAATTTCTTTTTTGCCTGGTTTCTTGTTATTACGAGATAAAGATATCGTTATATATAACTATAACTATTGAGCAGTTTGCTGCTGAAATCTTTTCATTCAAATTGCTTTTAAAGGAACAGGACACCTCATTGTTAGCTGTGCATTGAAAAATACTCCTTTTTAAATGTCAATGCAATTTTCTTAGTCTTCATTATTTTAAAATCTTTTGATTAGTGGTTTTTGTTGTTGTCTTTTTTGGGGGGTAGAAACTGAAAAAGATCTCATTCGAGTATCCAGAGAGATTAACAGATTTGAATTTGGAACCAGTCAGTGCGGTGTTGATAAACTGCCATGCTCTCCATTCATACTAAGGTCATTATCTGATCATATAAACTAAGTAGTAAAAAACACTAGATAGCTGATGGTGGCTTTGATTGAAAATAAAAGTTTTACAGCAGGACAGTGGCAGTAAAGAAAGGCAGTGGTATATTTGAGCAGACAGGAACATTTCATACGCAGGACTAAAAATGTTAATAATAGTTATTGACCTCCTGTGACCGACCAAGAATGATGGGCTGTTAAACGGAGCCATATTGGTGATGTATGCATGACCGAACAGGTGTGTGGGTCTGTGTGTGATGAGCGTCATCCTGTTCTCTGTCAGATGGCTTATGAGAGCTTTTATTAGTCAGAGGGGAGGCACAATATTAGATTCAAATTGCTTTGGAAACAACTGAACCCCAGATTTGCTTTTTTTAAAACCTTTATTCATTCTGTTTTATAACATCCCTACGTTGACAGTATTTGAGTAAGGCCGTTTACAATAAGGCCTTCTGAAAGATGCAGGAACTTAAAGCACAAAGAGATTACAATTCCAGATGGAAAATATGACCAATTTACAGAAAGAGTCCAAGGACTGACTGTGATACAATAAAAGTATGCCTCTCAAAATATATCACAACATTAGTGTCACATATTGTGCAAAATACAATGTACCATGTTTTTGGAAAACTAATGTGTCTTTAGCCCGTCGACAAACTACTATGTGAAAAGTCCTCTCCGACTTTTACCTGCTCCACTTTTCAGAAAATGTGTCCTCAAACAGGCTTTTAGACGATTTTCATTTTGTGACATCACAAAGGGCAGTAACCCCTCCCCCAGGTGGGTGACACTCCCACAGCTAGGTGTTTGTTCTGCCCTCTGAGTCTGCCTTCTCACCGGAAACAAATGGGCATCGTGCGAGAAAGCGCCACCCAAGCCCTTCCAGAGAGGGGGCGTGGTCAGACACAGCTCATTTACATATTTAAAGCTACAGACACAGAAACAGCCTGTTCTAAAACAGGGCTGAAATAGAGGGGTTTATAGACATGATCAAATACAGGATCAGAGTGAATTTAGAACAAGAAACTTCACAGACATGTTTTGGGGAGCTCTGAGACTTATTGTTGAGACTTGTTGAAGAGGAGGATAATATGTGAACTTTAAAGCTGATTAAAGGAGCTTACAGCTTGTTGTCAAACAGACTGTAATAAATATTGATGCCTGTTTATGAAGCCACTGAAGCAAAACAAGAACTGTTGGCTGTTTCTAAACAGATATTCTTTAAATGCCTGAATCCCCTACCACTGGGTATGGTGCCAAACAAATTGATTAACAGCCCACTGAAGAAACAGACTTACATCAACGCAGAGATTCACATTGATCGATATGTTTGACTGTTAAAATAAACCAGGATGTGATATTTAGTCGAGCCACTTTGTTTGAGCACTACCTCTACGACTCGGCGCACCACATACGTGTTCTCCCGTCCTGCAGCACCAGGTAACTGACTCAGAGCTATAGTAACTTCTCACTCTTGAACGGGCTGGAGTTACCCCTCTTTCTCAAGTTTGAGTGACATCTCTGTCTGAAACGGAAAACCCAGAGTTTCCATCATTTCAGGGTTAAACTGACTCAGTGTTTTCAAAAAGCCTGCTTACTGAAACAGGCCTCTGGTCCCACTTGTAGCATCACCAGTTAACTTGGGAGCTCTCCTGAAAAGTCCCCACCCCCCCACCCCCACCCTTTCTCCTCCGACTGAATTAATGAATGAACGAATGTATTTCATTTTCATATCTGGTCATTAACACAAACCATCTCACATGGAATTACTCACACATGTTAGCTGAAAAATCACTCAACTGTTCCAGGATGTCATTTAGCCAACATCACATCAGTACCATTAACATGAGACATTTCCCCAAATAACGACACACAGGATTTCCATCATGGCAACCGCCTCCTCCCTGCCGTAACAGATGGTTGACGTCACTCAGGCTTCGTCCATTACCATTTACAGTACATGGATACAACCAATACCAACACAGCCCCTTCATCACAACGCGCAATACACTGATACAAATGTGACGGGTGTATGTTCCCTATGCTGTTTTGTTCCTTCTCCACTTCCTGTGGATGGCTTCAGTAGAGAGAGGCATTTGGAGTTAGGACTGCTGTGCCTCTCTGCGTGGTTGTGTTTACATTACACTAGCTTTGAGTTGATCTTTGTTTTATCGTTTAGTTTGTCTGTTAATAAATCCATTGGTTTGACTTTGTTAAGGTGCTTAAAGTCTTTTATTGGGTCAGAGTGTGGTTTGTTGTTAGCCCCATAGGGCGTCTTATCACAAACAAAACTAAGTAAATAAATTGGCTACATCTTAGTTCACCACTTCCAAACAGTTTACATATGATCCAGTTCATAAACCGATACATCACGTCATAAATAGTCTGAGACATTTATTTTTTTAGTTATAAGTTATTTTGGTAACACTTTATAATAACCATCATCTATAAAGGGTAAATAGATAATTAACCATTAGTTAATAGTTATTTACTGTTAACAAACAATTAAATGATAGTTAATAATGTTAGCTAATGATTTGTAATGCTATAATTTGTTATGTTAACTGTTTACTGATGCACACATTATAACATTTCATACACTTTAGAAAGTGTTTGTTAATGATGACCAAATGATTTATAAACCTTTAAGAGATGTTTTATAAAACATCTATAAACATTACAGAGACACATGGACCAGATATTTGTTCATGGTTTGTAAATATCTTATAAAGTGTCTATTAGCATTATTTGGATGGTTATTATAAAGTTGGAACTGAAGATTATAATCTATAATCTATCTATATAATATGTTTTAGATAGATAATTAATATTTTATCAATGATTAATAATTGGTTTATAAACCATCTACAATTATTATCTGGATGGTTATTGTAAAGTTGGAACTGATGTTTATAATACTTTGTAAATGGTTAATAAATAATGTGTAGAGCATCTATTCACATTATTTGGATGGTTATTATAAAGTTGGAATTGATGTTTATAAAACGTTAACAATTGCTTTTTACATGGTTTATAAACCATTCATAAACAAAATGTGAATGACTATTATAAAGTTGGAATTGATGTTTATAAAACGTTAACGATTGCTTTTTACATGGTTTATAAACCATTCATAAACAAAATGTGAATGACTATTTTAAAATCGCAACAAATGCTTGTAATATTTATAATGAATGAAATATTAAGTGGTTTATAAAACATCAAGTAAAACACATTTATAAACAGAAAGTCATGGGATTTCAAAAACAATTAACACAACAACTCAAAAATTCCAACTTTATTTTAATGTATGGGGCCAGAGAGACACAAACCGTATGGGGCCAGATGCTTTCAATGATTCGACCCCTACAATTGTCGCTTGCAGCTATATTTGATTTGTATCTATTTACTTCTGTAGCCCTTCTTACGGTTCAGTAATGGTCTAAACAGTATTAGAATTTGATCTTATATGTTGTCATCAATGTGAATGTAGACCAATATCAAAAGAAACTAGATTGTTAAGAGCCAGAGAATTTGAATATCAATAAAGAGAATTTCCACACCAGAATGAAAGTTTGAACCTGTATATTAAATACACAAAATATGGTTCATACATACATAGATAAACAGGTATGACAGATGTGAAAAATAACAAACTAAAACGATAAAGTGCGAACGAAAAGAAAACCCTTTTTGTCCCTTATGACTACGTGCCAGTGTTTGTCATACCACACGATAAGCAAGTAATGTAACTCTGAGGCATTAGGACATTTACGTGCTTAAATATCCCTCCCTGCGCTGGTAACAGTGGAGAGAATGCACTGAAAATAGGCCCCTTTAATCACTATAAACACATAAAACACAATTAAATTGAACAGATATGTCATCATTCAGTTAACAAAACACCATAGTCAGTAACAGTATGGAAACGTAACATTTCCCTTTTAAAACCAAAAGACAAAATCATTATCTTTTCCACAGGCAATAGACTGTATCATGCTAGCTTTATTGAGGCTGATGACCATATTAGCATTTAAATACCACAATCTCACATTAGCTTTGAACAGTTAGCACTTTAACATGGCCATACCCATTAGCGATAATTAGCATAAATACTAACGACTTCAGCGCTAGCCAAACAGGCTACATAAACAACTCACCACTGAAGTGGAATTCACTGCCTTAGCTCAGCGATGACGGTGGATTCAGGCACAGCTCTCCTCAGTATGGGCAATATACATTTAGAATTAGTTCGATTTCATTAAATATTATTTCTCCTCTCACCAAGTGGGTAAATGCAGCTGCTCATGATCATGTTACAGCGGTAAAAGAGCGAACGCGGGAACTAAGGCGTAGCCTGAGCGAAGGCTAGCTGATAGCCGATTGGTCGGCTCACTGACTTATAGAGTTCACCGATTGGCTCATTTACAAACTAATCAAATCACTCGAAGACAACAACAGAAATGTAACCCTTTTTAATTAGTAGTGACTTGATCAGACAGCTAGATATGATAGTATTTGTTGTTTCAATCATCTTCTTTAGGCATAAAATAATTTCTAACTATCTTTCAATAACTTTATATCTTGAGTTACACCTCCACTACATATATGTTATTTAAAAAAATATTTAAAATAAAGGAATGTTTTTAAAATTAAAGTGTCATAGTTAAACCTGGGCTACACTTAGCAATATCATCAAGCAGACATCCTAAAGAAACGTTATCGTGTTTGTTACCCAGCCATTCGTTCCACTCTATCACAATCATGTGATCTCTTAGCAGGTCCGAGGTGCGATTCCCCCTGAGTCTTCCTTCTAGTCAACATTAACTTAAAGGTTTGTAAAATATAGTGTTTTCAATACTGTTATTGGTGTGCAAACAATTAATCTTCTATAGGTCATCTATGAAACATTTAATGGGGCGCACAAAAATGGCGTGGATAATGATTGTAGATGGTTTATAAACCAATTATTAATCATTGATAAAATATTAATTATCTATCTAAAACATATTTATAGATGCTTTACAAAGTATTAATGAGGGATTATAATCTTCAGTTCCAACTTTATCCAAACCATAACCATCCAAATAATGCTAATAGACACTTTATAAGATATTTACAAACCATGAACAAATATCTGGTCCATGTGTCTCTGTAATGTTTATAGATGTTTTATAAAACATCTCTTAAAGGTTTATAAATCATTTGGTCATCATTAACAAACACTTTCTAAAGTGTATGAAATGTTATAATGTGTGCATCAATAAACAGTTAACACAACAAATTATAGCATTACAAATCATTAGCTAACATTATTAACTATCATTTAATTGTTTGTTAACAGTAAATAACTATTAACTAATGGTTAATTAACTATCTATTTACCATTATTTACCCTTTATAGATGATGGTTATTATAAAGTGTTACCGTTATTTTTCTCCTCTTTTCCCAAACTTTTTAGAGATACTCAGAAAAGGCTAAAACATGATCAGAGAGATTTTCTAGTAAAGGGCAAAATCAGGAGCTTGAAATATAAAATAATACAAAGCATTGAAGCCTTTTGGAACTTTTGTAAAAGCTTTGCCCCTTGTCAAGACAAAATCTATCAATGCATTTGTCCATTTTTACATATAATTAGTTTGGGATAAGTCCTTTTTTTTGTGCATTTATCTTAAAAACAAAGGCGTGATATGTTTGTGTCATAATGCTTTTCCTCTCACCTTTTCCTCCACTGAAACTTAAACTTGACTTAATCTGGAATGTAGTTACAGACTGTGCATGTAACACATTAAGCTGTTTATCTGATTTAAAAAGAACAGATAAGTTAATAGAGTTATCGGTGCTTCAAGTTAAACTTGTCCGTCACACACCCGAGTCGTTTCTTCTTCTAGTCATGGGGTTTTGAGTCGGAGCCTCAAGAGTAGTAAATCAAAACTGAATGCTAAAGCTGCTAGTTACAGACATATCAAATCAATCATGCCAACTCAGTTTACTGAGAGAGTTAGATTACTGTTAAAGCTCTTGTGTTTGTGTTGGTATTTGCGAAATACAAGTGTTTGTGTTTATAGTGCTTTAACATCTGGCCGAGCTCTTCTGCTGGATCCTTTGGGTGCTCTCATGGCAGGGCACTATAACCTCCATAAAGAAGACCTTGTGATGGATAAACACTTACTTAATAAGCATCACATGGAAACATGTAAAGTGGACTGAAGACTTAAATTAGATTGGACAGTTGTCTTGTGAACTGTCTTGTTTACTGCCTGGCTTTTAAAATATCTCGCCCTTCCCAGCCTCCAACACAGACATCCTTCCCTCTTTTTGGTGTCTGTTGTTGTCACAAAGCGGCTTTGGTGTTGAAAAATGAAGGCAATGCAGATTTGGATGAAGCCCCAGAAGTCACACACACACTCGAAATTAAATTGAATTAGCAGAAAGACGTTTCCAGCTTTGTTCAAAAACACTATTTTGGTCTGATTAGCTCATGTCTTTTATCAGTAAACAGCTGTACAGGGGGAGATTTTGACTTCATTAAGGGTAAGAGTTATTCATAATAAGGCTTGGTCTAGCTGTTTGTCAAGAGGCTGAAAACTCACTTCAGCTCCAGCTGGTGTTAGGTTGACCGAAAGTTATGCTGAGTCAGTATTTTCTACATGGTGTCTGCCATTGACGGGCTTCAAACCCCCCTTTCAATAACCATGGAGACTTTCTCCATGATTATATCCAGTCGGTCCGCCAATTTTGGTTTAACTTCCTCTTTTTTATTAGATCCCAGAGCAGGCATTTTTAATTAGTGTTTAGTGGGTATTTTCTAAGGGCATGTTGAGTCAGCGTTTATTGTTTTAACAAACCCAAACACACACAAACAGGAAATTGTACCTTCATAAGAGAAGTGAGAGGACGAGAAAAAAACATCATTACAACCCAAGGTGTCTGTTTATGCTGTGTGTGCGTGCGCGTGTGTGTGTGTGTGTGCTTAATTGGAACTGATCATTAGAATTCTTTCTTAATTGCTTTATTTCTTGTTGTAATGTTGAAACTTCTCCAGAGCAATCATTAAAAGAGTCTGAGTGAATGTGTTTCTGCGCTCCCTGCAGAGTCTTTCCATTACTTCCTGCTTACTTCAATAACAGTTTGATTTGGTTTCATCGGAAATGAGAACTTTTAAAAAGTGCTTCTGTGTTTAAAACCGATTAACAAAGGAAGCGGAAGTACGTTTTCTGATGACGTTATTGTCTACCTTAGAAGTCGTCTCTGTTATGTTTGCTGTTTGCATTGCAGCTCATGAGCATCTGTTTTGACCAATGAAGTTACAGCATGACATGAACGGGGTTCAAAACCTTTTACAGCCAAAAAATATAATTAAAAATACGTTTAGGTCTATGAAGGGTTTAAAAAAATAGAAGATTTGAGCTAAATGCTAACTTCTGCATGCTAACATTCTGATGTTTAACTTTTTCATCTCGCTACTATGTTAACTTACTGAACAGTTTAGTACGTCAAACAAGGTTCATGGGAATGTCATTTGTTTAACATATATTTAATCATTCTGAACAAATGGACAAATTAAATGTTTGACCTGTAAACTGTAACAATGGAAACACTCAAAGACTCCTAGGGGGAACATTAATGTCAGCCCCCAAATTTCATTGTCATCTTATGCAATAGTTATACACTTAGACAATACTTTGACATCATACTCAAAAGTAGAAAAATTAACAATTTTGATATTAAATATGGTGAAGCTAGAGAGAAAAAGTCATCACAGTGTATCAAGCCAATCCATTTTTTCTTGAGTTTTGATTTAAACCACCAAATTATCAAGATACCTTTCTTATGACCTGATAGTGGCAACACATTCAAGAAGCTGCTGGGAGTTTTTGATATTTTTTTCGCTCCAAAAAAAACTGCATTTGGGGTGGCAGCAGTATAGCTGTAGGGACTTGGGTTGGGAACTAAAGGGTCACCGGTTCAAGTTCCGTTGGTGACCAAAGTATAGAAGTTGGCTGGGTTGCTGAAGAGGTTCCAGGTCACTTCCCGAGTACTGCCGAGGTGTCATTGAGCAAGGCATGCATGTGTGTTATTTGGGCCTTTGTGTGTGAGAAGTAAATCTCTTAATCTAGAAATGTCCCTCTGGGATTAATAAAGTATGTAAAAAAAAAAGTATATATTTTTTAAATAAACAGGTTCTTTATTTAATTAGCAAAATTGAAATCCAGTACCCATTGTAGTAGTAGTAATATTAGTAGTAGTTGCAGCTGTTAGTCTGTGTTTCTCTTTGTGCATCTCTGCTTCTCTTCGCTTCATTAGCATCACATGCAGCTACCTCATCTCTCTCTCTCTCTCTGAGCTCGTAGCACCTCGGGGTGTAATTGCAATAAAGCGATTATTAGTCCCGCCCTGGGTTGCCTCCGCGCTCCACTTGCATCCCCTTCAAACCAGTAGCAAGCCGCCAGAATTAAAAGGGTTTCCAATAGCAACACTGTGTGAGAACTTGCGGGGAGTGTGTCTGTTTGTGTGTGCCTTTGCCTAGTCTCTGATGATGGGATTGTTGTGTAAGAAGACAGCAAATGTCATTGCTGTCTCTCAATATGAGACTTTGAGAATCTAACAGCTTGATGTTATTGTTTGGTTCAGTTGATGAGCTTTCTGTGGAGCTCTGACTGATACTAATTTCTACTTTGTAATTGCTTTGAAAAATCCTTAAAGTCCTGAATGTTTTATTCTTAATAAACAGGGTTTTGTCAGATTTTGTGTCCCTAAGGTGGCCAAACTTGTGCGGGGGTGGCTGACAGCAGGGTGTGCAGAAACATGTTCAAATATCACTTATTAAAATGTCTGTCTTCAAGAATCACATCTACTTCAACAGCTAACTTTAAAATGTCATGTAATTGTTAAATTCCTCTGTGTATGTCATTTCATTTGAGAAGCGTGGCAACATATACACTTTCCTTGTTCATATCTTTCAGAATTAAAGGACCAGTATGTAAGATATTTACTGAATTAAATCATAAAATGACCTTATCATCATGCTATGTTGTAGTGCTGGTTTCTCTGACAACAGTGCAGCAGCCAGTATGTCCTCCTTCTAAGTTTGTATTCCGGTCCTGGAATGGTCTGTATTTGTTTTGACCAGAGAAGGTAGGCGGCACATCAACAAAGCCGTTTTGGACACCCCTCGGTTTGCAGGATATGAGACCAGTTATCACAGCAAACCCACAGGTGTTGGTTCAGATATAACTAAATCTACCTGACCTAAAAAGCCTCATCTCTTTCTAATAAGCTCCACATCCTGAAATTTAGTAAATCGAAATGATAAATATTGGAGATGCTTTTGGAAAAGTGGAAATAGGTTAGAAGGCAGAAAAGTTTCAAGACCGATGCAGAACTGGCTAAACACTGAAGCTTCAGAATCATGGCATACCTACTTGCACATCGACTCAAGGGAGGAGGGGGCAGGTGGGAGACAGCTTACTCCAGAGTTTTGAATTTGGAATGCAGGACCCATTTCAGGACCCTCTCGCCGATTCTCCTCCCCTCTGCAAATCCACATAGCACTGCAGGAGCTGCATTCCTCAATGGAGCAGTCAACTATGGCATTTTATACCTTTTTATAGACCCAAATGAGTTATTCCAAAGATACTTCTGAGGAAAAAGATGACTTGAGCATGAGAAAAATGTATTTGACTATTGTGTTCTGTCCATTCTTTACACAGTCTAAGGGACAACATAAATGGTCTAATCGGCCTTCCCATTAACAGATTACCTTGAAACAGTACACAACCTGTAATATTTTTGTCTTTACAATGATTCCCTTCAGGTCTTCTGACCCTGTGTGGAGTGAGTCTCTACATCTTCTACTCACACCAGGCCCTGGAAGAGACAGAGAGGCAGGTGGGTCCGGAAGGTCTGGCCCACATTCACACCTCCTTCGGCTGGTCTCTAGGTCTGGCCTGGCTCTCCTACAGCCTGGAGCTGCTCGCCGGCGTGCTGCTGCTCTCGGCTGCACGGATGGCCAAGCTGCAGCACAGCAGTCCAACCGTGGCCTGACGCGAGCCAACAGCAAGGATCCAACATGAGGAGGACTGAAGTACTGAACTGTGTGGTGTTCTGCCTTAGGAAATGGTGAACATGAAGAAAAAATTACAAATCTCTAAGGTTGTACTAAAGATGTCTCTTAACATTTGGACTGAATTAGTGATTTATTTTAAATGAAGCGGATGATAACACTTGAACAGTTAGGTTTGACCAAGTACGCCCTCTTGTGGTGGGAATTGGAGTTGCTCCTAATTTTGACTCTGTGCATCTTAAATTATAACCTGTAAAGTTTGTCGTATTGAATCTGTGCCAAAATATTTGTCATGCTTACATTTTCAGCAGTCCTGATCGTCCTGATGTGTGAATGCAACATGATGTGTTAATGGGCCTGAGAAGGTTCTTTTAATTCTCTTATCTTTGTTGCTGTCTGTCTTATTCTCAACGCTTATTTTTGTGTAACAAATGTATTCTACTCTTGTTGTTGTTGTTGTTGTTGTTGTTGTTTTTTGCCACAAATACGATCTGATGTCTCTGGAAGCCCATTTCCGACAGTTAAAAAAATAAAAAGAGAGATAATAAAGTCATAATTATGAGATAAAAAGTTGAAATTAGGAGATAATAAAGTCATAATTAGGAGATAATAGTCATAATTAGGAGATTTTTTTAACTGGCAGAAATGGGATTCTATAGATGTCTAATAGAAGTTGGTTAGTAAATATTATTCAATTTTTTTTTTTTTAAGCATGTCAACATGGGTCCTTTGTTAAATCAGTTTTCCTCTGGAGTCCAACTTTATCTGGCAGTTTTCCACAGTGGAGAGAAAGAAGCTATTCATTACTTTGATGTCTCCTTTTTTTATTGTTTGAATATCGCAACATTTCCCCAAAAAAAAGAAAGCACAAAGTTGACACACTGACAGAAAAGTATTTGCACAGTTTAAAGTAGCAGCTCTTTGACAGGGAGATTTGTTTTGAAGGTCAAAAGGCGGTTTGAATACTCGACTTCTGGGTGGGAGGTAACCATCTACACAATACTAGATTCAGGCAACTGTCAACCAGAGTGAAAGACTCCTCAAAGGCATTCCCATGGCAATCTAAACATCCTGTGCACACAGTAGATAAGAAGTGAGTGTGTGATGCTGCAGTAAACAAGCTCTGCTCACTGCAGATACACGCTATAGGAAAAAGCATCTGCAGGAAACTCAGTATTTATGTTGGTCAATAGATGAAGTTCATATATCTCCAGTATGTGCTTCATGAAAAAAAAAACTTTATTTCTAGCCTTGAGTTGTGTCCTTTTTTTAAATAGTTTGTGGAAAAATTTCAGGAATTTAAACTCAGAAAAGCTTTCAGTCTCCTGAAGTTTCAAACAAAAATACAGAAGGATTCATGTTGGTTTTCTAATATCAAACAAACTGCTATTTTATGTGTTGTGATGATGCATCTTCACTACTGCTAACTCGTCTGTATCTTATTTTTTTTCTCTCACTTAAAATCTGAATATAGTCTTAAAGGTAGGGTTGGTAATTTTCTCCAGATACACTTTTAAACATTTTGCTTGAAATTGTCTTTAGGTCCTGACAAAATTAATAATTCATGTGCTCTGAAAAAGGAACAAAGAAAATCCGTCATCTGTAGCAGTTGTGAGCCTGAAAAAACTTCGACCAATGTCTGCGATTTTTATGAACCAATCACGTCTCCCTGCTCGTTCTCGACCCCTTGTGTGCACCAGCCCACACCAACGTCACAGATGATAGAGTTAAATTAAATTAATATGCAACAGACAAGCGAATCAACCTTCTAAAAAGTTATTTTTAATGACATGAGATCATCCATGCTCATTCAACAACATTACAGTGCTATTAGAAAAAGACAAAGGCTTGCGGTCACTTCATGTACACAGAAACAAAGTCAGCATCAGCTCCCAAAATGTATAAAACAAACTAGTTTCAGTCATTTCATGATACAGTGTTTAGTACAGAAAAAACTTTCAGAAGGTGAACAATACATTCACTACATCACTGATAATAACAAAGCTGTAACAGAGGGTCTAAAGGGGGGGGGATCAGGAAGTCAGTTAGACATACTTGAGCTGTCTTCGTCAGAAGGTGTCACAAAGGTATGTTAACAAATAAGATAAGTACAGTATTTATCATCTGATATTTTAACCAAGGCTCTCCTGTATTGTTGTTAGAATCAACACCAATGACAGCGTATACTGAAATATATTAGCAACCACTTTGCTGCAAAAAAGAAAGGCAGGGCGATGCATGAATTAATTCATTGGATTGTTGAAATGATCACTTGATTTAGTGTCTTTAATGTCCTTCCTTTGCAGAGGCTGCACATTAAGATGACTTCAACAGTGAAGCCAAGGAAGTCAGTTATCAAACACCGCCCCATAAAGAAGAATAGGCCTACATCAAACCAGCCAAACCAAATAGAACTTCATTAAGTAAGACTTTTTACAATCACCTACAGACTGCTTTCGATCAGTAATACCAGTGATGTAAAACAGACTGTAATTAGGACACAGAATTCAGACATATCATTATTATTCAGAGCATGGATGATCTGCTTAGTGAAATTTTAAGTGTTTGTATTGCCTGCAAACAGGAAACAATGAGGAGAATTCGGGGGGGGGGGGGTTCAGATTTTACATCACTAACTGAATGAAGGTTGGTTCTTGTTGCAAAAATCTGCAACATGATGCACAGTCTGTGCCACTGTACTGTATCTGCATCATCATTTCATCTTGTGGTATTATTAAGTAACATTGTGGTTCAACACGTTTAATAATAATGTTTCTTATCAAACTGATTTGGTTGTTTTTTATTGCTACTTTTTTCATGAAGTGATATTTTAATCTGAATTTTTTAGTGTTTCCATTCTGGTTTTGTTCTTTGAACCCAATGTGAAAAGTATTAAATAAAGTTATTATTAGAGGAGTTACTGTGGCTAATTAGTCATCAGGATAATTTAAAGCCCCCTTTTGTGAAATAAAAATACCTATAAGACCTATAATACCTTGTCTAATGTCTACCCAACACTCCCTCTTCTTAGTACACCCCTCTGAGTCTGAACGGATGCGACCCCAGTTTGAATTGACTCACTGTCAGAAGAACAGTTTGATTGACAAGCTTGCTAAACCAACACCATACAATTTTTTTTTTTGCAATGTCATTTATCCATAACATACCAGAGTAACATCCAGGATGTCAAGTTTGATTCCATGAAACTCAATGATGTAGAGTTATTTTAAGGTCATGAGCTGTTTAAGGCAAAGTGATTGACCACACATTTCAATAGCAGGGAAACTCTGCGATTACTAAAAGGCCCTTTAATAAAAAATACCTTTACAAAAGAACAAAAACTGAACATTTAAACAAATAAATAGAATGTGTCAAAAAGGTGAAACTTCATGTGATATATTACAGTGTCCATGTTGATGTTTCAGGGAAGAATCTCCATCATATTGGAGAATACTGGCCAATATTTGGTGCAGCCAGCAGCCTGACATCAGTCTTATCTCAGTAACAGGCATCTCAGACGGGATTAAAGAAGACAGGCTTATCTGTTATCTGTCATTACATTTTAAGGTGATGGATAATACCGTAGGCCTCTCTTGAAATCCCGGTGTTTTAATCCATTTCTATCATGGTTTTCAATATTCTCCCGTCTGTTCACCACTTCATACTTGTCCATCAGGATGGACAAAACTGAAGGACGTTGCAGAGCTCTTTGCACCAGCTCAGTCTCTGCACATCAGACAAAAAAATGTTGCTTCAGCTAAAACTGAAGCAACCTGATCCAGATGGAGAGAGGCACAACACGAACACAGATGCTTCACTTTGTGATTTCTTGAGTTTTCCACAGAAACGTCCTTTCGTTTAAAAAAAAAACAAAAAAAAAAAACATTAGCCTCCGATGATGTTTCTAAGATGCAGAAAGAGGAGGGATGTGTCAGCCAGGCAAGCACACCTTTCCAGCAAACAGTAGTCCCACTATCGTGAAGAATATGGAAAGAACGAAGAGTACATATGAGGAGCCCACCACTGTGTTGTTAGGAAGTTTATACGGCTGTCCTCCGACCTCGTTGATGTAGAAGCCAATTGGGAAAATCAATGCAGCCATACAAAACAGGACCACTGTGACAGAGGAAAACAAAAAGGTAAGAAGAATCAACATCAACATTACTAGACCAGTAACTCAGCACGAGGAAAGATTGTCAGACAAATGTGTGTTAGCAGTTAGCAGGTCAGCAGGTAAATTAAACAGCAGGCTAAAACGAACAGACCATAGTTTAAAGCAGTTTCCTAAAAGCAATGGCTCAATGGTTGAAGTTAAAATACTTTAAAAAACAGTAAAAATACTTTATTAAACGTTAAAGGCTTTATATGTGATTTTTTGATCCAGCAGATGTCGCCCTTGAGCACCAGCATGAAACCAAAACAACTCGCGCTGCATTGTTGTGTTAGCATGCTAATGCTAGCGATCTTTATTATGCTCGTATCTTCACACTGCATGTAAATTTACCTGAAATGAGCGTGATCTAGAAACACAGTTAAGCAGTGAGTACAGTATGTTATTCTTCTTTTCTCTAGTCCCTCAATTAAACAACTTGTGAGGGGAGGAGTCAGCCGGCTGTCCCGGCGATGTCAACAAACTGAAGATAGGATTTTATTTAAGTGTGAAAAATTGCATATAAAGCCTTTAAAAAACAGCCAATAAACTTGTGTCAGTTTAAAGTAAAAGCTAAACGGTTAAAATATGTTGGAGAAACAGTCCAATTTGTTTTGTTAGCTTAAAGTAACAGTCAAGCCGTTCAAATAGTAACATTAGCTAAAAGTAATAAGGGATAAACACTTATACCAGAAATGTTAGCAAAGAGTTATGGATAGTATGAAGTGTAACGTTTGTTCATTACAGATAAATAGAACAGTGACGTTCAGTAAGAGTGGCAGATAAACAATCAGAATAGTAATGTTAGCTTAAAGCTACGATTAAACAGAACGGAAAGGTTCAATAAAAGTTAAGGATGAAAAAACAGCAAGGTTAGTAAAAAGTAACAACAAAACAGTTCATTTTTTTTCTCTAAGCTACAAGTAATAGCTAAGCAGTTCAAAAAAGTAGAGAAAATAGAGAGAAATCATGATCTGATCATGGTCAGATATATCCAGTAATTTCCTGTCTTTTTCATATTTTTTGGTATATAGGGCTGAGTGAAGCACAGCTGCTGCTCTAACCGTCTCTTTTTAAACAAACTCTGTCCCTTTGCTGTAAAAATAGAAACCTTCACATATCAATTATGGCAGCCTCTGAGCAGTCCCTTCTCCTGTTCTTTATTACAAGACTAAAAGCTTTCCCAAAATGAAATGCTTGATTCTAAAGTTGAGGTCAGCTCCATTTATACCGGGGACTTTCAAGTAGCTTCTCTCTTTATGAACTATAAAGACAAAGATAAAGATAAAGACAAAGATAAACTTTATTGATCCCCCACGGGGGAAACAGGTGGGAAACAGCTCAAGAAACAGGAATATAATTATTAAAAATAACAAGAAGTTAAAAATCAAACATATGTACATCAGTTAAATAAAGTAAAAATACAATAATAGAATAATACTAGGTATGTACACTAATGGATAATGGATTTAGCCTGAAACTGGGTTAAGTTTCTGCTTTACAGCTAAAGAGGGTTAGAGTGATATTAAAGCAATGTTGTCACTGAAATATAAGACACAAAGATATGTTACTTATTCAATTCTTTCAAAGCAACATTTGGTGTTCAAAAGACTTCTTTTGACTCGCCCTTAAAGTTTTTTTCTGATTCCTAATTGGCTTAAAATAGTCCAAGACTCTACAATCTTTGCATTAGGGTACATTCAGAGATTTTTATCCACAAAAAAAAAAAAAGAGGATTTAATAATATTGTGAGAACCTACTCCCTGTGAATGCGATCCATCGGGCGTATCGGGCAGCCTCGCGGCGCCAGCGCGACATCAGCAGCAGGCCACAGGTGACAGTGAGGGAGATGATGCCAGGATGATGAAGAAGAGGGTGGTGATCCACTCGGGGGCAGCTGCGGGGGGATGCAGATCCGGTCTCTGCCGTGGATGGTCTGGCACTGTCGGACCAATCCAACAGTCAGAGAGCCTGGGTGAAGACAGAGAGGGATAAAACGTAAAAAAAAATAAAAAAAGATTTCTGTGTGATAGTGATGAGTAATGCGGTGAGATCAGAGTCCAATGTCTAACAAGAATCCATTAGAAAACTCAACTGTAAGATTTGTTGTTATTTACAAATGCAAAGTCTTGGCTACCAAATCATGGCGTACCAAATGTCTCTGTAATATGTTGAACAGGAAGCTACAAAAAATTGGTTGCTGGAACTCAATTCTTGTACTGATCCCTCATCACCTGTTAATGATGTATGCCTCTTGGAATGATAGACAACTTCTCAGTCATTTAGGTGTAACCAGCTGCTCGCCCAAAAAGCCTACAAGACAAAACTTCCTTTTTCATTCATTTGTTTACAGCCCAGTTAGCATCTTCAGAGGGAACCATGTGTTCAGATCAAAAGCAAAGTGAAGTATTATTATTATATCCCCTCAGGTGTAATCTGTGTGTGTGTTTTAGTTCATCTGGAAATACAAAGTTACACAGGGAGTTCACTAAAACAGAGGCATAAACCCGGAAAAGAAATCAAATTACTTGCAATTAACTGATCTGAAGTTTTGCCAAATATGGAGCTCAGCGTAAGTTCAGACAGGAAGACTGGTTATATTCTTTCACAGGTAGTCTGCTCTGGTGATCAGCCGATAATGGGCGTTTATTCTTTAAGTAATTAACCAACCAGATTCAGCACAACCTCTCTCACAATCATTCTGCTGCGGCAAAATGCTAAAACAGCTCTCTCTCTCCACAGTCATTCTGTCATTTCAGGGCAACCGCTGCAACCCACCACCGCCTCAGTCACCTCCATTCCAGCTCAGCAGAGTCCAGATTCAGGCTCTTCACAGCCTCCATTCCTCTTCACCACCACCAGTGACTAGACTCCACTAGACTAGACTAGACTCCAAAGGAATCCTAGCCTGCTGTCGGCCTCATTACCCTTCCGGGTACATGAAGTCGTCACGATGGAGTCTAATCCCAAAGACTTTGCACATTCAAATCTAAATTGTTGCACATAATTGTTAAATTAATAATTGTTCATTCTCAATTAAGTCTCTCCTGATTGAAATCACATCATGATGCAGATTTGTAAAATTCAATCTTTGTCAGGTCTGTCCTCATGAGGAGAAGAAAGTTGGATTTTTAACAGATTGGAAGCTGCACTTGCAATGCAGATTATCTCTTTTAAAAGACAATGATTCTTCCTCAAACTCCATGGGAACCGGTATGCCACTCCTGCAGACAGCGTTCTGCTGCTTCTGCTCTCCATATGGCTGTTTTTCTTTCATACTACAAATCCAGCTGATATGCTGAAATCCAAACCCCTTCCCTTACTTAAAATCTAGATCTTAAAGAACAGATTCTACATGTTTATGTCAAATCTGTATGGAACTAGCTGACACAACATCACAGGTTTCTCTGCTTTGATTGGCTGTGGGATCCTAAGGAATCCGCTTGTAACGCCTATTGCAAAATGTATCAATGGGAGAGGTTTCTGACTAATGGGTCATATTCTACAATTCAACAATTCTATAATTCATTTAGCAGACACTTTTATCCAAGTGAGTCTGACGTACATCAGAGAGTAAGTACAACACAAGGATCTAGAAAAGAGGAAACAACGTCAAAAAATGCTAACGAAAAGCTTTAAGTCCGATCGGACGCAGGTGCTGACAGGCAAAGCACAATATCAGCAGCTGTTCTTGAGGTTTTTCTAATCAGCATCAAAACCATCCTAGAATTGCCATTATCAAACAAAACCATTTGTCATCATCAACATCATCATCATCAATCATATCATTAAGTGTGTATGTTTTCATGAAAGAGCTGGGTCTTTAGCTTTTTCTTAAAGGTGCAGAGGGACTCTGCAGATCAAATGGAGTTTGGAAGTTCATTCCACCACCGGGGGGCGACAGAGGAGAAGAGTCTAGTCAGCGTCTTAGGACCCTGTTGTGAAGGTTGGATCAGACGCCTTTTCTTTGGCAGAGCATAGTGGGCAGGAGGGAGTGTAGACCTGGATGAGAGAGTTAAAGTAAGGAGGAGCCGTTTTTGTCGCTGTTTTGTAAGCGAGCAGCAGAGTTTTAAATTTGATGCGAGCAGTAACTGGGAGCCAGTGTAAGGAGATGAACAGCGGAGTGACATGTGCTCTTTTAGGAAGGTTGAAGACCAGTTGTGCTGCTGCATTTTGTATCATTTGCAGAGGTTTGATAGTGCATGTAGGAAGACCTGCCAGTAGAGTGCAATTGATGTGTGATATCACAAGAGCCTGTACCAGGAGCTGTGTGGCGTGTTCTGACAGGTAAGGTCTGATCTTCCTGATGTTGTACAGGAAGAATCAACGTGACCGGGCCAATCGGAGCTTAAGTGTTAGCTGGTCATCAATCATGAAACCCAGTTTCCGGGCAGGACTTTGGTGGCATGAGTTAGCCAGTGCAAAATCAAAGGACGTTCCTGAAGATAATAACGCATCTCAGTCTATTGAAAATTGGGCCGGTTATATGAAAGTCAGCTTATAGCTGGCATTAGCGCAGCCGTTATGTGACTTTACTAAACAACAAACTAACTTTTATGCCAGCAACATATGACATCATTCACTCTTACTGGGAGATATTATGACCTCCCAGGAGTCCTTTTGTTTCCCCACATCCCCCCCCCCCTGAGATTCATGTATGACGTCAAACAGGTTCAGGCTTCTTACATGAACCGCCCAACGGAGACAGAAAGAGAGACAAAGTGTAGGACTAAAAACCAATACAAAAAAAACAAACAAGAAATCAATGACCTTACATCCGGCGGCAAATCATCTGTCCTCCTCCTGTAGCACAAACCCCTGGTGGGTGATACAGCTGACTGTAGGTGGGCTTTTTCATACCACACACACACACACACACACACACACACACAAATCAGCAATCTGCGTCAGCCAAACTCTGCATCCAGTCTGACTACACAGAAGACTCCTCACAACACACAGCAAATAAATGCATAATTAAATCCTCCCACACTTTAATTTATTCTTTAGTCTCCCTCCTTTTTTTTCTTACTTATTATCTTCAGCACGCAGTTAGAGCCCCGACGAGCAGACATAGGAGCTTTTTACACATTTTTATGGATTTATTCAGGACAATTTAAAAACCAGGCAACAGAAGAATTAACATAATTGTCATGATGGGCCAAAATTAAGTGCAGAGTGCAGGAAAAACACAGGGAGGCGCCGGAAATGTTTGTAATTAGAGAGTAAAAATGCACAAGTGTCTTTTGAATAAACACCTTGTTCTTTAGCCTGTTGATTCACATATAACTGTATAATGAGTAAAGCATGTAAAAAGGGGACAAAATAAACCAACAACAGACCATTCTGAAAAACACTTCCCACACTATTCCTGTTAATGCTACTACGTTATCTGTCAAAGCATCAAAATACAATCAGGCCTTTAAATATTCATCGTTGGCTTGAAACGGCTCCAGTTCCTGATCATGGGTGTGGTTTCTGGTCAATGAAACCAGGAGGGGACTGGTGGGAACATCAGGCCTGAACCACAGCCTCCTGCAGGCTGACCATTCACCCCCCTACACACCGGACATCCTGTTCCCTCTAAACACATCCTCTCAGACCACGGGGGGGGGGGGGGGGGGGGGGGCAATGTAAGCAGTGCATCCATTTCCCTTCATACTGGACTCTTATGTCCAACCAGAGTGCTTCATCCAATTATTACAGAGAGTGCTTTGGTGTTTTGTTCAATATGATTAATAGAGCAACAACTGAAAAACAAAAGCAAAAAAAAAAAAAATGAAAAAGAGCAGAAGCAACTTGAGAATGATATTATGAAAGAAAAGCAACAAAGAATATGCTACGCTGGAAACACTGACCGTCGCTCCCAAAGGCATATGTCATGATTTGCCGATGGCTGATGGGTTCCATGATTGGAAAAAGAGAGGAGCTGTTCATTTCTTTATTCTCAAGCGAGGATTATTTGTTGAAAATGGAATGGAGGTAAACGAGAAGCTCAAAGGACTGGTCCAGTTCAAACAGAAGGTGGAGAAAATATGTTTCAGTTTTTGACTAAGTCCAAAGTCGAAATTTGTCGTTGTGAGTCTGCTGAGCACAATATGGGATCTTGTACAAGGGGTGGTTTCAAATTCATACAATAATGCTGCTTGTTGGCCTCAGAACAGGTCGTGGCTCACTGATTTAAGGCAGGGGTTCTCAAACTTTTCATCCCGCGACCCCTAAAATAACGAGAGACCGGGGACCCCCTCTGTCCCTGGAAGTGGTTAAAGCTTAACACTGTACACAGCAGCACGCACTACTGGGCCGATCCAAACACTGACATTAGAACAACTATTAACAAATACAGCAGCCTTAAACTAAGTGAACAACATTTTTGTATGTGATTTCACAATAATGGGTAAAATGTGTCATTTCCAGTTTGTATTTGTTTTTGGAAGGCATCTCGCGACCCCCCCTTTGGGAACCACTGATTTAAGGGACAAGAATGACCAAAAGAATTGAATGCTAGGCACAGGATGGCCTAGCGGTTATGTCCCACGCCCCATGCACAGAGACTATAGTCCTCAAAGCAGACTCCAACCCACTGCCGCATGTCATTCCCTCCTCTATCCACTCCTCTCTGCTCTACAACAAAGGCATGAAACGCCCCAAAAAATGAATGTTAAGGTGCAGTTCTTACAACATTCTTACTATTCTTAATCCTTAAAAAACGGTGAAATAAAACTAGAGAGTGGGGATTCCCACCCGAGCAACCACATGGCAATGGTTTCATTTGTTTACCTCTGAGTGAGCCTGCCAGCTGTGATATAAGATGTTTGCCGCTGCACTTTGTGTGCACATTAGTGAGAAATGTGTGTGCGACTGTGTGTGTGTGTGGGAACTTTTACTTTGTGAACACTTCATAAACCTAGATGCTCCTGCTGCTTCAAATCTCTCCACAAAACACTTCAGTAAGCAAACAAACATTTTCACATAATGTCACGCAGCTTCACAGAGAGAGAGAGAAGTCTTTATTCCACTTCTGTTTAAATACATCTAGAGAGTTAACTTAATGTAGAGGCTAACTTTGACAGAAAAGTATGAACCACTCATTTTCCCACAATGCTTCTCTCTCTCTGCCTTTGACCACTACATACACGCTGAGCACTCACAGCCAAAATAAAATACGTCATCATGAGTGAGCCTGAGGAGGTTTTAATCCTCCAGGCAGAAAACATTACTCTCCCAGGAGGCCTAATTAAAAGTCACACATCTTCATTCCCATCAACACTTCCTGCCTTCAGGTGATTACTGTTTGGATAATTAAACAGGAAAAATGGGCTTTTAGTAAAGTAAGCACATTAATTTCACAACACCACGTACTTTAGTTCATTTGTGAAAACAGATTCAGAGTGTGAAATACTTTAATCACGAGTCAAGAGAACTGCTCGTTACTTACTAAACTTGTAGCTGAGTCTTTTTTTTTTCTTACAACAAGCGAGACCCCGTAACAAAAAGCGTGCATGCTGGTTATGTGCTTTATGCAGCTGTGCATACACTGAAGAGGTTTGTTTGCAGGTTGCATCAGTTGCAGTCTATGTTTAGCTTTTGGACTTTGCATCTGAATATGAATCTTTTGCAATAACAACGGGGCCTGACTGTTAATAGAAGACAGTAGGATTGGCTCAATGCTTCAATACAGTGCTAGTAATTATTGGCTGAACTGTTAAATAATCATACTGCTGATAAAATCATTATTTTTATACCCAAACAAGGTAAGCATATGAGAAAACATCAGGAACATCATTTCAGACCTAACAACTGTCATTTGTACCTGGTGGTGAATAACTCATTTATCTGAAATGCCTTAAAAACACGATTTGAAATCTCTTGTCTTATACCATCGTTATTATCATATCTACGACTGAATATGAAACAATCAAACTGGTGAAATGATCCTCAGGTTGTTGTATAGCGCATTTTGTTGCCTCAGGTTGGAGCCATTTGACATCTGATAAACTGCCTCAAGTGATGTCACTTGAGTCTGAGTTGGGAGTAAAAGTTTGAAAATGAAAAAAAAAAAAAAAGGTACAGGTAGGTGCAGAGAAGAAGGTCCACTTGTCATCGTTGATTATGGCGAGGAGCAGTTCATGGCTATATTAGCTGCTTCTTACATGGAACACCTTTAAACTCTGAACGTTTGTAAGATGCATTGTGGGTAATGTAGGAACTCAGATTTGACAGGGAAGAAGAATTCCTCGACTACAAAAGATGCTGGTTCTGGTTCTGCTGTAATCCAAAGCCTTACCATTATGAATAGTGATGTTATAAGAGGGCTTTGCTTATTCTGCGTACCACAAGAGAAAAAATAAACATATTTCATCTGGGGAAAAGATGGCCTGGTATTACCAGATTTGACTGATGGTAGTTTTGGTAACTATGGTCACATTTTGATGAAAGGATTAAAACCCTGATTGGTGCTTCAACAAAGTGTCCCCCCATTCCCAGATGATCCATTCCTCTTTCAACCAAACAGAAAACTAGATCCTAACACAAAAAACTGAAATCAAACATGTTATGTGACAAAATCTGTTTAAACTTTGTGAGTTATTTATGTTAATTTGAGCTGAATGGCTAACATTAAGAAGCTGACTCACCCACGGAGGAAACTTGGGTTATAAACTTGTGTACTGTTGCTTCATTAAGGGGTTAAAAAGTCACACACAGGGGATACACTCCATTGGAAAGTTAGTATGGTTTGTGTGTAACTGTTACCTTTAAGTTCTTTGAAATCAGCTGAAATCTCAGTCTAGTCACTCTTTCACAATATCCCATCTTTACTGACCTCTGACACCCATTGGTTTTTACTGCTGTCTGCAAAGCATATCCGACCTGTTTCACCTAAAAACGGAGCCTAACCTTAGTTTCCATTTCTTTAGAAGCGATAATAAACATCCTACCAGCTGAGTCTCCGGTGCTGATCCAGTCCGGGTTGACGATGCTGGCGATGGCAAAGATGTCTGCAGTGAGGAAGAGGCATCCTGAGATCACCGTGAGTTTATCCATGTCTCTGGGCGCAGGATGAGCACAGAGTGTGTGTGTGCCTCTGTCTCACCTGGAGGGAGGCGGGACATCTAGCACCTCAGTAACCTTAAAGCCGCAAATCTCCTGTTCCATCGTCATCCCAGCCTGGGTTCCGTTTGGGACCTTTTCGTGATGGCGATGGGCTCCACATTCTGTCCGCACATCGTGTCCATTTTTTCTCCCTGGAAGGTGATACTTTGCACTCTGTTAGTAAAAAATTAGGAACGATCCCCTGATATAAGTCCAACAAACAGCCGGCGGACGTGGGGCGACCTGCTGGCTCCTCTCCAGCCCAGGAGGAGACGGTCGCAGCCCGGGATCATGGGTAACTTCGCTCTGGATGCATCCCCCAGTCACATTAACAGGAAGCAGGTGCAACTTCTACCTTGTTTTATTGGTTTTCTTTAATTGCTAATCAAATCCCGAGCGATGCAGACGGATTCATGCATGCAGTCGACTTGTTTCCTGAGTCTGCATGGAGCTGGGTCTTTTCCTGTGGAAGCGCACACTCAGATAAACGCATCACATGCTCACATTAAAGCGCTTTTTCTGAACCTTTCAATCTCCTCACACAAGCAGAAAGCTGTCTCTTCAATTCTTCAACAACCCTCCTGCACGTAATGTGAGTGTTTCCTGCAAGACGGATGATTTCCTCTCAGCAATGGAAACTAAAAATTCAGCCAGTTCACGTCTCCATGGCTGTAGTGGGCAACTCTCGCGAGAAATTGCGTGACCGGCGGCGGACGCTGCTTGTACGCTTTTTACATCATCACAAATTATGAAAGGTCAAGGTGTGCCGTGTAATCGTGTGAAAGTGTTGCTGGAACGCGTCTCAAGACAGAACTATTTAAGACAGAACTTAACACTTATAAATTAAAGGGATGAAACTAAAAAAAGCATTAGACAATTTAAAATAAAGATCTCACATCCACATTTTGACTGTTTTGACAAGTTTGATCATCATCAGTTAATTTCAGCTGCCTAAGAGCTCCAACTGTTTTAACTTTTCATGACTCCGAACAGATCTTGGACTCATCCATGTTGTCTCAATACTCTCATTTAATTTTTAGTTTCGTATTTAATTGTGGAAAGATTCCCAGATTAGTTTTTTTAATGAGCGCAGCATGTGTGGATTTTTCCTGCCAGCCAACTTGTAAAATTGTGTTTGAACGCAGCAGGTAATATTCAGTATCACGTGTAGATCTTGCAACCAGCACACAACCTGTGTAAGTGATCCTCATGCATATAATGAAACTGCTTCATTATGTTTTCTGCTCCCCGGTATGTTCTTCTCTGCCCTTTAATTTATACTGTTTATATCTGTTTAATGACATGTGTGACGACCCTGCTGGTTCCTGGTCCCCTGTGTCGTCTTTCTTTTGTTTCAGGTGCCAGAGGGCGTGGTCTGTGGGATCGGGGACTGATTGACAGTGGATTTCTCAAAAAGTACACAGTAAATGTACTTCATATTACTTGTGCATGTAGTCTAAGAAGTACTAAGTCCAACCATATCAGAATCATTGTCTACTTATGGAAGAATGTTTTTTTACAAGACATCAAAGTCAGAAAAAAAGACTCATTA
Organism: Labrus bergylta; assembly: GCF_963930695.1. NCBI lineage: Eukaryota > Metazoa > Chordata > Actinopteri > Labriformes > Labridae > Labrus > Labrus bergylta. The sequence continues at coordinate 21,156,333 of NC_089215.1, read as the reverse complement.
TAGTGAAAGAACTATAATGACTATATATATATATATATATATATATATATATATATATATGTAAGAACATGTTTTTTCCCCCAGGAAAACACCTTATTTTGAAAAACGGAAGTTACCGCAGACTCGCAGTATTATTCTCAAACTAATTTCACCGACCTCTGAAGCTTTTCCCTGAACAGTATTTTGTTTGCTCCCGTTTCATACACGTGTATCTCATAGTCAGTTTTATGGTAAGACTTCTGTATTTATCACTTTATTTTGAAAAAGGAGATTAATAACGGACTCGCTCTCTCTGTCTGTTCCTCCTGCTCGCTCTGGAGCATTTACCATAAAGATCAGAATACGTGAGCACTTCAAATTTCGGGGCGGCTCACTTCACCAGGTAAACTCGAGGAGCGGCTGGCTTCACCGCAGTAGTCAAAGTGTATGTCGAGTTTTTCAAAACACCACAACAGCTTTAGCCTAACTGGATAAATGTTACGATGTAAACGCTTCTCGGCTGTGTATTATGCACATTCATTTAGCCTGTCACTGAAAATGCTGGGTCGGCTTTTTCCCAAACCACTGAGCAGAGAGCCATGTCTGTTCTGTGTTAGTTAGTTAGTTAGTTAGTTAGTGTACAACAAACTAGGCTACGGTTATGATCTTATTCAGTAGGCCACTTTGTGTGTTGTTTTCTCTGTATTAACTGCCTTTTTGATTTTCTATCTCTTAGGCTACTATCCCGGAGTGGGACGTCCCATAATCCCCCCTGAAGATTGATCAGACAGCGACACCTAGTGGCAGTGTGATGGGACTGCAGGTACTATTTTGAACACAAAACAGCAAGGAAACGGTTTCTCAAAATAATAATAATATAAACACAAAATAATGGCATTAATGGCAGATTTGAACCGACATATAATCAGATACAGATGTTACTTTTTCAGAAGCAGCAAGCAGACCAAAAGAATAGAATAAGATTCTTTGATTCAGTCCAGATCCTCTGTTGTTACAGAGGCATTTAGCAGCAGACCAAAAAGACACATTTGCTGGTTATTTTAAGCCACATGGGAGGATTTAAAGTGAACACAGCTCCTGGTTGAAGTTTAGATGAGTCTTCTTGGTTCCTGTTGTGTTGTATTTTTTGTTGTTTTCTTAAGCAGGATCCAGGATCGCAGCAGGTTTTCTCTGCTGCAAAAGTATTTCTCAACTCTTCCGGTTTTGAAGAATGACATAAGCCAAACCAGACCAAACTGGCTCTGTATCTCATGTCGCTCTCTGTCTTTCTCTCACTCCCTCTCTCTACCCTATCCCTCTCCCTGCTGACCTTCTGTATCCGTGCCCGTCCTCCTCTTCACCGCTATGGCCGCCACCACAGCAGGAAAGAGACGGGCGTACTCCAGCAGGGAGTCCTTGTGGCAGGTGAGGGAGCTGCTGCCGCCCCCCCCTCACGCTCCTTCTCGTGGCCAGCCAGCAGATTGGCCGACGTCGTTGGCCAGCAGCCACTGGAAGGTCTGGCCCCGGTACTGACTAAACAGCATCGTCATCCTGCTGAGGACGAGCCGCTGGTCAGACGGGTCCCCTCCCAGCGCTGTGACCTGGGCCCGAGCGTCGGCCTCTGCCCTCTGGCCAGTTATGTGTCAGGCGACCAGATACCCGGCAGCTTATCCTTTGCGGTCAATAACTACCAGGTCTGTTGTGAAGGCTCTTTTCCAGTTTGTTTCTGTGTTCGGCATTCCAAAGGTTTTTCAGAGGGTTCAAGGCTCCAACTTTTCCTCTCACATGTTTGCACAGATTTTAAAGCAGCTTCAGGTTAGGCGCCCGCAGTCCTCAGCTTATCGTGCACAGAGTCAGGGGGTGCTGGAGCGCTTTCATCAGATGCTTAAATTGTTGCTGAGGGCTTTCTGCTGATGGGGAGTGAGTGGAAAGAGGGCTTGCCTTGGCTGATGCTGGCGGCCCGGGAGGTTACTCAGGAAAGCACTGGGTTTAGCCCAAACGAGGGAAAACGAGGAGATGTGGAGAAGGAGACGGGGAGACGCGGGGAAGGAGACGGGGAGACGCGGGGAAGGAGACATGGAGAAGGAGACGGGGAGACATGGAGAAGGAGACGGGGAGACGTTAAGAAGGAGACATGGAGAAGGAGACGGGGAGATGTGAAGGAGACATGGAGAAGGAGACGGAAGGAGATGTGGAGAAGGAGACAGGGAGACATGGAGAAGGAGACGTGGAGAAGGAGACGTGGAGACAGGGAGACGGGGAGACGTGGAGAAGGAGACAGGGAGATGTGGAGAAGGAGACGGGGAGACATGGAGAAGGAGATATGGAGAAGGAAACATGGCGACATGGAGAAGGAGACGGGGAGATGTGGAGAAGGAGACGTGAAGGAGACGGGGAGACATGGAGAAGGAGACGTGGAGAAGGAGACGTGGAGACGTGGAGAAGGAGACATGGAGAAGGAGACGGGGAGATGTGGAGAAGGAGACGGGGAGGAGACGGGGAGACATGGAGAAGGAGACGTGGAGAAGAAGACGGGGAGACGTGGAGGAGACGGGGAGACATGGAGAAGGAGACGTGGAGAAGAAGACGGGGAGACGTGGAGGAGACAGGGAGACATGGAGTCCCTACAGACATAAGGAGGAGATTGCGGAGAGAGGATGTCTCGAGGCTCCGTACCTTTTTGGTTAACGTGCTGTGCTACCTATAAACTTGTTTGTTGAATCGTGCTTCTTGTCTCCTCCAGTTTTTGTCACGGGTTTGTGAGCTGGCCGTGACATGTGTCATCAATATAAAGGCAACAATGTCACTGTTGCTCATCAGCAATCTTAGCGGGTCCGTTTTGCATGTCATGCCTCCTGAGACCTCCCCTCTGTCTCCTCATCCCGCTGGGAGAGAAATGTCAGAGCAACTACGGAGGATTTCAGGGGCAGATTGTCTGAAATGTTCACAAGTGCACGTGTGAAAACAGCTCTCGAGTATGAATTGTTTTGCTACACATACTTATAGAATACAATACACAGAACATAACATAAGTCCCTCTGTAAGGTAGATAGAATTTATTCAGTATTTTACATCAGCTATACAGTTAATGTGGACAGATGAGGAGCACAACATTTCAGCATAACCTGAAAATACACTGTTACAACACCTAGAAACACCCAGCGGTGCTATGACATTATATATCTCAGAGCCACAGCGTTTCAAAAAAGTGATGCTTTTTTTTTTTTTCTGTCAGGGAAACAAATTCTGCTTTGCCATCAGAGAGTACAGTATGAGGTCACAAGGAGGGTCTTAGATCTCATCCACAAAGGGAGTTTTTACGAGGTTTCCACTGGATGCCATAGTCTTCTTGCCGGACACAAATTTCTTGGCAGCCTAGGAATGAAAATAAAAAAGTCAAGAGAACTATTAATAATTTGAAATGACATTTTAACAAAAAATGAGGCAAATCGACCTGAAGTAAATGCATGGATACCAATATGACTGTAACACAGCATTGACAAGAAACAAATGTCTTACGTCTGCGACATCAGTCAGGGAAACATTGTCGATTTGTTTGGAGATTTCCTCCTGGGAGCAGTACGATCCCTCAGACAGAGCCTGACTACCCATCGCCTCCAGCAGACCCTCCGAAGTCTCCAGAGACATCAGGAAGTGTCCCTTCAGCTGAGCCCTGCAGAGAAGTGCATCATGAGCCATAATCATGCAAACTAATGAGAAAAGATTTAACTTGATCTACTTTCTAAATAACTTTTAGTATGAGAGGGAAAATACAAATTGTCAGAACATTTAATTGTTTTTGTTTCTTTGGATTATGTCATGGGAATTATTATAGAAAGAGAATTAACCAGATATGGTAAAGGTTGGGCTCCATCACAGAGAAAGCAAATGATGGCACCAAGTGGCCACTGCAGTAACTGCTTTATTAAGAAACTGGATTCAGATTTTATTTTTTTCTGTATATATTTACAAAAATGTGAAAAGAGGAATCACTCTATTGTCTAACCACAATTGAACAATATACACAAATGTCTGTGAATGTATGATTATAAAAAGAAAAAAAAGGAGAACCTGGATTCAGATTTTGAGAGGGCAAATAACTGTATACACAACACCAGCCTTACACACTTATACAATTCTACGTGTAAATTGGTAGGAATAAGAAAAGGTGCTTTTCGTAAACTTTTCCAATTGAAATAAATAATTTTACTCTTTTTTATTTTTGTGCTTTACATGCTCCCATTGTAGCTAGGACAGTGGATAGAGCAGGAAACAGCTAGCCTGGTTATGTTCAAGGTAACAAACAGTCTACATTAAGCATCCATTTGACTTAAAACATTAAATAATCAAACATCAACAGAAAACTGTTTTAAATAGTGCTTCTGTGAGACTAGTACTTATTCTTTGCACACGGCAAGGCTAGCCATTTCCCTTCGTTTGCTATCTTAATGCGAAGCTACACTAATCTGCTTCTGACAGACATGTATCTACCTATTCTAATGTTATTTCCTAAAATGTCACACAACTGGTTTCACGGCTTATTCCGTTTTAGTTACATTTCACTACATTTAAATATACAAATTTCCTTTCAACTGTAGGAGCTGCTAAGACAAAATGTTTTTTCTTTACAATTCAACAAACTTTGATGTTGTTTCATGTTAACCTAGTAAAGACTTATAATAAAATGTACTCCTCAATGCATAGTTCATAGTTCAGATTAAACAGATGCTAGTCTTACTTGGCCCGGGTGAGGTCGGCAGCTGTGACTGCTCCATCAGCAACAGCTTTGACCTGAGCGAGAGCTGCTTTGATCACCTGCAGAGACACGAGAGGACGGAGACTGCATCAAAAATATGTAACCATCTTCAGTTTTACTTTCTGCTTCACTCTTGTTGAACAGTGATAAATAAAAAAGACTCATCACAGTTGTTGGAAACTCACATCACCAGCTGCTGCAGTCTGGGAAATGGTGTAGATCCCAAATAGACCAGAGTCAGAGTAGCTCGCATTGAAAGCACTCACCTGTGAAAGACAAAAAAAAAAGACAATAGAAATGTTTATCTTTGCAGTTTAAAGGCTTTATATGCGATTTTTCACACTTAAATGTAATAGAAATCAAGTATATCCTCTGAAAATAACTCTGTGAGTCATGACTGTCTACAATGGGTGTAACACCCGAGTCCCACTGTCTGTGATGTTTTCAGAGTCCTATCTTCAGTTTGTTTACATCGCCCAGACAGCCGGATGACTCCTCCCCTCACGTATAAAAGTTGTTTAATTGAGGGACTAGAGAAAAGAAGAATAACATACTGTACTCACTGCTTAACTGTGTTTCTAGATCACGCTCATTTCAGGTAAATTTACATGCAGTGTGAAGATACGAGCATAATAAAGATCGCTAGCATTAGCATGCTAACACAACAATGCAGCGCAAGTTGTTTTGGTTTCATGCTGGTGCTCAAGGGCGACATCTGCTGGATCAAAAAATCCCATATAAAGCCTTTTAGCCCTGGCATATGAACTCTTTTTTTAAAAGTTAAAACTAAAACTTGAGAATCACTCACATCAAAGGGGTCAGCAGTTGCCTTGGAAACACCCTGAACCAGTTTGCTTGAGACGCAGGAGCCCCTCTTGACATGCGGACCAGCTCCCAGTAAATGCTGCAGGACACTGAAGGCCAGAGCTTCACTGCTGCCTGCTGCTGCTGACTGACTCACCACAGCTGAGTGCACCAGGCTGCTGGTGTTCAACAGGCGGATCTCACCTACAGGGAGGCGGCAGGAGAGGAGACAGAGGGGAATACAAGGCGTTTTATTTGATTGGGTAGGAAGTATTTAAGCACATGAAAAATAGCAAGCTGTTCACAGAAAACATGCAGAGTGTTTGCTACTCCAGCTCAGCTCACCTCCACGATACTGAGCCTTGGCCCCCATGGTGCCTGCCCCGCTGCGGATGTTGAGGAACTGTTCTCCAACTTGCTTCAGCACCGTGTGGTCGACACCTGAAGGAAAGACGACCATCAAAAACTTTTCCAGGATTACAGGAGTTTCCATTTCTATTATGTATAAACACATCAAGTTAAAACAGAATCAGTTTGTTCCTAAAAGGTAAAGAGGCCCTTACCGAGTCCAACAAGAGCCATTCTTGCGCTTGTGAAATTGTTCTGAACAAACTGGTGCAGCTGGAGGAAAATAAACAAGTGAAAAGAAGGCTTTAAAATGGGGCATGAGCAACAGAAATCTTAAAGAAAAAACACAGAAGAAACCCTTACATGTTCAGACTGGATGTTGCCGACCATGTGATCGGGACAGTACAGGGAGTTACAGAGAGCATTCTTGTAGGCAGCTGCATGAAGAGCTTCAACCACACCTGAAGAAGATGGAGAGAGGAAGGATCATGAACTGCAATATTATGATGTCAGAGCTCAAACCTGTGCTGTGTTCTTCACTTCAATCGTTTTATTATGTCTGTAGGGACTCGAAGATAGATTCTGGGTATTACCCCCCCCCCCCCCTTAATACTACAGTAAAGATGAAAAGTTCAGGTCTGCAATATTAAAGTAAGTGTGACATTATTTAGAGAAACGACCTGCCTGTAGTCAGAAAAAAGCAACAAAAAGTAAACTTCTGCTTACTTCTAGGTTTCTCAATGTTATTTTGAAAACAGCAAAAAAAGAAGCACACTCAAACTGTAATCAAATTTTAAGGTGTACGACCACAAAAAGACTACAAAGAAAACAGAGTCAGTCCACTACATGTCCTTTGAAGTACGTATTATCTGGTTAGAGCAGCAGAGTACAGATCAACAACGGAACGCGTTTCAGCACAAAGCTTCATCAGCGTTCAACGCTCAAACATATCCAAAAAACAACAACAGGAGTGCTTCTGGTATCCCTCAAACCATCGGTGCTCATGGAAGGAAAAAACAAAAAAAGGGGGAGGAGGACTAAAGACCAAAAAACATTGGTATAAATAATCCAGGTCAAGGCACTCAGGATGGTTGAAAAATATAGAAGGCCTTTAATTCAATTCAATTAAAAAAGAAAACACCAGCGTATCGGCTTGCGCCTTCTTCAGGGTGCAGCTGAAACATGTCCGTTGTTGTTGATCTGTACGCTGCTGCCGTCTAATATTCATCAGCATGTTCCAGTTTCATCATCGCACTTCGACTCAAATTTTTTCCATACAGCTGATTTAAAGCAGGCAGGTCTCCTAGCTCTGCTGTGACATCTTGCTACTTTCCTCTTCTTCTTTGTGTGTTTTGTTGTGTCAGCTTCTTCTTCATTTGTTGTTTATTAGCAGTTAGCAAATAGTTATGAGCATTAGCGCCACCTGGATTGGGTTGTGGATACAGCCATGTGTCACTGTCTTTTTTTCTCCACTCAGACATATTTATCGTACGACTGCATTCAGTGAACTGTGACGTCTAAACTAGATAGTTCTGGATGAATACACCTACTGTTACACCCTTAATGGACACAACAATGTAAATAAAGGCATACCTGTTTGGGCACTGTGTGCAGCCTGGGCCTTGTCCATCTTCAGCCTGGGTGTGAGGTCTGACACCTCCCATGGCCTGAACTCTGGAGCCGTGGTCACGTTGATCAAATACTCCATAACCGTGTCACTGAAGAGAAACGATGGGGGGGGGGGGGGTGTAAGCAATATTAAGTGGCGAAACTACTACTACTTCTGCAGCCCGGTCGATAACACGTTTCTTTGGACCAAACAGTTTGGTGTTTATTTCTACAAAAAGACTCACATGTCATCTCTCAAGCAGTCGACTGTGTAGCTCATGTTCTCTCTGGATGAAGTCACACTGCAAAGAAACACAAATGTTCAGATATCCAAATAAAAAGACTGTGACCAAGGAAGAGCGTGTAATCAATCCTGACGTTTCTTTAAAGTTACTGACCTCAGGCTGCCCCCCACTGCCTCCACACCACGGCAGATCTTGAAAGCCGAAGCTCCTTTAGTTGTCTAGAAACGTACAAAAGCTATGTTAACACCGAGCTGAGACACCATGAATTTTTCACTCAGCAACATATCTCAAAACAGTACATCAATAACACTATATTCAAACTGCTGTGACAGAAAAAGTACCTACTGGTAATACTAAATAATTAACAGTTGTTCGACATTACTTTACTTAAGTACACAAAGTATGTAGCGTCATACCAGGCTGGAGGCCAGCCGGAGGAGGTGGGTGACACCCTGGTTGTCAGGGGTCTCATAACGACAGCCGGCCTTGACGAATACTCCGATCTTAGAGGCCGGGGAATAGTTCTCAAGGGAGGCGATAACCAGTCCACTGGGCAGTCTGGTCACCTGGGCAGAAGGACACAAAATGTCCTTAAGTGTCATTTTTTTTAAATCAAGTACTGGTCTGAAAAATATCCGCCATCAAGCCTGAGTTAAAACCTTAAAGGGTCCTCTATGATTATTCAACATGATGCCAATACATAAAGACAAGGTAAACAGCTAAGGCTTAAATAAGTTTCTGAAGGAATTCAAACACAAAACCATCCTGCCTAGACAAACCAACCCCAGCACAGTCCTCCTCATCACTCCCTGTACACATACATGAACGTCCTGGTACGAGTGGGCAGCCCCTGGAGAGAGCTTGAGGCCAGCCAGCGGCTGAGCAAGGGACTGGCCTGATCTGGCAGCCGCATAGGTACGTCTCTGTGGAAAAAAAAGACAAATCAACAACCACTGACCTGTACATCCTGCGGCTGAAACTTAACAGGTTCTGCCGCCCCCGCAATTTCCACCTTACGGGCCGCCTGGGCCGCGTAAAGCCTCGTCTGGAAAAACAGAGAATATGGGAAGACGGGACATTACAACTAATGTGTTGCTGGATGGTGCACTGAGGTGGGGGCAGTATTAGAAGAGTAAACATCAGGAGTATTGTGAAATAATGGGGTCAGTAAATGTTCTTTACATACTTTATTTTTTTCATCTTCGCATTCAAATAGTTGCATTCTGTCTGTTTAGTCTTTCTTGTACATGAAAGGTGTAGCTGGACACCTTTTCCTGCAGCAATACTGCTAATTACTTTATTACTTATGACTATATATTTGCCTAATTTCAGTAGTTCATAAAGAAAAAAACAGTTCTGGTATCTATGAATGAACAAAAACTAAACAAAATCATGTCACCTAAAAAATGTCATGGCTAATGTAAGAAAAACGACAAATGATGTCAGTATCTAATCAGCATAAAACATGAAATTAGATTTGTCTTTTTCAAATACACATAGGCCTTTAAATACAAATATGACAAAATGTTCAATAATGTTTTTAGGGTGGATTGATTTATGGTTTCCCACCACATGAGTTATTTCTTTTTAATTTTTACCTTACAAGATATTCTTAGATATAGGTTGAAATTGTTAACAAAGTTCAATATTAGGGGTGCACCTCTAAATAGAAATGCACTGTAAGCACAATCCACACAACATCCAGTGGTATCGATAATACACTCTGCAGGGTGCTAACTGTTTGCTCTTTCTTTATGTTAAATACACCAAGTTAACGTGTCTGTTAACTACAGTTCAGATCAGTAAATAAGGTTTTATAAGAGTAGTTTTAACGTATAATTACCGGTTTACATTATGAAACGTTACCGGCTGCTTTAATGCCTATTATTTAAGAGCTAGTCGTGACGTCATGACAGGCTTCAGCTGACTGTTTCTTCATCACACCTGAAATTATCCTACATTTTAATTCAGACTAAGATAAAACAAAACGAACATGCAGCGTTTCTGACTTTTCCACCAAAACACACACATGTATGATAAGTTAGAGCAGTTCTTACCGAGAGTTGACTGATTCCTCGTATCCCCTTCATCTCCCCTCTCTCCTGCGGTCAGGACGATAGAGCAATATGGCTGGCGTTGAAAGTGCCCTACCCAGAATGCCATGCGACTTTGCTAAAGTACCGCAGAGCTGAGCGTGCGCCCTCTGTTGCCGTGGAGACGAATAGCCACATCCATAACTGTACGGGAGGAAAAAAACTAAATAATCTCACAGAAAATATTTCACCCCATTATATTTCCATTTAATTAAGAGTTTTTTCCTTCCCTTTACCTCATAGTAACAGTTTTCTAAATAATTGTCCGGCTAATGTTGGGCTGTTGCCTCATAAAACCTCATTACGTGAATGAAAAACAAATATTGTTGTACACACATTTATTCCTGAAATATATTCTGCAAAAAAGATGCAAGAATCATCTAAATAATGTGCTGCTATCTCTCCACAACACACCCCAAAATTTAAAATGTGATTAATTAACGAAAAGTACAAAAAAGTGAGTACAAAAAAAACTTAAAAACTTAGCCAACATATCAAATATAAAACACAGAATAGCAACAATTAATCCCTTAATTAAGGGATCTATACTGGGCCCACTTTTATTCTGCCTGTATGTAAATGACCTGCCATCTGTATGTCCTGAGGTTAACATTCAAATGTATGCTGACGATACAGTTTTGTATGTGCATGGTTTAACAAAAGCAGAAGTTGCTTCAAAACTAACAACCGCAATGGTCAAAATTACAGCATGGCTTAATCAGTGCTGTCTCCAACTTAACGTGTCTAAAACTGTTGGTATGTTCTTCACTAAAACAAATGACTCAAACCAGATATCCGATCCAGATATACTTGTGTCAGGAGAAAAACTACAGATTATAAAATAATTCAAATACCTTGGCATTATACTTGACTCCAACCTGAACTTCAAAGCACATGTAAAAAAAAAAAAAGTCTGTAAACAAATTAAATTTAACCTTGCCAACTTCAGATTTATCAGAAACTCCATGTCTACTGAAGCAGCCAAGATGTACATGCATTCAATGATTTTCTCATATATGACCCACTGTTTGACAAGCTAGTCTCAGTCAAGTCACACCACATTAAAACCACTACAGTCTTTGTATAAACAAACAACAAAAGTTTTAGACAAAAAAAACAAAGCAATTCCACCACTGTTCAATCCTCAAAAAATACAACCTCCTGAGCTGGGAGAACATGATTAAACACAAAACTGCATGCCTCCTTTATAAAATCACACATGGTTTGGCCCCTCCCCCACTCAGAGAGTTTGTAAGCATACGAACAAACACACCATCACTTCATGAGGGGTGTCTCAAGAGGCGACTGCATTATTCCTCTGAGGAAGTATGTTTTTAGACAGTCTGCCTTTTCTGTTACAGCCTCACGTGAATGGAACAACATCCCAACTGTTATCAGAGACAGCAACACATATCGTTCATTTGGTTCAAATCTGAAACAGTGGCTATTTGATAACCACATCTGCCAGCACTAAACCTGTTCCGCTCGCTGCTGCCCCCTTGTGTCTTTTGAAAATGACTGTGTTTTTTAAATGACTGTGGCCTGCGTGTTAGTTGTCTGTTGAGGTGAGCTTCAGGTATAGCTCACTCAATGTTTTTTATGTGGCCTTGTGTAATTTGTAATTTGTACGTGTTTATTGTATATTGTGTTACATGTTGTCTTGTTGTGTGCACGTGTAACGTTACAGTTACTTTAGTAGGTTATTGGATACGTGCTTTTACTAATACTTGTTTTTGTAGCTTTTAGCAATGTTTGAATTTTTTTTTTTTTTTTAGGGAGCCTTTTATAAAATCTGGCCAGGGACAACAGATGAAAATTAGCCTTTTGGCTAACTCTGGCATATTTACAGAAATGTTTATTAATATGCAATGTCCCTGTAAAATAAAAAATAAATAAAAAATAAAAGATTGTAAATGAACTACATCTACAACATAACACAGTAGTGAAGATAGTAAACATGTCCAATAGTTATATTTTCACGAAATAAGAATAACAATAAATGTCTTTTCTACTGTTTTTATTTTATTTTATTATTTTCCCATAGACTGGATTTTCCTTTTTTTTTTAATCCGTCTTTATTGACAAATTTAAAACATACAAAAAATGTTTATATTCTTATAGAGGATGAACATACAACAGCAATTTTCCTGGATTTTCCTTTTTGCTGCTTCTGGAAAGTGGAGTCGTGGGGAAAAGCCCCGCCCACTAACCATCCAAAAAAAAAAGCATTTCCTGTCCTCGCTCCCTTTTTCGCTGTTTTTCCATTGCGCATGTGCGGTACTTCACACGTGTGGTGAACGTTTGGACTGGTTGCATGTAACTGTGCTTAAGGAGTTCGTAGCATAACAAAAACATAGCTTACACAAAACCTCAATATTTTGTATTGTTTCCCTTCCATATCCAAGGAAAAGCAAATAGTCCTCCGTGAAGCATTTCGCCGAGAGGGCCGGAATACGAGAAAAACACTTCATAATGGTGAGTACTGAGTTCTGAATTAAGAGAGATGCTAACAGACAAGCTAGCTGTTAGCTAGCTATAGAAAGTAGGTTACAGAGGAAACTAACTTCACACAAGTTAGATCCTCGTGTCTTCTCACTTCATTGTATTTCCTCATTGTTGAATTGGTGTCAATTTGTCTTGTTTTTGTTTTTTTCTGTGATCAGACTGAACCTCAAGTGAACCCAAAGGCCTACCCGCTGGCCGACGCCACGCTGACCAAGACCATCCTGGACCTGGTGCAGCAAGCCTCCAACTACAAACAGTTGAGGAAGGGGGCCAATGAAGGTGAGAAAAAACATAATCATGTTGTGATGAGATGTAGACTTGATCGTCGGTTCACAGAAGGTAGCCATTTGAAAACTTGAGGCTGAAATGCGTCATGAGTGTAGCATGAAAACGTGGTGTCTCAGCGTGGTTAAGCCAAATAAACATGGTATTCTCATGTGGCTTCAATGTGCATTTAAACACCCTGATCCTTCTAAATAAAGTCACTTTAGATTATACATCTAATTATTGAAAAGCTGTAACTATTTGTCATTGAAAGAGTTAATATTATAATTATTTTTCACACTTAAATGCAAACTTTTTCTTGGTGCTTTTTGTAATATCTCAGGTGGTGCTGCCTGTTTTTATCTAATAAGATAATAAATTTAACTTTATTGTCTGTTTGACTGAAGTCTTAAAATATAAATCAAATCATAGAAATATAAAATCAAAAGGAAGACAGAGTCTGCACGCCAGAAGCTGCTCCAACTAGTTTGATGAAGTTTAGCACCACTTTATTTAATATGATCCTTTTGAAAAAAAACACAACCAAATGCAGAATGTGAGATCACAATGTGCCACAGTTTAACTTTGATTGGTAGAAGCATGTTGTGTCTTTGTGTTCTGATCCTCAATCTACTTTTTTTCCCCCCAGCCACTAAGACTCTGAACAGAGGAATCTCTGAGTTCATAGTGATGGCTGCTGATGCTGAACCATTGGAGATCATCCTTCACCTGCCTCTGCTCTGTGAGGACAAGAACGTGCCGTACGTGTTCGTTCGCTCTAAGCAGGCTCTGGGACGAGCCTGTGGGGTGTCGCGCCCCGTCATTGCTACCTCAGTCACCATAAAGGAGGGGTCTCAGCTCAAACCACAGATTCAGTCTGTCCAGACGGCCATCGAGAGACTGCTTGTGTAACTTTTTGTTGCACTGTGATATATTCTCATAAAAAAGGAGACTACTTCCTGATGGAAAAATATTCTTTACTCTTATGTTATGTACGACAAGACAGTGAACCTTTTTTTTTTTTTTTTTACTTTGTAGGACGGTTGGTCCACTTCAGTGTATCAGTTTGCCATGGCATGTTCTGATTCATAATAAAATCCTTTTTATTTAATCTGTGGGTTTTGTTCTTTGAATTCATAACATTGTTTTGATTTATATTATCAGCATTATAAATACATCTTGGAGAATATCACATACTGTCAAACACAAGTTGAACTGTATAAAGCCTCAAAACTAGCCCTGATATTTGAAGTGTTTACAAATTGAAACTTACATATTTTCTTTATAACAGTGAAGTTGCAGGTATATAGGTTTAACTATAGAAATGTATTTTCTGTATTCTCAAATCTATTTCTTGAAACATAAGTGCCTCAAGATGTAAGATTTAGTTGCATAAAGGTACTCGTGTTCTTTTTCACCGCTCATCTATATACATATGTGAACCTGAAGAACACAAAATAGTATTTTGCTTTATAACAAATGTATTTTATTTTCCATTAAGTTACTTACTTAATACTCCAGTATTGTGCCAAATAAATACCAGCCCATTTCTAAATTCTGGTCAAAAAAAAAGATGTACCACCTTGATACTGAGCCCCTCCAATCCTATAAAGTCAATAAATACTGTATGTGTATATATATATATATATATATATATGTGTGTTACTTAAATTACTTATGTGGCGCTTAAAACATAGTAACTTGTGGAAACAAGATAATTACATGTGTAATTATCGCGTGCAATATAATATATAGTTTTTTTCTTTTTGGGACTTCAGGGCTCGGTAGATGCTTTCTTTATATTCTGCATGTAGGCCTATGTTCTTTTTCTCTAAGAAACATTTGATTTAAAGCCTGCCCTCCTGTGAACGCTCCCTTACCAACGTGTTTAAAGAGCCTTTTTGCTGCTCTTGAACGCAGCATGGACCACCAGTCGGCCAACATGAACTTTAGACAAACATTTAAAGGCGTACCACCCCTCTTGAGGAGCCACACGGTACTCATCTGAATCAAACAGAAGTCATGGCTGCTCCACCTGTTGTCATTTGGGAGGATGAGGTGGCGGAGCTGCTGCTTTACAGAGAGCTGATCCCGCGGCTGGAGGAGGCTTTGGGGAAGTTCTCCAGGCGGGACAGCGCGGAGGTGATCCAGCCTGTGCGCACCATTATTCCCCTGCAGAAACATAACGGGTAGGCCTACATCTCAATCTAAAGTTTGACAACTGAACGAGTTATTCCAGTTGATACAACAGAACAAATAGCACACGATGCTTTTGCTTGCTGCCGCGCTGTCACTTTTGCAGCTTCCTGGGTTTGATGCCTACATACATGGAGAACGATGGTGTCCTGAGCACAAAGTTCGTGTGCTTCTATAAGAGGGGGGACGATTCAAATTTACCTTCCACACAAGCAACAGTGGTGCTGCTGGATCCTGAGTATGGGAATGTAAAGGCTGTGAGTAAAACTAATCACTCACATTAAAATACTGAAAAATGGCAGATTTATATCACAGCATGTCTTCCAACCTGCAGGTCATGAATGGAGAGGTCATCACGAGAATGAGGACAGCTGCAGCTTCAGCCATCTCTGCTAAAGTTTTTTTTGTTTTTTTTTTAAACATCTACTCAAACTATTCATTAACAAATCTTACTCTGTTCTTCTAACTTTGTCCCACTTCTGTTTGTTTGTTTTTTTTGTCTTACAGTTGTTGATGCGTCCTGAAGCGGAGGTTCTGGCCATATTGGGGACCGGCAATCAAGCTCTGAGTCATTACAGTGTCTTCACAGAAATATTTTCCTTTAAAGAGGTAAAATGACAAAAAATATCAGATGCCTGCCACTCATGACAATTTAATGATGTCCACAAGTCAGATAAATAATAATAACATGATGTCCATTTTTAATGAAAAGGACTGATAAGGTGTTAAAAGAAAAAGAGATATAGGAAAATCTTACTTTATGAACTTAAGATCAAGCTATAGACTATAGCTTCATATTTTGGCTTTCTTTCCCAGCGTTCAAAGAGACAATTGAACAACATTTTCATGCATGCACTTTATATAAAACACTTTACTGGAGCCAAAGGAGCTTACCTTTCCCTGACCCTAATTCACACATGTTCAGCTCAATAGATTACACTTTTGAACTTCTTTGATTGAATTCTACAACAAACAATGCATTCATTAATTCAAACTTTATTTCAATCTCAAAAATCATTGAGGGCATGCCCTAATTTTCAATTATGTCGAGAACAAAACAGAACACGTGCACAAACAAAATAAATACAAATAATGGCAACAACACAATTAAATACATTTACATTTAAAGGCAGAGTAAACTGACCCAAAACCTAAAAGTGTGTGAAGTTTGAAAGTCTGTTGTAAAGTGTTTCATGTGAATGCAGCAGTGAAGCTAAAAGCAGTGTGGACCTTGAGCGTCAGCCAATTACTGGAATGTGTTGACTATGAGATGTGATATATGGTGGCATTTTGCCAATAAAGGTTTTATAAATAAAATATAACAACTGCCTGTTAAGTCTTACAGTTAGATGTGCCCAGCCCACAAAATGCAATGCTGTGTGGATTAACTGTCACCTGTAATGAATGTGTAGTGTTGTTGGCAAAGCATGACAGGACTTAATGAGTCAGACCTGTTTTTGGCAGGCTGCAGAGGTTTTCTAATGTATCTGGCAAATTAAAGGTTGTGCTGACACTTCAAGAAGTTAAACAGTAACAGTAATAAGAGTTCAACAGTTGGCCTGATTCTGCTTGTTAAAATAGATAAGACATTACCACTAAACCTGTTCAGTGATAAACTATAAATCTAGCTTCTCTTAAATCTACTCTACCTAACTGTACTTCATGTCTGCTTTATTTACTAAGATTTAAAAAATGCCCCTTGTACAAACTGACTTTATGTTGAAATCATTGGTAAAGTTATACGACAAGACATCAGTAGACTTTGATCTGTCACCTTTCAAAATGGCTTCTCCACTCTGTCTTGAGGTGTCAAGCTAAGCTAACCAGCTACTGTCTGTAGCAGACATGGGAGGCGGTATTGATCATTTCCTTCAAAACTTCTGATCAAATAAGTGTCCTTCCCAAAAAGATAACCTACTCAACCAACAGGAAAACTATTTAAAGCGATACAAATCACTTTGTAGCCTTGCTATGTTCAAACAACGTTGTTTAATCCCGATTCAATTAAATCACTACAGACTAGGGATGTACAGATTAATCGTAAAATCGTGATAAATCGATTCAGCGGTGTCAAGATTCACATCGGTGCTCTGAAAAATGAATCGCAATAATTTGGTGAGCATCAGCGGCTGTAGAGCGACCTTTTGAAATTGAGGACGCACCAACGTCTTTTAAGATGTGGGAGCATTTTGTCTTCCCAAAGACAGAAAATGAAAGAGGTGAGAAGATGACAGCACAACCAACATGATGCAGCATTTAAAGGCTTTATGTGATTTTTTGATCCAGCAGATGTCGCCCTTGAGCACCAGCATGAAACCAAAACAACTCGAGCTGCATTGTTGTGTTAGCATGCTAATGCTAGTGATCTTTATTATGCTCGTATCTTCAGACTGCATGTAAATTTACCTGAAATGAGCGTGATCTAGAAACACAGTTAAGCAGTGAGTACAGTATGTTATTCTTCTTTTCTCTAGTCCCTCAATTAAACAACTTTTATACGTGAGGGGAGGAGTCAGCCGGCTGTCCTGGCGATGTAAACAAAGTGAAGATAGGACTCTGAAAACTCTGAAAACATCACAGACAGTGGGACTCGGGTGTTACACCCATTGTAGACAGTCATGACTCACAGAGTTATTTTCAGAGGATATACTTGATTTATATTACAGTTAAGTGTGAAAAATCACATATAAAGCCTTTAATCGACATCACAACGAGAAGCTCCAATCACCTCCCCTTGTTGAGAGAAAAAAAACAGCCCCTAAAGGAATCTTTTTCAGTCATCATTTGTCTCAATAGTCTAATTTTGTAAAATAAATCATCAGAGAATCGTATCGTGATTTAATCATTACATCCCTACTGCAGACATTAGAATACAGTTTGTTTTGATACACCTATCATGTTTTGTCCTTGCACATGCTGACATACTTCCCCTGGATGTTTTCCACAGGTGCGTGTGTGGAGCCACACGAGGGAAGGGACAGAGAGGTTTTGCAAATGTGTCAGTGGTCCAGTGAGGGCATGTGTCTCAGTGGAGGAGGCGGTGAGGGGAGCAGACGCCATAGTTACAGTCACAAGATGTACAGAGCCGGTGCTGTTTGGTCAGTGGGTCAAACCAGGAGCTCATGTAGCAGGTGAAAAGAAAGAATTCACACATTTATTAAGAAACATCATTTTTTTAAATTCTAGTAATACTACTAATAATGTGTTGTTTTTTTCTTCTATTTTTCTCCCTGTTGCTGAGCAGCGGTGGGAGCCTGCAGGCCAGACTGGCGGGAGCTGGATGACGTGCTGATGAAGGAGGCCGTGGTGTACGTCGACAGCAGGGAGGGAGCGATGGCCGAGTCTGGTGACATCATCCTCTCTGGGGTCAGTTGGTCAGGGTGATCATTTTTTGTGTTATGGATCCTTTTTGCAGAATTTGTGAATACAAATTTGGATCGTTGATGTAATCGTCAGGCTGAAGTGTTGGCGGAGATCGGAGAGGTTATAAATGGGACAAAACCTGCGTACAGAGAGAAGACCACCGTGTTCAAATCCCTCGGTAAGACCTACCCGAAGTAGAATTAGTCCTTCTCATTTAGAACGTTTTTTTGTTCAGCGTATTCACTGTAACTTGTTTTGTTTCTCACAACAACAGGAATGGGAGTTGAGGATGCGGTGTCTGCTAAGCTGGTGTTTGACCAATGGAATGCAAAAGCCAGCAAACGATGAATTGTGTTGGTATTTCAGCTTGGACCATCGAGAGTACAAAACACTGCACACTTTGATCAAGCACACAAAAGATTAGGGGAAAAAAAAATCAAGATTAAGGCAAAATATGAAAAGACGGGATCAAGCCCAAATTTATGATTCAGTTTATTTCTCCTGGAGAAAGAATGCTTCTGCTTTAAGACCTGATGATTCAGCTGACAATATTACCATATTCTCACTTTCTGTTTTTGTGTAAACATTAACAATAAGGAAAAGTTTGTCAGTTCCCATGCTACTTAACTGATGCTTACCACGGTGGTCATTTTACGATTTATCTGGACACATGAATGCTAGCATGCTAGCAGGTGATGGGGTCAGTCCATAGGGTCAGCCCTATGTTCCCACATTTCTAGGACATTTTCAAAATTATGTCTTATCATATTTAAGCACTGTCAATTACCTATGTACATTTATGTCTATGGGCGCACCAGATTTAGCTAAAAGCTACATTCCATCTGTAGTCCATTGCTACTGGATAATAGGTTGGGTGTAATTGGCTACACAATTGGGAGAAAGGAGGAAATGTGGGAACATAGGCACGCTCCCCAGGTGATCATCTGTCACAGTACGGGGAAATCACTTAATGGTTACACTGGTTATCTCTAGTTGGTGTGTTGGCTTGAAAGCTTTGCATTGACACTTAAATTAGCATGCTGAAGTCTAATTTTTTTTTTTTTTAACTAGCTGATCTTATGATGTGTTAGCATGCTCAGAATTACAATCATGCACCAAACACAAAGTACTAGCATGTTTGGTGTCTGAGTCACATATGGACCTACTTACAGCTGAGGAAGTGATCAACAGACATCACCTTTCAAGCGTCCTAGTGTGGCTAATAATGTAAACTCTTACTAGATTTGTCTTCTTACGCGAGATGATGTTATTGTTTTCTCTTCATTCATTAGGATAAACTTATCAGCTCTTTTCAGACATGCCGTTGGGAAATGGACACATCACCGTTTGGACAGTAGAGATAAAATACAACAAAGCATTTGATATGAGTTTATTTGCTTTTCTTATCAAAATCGGCATTTTACAAAATGAAAGCTCGAAATTAAACCCAAGTGTGCATTTTGTACTTTTCAATAGAAAAGTCGATCAGATGAGTCTAGAATTACATCAGCTTTGATCATTGCTCATTAAAAAAAACTAACATATGTGTTGAAAAAGTTAGTGTTCATGGTTTTATTGTACAAGACGTGAAATCAGATGCAACCTTTGAGTGCTGAGACACTGGCTCGACTTCATAAAAACAGATGATGTGGTGTCACCATCTGTGAAAGCAATATGAACAAGTGATGATTTAGCAATGATATAACCGTGACAGTGACCATTAATGAGTAAGTCCAACACTAGCTGACCTCCATCTTCTTATACCTGACAGTCAGTCCAAAAAACAGTGACTGTGTTCACTTTAACACAAAGAAAAAAATGATGGATCAAACTAGGAAGCTGTTAGAAACTAAAGATAACCTGTTGAAAATCTAACTGCTTGTTAGGTGATTTCTACTTCTCTCAGTAGCTGCTACAATCACTTTGAGCCATCAATGGGTTAAATTATCTCTAAATGATGGTGTCTTGGATCATGAAAAAACAACATTTTATGAAAGAAATTTAAAAAGCGTAGTGTTCATGGAGTGACTTCAAAGTGATGACAGTTGACTGAGTTTTGGCAACACCTCAGACCAAGTCAGATGACGCATGTAAACAAAACAGTTAAGTCGACCACAGCTGAGACAAAAGACTGACCATGACACAAAGGAGACATAAGAGCTTCTAAAAGAAAAAAACCTAAAAAAAACAGTTTTTTTCTAAACTTTAAGTTTCATCAAGGCAGCAGGAATCTCTTTAGTGTGTAGGGGAGAGAGAGTGTAGTGCAGGAAATCCTTCTCTTCTGTTATTAAGTCTACACTAATGTGGTAAAAATCATCTTCACGTAGTGTTTCTTCACAATGTCAGAGGACAATGATGAGTGTTATTTTTTAAAACCTCCCTCTTGTTCCTTATGCAAACCCTGATCCCATCAACCCCACCCCGCCCCCAACCCCCACCCTCACAATCCCCAAGGCCTTCGCAAAGTCACTTCATTCCTGTCCATCTGAAAGCACTTAATAAATGTAAGCAGGTCAGACAGAAGACCATCAGTGCTGTTTAAATCTCTGAAGTTCTTTCAGACAGAAGTCGGATCTACCAAAGCTTCTACAAAAGCAAGGACACGGGGGGTGAACAGATAATTGGAGGAACCCAGCCATCTTCCCTTTAAAAAGGAGGCGACTTCTGACTTCACCGCAGCCATGTTTTTCTACTCCCTGTGGTTCTTTCATTACAATAATGTGCACTTTCTCTTCCTCTTCTTGACGGGCGGGGGGCACAGGACCGCCCGGATGGCTTCATCAAACACTGTCTTCAGGCCACGCTGTGTCAAAGCTGAGCACTCCAGATACTTCACTGAATCTGGCAGGAAAAGAAAACAAAGAAAGAGTCTGCAAATGAGCTCCTTTTTGGTTTGCATGACATAAAAATAGAGTCCAACAACAGAATTATAAGCTTGAGTATGACTATGCAATCCAAACTCAAGACTAAATACTGATGTTACAAAAGGCTGCTCAAGGTTTCAAACCAAATAGAGCCTTTAATTAATTTATAAGGGCACACTCGCTCGTTTGTTTGACTAGTCGGAGTGCTCCTATCCGTACACT
Organism: Labrus bergylta; assembly: GCF_963930695.1. Taxonomy (NCBI): domain Eukaryota; kingdom Metazoa; phylum Chordata; class Actinopteri; order Labriformes; family Labridae; genus Labrus; species Labrus bergylta. Next base: position 21,135,086 of record NC_089215.1, on the reverse strand, counting down.
TCCTCGGCCCTGGCCTGCCTGGAAGGGGTGTGCTTCGGCACAGTACACTTCATGAATGAACACAAGCACAGGTACACAACGAGGACAGCCTTCATTATCGAGAAATCCCAGAGTGTTTTGTCTGTTTCTGACTAAAATGACTCAAAATAAGACAATACTTGTAGTAAAAACATCCTAATCCAATAAGATTATCTTGAACTATCAATCCATGTTTTATTTGTAAACTGACTTATTTCCTTCGCCATGGCCAATCCCTGGGGGTAGATAATAGGGGAGAGTTTCTTCTCCTTTAGTTTTTCGATGGTATCCTTATCGTCTCTCAGGTCCAGCTTGGTGCCCACCAGAATGATGGGAGTGTTGGGGCAGTGGTGTCGCACCTCTGGGGACCACTGGGGAAGGAGAGACAGAGAGAGAGAGAGTGAGAGAGAGGGGGGAGAGAGAAAGAGGGGGGGGGAGAGAGACAGAGAGAGACACAGAGAGAGAGGGGGGAGAGAGAAACAGAGAGAGGGAAGAGAGAGAGAGAGGGGGGGGGGAGAGAGAGAAACAAAGGGGGGAGAGAGACACAGAGAGAGAGAGAAACAGAGAGACAGAGAGGGAGAGAGACAAACAGAGAGACAGAAGGGGGAGAGAGAGAAACAGAGAGACAGAGAGGGAGAGAGACAAACAGAGAGGGGGGGAGAGAGAGAAAAAGAGGGGAGAGAGAGAAAAAGAGGGGAGAGAGAAACAGAGGGCGGGAGAGACAGAGAAAAAGGGAGGGGAGAGAGAGAGAGAAGGGGGCGGTGTCAGAGGCATCAGGATGCAGACGGTGTTAAATGTGGATGGATTTCTAAAATAGTAGATTGCTCTCTAGATTTTGGAGTTCTTATCCAAACTCATTATGATGTGACCTTTGAGGAACTCAAGGACAAGAAAACACAAAAGTCTACCAAGAATGAACAATCATCAGCCCTTCAGTTACATCGGTTTGACCGTTAAATATCTAGCATTTTTATCTTGACCTACGACCCTGATATTGTAACTACAACTAAAAATAATGTTTGTGATTTATCAGGGGACAGAGAGCTCCATTACCTAAACATAAATCAAGTCCCAGTTTTGGCTCTCTGTGAAAATCGAATAAATTGTTTGTCTATCCAGTGCACTCTGACTCTAACACTTTCAGTTCAGTTTACTCATGTTAACGAACATCAGAAGTTAAGCAGGTTGTTCTCACCTTGGCACGGACGTTTTCAAAAGAGGCTGGACTGACAAGTGAAAAGCAAATCAGGAACACATCCTGAGGGGAGGGGGGAAATGACAAATCACAATTGAGCAAACAAAAGAGAATAATCACATCAAACTTTAAATTCATGAAAAACATTACAATGCTGAAGGAAAACACACCACACAGACCCCAAATGTTCAGAAATGTGTACACAAACAAAACCTAGACTAATCTGGAATATGTAGGTTTAATACAAACTCTGATTTTCTGTTCCCTGTGAGTCTCTGGTACAGAGGCCAGTTTGTTGGGAGGACAAAGAGTGCAAACAAAAGCTCCCTTTCACTTCCTCTTGCCGTCCTCCAGACAGTGTATAGGTACTATGGATACTGGGCTCTACTCTGCAGAGTGTAAAGACTCCGTCTACAGGCCAGTGAATAACTCCAAATCAATGCTGACAATGTGAACACAGTGTACTTGCTAACATTGTCTGGCTGATACTGGTCTTAGTGGTCTGAGACACACAGTTGTCCCCAGTCTTCATGAATGGTGTACATACTGTTTGTGGGTAGGACAGAGGCCTGAGCCTGTCGTAGTCCTCCTGTCCGGCTGTATCCCACAGGCCCAGGTTCACTGGTTTCCCGTCAACCATCACATTGGCAGAGTAGTTATCAAAGCTGTGTGGAGCAAGGTGAAGATGAGCTTTCAAATGAATCATACTATGATAGAAAACAGCGTCATGTATGATGTAGTAACCAGATAAAGTACAGCAGACATGTGGGCAAATTTCTCAATTTTGAGATTGCAGTCTCAAAACTGATTAACTTTGTGTGATAGCGGTGTGTGTGTGTGTGTGTGTGTGTGTGTGTGTCTTACACTGTGGGGATGTACTCTCCAGGGAAGGCATTGGTTGTGTAGCTGATGAGGAGGCATGTTTTCCCCACAGCCCTGGGAGGAGAAAAGGAGAGGAAGAAAGACAGAGAAAATTAAATGATAAGAAAAGCTTGATTTACAGTTTGACAATAACGTTACACTTTAAAGTGAAACTGTAGTTATTTGAACCTTGTCTTGCTCGACAGGTTCATGGGTCCGACAAGCTCTGTTTAACCCGCGTTGCCTGACTTGACCTGTTTAAATCGAAATAAGCTTTAAGCCTTTTTCCCTGAAATTTTTCCCTTTTTTTGTCAACACTGGGTTTCTGCATTTACCAGGTCCTTCTTAAACTGTCAAACACTCACACGTCAATTTATTTATTGACAGATACTATATAAAACAATCGTTATGTTTAAGGCAGGGGAAATGTGCGTGCTGTCTCAAAGCTTTAAATTAAAAGCTCAACAAAACATAATTAAGGTATGTTATTCTTTTGTGATTTGATCTGTATTGCATAGTTTATAGTTGGTGTTAAATACTTTTCCTACAAATGTAACTTTGCCAGTTCTTATCTTCGGTTCAAGAGACGAGCAGTGACCAGACTGACCTGTCTTTATGCGGTGACACAGTTAGTGCTAGGGGTGTGACCACAATCTACAATAAAAACAATGACACTGTGTCAATGGTTGACATGAAAAATAGTTTATGGTCTTAACTGGATATAATCTGTTACAGCTCCCACAGTACTAATGTCAATATATACTACTTCCCAGATGTCAAAATGAAACCTCATACAGTAAGCTGTTCAAGCACATCTTAAAACATAATGCCATACCAGAAATATAACATGTTTGTTATTTATTTTTAAATGTATTGTTCAGTTTAGTTTTCTTTAGTCAATAGCTTACTCTATTATCTAATTTGTACATTAAAGACTTGAAAGAAGAACTATTTTACAATAAAAATGTTGAAACTGTTAAAACATTTTGGTCATTTTAAGGCTGGACAGGAATGACGTTTTTGGTAGGTATGATTGTGTTTATTCTAAGTACCGGTAATTCTGTATAAAAATGTATCTAGTAAAAATATTAAACATTTGCTTGAGTATATTCACACTGGCCCGACTATAAGTTGCTTTCTTTGGTTTTAAGTTGCCAAGTGGGACATTGTTGTGATTTTGATATTCCCTACAATAGAAGATTAAATATAAAGTTGTTTTGTGTAAATTTAGTATTTGACACTTAAACACTCAAAGGTGCAATAAGAGATAATAAGTGCAATAAGAAAACATGTTTATATTTTCATTTCATTGTACAGTGTTCCCCTTTGTTATTGTTTGTATTATATCTTTGTTTTAATACAGTGTATAGCTTCTGTACAGTTTATTTTAATTTACTTAGCTGTTACTATAACTTATTTATTTGTTTTATTTAGTACTTTTCTACTCTTTTTTTCTTATAATGCTATTCTATTTTATATATCATTTTAACTTTTTTGTAGAAGCTGACTCAGGGAGAAACACACAAGAATTCCAATGTACCTGTACTGTCCTGTACCTGTGCAGGTGGAAATAAACATCTATTCTACTCTATTCAAAGTATACAGAAGAGACAAACAAAACAAATTCCAATGTGAACAGCACATAAACTTCTTCAGCTAGCTGCCTATCTGTCGACATGTCTAATAAATGACATAATGTGAGTCATTGAGTCCCACCTAAGCGGAGCATGTGGATAAATCTGTCTGACCCAGCTGAAGAGCACAACAACAGCTGTTATCTGAGGCTGGTTAGCGGCTAGCCAACTGTTGGTAACTGGGTCAACCAAAACAAACTATGTTAGCTTTTTTACACCACAGGAGTAAAACTGGAGAATGGAGAATATTAGGAGGTTAAATAGTTGTTTCACTCACCCGTCCCCCACCACCACACACTTAATGGCCTGCATCGGACTAACAACTCAGCCGACTGACTGACTGCAGCTCAAACTCAGGGAGCTAAGCTAGCCGGCTAACGTGGCTAAAATAAAACCGGCCCTTTGTCGTGTGCAAAAGTAAAATGTAAACTTATTTCGAGGAGCTCGAAGTCGTTCAATAAGTCCAAATCTGCTCTTTTCAGAGAAAAAAAATTCCCGATGTTTCACCCACACAGCAACTCTAAGTGAAACTCCAAAGTTGTGATCCAGGCAGGCAACACCCAGGAAATAAACTCTGGAGTCAAGATAGAAAAACGCCCTCGGTTTGGGTTTGGAGTCCAGAGATCCCCGCAAGTCATATCCGGTCATAGCAGGACGGTCCAACACCGCCACCTACCGGTTATATATGGTATTATTATTATTATGGTATATAGTTATTTATGGTGATAACTGGAACAGGCCTGCTCAGGTAAGTGGAGTTTGTTACAACCAGTTGAGAAGTAAAAGTACTTTTGTTGCATAATGAAATCAGCCCTACTTAGACCAACAGTGTAGCACTATGTTAATGATCTATATTATTTTGTAACCACGGGAAAAGAGTCAAGGAGTGACTTTAGATTACTTTATTGATCCCTGCAAGGGGAAATTCTGTTTTTACAATCTGTTAACCATGCAACATACACATGCACAAACAGGATCCTATTGACATGCACTAATGGAGAGATGTCTTGCTCAAGGGCACCTCAGCAGTGCTCAGGAGGTGATCTGGCACCTCTCCAGCTACCAGATCAACTTCCATATTTTGGTCCACACCAGGACTTGAACCAGCAACCCACTGGTTCCCAACCCAAGTCCCTACAGACTGAGCTACTGCCGCCCGTGTATAATGGTTATTTGATAATGTTTATTTAGCATATATACAGGTGCATAGCTTATTATTATAACGTTGAGTGTTTGCATGTCCGGGTGTTGTTGTTTTTTTCTATCATGAACCTTAATGATTTCATTGTGACTTTTTGAAGTGTTTATGGGAGCCCGTCTGAAGACAGGAACCAATCAGCACGTTTAAATGATCATCTCTGGATGAGCTCAACCTTTAGTTCTGTACAAGTTCAGGATGTTCATCATATTTAGTGACGATTAGGACTGGGGTCGCTACGTTCCGAACACCTCTCCTGGTCACCTTTCTTGAAATCAGCTCTTTATTGGATGATCACAACAAGACCTCTGCTCCCTCCCAAGACTAAGTAAACTAAGTTATTTAGTTCATTTAGCTGAAAATATGGTTTCACTTTTAAATGGGTCAATTATTAAACAAACGTCTGTTAATTTTAGTATTAAGTATGGCTATTTGCAAAACTCAGTATCACATTTACTAAAGAACAAGATCTGATTCTACTGTTGCCAGATTCTTATTAAAACTGTTGCTTCTTCAAGGCTACATGCCAAAAGTCATACTGCAGTTTAGAAAATAAACAGCAGAGGGCAGCATTTTATAATTTTACAATTTTAGCCTGAAGCCTGTAGTGTCAACATATTTATAATCTAAAACACACACACACACACACACACACACGCACACACACACACACACACACACACACACACACACACACACACACACACACACACACACACACACACACACACACACACACACACACACACACACACACACACACTACTTGAAGTCTTTAACCGTCCTTTCTGTGATGGTTTTATCACCAACTCCATGGCGACCATGCAGTGCAGCATCAACCATGCATACACACCCACTCCCCTTGGGTCCCCCCCCCCCCACACACACACACACACACACACACATTAGTACCCCTGACTCTGGATTATGTTGTTGGGGGATTTCTCCAGCAAACAACACATTAATAGGATAAACGTCAGCACTAAGTGGGGGGTAAAGGCAGAGCAGAGAGATTAATGAAGGATAAACAGGCCTGTCGCTGCACATCAGGGAGGCTGTAAAACACAGAGGAGAAAACTGCACGACATAAGGATGTCAAACTGAGAAAAGGCATTAAGGGAAATCTGTTCTGAGGGAGTATTCAAGCTTTTCCAGAACAAGAATAGAAAAAAAACATGTTCAGAGTTGAAGATGCCTTGAAGGAGTAGCAACTTCGCTTTTCAAAAAGATTGGTCATATCAGAGTGCTAATTGGCCACATAGAACAGCCCCCAATAGTCTTGATTTCCCAATACATTTCTACAAGTTAGTATAAAATATTAATTAGTTTCAAGAAAGTCAAGAAATCGTCATTAGCAAAGTGCAAGACATGACACATTTAATTTACAATGTCACCCCATATGAAAAACATTAATAAAGAAAAACATATCAAATGTATGAAAATATATTGTGGATAAAAATTAAAGGAATTCACAAATCTGCAGATAAATGAACAAGCATACCATACTGTCCTATATCACCTGGGGCTGGGTTGACGAAGTGCTAGGTAGGTTGTGTAGGGTCATTGTCTTTGTTGGAATAATCATTGGGGTACGAAATTTGGGAAAATCCTGAAACGTATGGCAAAGTAACAAAATAAGATTTAGAGGCTTGTTGCAGTTGTGTTTTGTTTTATTACCCACAATGTAGTATAGACATATTCTCATCATAAATGCCTACTTTTTTGCAAATTTGTTAAAAATTGCTGCCTTGATCTGTATTGCATAGTTTATAGATGACGAGATGATGAAGTTTATCTTTAACGTTTCTTATGTTAAAAAAACTGCCCAAGTTCATAATCTTCAATTTTAGCCCAAGATGATCTTTCTGTATAAATATTGTTGATGTAACCAGAATGCTTCATTGTACCTCAAACCAGAAAGAACCAGTTCTCAGTTACTAGCCAATCTTATAACTCTATGCACAACATCCTCAGGACTGGACCTGGCTCCCAATTTATTCCTGGCGCAGCTGGCAAATGTTAGCTAAAGCGGCATTGTAAGAGATCGGAAAATGTATTTTATGTCATCTGTGAACTTCATCACAGTGTTTGTTGTATGTACAAGTAGACAGTTATTAATGATTGAGGCCAAATAGGAGAGGGCTCAGCACATTGCCCTGAGCAACACCAGCGTTCAGGTTCATGGTGGGGGGTGTAAGCTGTCTCCCCTCAAGTCCAGTTTCAAAAAGTTTGAAATAATGATGTTAAACAATGTGATAAAGAAGAATAAACTGAAGTACAAGAGAAGCACCCTGACATTTGTATCTGGTCTTTCCAGGTGATCAGGATCAGTAAGGAGGGTGACGTTGATAGCATCCACTGTTAATCTGTTTGCCCTGTAGGTGATGGTCTCAGGTGGTAGGGATGATGCTTTTGATGTGGGCCAGAACAGCTTGTCACGGCATTTAGCAAACACTGGGGGGACAGCAACTCAGAGACAACATAGAGGTTTCTATGTTGTCACACACAAACACATAACTTAACTCAAAACAATTTTGGCATGATTAATTGGCTTAAAATTTAAAGGAATTGTTAGACATTTGGGGGAATTTGATTGGTTGCTTTGTCACTAAGCATCTGATAGAATGATAGATACCACTATACACAAAAGGAAACAATAAAAAACAGCATGTAGCTAGAGCTAGCAGCTGGTCAGGTTAGGTCAGCTTAGCATGAATATAGGAAGGCGGGCAAACAGCTAGCATGTCTCTGCAATAAGTAACATAAACCCAAACACTCCCTCATCCAAGAAGTCATATCATGTTTGTTTAACCTGTTAAAAAAAGAATAATATACTGTACATGTCTAAAATATGAGCTAAATACTTTCTGAAGCAGTTACCAGGTTAGATGGAGCAACTTCAGCATGAAGCTGCACCAGCTCAAGACACTTTTACTTTCATATGAATTAAAACAAACAAGCTATGTCGTGTTGAACTGCGGGTTAACAGTTAGCTGATTTTCAACGTTTCAGTCTTCATGCAAAGCTAAATTAACGGGCGCCAGCTGTAGATTAATGTTAACCTTATAAACATATAAGCAGTATCAATCCCCCTATCTGACTCCTGTAAAACATGGTCATTATTTTTCTGTAAATGTGAGCATATGCTGCAGTCTTACATTATATAATTTTTAATCTAATTGCAAAACTTAAATAAAGCAACATAATGAATAAGGAATTTGGTTGGTGCACTTTGGCATAGTTGATGCAGCAGAGGGTCAGTGTTGTTAGAAACCAAAGACCCACTTACAGAAATATTACCATATTTGCCGCATATAAATGACTCTGCTAGTTCAGCCAGTTATGGAGACAAAATGTTTGGCACAAGATGGATTTATTTATTTGTATGCAAGCCTGATACACAACTTAGGTTAGATGACTTCCTGTACTTGGTAATAGACAATGATGACACTGATAACTATACAGCTGTCACAATCTGTAATGAATAACATCTGTAACATCTGCAGGGATGAACTCTGCTTCTCGCTCAGTCACTCTTTCTTTTTTCTCTTCTTAGCTTCATCCGTCAGCATCCTCTTCTGTCTCTTAGCTGTTGTATCAAACAGTAAAGACGGACTAACTGGCTACGTGCTGTAAAGCCATATACACTTCTTGCGAGAGACCCGCATCCCGCTGCCAAATTTACATCGTGATATAAACAGGCAACTTGGACACTATATGGACATGAGAGAGACACTCTTCTCTCTTTTGAAAGTTGACAACTTTAAACCTACTATTTTAAGATGGAAAAATAAAAAAATAAAAAAAAGCTATAAATGCTGTGGCAGATTATGTAAGAATGAGTCATGTTTCTAATCTGACACATCAGCACTGGATCTATGCTAACCAGTGGAAGAAATACAGAATCATTTGAGTCATTTGATTGAGTTTTAGATTGTGATCTTGGTTTACTTTATCTTTAAACTTGTTTTGACCTTTTATGACGTGAACACCATTTATGAAAAATAGTAATGAGGGAGTTTTGCGATTACAAATGTCTCTGTGAAAGCTTGCTGCTGGCTTCAGGGGAACCATTGCTTCACATCCACTGTGGGAGTAAAGCGGTTCCAACAGGCTGGAACACAACTAATAGAGCAAACTTTTTCTGGTGAAGCTTTGCCGTGTCATGCCCAGCTCTCTCACTGCTCCCATCCTCACCACTCTCAGTCCATATCGCATCCTCCTTCACACTGCAGCCCGGAGACTCATTTTACTGGAGCATTATGAGAAACCATTAGCTCCTCTAAATAATCACCAAGATTTAATGACCCCTGCCGTGGTGCTCTCATTTGCACAGGAGTCAGATTGACAGTCTGCAGGCAATCAAACTCTTAAAAGCCAGAATGTTCCCTTGTAATGCTTTTAGTCAAAACGGAGAGTCCACGGGACGCCTGCTGTCACATCATGTGGAGAAAGTTAACATTTTTAATGGAGTGAACATTAAAGGATGAGAGGGGTTATTCCCTGGTTCTCATCATTTCAGCTAAACGGAGCGCATAAAGCAGATGGCAGAACGCAGCTGACACATTTGGCATTTGTGCGACTGCTATCTCTGATTCCCACATGATCAATGTAAGTCTATATATCTCTGTAATAAGATCCTGTTGATAACCGCCCGGCAATGTGATGAATCATTCAGCGGCCCAAACTGTAACCACTGATGTTTGATCTGAGAACTCATCTTCACAAGCGAGTCTGTTTAAAGGCTTTATATGTGATTTTTCACACTTAAATGTCATATAAATCAAGTATATCCTCTGAAAATAACTCTGTGAGTCATGACTGTCTACAATGGGTGTAACACCCGAGTCCCACTGTCTGTGATGTTTTCAGAGTTTTCAGAGTCCTATCTTCACTTTGTTTACATTGCCAGGACGGCCGGCTGACTCCTCCCCTCGTGTATAAAAGTTGTTTAATTGAGGGACTAGAGAAAAGAAGAATAACATACTGTACTCACTGCTTAACTGTGTTTCTAGATCACGCTCATTTCAGGTAAATTTACATGCAGTGTGAAGATATGAGCATAATAAAGATCACTAGCATTAGCATGCTAACACAACAATGCAGCGCAAGTTGTTTTGGTTTCATGCTGGTGCTCAAGGGCGACATCTGCTGGATCAAAAAATCACATATAAAGCCTTTAAGACACTGCAAATGTTCCTTTCTGATCTGATAATAAAGTGTCATGACGCTTTGCATTGTAAAATCTTGCAACCTATGAAAGGTCCTTCTATCAGTCGTCTACTTATAACACATCCATGCTCTTGAATACTCAAAAAAAATTCTGTATTTTTAGGCTAAGCCCCCGTGTACAGCTGCACCAACACGACAAATTCAAGCAAATTAATTCTGTTTGATTCTTTGAAGTCTCTGCGCCACGGCCTCTAGATGCTCCCTGCAAGCCTCCTCTTATCCGTATGCATGTTGAGCTGTGACAGAAGGATATTCAGCTTACTTCAGGTTGGTTTCAGGCAGCTGTGCTCAGTTTATTTATTAGCCAGTGGCAGCAAATGCGAAGCTCCCTAAAAATAAACCTTACTTTTGAAGAAGTCCTCCGTCTGCACTCTCAGCATCATGCAGCATATGTACAGCATTAGTCAGAGGATGGAACTGGACTTCTGTGTGTGTATCACTAGTGTGCAGCTCCATCTATATACATTTTTTTATAGCAAATCTTACTATTAGCCATGACTCATTTTTGCAATCAGATTCACACGTTCACATGCTGCCGTAATGGATGCGATGGGAAGTTTTGCATTTTGCTCCCAGTTGGAAAGATGTCCCACATGTTTCCTTTGACCTCCATTTGATTCCTTATGTTTCTCTTTCTCCGGTTTCTCTTCCTGCCTGCTCCACTCTCTCAACCATTGTGTGAAAGGAAGTGTGTCACGTTACTTGTGTGTTTGCATTAGCAGGAATGTGCGTGGGATTATTGCAGATGGTTTTCACAGGATGCAGGAATTCCCCAAAAAGTCGACAAGACAAGAAGAGTCGCAGCTTTGACTGTCTATGCGTACATCGATAGACATTATTTCTAAGTTATATTTTTATGAGAACTTATTCAGAATATTTACACAGCAGCCGTTTACCTGTAATGTCAATCTCAGGGTTGGAATCTCACAACCTGTCACTCTGTCGTCCTGCAGTGCTCCAGGTTACATTTTGTATTTGGTCATCTAAAACTTTTTTTTTTTTTTTTTTTTAATAATTTCCCAGCTTCTGATTTGATAGGCAACAAAAGTAAAGAGTATGAGTAAACATCCAGAGGAACATCAGGCAATATTTAACACATTTGATAACTTATAGGCTATTGTTAGATAACAGTAACAATGATAAGCATTCCACAAAGTTCTAGCTTTCCTCAATGGTTGTGTCTGAAACTGCACACTCATTCCCTTCTTCCTCCCCATCAGAAAACTCTTGACTTTATGGTGAACTCATCAGCACAATGAGATTTTTTTTTTTTTCAGACCCTACTTGCAGGATAAATAACAACATGAATATCATTGGTAATTTGTATTATTCTAAGCATTTACAAAACAATGAAATCTCAGACATAAAGTATTTTACTGTATTTCTAATAAAGTAAAGATAAGTACTTCATGCCAAGCACTGAAGCCTCACAGGAAGAACGTTTCTGGTTTGAATCCCTGTTGGATGTGGCTTTCTGTTTGGAGTTTGTGTATCCTCCCCTTGCATTATGTGGCTTCCCTCCGGGTACTCCTACTTCCTCACAGTTCAGAGACAAGCTTGTCAGGTTAATTGGTGGCTCGAGGTGTGAGTGTGACTACTTGTTATATCTATAGGTCTGCCCTGTGATTGGCTGGTGACCAGTCCCGGGTGTACTCCGCTTCTTATCCAATAACAGCTGGGATCCCAATCCCAAACAGGACCTGCGGTATAAATAACCCATGGATAGACATTCCCTTATCTTCCTTTTTTTTTTTTGTAGTCCGTTTTTGTTTCAGTGAATCCGCCAGCTGACATTACACATTCAAGTTACAATGGTCACAGGATTTTCAAACCTGGAACACAGCAGTTCAACCCTTTCCCTTTTTAACAGTATTTAGCTTACCACCCTGTCACATTGTAGAGAAAAATGGTCATCGTGACTTTTCTTTGTGAAACAAAAGAGGTGATACATTTGATACAGCCTCATTGCAAAACACATTCCACTTAGGACTGAATGAGAAGGAACCACATAACAAGACAAAGAATTAAGAAAACAGATCATATATAGCCTCAATCTCAATCCAGACAAACCAAACCCTAAAACAGCAACTGAAACTCTGAAGCTGTAATAACTCTTTATTTTCCTCAATATAACAGTAAGGGTCATGAAACAGGTTACGTGCTTACAAGGCTGCAGTCGTACAACAGCAGCCAAAAGATGCACTGGATGAATCCAGCTCTGCACATCAGGGTCATTTCCTTGATGAGTGCAACTAAAGTTCAGGGCAAGGAAAAAAAAAGGAGGACAATAAAACAGAATGCCACATATAGATGGACGTGGTACGAAGCAGAAATCTGTCACACGTATATTAGAAATGTTTTGGTGCATTTGACGGTTGTCTAAATTTCAGTTTTTGTTCTTTTTGATACCCTCAAGGTTTATGAAAACCCACATCCCCTCAAATACCAAAGAGCTAACTTATATCACGGTCTTGCTGTGGGATATATAAATGTGATACCGACCACATGATGTTTTCCCAGACAAGATAAAGTGAGACTCCATTCACTCAGAAAGTACATGTCTCATCATGTGCATTTGAATCTATACGTAAGATTATGTCATGAGACAGAATTGGCTCTTCAACTACATTGCTGCTAAATTACAAAAAAAAAAACATAGACATGTCTTTGTTGGGCTATTTTTCACGTGGAAAGGAAAATAAACCATAGGTCATCGTTCTTACCGATAATGTCATTTTTATAGAAACATTTGGCGTCCATGTTGTGTGACAAAACGTTATTAATTGATGGATAGGTGCACCTTCACATGTCCCATTAAATAAATCCTGGAGACGTGGATGATCTTCTGAGATTTAATCCTATCTGAATTGTTTTTTTGCTATTGTAAGGAAGCCCTAAGGAGACATTCATCCATAGATTTTAGCAGTGAGTGAGTTCTTCTTCTTTTCTCTAATATTTGACTTAAACAGCTTTTATATGCAAGGAGAGGAGCCGACCGTCCCGTCATGTAAACATGATGTAAACAGGGTTCCAACAACAACACAGCCAGAGGGACTCAGGCTTCTCACTGATTACAGACAGTCATGACTCAGAGAGACATTTACACAGGATATAGTTGATTTCTGCTGTATTCATGAGTGAATGTTTGCACATTCCACCTTCAAACCGTTGTGTTCCTTTATTGTGTCTTTTGCTGTTTTGATCACGTCTTTGCTCCCCACACACTAACAGATTCTATCTGTCAACAACCAGAATCCTGACTGTTAAATCTGGAAATCCTGTGAAATTTTTAAGTGGCCAAACGCATATGAAGGGTAAACAAACATGACAGACGACAGGCAGGAAGAAATGAAGATTGTTTTTGACTCATTTTAAATGAAAATCCACAAAGAAGGAAGTTAAGCTATGGACATGGAGACATCTTTCACATAATCCATACTAGCTGGAGGTGAGTACAAAACTGAATTTCTGCACTTGTTGTTCTTCCTTCTTCAGTGAGCTTGCTTCTCAAGTGGCTGTTGTTTCGTTCACATGACGATTCACATAGTGACTGTTTTCTGTGGGGTTCCTGAAAGTCGATTTGTAATTGGGTTGGCCATGACGTCCTTCAGAACAGCTCTGATTATTTTTAATTAACACACCTCACACCACAGAACAACTGTCAAGACAATCTTTAGAAACATTTAAATATCAGGACTTTGATTAGGTTTGGTGAAAGGGGGGGAACAGGCAATGCCCTGTTTTTAATGTTAAGCTTATTTTTATGTTTGTGTTGTGCTTTTTGCAACTCTGGGGAAACAAGACAAGATCTTAAGAAAACAATCGGAAATCACTTTGTATCACAGGAAAACGGAGTAAATAAAATGTATGTATGTGTGCTTGTCCTCTTAGGGCTTCCGTACTCGTACACGTAAACTGGATCATGTTTTCACTGCAGAATGTCTCTGTATGAATAAGAAAATAAATTTTTGTGAGCAAAGACATATCAGTAAATTGACAAATCAGCCTTACCCTGTATTCCACCCATATTCCTCCCCATGCATGCAGACAACAGTGTGTATGTGCAGAAATCAGACTGCAGCACATGCACACAGTCATCCACTCTTCCAGGCTCGGGGTCAGTCCATCCACTGCACACGAGATGTTTTAATTTGCCCAACATATGCTGCCTCATAGGACCCCGCTTCCAGTGAAATATGGAAGCGCATTCATGCAAAGTTTTCTGCTGGAAGTGCAGGCAGAGATGACGTCAGGCTTGGGGTCGAGTTTAGGGGTCAGAAATTAATCAGCCGAGCAAAAGTCTCACTCGTACAACTTCTGCTCTTCATGTCAGAATAACTTGACATCCTCGGTTTAACTCTGGCATATGGATTCATTTAAAAAAAAAAAAAAAAAAATGTACTTCATGGACAAAATGCTCCTGGCAAACACCGTTCACATTGTTAACAGCAGATGAATCAACTCAAGTGTTTCATTGATTAGAGGGGAAATAATAGAACTGTAGGATGGAGAGAGTGTGCTTTTGCTGGACTCCACCCTTTTAGTTCCACTGCAGCTGGAAGCTGAGCCTCTTCCTGTTCAGTTCCAGACGTCTGCGCTCAACGCCAGATTATTCCCAAAACTGACGTCCTTAAACACCCCCCCACACACACACACACACATACACATACACACACACAAAAAAACTTTACTTTTTTTTGGTCAAAAGTAGTAGAGAAGAAAAGCAATGTATATGAAGACATCATGTTTTTTGACTCACTTCTCCCTCAAAGTTTCTCTGAGCTGCTCTGTTTGCTTCCTGGCTGCAGGCGGGCCTTTCACGGTGTGTGAGGATGGATTTATGGGAACATGGTGCAAATTAATTGTAACGCCCATTGCTGTGGATTTTTATTTGTTTATGCCTCAAGCTTTTTAAAAGAAAAAAAAACATGTACGTATTCTATCCAAGGAAATAGAGGATATTAAGCTCTTACTTTCATACTGTATGCTGTGATTCAGAACAAACTGCAGACAGAGACATCTTTTTGTCCCCGGAGAATCAGCATCAGTGACATGTGATCAGATCACAAGACGAGTGTTTTTGGGACTAAGCTAATCAATATTTAAAGGTTATTAGACCATGACAACTTTCTGAGTTTTTGGCTCTTTATCATTTGACCTTTACAGGCTGATGAATTCAACACACTGTCGTTTTTTCTCTGGTTTGAACACAAGGTTACTTAAAAAAAAAAAAAAAATTCCACACCCTTGGATTTCTAAGTATGTGTTGTCTTAGTGTATAAACATCAAGAGATTTAAAAATAAGTTGCTGCTTGTGCTGTCCTCGTTCCAGTAATAGTGAGGTCATCTCCAGTGTATGAAACAATGGACACACACATCAGTTATGTCAGCGTGGCTGTACAGCCAACAAGTGGACTTTACAAACAGTGGGGACCACAGAGAAGGAAGTGTGGGAGTGGTGCACTAGTTTCCATATTTGTTGCATAACAGTTGGAGCTTTGCATGAACATACAAGAAAAAAAACCACACATTGCATTATAGCTATAAACTGACCCAAGCAAATAGTTACATGTAAATATTTCACTTACTGTGAATGAATAAATGTTCAAGCCAATTCAAAGGAACAGGACCACGCAAGCCAATGAGTAGTGGTGACATCTCCTATTTTTTCCACGACTCCCTAAAAAATAAATCCTAACTTCTGCATGAGATTGGATAAATAATTAATTAGCTACTATTACAGCAGGGGTGTGTCATTTTTAAAGGATGAAGAAAACGATTGTATGCCACCACAGAGGATTGAACCAGACCAAAAGAAAACTGTATTCAGTAAAATCTGGCTCACACTGCGATTTTTCCCCCGATTGTATAGAAGTCGGGGTGGCATGTCAGCTCACACTGTACGAGTGAAATCGAGACGGAGTGTTGACAATTGTTAATAAAGTTTCATTTGAAAACTCCAACGGACGACGGTTGGTGAAAGAGAAGGAAGTTGTTGTAGGAAATAGAAAAGTTGATACAATCATAGATATATGGATTGCATCCTGCCACTGGTCGCCATAACTACAGTCCTCCCTTGTCTCTCGTGATTATATTGTAGTCACACCGAACCCTTTCATGACGTAAACGTCAAGATTTTAAATTCTAAATATCAAACATGTTTGAAATAAATTGACGATAGCCGGGCAGATTGGAGACATTAAAATTGGATCTTTGTACCGCTCACACTACAAGATAATCTGAACAGATAATCGGGTCCGAGCAGCCTGGAGTCGGGAGAGACCCTGAGATTGTCGGGAAGGAAGAATCGGAGCTGAAATCGGGCCCGATTATCCTGCAGTGTGAGCCAGGCTTAATATGTTGTCTTTAAGTTGTAAAGCAGCCACTCACAAGCTCCCACTAATGGCTACTGAAATACTTCCATAACGCTCTTCTACCTGAATGAACCAGCACAGTGGATTGACGATGGCATCTCAATGGATGTATTTTGATCTAAAAATTTGAGCTGAAGTTGTAGGCTGTGTCAGATTAATGCATAACCACTCGACTGCCACACTCTGAAAATCAATTTAAATTTGTTTTTTTTGCAGACACCATGATCCTGTTTTCAATTTTGACCATTTTCAGATTGTTTTCTGAACTTTAAGTTCGATAGTCTTATTTTGAATTTCCACCTAATCCACTTTAAAAACGAGTTGCCTAGGAAACTCACTAATGAATACTGTTGCGTGGTACTGTTGTCGCTGATGACTTCTGTGATGTTCTGTAGTTTGCCAGTCCTTATGATTGAGCCTTGTAAAAGAGTCACAAAATGATGCTGATGAATTATGAGATAACGAAGGAGAGGAAAGAAGAAATACACAACTAAATATGTTTTCATTATTTTCTGTTTCAGTATGTGGAAATGGTTACTATGTCACATGGTGCATTTTGTCTCCAAAGTGGCTGACGATCAGGAATGGAGCAGTGATGTGACTTTAATCCTTGCTTTTTGAGAAATATTTAAATTTGAACTCTTTTTGGTCTCAACTACTATCATAAATAAACCACATGAGAAGTCAGGATGTTGGAGGGAGTAGGTATGAGATTGTTTCATCTTAAACTGGTTTTGGTTTATGTCATTCCCCTCTCTCTCCCTGGTTTCCAGCTCTGTCCGCTATCCTGTCTCTCCATTAAAAGGCACAAAAAGCCCAAAACTAAATAAATAAAAAACTAAAAAAAGACCTGTGTTTGGTTTTATAAACTGAATGTGTGTTATTGTATGTAGAAGTTAAATCTGTCAGTAACCAGAAGCTGCAGGTGAATGGAGTAGAAAGTAGAATAATGCAGTTTAAGATTGTTAAATTGAGATATTTGTATTTGTACTGCATTTAACGTTATTTTCCATCATTGGAAGTAAAGATACAGGTCGGATCAGATTTCAGAACACAGCTAGGGTGTGGAGAGTGCGTGGATCACATCATTTCCTTTTCTGGGACTTTCTCCTATTGTCTCTCTGCAGAGCTGCACAATGAGTCCTCAGCACAACTCCCTTCCTGAACTCTGGACCACATGCTGCGTCCTGCCTTCATTTTTTTTTATATCCCTGCAGCGGAACATCACTGGTCATCTTCTCTGGAAAAGCTTCAGTGAGTCATGAGCTCGGACGGGCATTGAGAGAGATGTCCTCATACCTACTTCACTGATAAAAAGGAAAGTTGAGCGGACACATGAAATCAGACTCACTTTGGTGTGGACTTTTAGAAGTTAACTTAAGGCGTTTGATAGTGTTTTAAAAGTATACCTAATGCACAGCACAGTGGTGATACTTATGAAATGTTGATATAATTTGACATTTTATCAATGGACTAGGTAGCTTTAAGAGATGAAACCGCTGTTCGGAAGGATGTCATGCCCACCCCAACTGTCCGAAATACAACAAAAAGTCAGGTTTCCTGCACTTGTCAGGTCCCCATACATTTTTTTGATGGATGTTTCAAACCCCCAACTGAAGTGAATTGGCTGTCTCTGACCTTAAAGGGGCTATATGTAACTTTCAAAAATACTGCGTTTGTAGCGATACCGCAGGCCGTTAGGTGAACTTCACCAGTAACCTGTTGCTTGCTCTCCCTCGCGTGCTCGTCATAAGTGCTCGTACGTACACAAACGAGCATCACCATCGGCCGCGAAACACTGGATATTTACCCTCATAATGTTTACAGAGGAGGTAAGTGGACATACACATGTGAAAGTCTGTGAAGGAGTCTATGTGTCTGTATTCATTCTCCATCCTACAAACGACAGTCTTTGCAGGCACTGGCTGAGAGCAGGAGTGTGTGATGAGTTTGATAGAAGTGTGTGGAAGACGGCCTCTGGCTGTGGAGGTGAAGACCGGGAGTGTGTGATGAGTTTGTTCTGTTGATCTCTGTAAGCGGAGCGGAGTGAGGAGGACGTTGAGAACGTGCAGAAAATGTCACTTCCTGGAGCTTTCGCGGAAAATCAACCCGGGGAAACTTTTTATACAGGCAACACAGATAGACAGTGAACATCTACTGTTTCACATCAGTTAACCGTTCACTTATTAATGGGCGATAAAAAACGATTTATGCATGTAAAAAGTTACACATAGCCCCTTGAATGAATCATTATTAACACATACTGAAAGTCTTGAAATTGAATGATCTAATGTTTCAGCTGCTGTTGCACTTCTTCTATCTTGTCCATCGATGATTCACTTGATATATCCTGACTTGTTGGTTGTCTCCATTTAAATTCATAAATGGAGATAGCTTCTTTCAATGAATGCTGCATTAATGTAGCCCACAAAGATGTGTTTTCCTATAAGTATATACATTCAAAGTTCACAGGAAATTGCTGTTTCAAATACACAGATGAAAAATTGTGCCATTGTATTTGAAATCCAAGATGGAGACTTCACGATCGACTACAGCTCACTGTGTGATGTACACAAGGTGAAAAGTTCATCTCCTTTAGGTCAACAATGCCTTTCTGCTATAACAGATGTATTGTATATGTTATTCTACAGAGAAACGATAGATCAAATACTTTGAAGTGCTTCCACTGTGTGAATATATACAAATGTACGGAAGAGGATTAGGGCCACTGAAAAAAAGAAATTTTGGTTCTGATTTTTTTTAAATTCTGACTTTAATTTCAGACTTTAATAAAGTCAGAATTCTGAGAAAACAGTCAGAATAAAAAAAAAAAAATCAGAACCAATTTTTTTTTTCAGTGGCCCTAATCCTCTTCCGTACATTTTATAAAATAAAAATTAAAAAAAGTTAAGAAACTACAGGCAATGCTACATCGATTTTAGAGATTCCCTCGTGTCACTGAAAAGTTAAAACTGAAATGATCGTGTTTACAGAGGAGGAGATTGTCTTTTTATGTGACGAATCAAAATGACTACAGAGATGCAAAAGAATAAATTTAAAATAAAAACACAAAGATGCCAATACAAAACAACTGCAGCAGCATTAAAAACCACCAAGAGACTCAAAACAACTGCAAACACACACAAAAAAACTACAAAAACACTCAAAACAACTACAAAGACATACAAAAAACTACAAAAGATTCAAGATTCAAGATTGAAAATGTTTATTGTCATGTGCACAGTAGGAAACATGTTTCCCTGTACAATGAAATTCTTTCTTCACAATAAATTCTTTTGTCCACAATAAATGCCAACAATAAAATATTAAAATTAAACATAGCCAAATAAAAAATATATATATACACGAATATACAAAAAATAAGGCAATTTGAAGGCAGTAGAGTGCAAATAGAAAATTTAAACTTTTAACTTTAAAATTTAAAAATTTAAATTGTGCAAAAAATGAGTGTAAAAACACTCAAAACAACTACAAAGATATACATGAATGAGTACAGAAAGACTCAACTACAAAGTCATTCAAACAAACCACAAAGAGAAACAATACATCTACAAAGGTCACAAAAAAAAACTACATAAAGGCACTGAACAACTACAAAGAGGTTCAGGTCACAACAAAGAGACAAAAAATGATTACACACAAATAATAAACTACCATAAAAATTAGCAAAACAGTAAAAGAGATAAGCATACAAACACAGTGACACTAACAAACGCTAAACCAACACAAATATAAACTCAGTATACGACCTGAAAACACACAAACAATCATCTGTGTGATTCTTTTCCTCATGTTGAAGGGCTGAGAGGCTTTGTAAAGTCTTGTGTTTTACTTGTCTATAATCCTCCCATGGATGAAAAGCTCCAGAACACATACTAATAAACCTTGTGGTGAGATTATTTGGACAAATACCTAATGCCAATGTTGGCCTAAATTTTGGATTATCACTAATCCATGAAATCAGATGAGATAATTGAAATACAGTGCCTCTTACTCAAAACATCGTATGAAAAGGTTGTGATTATTATTGTGCAACTCAAGGGATAAGGCAAATTAAAATCATGTTTAACCTTTCACTCAGTCAGGTGGGCTCCTACAGGGTTGATATAACACCTTAGTTTCACCCAGATACCTGAATCTATTTGCAAATCAGAGGAACAAATGCAAAATCCAGACTTGCAGATGTTCTTTCGAATCTGTTTATAGCCAATGATAGGGTAATTATTAAAATTCACCTTCATGGTCAGCTTAATAATAATAATAATAATAATAATAATAATGTGTTTTACCAACATCTGCTCCGATGAAGTTTAATGTAATGAATGCAATGTTAAATGAAAGTGAAAAATATGACTATTAAATCATTTTAACATGGAAATTAAAGTGTAAAAAATATTTCATAAACGTTAATTAGTCTACTTGAAATGCTCACGTGTGTGTGCGTGTGTGTGTGTGTGTGTGTGTGTGTGTGTGTGTGTGTGTGAGTGTGTGTGTGCGTGTGTGTGTGTGTTTAGTGTGGGGGTGTTATTAGCAGGGGCGGGGCTTGATGACGTCGCCGCGGTTGCAGTGAATGCAGACGGAGCAGCCAGAGGAGGATGGAGCAGAGAGCAGAGAGAAGGATGTCTAACAACGCGGGCAGACACATCTAAAAATCTCTCTGCCACATTTAGGACCCTTGTCTGTTCATTTACACCCAGACTGCGGCTTTTTCTTCTTTCTTTTTTTTTCTCTCCTGTTTTTTACGAGCATTTAACCAGCTGACACATGCGCACAAGCCCACTTCACATATCTGTCTGTCAACACACCGGGGTTTGGACTGTTTGTCATAGAAAATACTGTTGAGAATCAGTCAGTACAAATTCATATTCCGTGAGGTTTGAGTCGGTCACACCTTGTCTCGGACTGAACCTGTCACCGCCTCAGTCAACATGGATGAAGACAATCACGGTAAGGCTGTTTTTCCATTTCCACACTGGTTTCCTCTCTCCCCCCACTCAGCCCAGTGTGCATGCATGGATGCATGGATGGATGGATGTGTGAGTCAGTGGACACGGGAGATTTTTCAGGTTTTGTGCAGACACAAAACAACCAGAGTTGTCGTCTCATTATTTTAAACCTTCAAATAAACCAGCACTTCTCAGAATAACACTGCAACTCGCAGGTGAGAAAGAGTCGTGGCTGTGCAGAAACAAAAATAAAACTCTGCAAATGTTATCATCCATGCACCATTTCCATCTGTTTGATGTCTTTGCTGTAAACTTTGAAGTTGCTCTCACTTATCTCGTTGCGCTGCTGGAAGCCTCTAAAAAGTGGTGGAAAATGATAAGAAATCCTTCTGGCAGAGGTCCCATATGGAGGAGCAGGGATCTACTTCCTCTTGCAAAACATGTAAAACAGGAGGAAAATACATCTCTGTAGTGATAGTTTAGGGATTAACCCACAGTAAAACATGATCAGGTTGCTAAAAGCTGCACGGTGTATGAGATATAATATGAGCTAAAGCATAATAAATCTGTCAGTGAAACCCTAACTGTGGATGCATTGTAGTTTGGGGTCAGGCATTATAACCATTTGCTTTTCCACAACTTGTACTGAACAGGATGTGTAAATAAACTGAAGAACAAGTCTACAGTGGCGCAGACATGCTTCTGTGATTGAGTGATAAAATCTGAATGAAACGGACCCCTGTGCAGCTTGCAGCCTGACCCTGGATTACTGCTCACATGGAGGCTGCACAGTCCCGTATCAGTTATGATATGATAGTGGTGCTGAAACACACACACATGCAGCCTCTGCTCCTGAGCATGATAATCCAAACCGCTCTGTGGACTCAGAGCCTTGAAGGCAGTGTAGTGTAAACAAATGGTCATAGTCTGATAAGAGTTTGTCAGTTAAACTGTGAGAGATTAGCAGAGGGGCTCATCTGGACTTCCACTTTTTGAGCCCAACATTGTTCTCAGCCTGAATGCATCTTAACCATCCTACTAAATGGGAATGACCCAGTTTGTCTTATTTTATATGGTTCTGTACTTTACTTTTCTGTATGAAGTTACAGCCTGCTCTAGGTCTGAATGTAATCATACTTTTATGTCTCTGTTTTCTTTCATTAACTAAATTTAAAAAAGTGTTTTTAGATGATCTTGAATCTGTCTTTGTACATCCATGGTCCTCAGAGGATAAGTCACAAAGGGACCCCTTTCTTTCACAGTGGAACATTTGAGCAGAAATAATTCACAGAACATTTAGCTATACCTTCTACTGAGCTTCATCTCTTCAACTTTTAAAACTCTCACTCATCACCGTTTGCTGTATGCACGTGTTGGACGGTCAGACACTGTGGTTATCTTACTTAAAAGACTATTTTATAGGTTTGCTTCCTTTGTTTTATCAGTCAGAAGAGTACAGGAACTTTCTTTTCTCACTTTCTGCTCTAAAGGTCAGAACATAAAGAGCCCTTTAAATGTGTAAGGTGGGAAACTTAAGGAGCTGCTCTCATTGGATATTAAATGTCTTGGAGGCGGGCACATCTAGCTGTAGATGTTTTGGCACGATATAATTATAAATGTGGTTGACTTTGACAGACATTGGCTGCTTTCACTTGTTATTTCATGTCTTTTTTGATGTATTAACGTCGTGTATCTAATATTATGTTTGTATGGCTGCTTGTTGTTCGTATAGGAAACTTTTGCTGACTGTGCTGCGACCAGAGTTGGCCAGGTCACTCTTGGAAAATAAACCCATAATCTTAACAAACCTTTCTTTGTTTAATAGCCCAAGAAAAAAAACATATTTCTGAATAACTAGCTTGAATTTGAGTGTGCACATTTGACCTGCATGATATGAGAAAAATATGCGACGTGCGATAACAGTAACGATATGAATTGTGATAAATAAAGAAAAAATTAAAGTACATATGTCTGCCACATGTCCCTTCTCAATCCAAAATAAATCCACTAATTAATTGGAGAGAAGCTGATAGTTAGCTTTAGCTTCGTCTGACTGCATCAAAATGTTGCAACACAGGCCTCGTACAACTGGTAAAAAGCATTGTTTGACTACATTAAACCTTTTTTTTTTGGTAATGTATTGCGATAAATTCAGACATGTGATGTGTTTCTCGTGAGTGCTTATTAGGACCAGACCGCTATGAGATGTTTGAGGCCGATACCGATACTGGGGGAGAAAAAATATGACAACGATATATTGAACGATATCTTTCTAAGATCTATGCTCGACCTGTAGAGATAGATACTCATTTATTGCGTTGATCCCTCAACTGCAGATCAAACACGTGTGGAAAAGATTTGCATCAGCGCTTCACAATCTGGAGGGGGATATCGCTCATTGTAATCCATATAGCGCCCTCTGCTGGTGAAAGGGAACTGCTAGTTTAATACAATGACATTCAAATAAAAAGCTATTTGCCTCGTGAATAAATCTCATAATATCAGTGCATATCTGCAATAAAAATTTGCCGATACCGATAGACACTGGATAATGATAATATCGGCAGGTCGATTAATCGGTCGGCCTCTAATGCTTATATCGCAATGACGATCAAGGGAGGCTGCAACCTTCATCTTTTGGACACATCATTACCTTTCATCTGGTTAAAACATTGTGCTAAAGATGCTTTGGCATGAATTTTTCTTCCTGATACCAACTACAGTACACACATTAGTTTATTGGCTGATACAAGTATACCAGATAAATACAGAAATAAACAATGGTATTGAAAAGCATACTTGCTGCTACCTGCTCCTACATTTGAAGGTTGTATCCACTCAGTGTCTAATAACTCTCATTGCATGAACGCTATCTAACTTCATTGTGTGGGGATTAGGGGGGTATATTTTAGCATGTAATGATGATTTAAATGATGTTTAATTGATATTTATTTATTATACTAGGATAAGCCCCTTGGGGTGTATCACCTTGTTTTCAAGGGGGTCCCAAAAAGGGGATGAGGCTTAATGAAAGTTTAGAATGTTTAATATCCTCTTTGTATATGGACTCACTGTGGCCCTAAGTTTCCCCTCAAGATATAGAAGAGAATCACATGTCCCGCCGGTGCACCCTCCATACATGAGAACAGTCAAAGAGATTGTGAAACATGTGACAGGATGTCAGAGAGCAGTGGAGGCACGCTGCTGCCTGCGATCGAGCTGGAAACACACGACACACACTCAGAAAAGATTATATGTGCAGCCCTCGTGCGGCACGGTGTGTGTGAATAATTCAAATAACTTACCATAAATGTTAAAGTAATTAAGTGCTCTAGTTCGCTCACTGACACCTTCACTGTCTCACACACTTAACATTGTTCACACACACACACACACACACACACACACACACACACACACACACTTTGTATCACAGCGCTGGCACTCTTGAGCTAAATTTGTCTCCAACACTTACTCACAGCAGCCGATGTCAAAGCTACACCTTCATCAAGAGAAGCTCGCCAACTCAGATAAGCACCGGAAACATAAGAGTGTAATATCTTTATGACCTGAATCCAGCTAATGATGAGCTTTTGCCTTTTTACTTTGAGGGCCTTTTTCTGCATGCCAACTAATGTGCACATGACCCCTCGTGTGTGTGCGTACATTATGGATCGCGCTCTCGCACGCCGGCCTGCGCAGTATGCATGCAAACATAAATAATGGGACTATAATCATTTCTGCATCAGGGAGTACAACAGACAGAGAACAGAGCCAACAGATGTCATGGATATCCTTTAGGATTAATACATGCCAAAACAAGATAAATCTCCCACAATGCATCACACATTAGAAATATTCTGTGTAAGAAAGGGGCAGTTTAGTATCCGTGCTGCGAGAGTTTTTTTTGTAAATTAGAAGTGGACATTAGAGATTCTAAACTTGATAACAATGGAAAACCATTTCATTAGGTGAGACATCATTGACTATAAATGATAACACCCAAACATGGAATTCATTAGTGCATTTTTTACTGCTCCCGCTAATCAGACTTGGCGCTTCTCCACTCAAGTTTACACACCCCGCAGCAGTCAGGGGTTGGGATGAAAATCAGCAACAGGCTCATATTCCTACAAGTTGTTTTTATTACTCATTGTGGGTCTATTTTTAGCATCATGCTATAGCTGGATGGAGAAGTGGAAAGAACACAGAAGCATAAATTGGCTGGAAAGCAGCTCACCGAGCAGCTGGAAGGACGCCCTGAGTTTAAACACTTGGCTCTTTTATAGTTTCTCGTCTGTGTTGCAGCTTTGTGTCGCTTCAGACGGGGGATTAATATGTGCAGAGTAAAAAGCTGTTTGGGGAGTAAGAGTAATAAAATGCTGAAATGAACAGAATTCACCAAAAAAAATCTTTGTGTAAGAATAAAGACATCTTTGAGGACTTTGCTCTTGAATGAAATACACAACACCGAATGAAATTAGGTGTAGGTACAGAACATTGACTGTATAAATATAGTCAATGTGTCTCAACTTCCAGGCAGGTGCAGGGAACACATTCCCCTTCACTTCAACAAAACAACTGACCCACCCTTAATCACTGGGAGAATACAGAGTTCTGAACACAGCTCTCAACACATAAATTACTACCACTATCACTGCTTCACTCTCTTCAGAGGATTCCCCCTGGCTCCTCGAGGAATTATGAATTACCTAACAAATAACTACAATTGGTGATGGTTTCATTAGGCTTTGACTTGCAGTCTCTTACCTGTCTGCCTCTCTCTTTCTCACTGCCTCCCTGACCAGTATTTGCAGTCGATTAAAAAAAGAAATCTTGTTTAATATCCGTTAATTATCAATATGTATTAACCTATTATATTTCCTGAAAAGTTTTTTTTTTACATTTAAGTCTCCCACTGTAACCATAGAATATCACAGGTATATCAATTGAATAATTTTAATGGAAACTTCTGGTAACTTCTTGAAACTCACTTGAAGTTCGGACTAAGTTACAGAAACATCTTTTCCTAAGTCCTCAGAGAATTAGGAACTGAATGTTTGAATTCTCTGTTGTTTGCCTTAATGATAAAAAAAACTTTCAGCGCCCCAGTCTCAAAAGTCTGGATACGCCCCTGCTGACAAAACAAAATGCACTAAAATGTTTGTGAAGGGAGTCCTGTGAGGTTTCCTCGGCCATGTTTCCTGAGTAAATTCGGTGATAACCTCTCTGCGTCAATCGACACTTCTTCTGTTTCTCTGACCGTGGGAAAGCTGAATGGGGAAGGCTTTTTTCCCTTCAATTCTTCTCCTCTCTTTGGGCTGAAAGTGTGAGTGTGTGCTAGAATAACAAATCATATCAGACCGCAGCACAAGTGTTTTGTCTGTAAAAGCATTTGAAAGGCTTTATATGTGATTTTTCACACTTAAATATAATATAAATCAAGTATATCCTCTGAAAATAACTCTGTGAGTCATGACTGTCTACAATGGGTGTAACACCTGAGTCCCACTGTCTGTGATGTTTTCAGAGTTTTCAGAGTCCTATCTTCAGTTTGTTTACATCGCCGGGACGGCCGGCTGACTCCTCCCCTCACGTATAAAAGTTGTTTAATTGAGGGACTAGAGAAAAGAAGAATAACATACTGTACTCACTGCTTAACTGTGTTTCTAGATCACGCTCATTTCAGGTAAATTTACATGCAGTGTGAAGATACGAGCATAATAAAGATCACTAGCATTAGCATGCTAACACAACAATGCAGCGCGAGCTGTTTTGGTTTCATGCTGGTGCTCAAGGGCGACATCTGCTGGATGAATATAAAGCCTTGTGGAGCATTCATGACGTTCTCTGAGTGAAGGATCAATAAGGAACACCTTGGCTTTGAGATTGTTCTTTTTTTTTAAATGAAGCATCTCCCTTACGATGAGAAGTGTCTTGTCCTCAAACTGTTTAACTGAACTTTTTTATTCTGAATCACATCTGAATTTTTCAAGCCAACAAGCCAAACATGTCTTTCCATTATTCATCACAGAACTCCTCCTGTTAAACCCATGCTAAGGTAGCTTCAGAAGAAATGTGACTCATCATACTGTGTGTTTGTGATTTCTTGGCATCGACTGTCATTCTGAGGAGGATTAGTCTGTAAGAAGGGGAAGTTGATGTGATTAGGATACTCTCTTTGTTGTGGCTCGAGGCTCTGTGTGTGGGAGGACACGGGGGCGATCACTCGAGGCGAGATGTGGCTGCTCTCTAGCTAAACTTTGCCCCGGGAGGCTGGCTCGCTTACTCTCAAGTGGTTGGTGCTGAATGGCGAGATAGCCGCAGAACAGAGTGCAGACATCTGTGTCTGTCTGCATCTGTTTCATCTACCTAATGTGGCCTTACTGCATTCAGAATCTTATAGGTTAAAATGCATTAAAGCTGAAATAACAGAATTTTTTTCTAATTGTGTTTTTGGAACTCTTTTAATCAGTTAAATACTTACTGGTTTATTGTTTTGTAATAGATATTCACTGAAAGAACTCTGGATTTTGGACATTGCTTCTGACAAAACATGACCATGGGAAGCATCACTGGCTTTTAGCACTCTTTGTGGATATTTTCAGAATCAGAATCAGAATCAGAATTGGGGTTTATTGCCAAGTACATTTACACATACAAGGAATTTGACTTGGTGTATTGGTGCTAAACAATTAACATTGAAATAAAACAGAACTAGCATGATAGTATGGCTATAGAGCCTTTCAGAAGCCTTTGTTTTCAAGTGGATGTCTTGTGTATTTCACATCTGTTTTATTCACCTGCATCACCCCAGAAAGAATTCCCCCTCAGGTATAAAAAAAACATTGAGCTGGATTGAATTCACCATTTCCAAATTTCCTGCAACACACCCCAGTAGCCAGAAAACAAATGTCTGCAGCGGTTTAGACAAAACGAGCCTCTTATGTGTGTCGACACCAATGCCAAAGAAATGTGTGAAAACAGTCTCTTTTACAGTCTCGTCGGTTGACCCCGCCAGGCTGCCGATGTTGTTTAAAGGCTTAAGGGCAGATTTGGAAAGAACAGAAATTCATTTTGACTGCCAAGATTATGTTTTTTTTGTTTGTGGTGCAACATTAGAAGATTAAACATACAGCACGTTGTACCCACATGCAACGAGACAAATACACCAAACACAGACGGGGCTGGCGGGTGACGTGCGAGGGTTGAGCCGTGGCTTGTAACAAAGTGGATGATTGAAGTGAGAGAGGAGACTACATATGGACCTGATTAGGAGCGAGACTGGGGAGGCTTCCCGACATCTTCCCATCACCATGGTAGTGTGACTGTGTGTGTGTGTAGGGGTCTGTCGGTAAAGCAACATTTCTGCTGTTGAATAGAGGTACTCTTTGCCTGGAATTATTGCTTGGAGCTGTCGAGAGGGGGGATCCCTTTAACTGTGAGGCAGAGCAGATGGGAGACAAAAAGGAACGGCAAATTAAATGAGCTGGAGTCACTGCGGAGCACAGTCTGACATTTAGGGGTAGCAGAGATGTACCGTGTTGAAGTAATCCACACCTAATTACAGTGGAAGGAGGGTTAAGAGAAAACAAGGTCCAGCTGATTCTACAGACAGAATGAGGAGGGGGGCGAGGGGGAGCTGTAGGGACGTGTGTTTCTTGGCTTCAGCCTCAAAAAGAAATGGAGAACTCCTTTTTTCACCTTTATAACATTCCCTGGCACTTTTTCATTTCATTTCCTTTCATTTTTTTTCCAAAACAAAGTATTATCTGCTGTTCTGTTTCAAATAGACATGCTGAGGAGAGAGCTGCTTTTTTCCAGCAGGTAGCCATGAAAGCAAATCTTTTTTTTAACAAGATCCATCTTTGAGGAACTGTAGTGAACTTCATGTCAATACCAAAAGAGACCGATTATCTTAACTTGCTGGGTGGTTTCTATTTTATGGATCAGAGGTAGCTCTGGTCAAATTTGTGTCTCAGATCAGGGTGGTCCGACAAAGTCAGTGTTTTTGCAGGCAGGCACACAACCATCACAGAAGCAATGTGGACTTGAAGCAGGGCTGGAGGCGGACATGTTGTTCAACACTGTGAGGTTTGAAGTCAGTGCCAATCATCCAGACCGGCCCCCTCTCTCTCTCTGCTCGTATCTGCTCAACATCACTGGAGATATGAAATCCTATTTCCTCTCATCTGTTGTTGTGTACAAGATGAAATGCAGACCAAATTGTTCCCCTAGCTAGATATCAATCGCAATAATGCAGGTGAGCGTGTTCATATCAGATAAAGCGTCACATTCATTCTGTTTGCTGTCAATCACCTGACTGACACCAGCAGGAAGTAACTGCACTGTTGGAAATGAAATAAACCCCTCAATGTTGTCTTTCAACATTTATTGTCTTCCATTCTGGTTTGTTGAGACGAGGGTTTTGTTTGATTCATGTTTGAATCTTGAATCGTGCAATAAAAGAAGCAAAAGAAAGATGTCTGTCACATGGACCATCTGACCATCTTGATCCATACTAATGGTCCACCTAGACTTATATTTCTGTTCTCTCAAACAGTCAGTTTAAAATATAGAGATATGAAACGTCTTTGAGCCTCTAAACAAAGTCCAGTTGTCTTTTGGATCAAGCTTTGCAACAGCAAGGAAGTTGTTTATAGTCAAGCGAGTGGCTCTTGGACGCTGTACCTTGTTTTCAGCTAACACAAAAGTCAGCTGGCTAACTTGCTCATAATGACGGTGCCAACTATTGTTAGGCAAGTATAATCCCTACCTCATTCACGATCTTATTTTATTGAGTTAGCATGAAATTTGTAAGTTAACAAGAAAAACAATCGATTGGGGTTGAAAATTTAAATTTTCTTATCTAATCATAAACCAAAGTATTTAAAAAAAGAGGAGAGCTTATTGAACTTCAACGTCACTGGGCATGTAGATATCTAACATGAACTGTGTGAAGCGGTTTATACACTGCTGTTTTGAAGACTTTTAGCATTTTGACCATCACCAAATTAGTTTCTTTGGAGCAGGAAATGACCATATTTGGACATCATGGTAAATACGTTTTGTTAGTGTCTATCCTTGGGCCGGCAGTAGCTCAGGCTGTAGGGACTTGGGTTGGGTACCAGAGGGTCATCGGTTCAAGTCCCGGTTGCATGACTCATTAACCGAGTGTAAAAACAGAATTTCCCCTTGGAAGGATCAATAAAGTAAATCTTCTTCTTCTTGTCATATTGTTAGTCTCTAGTTGAATAGCTCTGTAGTATACCTTGTCTTTCAGAGGTAGCCACGCCCTAAAGTTATGTGAACTAGATATTCATGGTATTAAAGTGAACTCTACATAACACCAGTTTCCGGCCCCTATGTATTAAATTTAAGCTATTCCAGTCCTTTGAGAGAAAAAAAGGGAAAGCGTTCCTCTAAATGTTGTTGAAAACCTGGATGAAGATCTGTTGTTGTGAGTTAACAGAGCCTCTTGGACCATGCCAACCCTGTGAAAGCCCCTCATCCCACCCTGACTCCAGGAGAAACAGCACCCATCTAATTCACTCTCAGGCCTATCATATCATCAGATTATGGTTGCTTGGGCTCCAGCATATGGCCGTAGGAAAACCCCCTCAGATTCTGCTGGCTGTGTTCATCAAATCAAATATTGACATAGTGCTGATGCTGAGCAGATGTGTGATATAGGGAGGCCATCGTGGGCAGGACCACCTCCTATGCAACCACACGCTCAAACACAAAATGCACTCACAGCAGGAGGTCCCTCCCCAAAACTGCAGATTAACCAGAGCAATCAGTGTGAGGGCTCTTCAGCTCCCCCGAGCCCCAGATTCTCCTCCTGACCCAGCGGTAGTTAAAAACTAGAAGCCATATTAGCCCCCCCAAATCTGTCTTCTCACGCAATAATGGCCGGGGACTGATGTTACTGAATTATTACTGATCAGGCTACTGCACAGTGAGTTATGATGCATGACTTCACACACAGAGATATTTATCAGGGGGTCGTAGTTTTTAAAGAAAGGTATGTGCTTGTGAAGAAACAATATGACTAATGTAGGCTCAGTCTAATTTTTTTCATACTCTGGTTACAAAATTAATTTAAGCCCCATAATGATTCAGCGGACATAAAAGCTTCTATGCCTTCTGTTTTAATTGGTTTCTGTTTTTTGGGGTCAGTTCTTTCTTTTTCTTTCTTTTATTATTTCTCCTTGGGCTCTATTAAACTGGATTTACTGTATTATGTACATATACTGTTTTTTTCTTTTTATCTGTATCAAGGTTTCTTTTAATTACCATCATCATTTGATACATTTTCTTTAAGCAGGACAATTATGTTCTAAACTTGTCCATTAAACAGTATACCATGCAATTTAGGATTCTGTTCCAGGGATTTTTCCCTTGATCTCTATTTCTACATGGCGGCATGGCTTTTGCACATGCATGTCTCCTCCTGTGTGTCTGGCCTTTCACCCTCTGTATCATAACCTCCCCTCTCTGCTGATGTCCCAGCATTCCTATCTCTGTGGCTCTGAGCCAAAAGAGAGACTGCTCACACCGTCACATTTCACCCGGCATCACTGAGGCGAAGTAGGTTAAAGGCAGGCAAGCGGGCTGGTCGGCGGCAACATCTGTGCATATGCTGTTATACATCACACTTCCGCTCTGACAGACTTACAGAGAGGCGGGGAGGGCGAGTGTATGGGATTAATGCCAGCTGGCTTTGGTGTGTGTGTGCTCATGTGGGGCTCTGTCCACATATCTTTCTGTCTGTGTGTCTGTGTCTGTGTGTGTGTGTGTGTGTGTGTGTGTGTGTGTGTGTGTGTGTGTGTGTGTGTGTGTGTGTGTGTGTGTGTGTGTGTGTGTGTGTGTGTGTGTGTGTGTGTGTGTGTGTGTGTGTGTGTGTCTGTCTGTCTGTCTGTCTGTCTGTCTGTCTGTCTGTTTCTCTCTGTGTGTGTGTGTGTGTGTGTGTGTGTGTGTGTGTGTGTGTGTGTGGGACCCAGACCCATGTCATTGTCTACAGTTAGAGGGATTGAGAGCGGCGGGTTTCAGATTAGAGTCTGGATCCAGAGGAAGTTTCTTTTTCCCTCCTTGCTTCCTCTGCACGTGTTAACCACTGTGCTGCACGGCCAGCCGGGGGGTAACAGGGTTATCTTTTTTTAAAGCTCACCCACTTTTAAGCGACATTATATAGCAGCGAAAGTCGCAGTTTAAAGCCAGTAGATCTGGGCAAATCCTCTCTCAGTCACACGAGTCGCTGAAAACTGTGTGGGAGCGCAGCCAGTGTTAAAGTGAGCGTGGGATTTTTCACTCTGAGCTCCTCACTCAGCGCTGTTGGATACTGGTCGTGAGGAAGTCCGCGATTAAGTTCTCAAGGCCTGGACATACTCTCTCTGTCTTTGTTTTCCCTTCTCTAAAAAATGGCAAATTCGACCAAAATAAATATTTTAAAAGTGATGAAATTAAGCATTGATGTGCCCCCCGGGATAGGTTTTGTCATGCCAAAGCATCGCTGCATTAGTTTAAATGCCATCAAAGCTGTTGGTTTCAGTGGGTGGCCGGGGACAGTTGTTAGTTTTGGGTGTGAGGAGCAGCAGGGGATTTACTCCCAAAAGTAGATTTTGAGGGATTTTGTTTTTTAGGGGGGGAAATTACTGGAGCTTCTTTTTTTTTTTTTCTGTGGTGCACATGTTGGAGTTTAAACCCTTTGGACCCTCTCAACCCACCACTCATACGGTGGATTTGTGGGGCTTTCGTAATGCAGACCTCTTTAAAAGTCACAGAGGTTGAACGCTTTAAAATTGTCTGACCATTTAGCTCACATGCAATAAAAAAAAAAAACTGTTCTGCACCAGCTACAGCTTCCCCCTCTATTAGACCGTCTGACCTCCCCAAGGTCTTTTGTTTACTACGAAGCAATGACTCACACCAAAGTTGATCTTAGTAAATTATCATTCAAGCATGGCCTAGTTTGGTTTGAGTCAAGTGTGGAGCTTTGCCCCTCTGATGACTCCCTCTGTGCCTGCTGAAGACACCAAACTAATTTCCTGAATGAGTCACAGAAGGTCACAGGGGGGAAGTGTGTTAATCATGTAATTGGTGGACCACCTCTGTAGAAGAGCCCCTCCACCAACATTAAACAAGATTAACCAATGGACCAGAGACGTTAGCACTGGTTTTATAGCACCCGTCTTATTTTGAATATGTGATTTTGAAAGATAAATAATAAAGAAATGCCAGTAAGGGTGGCCTGGATTGGAGGATAATGGAAAACCTTGCTGCCATTAATGGTGGTAGGTTTGGATTAAAGGGAGCGTCCTCTGCCTTTCATTAGATTTGCAATGAGTCAAGATTGTAATCACACACATTGTTGCAGCCAGTATCTCCATTAGCTAATGCACAACCTGCAGGCAAAATGTTAGCTGTCTGCTCCTGGCACATCAACTTCCTCCAAGCCTGATATCTGCTGTCCGTTTCCCCGGCTTAATGGTATCGTCTTCATCAGAAAAAGGCACAATGCTCTTTGCTAAATGCTAACATCAGCCTGCTAAAAGGTTTCTAATGACAAAGCTAGCTTGTTGACATTAAGTAGGCAATGTTTGCTATCTTAGTTTAGCTAGTTAAGTGAGTTAGGAGTCTGGCATCAACTAGTTGACCGGGGATGATGGGAATGACAATATTTAGCAGACTATTGGTTATGAGTTTAAGCTAAAGAAAGTGTGTCTTTGATTTGAATAAACCACCGCAGTGTTTCAGCACTGACAGATATAGTTTTGGTGTGACTGATCTCTGTCACAATAAATCATAAACAATATGTAGATAGTGCCTTGGGTTATTTACAACTAAGTGTTTCATTATTTAGTTTTTGCCAATAT
Source organism: Labrus bergylta (assembly GCF_963930695.1). Classification (NCBI taxonomy): domain Eukaryota; kingdom Metazoa; phylum Chordata; class Actinopteri; order Labriformes; family Labridae; genus Labrus; species Labrus bergylta. The sequence continues at coordinate 21,100,729 of NC_089215.1, read as the reverse complement.
TGTAACTTTGTAGTGGCAGGAATGACCTTGTAATGTTTTAAAATGTATTAACTTAAATTATAGTTTCTCCTAAAGCTAATCAAATTTGCCTTTTTTCAAGAGGAAATGCTAAATCTCCAAGGCTTTGACAAAATGTGGCTTTGTGACACATTAAAACATGAAATTTGAATGCGCTCAGCCCAGCAGGTTTAAAAAAAATCTCAAGTTATGGAAAGTAGCGTTTGTTAAATTTGAGGAAGAGTCAGCAAGCAGCTCGCTAAGTTAGCATAGAGACAGCTAGCCTTCCTGTCTTTAAGTCACTGAATCGGATCTAACATCCAAGATAAATAACAAAGTTAGTTTATCTTTTGATGTGCTGGAAGGTTTTATAGCTCTTTACTCATTTCCAATGTTCATGCTAAGCTAAACAGCTGCTGGTTGGCAGAAGATCAAAGTTTTAACATGTTCAAGCTAGCATGTGTGCCAGGTATTCTTTAGACACATGGACATAATTGAATGCCTATGGGCCAACATTTTACAGTTACTCCAGAAGAAGAATCATGTAAAACGGCCGTATATCTGTTTAAGGGCACTAAATAGCTTAAAAGGTATCATCACAGAGCTCACAGTTGTTTTGTGTATAAATGCTGTGAGACTGCCTCAGGTTAGCAATGCTAATTAACATTTTTATTTTCATACATTTACTCATTGTGCATTTATAATCCCTTATCTTGTCTATTAAAAACATGGTCCACAAAGGATTTCCGTCAGCTGTTTCTCCTGCTGTTTAGCTGACCCTCATCATGCTGCTTCAGGATTAAATAACTAGGTTATGAAGCGCCTTTTGTCTCTTAATTTGAATGCCTTCTTTTACAATACTTGGCTCCCCTGAACGCAAACTCTTTTACAAGCTGTTGAATTAAAACAGGCTGCATGCCCTCTCTTGAACATGTAGACCTTGTTGAGCGTTAATTGGGATTCTTTCCCGCCTGTAAGAGGAAATAACAAGTGTTTTTTTTTATTTTATCTCTTTTTTTAGCAGCACATAGGCACACAGCTGTGACTGTGATAAAAGATGTGCCATTTTTCCTGTTGAGAGCTTTCCGTTTTCTGCCTCTAAGCTGGCTTAATGAAGCAAGATTTGCACAGAGGCTTCTTTTTTTTTCTGCATAAAAATTGAGAAATAAAGTGTGTGTGTGGGTGGAAATGAAAAAAGAGAGAATGAGCGGAGTGGGGTAAAAGATTGAAAAACAAGATTGAGAGATCAAGTCAGAGTGAAGAACAGAGGGGGGGGACTCCGAACAGAAATCAAGTCATCCTCCACTCACGCTCATTACGCCTGGAGTGCTGACATCCTCGCGGCCTGGGATTCAGGGTCGTGGGCCGTGTTAAAAAAATCACTCCTAATGAAAAAAATCTTAATCTGGATTGGTTTTATTAATAGCATTTCTCCCCTGAGCCAAGTGGAGAAGGAGGGGGGGAAGGCGCAAAAATCACTTTCAAGTGGAATAATTAAGACCCCCTCGTCTTCTCTCTTTGTAGTTAATTAAGGGCGAACACGCTGCCTCTTGATATGTGTTGCTGCAGCTGAACAAGGTGAAACAGCAGCAGCAGCAGCCTTGTCACTTTTGTGCCTCTCACCTGTACTGAGCTGAGTGTGTGCAGGGATGTGAGTTGTGCACAGAACGAGAGTAAAGCTGTGTTTTTTCCCCATCATGTGTTGCAGTTCCTGAGGATCTGTCCCTGGAGGAGAGGGATGAGCTGTCAAACATCCGACGCAGGAAGAGAGAGCTGCTCGACGATATCGAGGTGCGTGACATAAGTATATCCAATACAGTACAGGAAGGAGCTGTTTCACATCTATTTATAACATATCGTTCAAATTTGAAATTTGAGTACAGTATCTGCTTGGCTTTTCTTTCTAACCTTTTGCCTATCAACTGTAAGCTCTATTTGCATGCTGTGTGCAATGCAAATAGACCTACAGCACATCTTTGCAAAGTCAATTTGCTGTCAGAAATCGATGATCTTTTCTTCACAAGCAGCAGGACATGTCCTTGTGCTTCCTCTGTTTTAACCGAGACATGTCTCACTTTCTCTCAGAGGTTGAAGTTTGAGATAGCAGAGGTCATGACGGAGATCGAGCAGCTGACGTGTGTTGGAGAAAGGTAAGTCGCTGCAGTCGAGATGCCATTCCTTGCATGATGTGCATGTTTACATCAGACAGTATATATCAGAAATGTTGCATTTGTCAATGGTTTTAAAGTGTTTCTCAGCTTCAAAATACTCCATTTTATTGTGTAGGTTTACTCGATCGTTCATCTAAAGTAATCTATGGCAAACCAGTAGGCTTCAATAGTTCTGCTTTAAATAGGAACTTTCAGGTTGATTTTTGAAAGTCACTAACTCTAACCCTAACCCATATTATCCTTGGTTTAATATTGTTTAACAAGTGCTTATATTTGGAGAAAATCCCCAACCTGCAAGTTGCTTTCTCAAAGCTCCTGTGGGGAACTTTTTCATTTGGAGTTGATTTTGATGTTCCTCCTGTGAACGAGGCGGAAACTCTTATCTCTTTAACTGATCTTGTCCTGAACTTGTGTGAATCATGTTTTCTGAAGAAAATTTGAATCCTGCTTTTTTTTAAAGTGTCAAACGTATCGAGCATTGTGATCCTTTCCATTGAAAGTGTCAACAAAGGTTCTTCTTATCTTTTAATAGAGCTGTTTATCACCTCGCCTGACACAGATCCCTTGGCAGCACTTACAGATATATATAAAATATATTGCTGTACATCATAAAAAGGGCATCAGTAGTCATTTCAGTTTGTTTAATAATCAGCGGTGTTAAAGTCCCCATTACACGTGCCAAAGTGACATCAGTCTCTATAATTTTTTGTTGATTGGGTAATTTGACATGTAGTCCAGTGATATAGTCAGTGAAGTTAATTATGAATTCAAAGGCGATAACAAGTGATTAAGTTACTTTATAAGAGAGTTTAAAGGTTGCTTCAAGGCTCTCTGCACTCGGACAAGATGGGGGAAATAAGAAATACAAACCGTGTTGAATAAATGTGGCTCCTTAAGTTACAGAAAATAAAAAGATGACCTCCACTGCCCTAAAGCAGACTTGTAAAAGTGTTTGCCTTCAGTCATAAATAACCAGTAGCAGAGTTATGAGTATTTGTTGAGGCACTGCCTTTATCTCGCTCGTCTTTGGGATTTGCATGTGAGCTTTTTTGTTTGACAGATATAGGCTGTAACATTGACATAGCTGGATAGGATATCCATCTGGTTGTTTATATAGATCAAATATTGACTTTTTAGTGATTGAAAATGTTAACAACACCATTCTTTACAAAAAACTGTCCACAACGAGCTGCTTAGAGTACAGTGTGTGTTTTTAACTACCAGCTGCATAAAGCAAACAGTAACAGTTGATATGCAGCATGTGTGCTCATTAAATCAATCAGGCATGTTGTCTTGTCCATACATAAACTGTGTGTCTGTGTGTGTGTGTGTTTCTGTGTACTGTTTATCATTGAGGTCAGGCCTGCTCTGTCATCAAACCTAACACTTTATCGAGTGCATGTTAACACACACACACACACACACACACACACACACACACACACACACACACACACACACACACACACACACATTTAGACCATGTTTTTTTAAGATGAGTTTCAGATGAGTCTCAGACATGAACATATTTAATGGTTCATTATAGACCATAGAGATGTTGCATCCGTATATAAAGCATAATAGCATGTTTGTTATTCAGGTGTCTGTATGTGGTATTTTTTTGTGTATTTATTAGTGTTTAGTCTACAAGTATGTTTCTGTGTTGCAGTAAAACCTCCCAGAGAAACAAACAGATCGCCATGGGCAGAAAGAAATTCAACATGGATCCAAAGAAGGTACAGCGTGCCCTCATCATAAAGCACCACAGCCTCCAGTGTATCTGCAGAAATAAACGATTTCACCTGTGCTATACCTCAAAGAGCGATCCATTCTCAGCCATGAAACCCTGTCATCTTCCATCATCCCTCCTCAATTGAGATGAACAGCCGTCCTGATTGCCCCTCTCCCCCTCTCCCTCCCCGTTTCTCTAGGGAATCCAGTTCCTGCTGGAGAACGACCTCCTCCAGCACACTCCTGAAGACATCGCACAGTTCCTCTACAAAGGCGAGGGTCTCAACAAGACTGTCATCGGAGACTACTTGGGCGAGCGGTGAGACAAAGAACAGCCCCCCCCCCCCCCCCCCCCTTTACATAAGATTAATGCTCTGTCTGTGATTAGAGAAGGATATTATGGGCTGAGTTTATTACATGATTGACCCCCTCCACATTATGAATCCTTGAGTTATTGTGTGTCTTGTCATTGTTTAACTGGTAGTAAAAAGGGCAATGCAGCTCCTCGTCTCTTAGTCCAGACTGCTGGATAATAAAGAAGAAGGGAAGTCCTGCAGATAGTGAGATGGATGATGTTATCTCAAAATCAGATTAGAGGCAAAAAAGGAACAAAATACACTGAATCAAAAAAGAGGAAGTTCCAGTTTAGTGTTTCAGAATTATGACGAGCAAATGCAGTTGATTCATCATCTGTGTTCAATTTCAAAAACCTACTATCAATTAGAAATTATTTGAATGTGAGCTGCTAAGGTTTATGCTGTGAAAATGACATGCACACCAACATGCCACATATTATATAAACTGATATTTAACTGAAATATGTGTGACTGATCTCCGATTTAAGTATGGTCGTCTTTCTATAACAAATTTCTGTCATTGATTTTTTTTTGTAAGTGTATCGTAACAGAGGAGTCAATGTCTTTAAAAAATCAAATTAATTAGTCTATGTTATTTTAGGAAAGAACTATGAATCAATAGAGACAATGAAACACACACACATACACACGCTCAGTGAATGAGGCTGAAGGATGGGGAGGGGGGACTTTTAGGGCTTTATTCATGGAGCATCATCAAAGAGACCACCTACCCGGTGAAAATCACACTTAAACACAGGCTGAGGGTTCACGCTCAGTAATTATCACTAATTGAGCTTATGCAAGGAGCAGGAACCTATCATTACATGCTGAGCCAAGCGGGAGAGGAAGGGGGGGGGGGGACAGAGAGAGAGAAGGACACATGGAAACAGAGATGGAGGCAGTGAAGAGAAAATAGCTGGAAGGAGAAAAGATAGCAGGAGATGGATGCAGGCTGAGAGGATGACTGGCTGCTAAATGAAGCTGTTATTGTTTGTTTGTATACAATACAACCCACCTTTTCAACACTGAGACACCTATATGAGTTTTATTTTACAAAGAGCAGGCGGGTTTATTTTTTAATAAACTGCACCTATTGCAATAACCTTCTATATGTAACCCTCATTGGACAGCATTCATTTCATTGGGCTGCAGAGAAAGACAGAAATACCCTGAGTCATCAGCCAAATAATCCGAGACTGTTATTGCAATACAAGTTTGTTGTTTATTTTTCAACCTCAAACAAAAATCTAAGAATTCCTGCTTTCGTTTAAACAACACACAACACAAAGCTGATCCAGGATCTGGATCACATGAGACCCTGAAGTACAACAAACATGATCAGAGAAGCTGTGACCGCAATCCGAGAGAAGCTGTTGACTTTTTCTCCAAAACCCCCTCCGATTGGCCAAACAAACCTCTGAGAAAAAAAGAAAAAAAAAGAAAAAAGGAGCCTGTGTGGGTTTCAGTTTTTGGCTGTTTTTCATCAGTCAAACATGCAGTTTTACTCCCCTCAGGGCGGAGAGACACTCAGCATCGGCCAGCTGTTTAAATTGTTTCCAGACCCAACGTCCGGTATGAATAAGAGCACAAACATGACAGGAATGCTGAGAAACAGGAATTCAGGTTGAGAGATGCTAACATGGAGGAAATAGGGTTTTCCCCCCACCCTGTCTTCAGGGTTCACATTGTTTTCAGAGTTATCTTAAATCTTCTCTCAGGTGTTTTGATGTCTCTTGGATGGTCTAATTGTTCTTTAGGATTTTTTTCTCATCCCTCTTTTTGATCACCAGGGATGACTTCAACATCAAGGTGCTGCAGGCTTTTGTGGAGCTACACGAGTTTGCAGACCTCAACCTGGTCCAAGCACTACGGTCAGCAGAATGATTTACCTTTTTATTTTTAAAGTCCTGTGCACCCTTATTCCCAGCAACAACACATAATAATCTCCTTTCCTCTGCTTTAAATTGTAGGCAGTTCTTGTGGAGTTTCCGTTTGCCGGGAGAAGCCCAGAAGATCGATCGTATGATGGAGGCGTTTGCCTCGCGGTACTGCCAATGCAACCCTGGAGTCTTCCAATCCACAGGTGAGACGCGAAGCAGCACCAATGGGTTATTGGTACTCATCTAACAAGCCTCTCAGAAGAGCTCCTGTGCCCCCTTCAATGACCCCAACACTCTTTTTACAAGTCTTATATGAAATGATTTCTACAATTCGCAGACGCTTTTATCCAAAGTGATGTACATCAGAGAGTAAATACAACACAAGCAAGGATCTAGAAAAAAGGGAACAATGTCACTAAGGGCAAACGATCAGCTTTGAGTCCGATTGGACACACAGGTGCTGACAGGAAGTGACCAGAGGCAAAGCACAACATTGAGGGCAGTTCTTGATTCTAGTCAGTTCTAATAAGTATAGAAACCATCTTATAAGTCATCGTTATCCAACAAAAACCATCGTCATTACCATCATTATCATCAATAATATGGAGACCATCATCATTAAGTTAGTAGGTATTCATGAAAGAGCTGGGTCTTTAGCTTTTTCTTAAAGGTGCAGAGATTTTACACTGGATCTTATTTAAAGACCCATCCAATGAAAAGCAAGTCTATTAACTTGTTTACATGTCAATGTGGTTTAAGTAATTTTCCACAAGACAAGTCAGGAGCATGCTATAATGAACTGTTTTAAAATGTAGTCCAGCTGACATTTGTATCTATTATGTTTTCAACATTGAAACATAGACACACAAAGCAAAAGCAAAACAAACACAGCAAAACAAACACATAACACACCTACTAGACTGGAGCTTTATTACATGGGACACTATTTTTAGTTTGACCAGTGTTTGATTAGTGTTATTAGTTTTTAGTTGTTGGACAGGTGGTGGTGAATCTCTTGGAGCATGCTAAATAGATGGAGTTACATCTAAACTTTCCCTCTACAACACCACATTGCTGATGCCATAGCTGACCCAATTACTTTTTAAATTCTTCATTGTATTAAAATGGAGCTCATCTTTTTATGCAGCCCAAAACTAAAACTAAAAATAGTGTCCTATGTAATAAATTCCCCTGCCACTTATCCCAGGGGGTATATGTATGAGCAAAGTGTGAAATCCAATATGTTGGACAAAGTCAATGTAAGCAGTGTAGGCTTATGTTCCCGCAGAAGTACCGCCTGAGGGTTTTTGTAATGCATTTAGTGATGGCCTATTTTTTATTTAATGCATTTTAATCATTAGGCCTTGAGAGTAGCTGTAACTAAAGCTCAATGAGGATTAACAGGATAACAGTAACTAAAGATCACAGTTCACAGCAGCATGTTTAGAGTGAACAACACAGCAACAAACAAGAGACATCCATTATTCAGGAGGACTCAACCTGGCTGAGTAATACACAGTCCTGTGATAAACAAAGCCTACAGCTACAACGATCTGCAGTTAATTATTGAAAACGTTTGTGGAGCAACTTATTGTGTACAAGCTCATTGAGGATGTTTGTGGTCCCATTGAGGAAATAAAGCAGAATTGGCAATTCAGTTGACACATTAAATAATGAGTGGCAGTATTATATGTTATGTGATATACAGAGAGCAACTTTATTTATGATGAATGCCTCCAAAATGTATGACTTTGAAAACTTTAAGACAAAATGTTTTGCAGATTCGTATTAGAACCATGGATGTTGCAAAACCGTATGTTGTTTCCCTAAATAAAACAACACATCTAGTTATTATATTAATAGATAATTTCCACGAGCATGAGCAAACCCTCTCTGTCTCTCAACTTAATTTTTCATGCTCATCAATTTTTTTGATCAGACTGACATTCCTCTGGCTGTTTCCAGCACCTCTCCCCCCGCTGTGCACACACTCTATCTTTATATAGAGAGCAGACAATAGGCGGCCCAGGACAGCCAGGACCAAAGTGTGTCAGTGAGAGGAGACAGACAGAGGGGAATGAATGATTCATTTACAGGCAGCCAGTGGCCCGTGTGTGTCTGCACATTAACACGGAGTAGAGAAAAAGCCCTGCCCCCCCACCCCAGACGTGGCTGACTGACTCTAAAGATCCACTCGTCTCATAAATAGAGAGAGACTTAACCTTTTTTTTCCTCAGTGTCTTTCTGTATCTTTCTTGCTCCTATACCAGTCTGGTGCTGGATCAATTAAAGAAACATTTCAATTTAGTGGAATCAGGATCATCTTTGCCGTCAATAACATCAGATGAACTAAAGGTGTCTCTTTATGCTGATGATATCCTGTTATTTGTACGAGAGCTTTAAAATTGAAGCTTTAAAATGTTACACTACATTTGCTACAAACATTTTCCCTGTTTCACATTAGAGATGAATCACCATAGAGAAATACAAATGGAAAATAAAACCTATATTTAACATGTCATTTTATATTTTCAAATTTAGCAAACAATACACTGATTAACTAGGGACATTTTTTTATTTCCTCAAGGAGGGAAACTTATTATTTTTGAGACTTGTAGTAGCATTCAATCAGGTTGTTGAGAATACTTCACACTAGGAAATAGATATTAAGATATGAATAGCGTGTTATTACCAAATTGAAATGGGGTCTCCACAGCAGGACATACTCTCTTTTAACACATTCGATTCTCTGTTGCTCTCAGATACCTGCTATGTGCTGTCATTTGCTATCATCATGTTGAACACCAGCCTACACAACCCTAACGTCAGAGACAAGCCCCCTGTGGAACGCTTCATTTCAATGAACAGAGGCATCAATGAAGGAGGAGATCTGCCAGAGGAGCTTCTCAGGGTGAGGGTATATCTGTAGAGTGTGTGTGTGTGTGTGTGTGTGTGTGTGTGTGTGTGTGTGTGTGTGTGTGTGTGTGTGTGTGTGTGTGTGTGTGTGTGTGTGTGTGTGTGTGTGTGTGTGTGTGTGTGTGTGTGTGTGTGTGTGTGTGTGTGTGTGTGTGTGTGTGTGTGTGTGTTTTTGAGTGGGATGATTGATCTTTGTGACTGCTCTGTCACACCTACTCCATGAGAATGATGTGTTACCTCCACCGTTTTCATTTTTGATAAATAGTGTAACTCTCCCCATCTGCAGAATCTTTACGACAGCATCAAAAACGAGCCATTCAAGATCCCAGAGGATGATGGGAATGATCTGACGCACACATTCTTCAATCCCGACAGAGAAGGCTGGCTCTTAAAGCTTGGTATGTACATTAATTGAGAGAAAAGTATCGTGTTTATATATACTGTATATGTCAGCAGAGCCCGTCTGTCGAGCAGTGTCCTTCATTTTCATGGGGATGAGTGTTTGTGTTGTTTGATTTTGTGAAACTATTTCATGATTGGCTGTCAAGTAACCATGTAAAGGCTCATTTATGTTTCCTTTATATGAAATTAGACACATACATTTAAAACGATATAATGGTCACTATCCATATACTCCCATGCGTCCTTTACTGTAGGATGGACGTTGTCCAATGGGCAGGTTAACATCACATATATCTTTATAGTTCATAACCAACTCGCACAATGCTTTCTCAAAAAAGGTTTTTGCCATTTTCCAAACTCTTCTTCTTGGTTGTGTTTTGCTGGTCTGGCTTGAACTATTGGCTACACTGCTCGACGCTGCACCTATGATTTCAGGTGGTATTTCAACTTTTTGGTCTGTCTCCATAAGCTTCTGAAAAACATTCCAGAAATACGGATGAAATAAGTGCAGAGTACAGGCAAAAGGCGCCGTCAATATTTCGTATGCGTATCAGACGTAGAGCATAAATGAGCCTTTAGAGGTTGAAAGCTCTTGGGCAACAAAGATGAAATAGACAGAAATAAGAGTCCAAAATGGAGAAAGCTGTCAAAAGTGGTGTAACACCATCCATTGTGTATGACACTGCTCTACCTTGGCATAAATTCATAATAATGTTAGCAAACTGCTTAAGATTAGGTCGGCGATCGAAGGGTGAGCGCTTTAGCATGTCAGTATTAGCATTTAGCTTTAAGCACATTGGGCCTGGTATTACTTCCCTCAACTAATAGTAGGCCTATGGCTCGCAACTTATTTCTGTTAGCCTGCTTACAACTGTGGGACATACTGTATTACAACAACTGATTGGTCACGGGCGGCTAGTTCACAAAAACGTTACTATTTAACCGGCTCTTTGCTAACTATTATTGTTAGGAAACGAAGATAATCTTCAGTCATGAATTTATGCTCCGTATAGCATAGCTAGGCTATAAAGTGGTTGTGGTTCAACAAAAGCTAACACAGCAATTAATTATTTTCGGAACTTTCCTCTGCTTCTCTAACTGGTTTAAATCATCGCTTTTTCCGCCAAAACTGTCCTCCTCAAACTCTCCTCATGATGTTAGCCAAAAATGCTATGAGATGTGTCCTTTCTCTCTTCATCCAGATACCTCGTCTTTGTTTTGTCTCGGAGGCTACTGTCTCTCTCCTTCTTCTCTTCTCTCTTAAAGCATGCTGCTTCTTGTAATTACACTTTCACTCCATGTCTCTATGACATGGTGATCTTTGTGCTTGTTTAGAAACCTTCTGTGCTTTTTTTGTTACTCGCTCCCTCTCTCTAACGTTTCACCCTTTCAACTTTTGTTCTGTTCTGTGATGGCTGTTCCTCCTTGAATCTCTGTATTAGGAGGTAGGTCACACTCCTTCCTCCATCCTCCCAGTTCATAACAGAGTCCCTCATAAAGGCATTGGCTGCCTCAGCACACCGAGCCCCTGAAACATGCTAGCCACCTCATTTAGTTGGCTTATTTTATTTAGAGCAGTTTTTGAGCAACATAGTGAAACGGTGGATTGTCGCATTTAAAGGCAAAGGCGATCATCAGGTCAGTGGTCTCTCTCATTCTGCATGGGGATTGGCTGGTCTCCTCTTGTGCCTCTGGAGTAGCTGGATGACGCACAGGGCTCGTCTCAGTTGGTGCACAAGCAGGTCACTAATTTTTGTCCCAAGAAGCTTTCACATGAGTAACTGTTGACCTCATCAGACTACAGTGTCACACGCAAGTTCCTCTATAATATCTTGACTGTCTGCACACAAACATAGCCTATCATGTCTGTGTGTATCCAGGAAAAGTAATTATTAGGCTACAGATGTTCCCACGAATACCATTTGTCAAAATTACTGATTTGACTTTATTTAACAGTTTAATCGGTTAATTTCTCCATTTGTAAGGACAACTTCATTAATGTGAACATTTTTGAGGAAATAATGAAAAAAAAAAAGGAACAGACTTTTTTGCCCCCTAAATCGCTACTAGACAAAGAATTTAGGTCAATCGAATATTGAAAGGTCAAATTTCTAGCTGCCATCTAAACTTAGCTTAGCACAATAACGATAAATAACTTTAAAAAGCTAGCAAGGCCAGGTCCAAAGGTAACAAAATTAAGCCCCAAATCCTCTTCAGCTCACTAATTAACACTGTTTTAAGCTAACTACTAGCTTAAATGTTAGCATATTAGCATACAGACATAGGAGTGTATTGTGTACGTTTTTGCAACTGTTGCCAAGAACGCTTAAAGATTACTTCTAAAATGTATTTCACTAGGTCTTTAAAGTTGCTAAAAAGGGACAGTACACCCCTTACAACAACCTTAAAGCAATTGAGCAAGAAATTCTTATATAATAAGGCTAACGTTGCTTGATTGACTCTCCCACCATTTGAACCTGCCCTGTGCCTCACACAGCTCCTGTGAAGTATCGGGCTAGTGGGGATGCATACCCACTTCTGCATTTCTGGACATTACATTTAAATGAAGGAGACCCTTACTTGATTTTTTCCCCCTGTATTTACACTCCTACAGACCTCAGTATCAAGCACTACTGCCTGCTTATCCTCTTCCTGCTTTCAGCTGCATTTCCCACATCATTTATCTCATTAGTGGATTCTACACTCATTTTAGTTCCCCCAGCAGACTCCCCGCCTAATGAGAGAGGATTTTCTTTTAGTTGTGAATGACGCACTCTGCTAGCCTGTCAGGTTTTTCAATATGACATATTGCTGCACCGCTGAAGTTTCATAAGCTCTCATTACACCATACTGTTAGCGAGGGTTGAGCCTGCTGCCATGTCTGAATCCCTCATCATCAAGTGTGTAAAGCATGCTTAATTATTATTTAGACTTTTTTTTTTGTTTATCATAAGGATTACTGTCTGTTTAGAGGTTAGACTGACACTTTGTTGGTCCAGGTTTTAATGATGGAAAAGAGTAAGAAGACAAGGACAGATGCCACCATTTTTAACATGGTCCATATTCATTTGAACCATTGACAGTAAAAGAGGGACAATGTGTATCCACCTCTTCCCGTTGAACTAAAGTGAACACAAAATCCTGACAGGCGCTGGTGCTGTCAATTGGAGCCACAGTAGCGCAGTAGGCTCTCGGCACAGTTTGGATGTCTCGCCCCCTTCTGCTCACCAAGACACACTTTAAAAAGACAAAGACCCTTCCTGTTCCTCCTCTACTCTGCTAATCTTTCACATAACTCCCCAAAGGAGCAATGTGAAAGAATCATGATTTGACTCATCTGGCATTTAATTCTATTAAGTGTTCAGTTAGTAAACTAACCAATTGAATCAATACTGCTATGAAATGACCAGTCAATGTGCTTTATTGTGGCTGTTCTTCAAATACATCCAACAAATAACCTTTTGACTAAATTATACTCAGGGGAAACATTTTGATCCTTAGTTCAATAATACTAAGTGAATGACAAATGTGCATTTTGAAAGCATGAAAACCTGAACCTGCAGTTAAATTTCATATTAAATGTCTGGTTTTGCAGATGAAATTTCACATATGGCTAAGCAGGATAAACTGCTTTGTGGTAAAAAAAAAAAACTGGCTGAGTAAAATGTGTCTGTGGATTCGCCCCAACAAAATAGGCGATTTATTTTTTTTTAACTCCGTCCTTGTTACTTGAGTAAAATGCATGGATGCATCTTAAAGTCAACACTTCTCATGAATAATATAGATGCTGCATTTTACTCTAGCTTTCCCGTATACAATGAAAATCTGGGTCAAGCGAACATTACATATTGATTACATCAGTAGCGGCTGCTCGGCGCTCTTTCTGTGATGTCAGCAAAACGTATTATTGTGCACGTGCTGCAGGAGACGCACTGACATCAGCCTCATTGTGTTTAGTTTGATAACAAAGGTAAACAGCACATTGCATCACTGACGGGAAAATCCAATAAGCCTGATAATCTACTTTTATCTGATGATGGAGGCAGATGGAGAGATTTTGTCGCTGATGATATTATTCCTACAATCGAATGTGTAACCCCACTCACTCCTGCTTTAGTTTTCACATGTATGTAGATACACGTCTGGGACCAGTTTTCATGAGACCCCCGCCCCCCCTTCTCCCCTCCCCACTGAGCTGATTCCCCAGGCGTGGATCTCTTGAGACGGGGGGAGGAGAGAATCCAGCCTCTGATTGAGCCTAATAATGCAGAAAACTGAAAATCAGAGCCAGATGTGGCACGTGGAGCAAGGTCTCCAGCAGGTTAGGTTTCGACATGTCCCCCCTCTCCCCCAGTTTGAACTCAAATGTCGTGTGTTTCTCTCTCTGCAGGCGGCAGGGTGAAGACGTGGAAGAGACGGTGGTTCATTCTGACCGACAACTGCCTCTATTACTTTGAATACACGACAGTAAGTCTGCTGTTAGACGAGGGATTATGTGTGTCTGACGTGACTGCATCTTTTGCAAATAAAGGCTATATATGGTTTGTTAAGCAGACTGTATGTGACATGATCGCATGATAAAGAGTTATAGAAGATTGATGCCACTCTCTTATCTGTTCAGCTACGGCTCAGAGAAGGTTAACTTAGCTTATCTGCAAACAGCTAGCCTAGCTTTGTCCAAACCTAAAAAAAAGAATCTTACTAAGTTCAATGAATAAAATGTATTTTATTTTTTTAATCTGTCACAAAATTTAACATTAAAAATATCAATTTCCTTAGTTTTCTGAGGATTCTGTGCAGGAATATTTCTTGGCCATGGTTTCATGGAGTGTTCATGGTTTACCCTGCAACAAGATGATACGCTGTTCTTTGCTAAGCTAACAAGCTGGTATCAACCCTTTCATGTAACTAACAAGAGAGTAAAAAAAGCACATTTTAAAATGTCAAAACGCCTCAAAGAATCTCTACAATTATTTTCAAAATGTGTATAGTTTTAGATCCATGTGTTCCAGAGAGCTGATGATATAATGGTATAGACGAGTAAAGCACTGCCAGATTGTAAAACGAAAACATTAAGACGAGAAGGCATCAAAGCAATCCAATCAATGTCCCTCTTACATACCTTACACAAACACACACACACACACACACACACACACACACACACACACACACACACACACACACACACACACACACACACATAGTTGAACGTAGGGTCTGGGGTCTTTGCCTTCGAGCTCTGCCTCTTTAACAGATGCAGCCCCTTTGACCTAAATGAACCTCACTCCAGCAATTAACATGAAGCATTATGGGAAACATCTGCAGAGTCTACGCCGCCACACATCTGGCCCTGCTAAGCCGTCAGCCAAGTGCCTCCCCTTACCCTGCCGCCCCTCACCCCACACTTTACCCCAGAACCCAGCAACCCCCCCCCCCCAAAAAAAAAAAAAAAAAACCTTCAAATGCTTACATGCATCAATCCCTCAGCCTCAGCACACGCAAAGGCACAACAGAGCAGGGGCACACTCATACACACTCATACACACTCATACACACACATACACACTCATACACACTCATACACACTCATACACACTCATACACACTCATACACACACATACACACTCATACACACTCATACACACTCATACACACACATACACACTCATACACACTCATACACACTCATACACACACATACACACTCATACACACTCATACACACACATACACACTCATACACACTCATACACACTCATACACACACATACACACTCATACACACTCATACACACTCATACACACTCATACACACTCATACACACTCATACACACACATACACACTCATACACACTCATACACACTCATACACACTCATACACACTCATACACACTCATACACACACATACACACTCATACACACACATACACACTCATACACACTCATACACACACATACACACTCATACACACTCATACACACTCATACACACACATACACACTCATACACACTCATACACACACATACACACTCATACACACTCATACACACTCATACACACTCATACACACACATACACACTCATACACACTCATACACACTCATACACACACACTCATAAAAGACACGCACACAGCCAGCTGTGAGCAGCTGTCCAAGGGCATTTCCTCCCCCTGCTGTGCCCCCTTATTAGTAAGAAGATGATAAGCAGGACGCGGGGCTGTTCCTCAAGGACCCCCTCAACACACACACACAAACACAAACACACACCTCACATCTGGCCCCGCAGACACACAGCAGTCACTGGAGGATGGAGGTGCAGGGCTCCCTCGGGGGCTGTCCTCCACGCGACCAGGACTTATAAAAAACCTCCAGTGTGTTTTTATCACCATTGGGATTTTGACTTTGATGCTGTCGGGCTATTTGAGATTTTAAAATAGTTCTTCAGACATTCCTGTGTTTAACATAAAAAGGTAACTATAGCAACATTAGCATTTTGGTTTTCAGACTCCAAGCTTTATAAAGTTGCTCAGATAATAACATCCATGCAGAGTGTCATTTTCCACCAGCCACACGTTGTGAGAAAAGTGTAGTTTGTAATGAATCAAATAAAATGACTGCATATTTATTACCATATAACAAACAATATAAACTATACTCTGCTTCTCCTGCATGCATTTTGATCCCCTAAGAAATAATAGAACTAAGGAACATCCCAGGTGCATGCTTACATCAAAATGAAAATCCTGAGCTGTTTTCAGATGTTAAACGTGTATGTTATTTTCCTTTGCACCATTTTAGTTCAGTGTGTTAGCATGCTAGCATTAGCTACATACAACTACATTCTGAGAACAGCTCATAAAACGGAAATGATAAACAGAAATTGTGACTGGATTTTCGGCCATATTTAAAGGTTGACCGAAAAATCATTCAAATATATTTATTCTACTGGAAGATATTTAACTAGAAGATGATGAGGATGGATGAGGCCACCCTTCATCTTACCTGCTGTTATTTTACTGCTAATATAAACAGCTAGCAAAACGGTTTGAAATGATCCATTCATTTATGATAACAGTGAAGTAAAGAGGAAGTGTCTTCACTGACTTCAGTTTACAAGATTAAAGATTTGGTTTATTTGTCATTTTTCTTCAGCATCTGCAGACACACTACTCCCCCCCCCCCTCCTTAGAATCCCTTTAAAAAAGCACAGGTCCAGTGAAAACATCCTAAGTTAAATAAGAAGTAAATGTGATATGTAATATTTTCTGGTTCCTCTCTTTTGGTGATGATTGTCATCTTTGTGTGTTTCCAGGACAAAGAGCCTCGTGGGATTATTCCTCTGGAGAACCTCAGTATCAGAGAGGTGGACGAGCCCAGGAAACCTGTAAGGATTCACCCCCAGACTCCTTATCTCTGAATCCATCTTCATCTGCCCTACAAAGGCAAAATGCAGTAACTTAGAAAAACGTAGATTAATATAACGTTAGCTAGATCGGCAATCCTTACCCTCTATCTAAGTTGATTCTTGACTTGAGTTATTCTTGTGTGACTTTTATTAACTAGTAGAAAACTTACACACATCATCAACAACAACTTTTATGCCCTGTGTGTTTTATCTGAAAACATTAACTGATAGTCATAGTTACCTTGGCGTTACAAAATCAGTTGCAAACTGTTACTTAAGGATTATGAAGAGAAGAGTACCTTAAAGGCTTTATATGCGTTTCTTTGATCCAGTAGATGTCGCCCTTGAGCATCAGCATGAAACCAAAACAACTCGCGGTTTGGCTGGACAACAAAAAAGACTTTAAAGTCATTTTTCTCAGTTCTACACTCTGGCGAGTTAGGGCAGTATAGAGAACATCAACTTTGTAAAAACTTTATAATAAACCTTTATTTTTCCCTCCTGATGTGTTCCCCCAGAACTGTTTCGAACTCTACAACCCCAACCACAAAGGTCAGGTGATAAAGGCCTGTAAGACAGAGGCGGACGGCCGGGTCGTCGAGGGCAACCACGTTGTGTACAGGATATCGGCCCCCACGCCAGAGGAGAAGGAGGAGTGGATCAAATCCATCAAGTAAGAGAGAGCGCGCATGTTAATGTGGATCCATTTACACTGAGAGGGCACTTAGCCAACACCAGGCTGCTCCCATGTGAGACTTTCTCATGTCTGACCTTGACTGTGAGACCCCGACATGTACAAACACACACTCTTTGAAACACACAGAGCTGCTAGCTTAATGAAAAACACACACACACACACACACACACACACACACACACACACACACACACACACACACACACACACACACACACACTGGTGACTAAATGTGAGTCCATTTCTCACACCTCCACACAGATAACACTCTGAGGTGATTTCTGCCCGGCTGGAAAAGCTCACTTCCATTTGATTAGCAAAGAAAACACACGCACACACACACACACACACACACACACACACACACACACACACACACACACACACACACACACACACACACACACACACACACACACACACACACACACTTTGGCAGCCTCTGCAGCTGATTTGTCGTATCCAAACGCTCTCTTGTTAACCAGGAAGCGAGTAAAAGTGCAGCAGTAAATTGGACCTGGTGGGTAATTGATCAGCTGGTTGGATATCGTCCTCTCAGCTGCAGCTTTAACAGCAAATATGATCAATATCACAGCAGAAATCATATTACACATTAACGCTAACACACTCTAATGATATCTATAAACTGTTTAGCATCGACATATGTGTATCCATTAAACACAGTGATGGGTTTAAAGGCTAAGTTAACTGGAAATCTTGCGCTGGTGATGCTGCTTTGAGCACAGTTAAAGTGATTGGGAAAAAGGAGGGTTAAGAGATTTAGGTTGTTGACCTTCATATGACACGCTGTCTGTGTTACACTTTTCACACTAGTGCAAAAATGAAAGTGTGACCCTGGAGTGTTTTCTTTAGTCCAGTTGCACGCCCCCTCTTGTCACTATGGGCCAGTGGTGTAATGATACACAGCAATAGTACTTTGTAGGGCTGGACGATATGGACCAAAACTCATATCTCCATATTGTTTAGCTGAAAGGCGATACTCGATATATATCGATATGTATTTTATTAACAGTGAAAACACAAGGAAAATAAACTACCTGTTTGTGAATTTAAAAAGTAATATTATAAAATAAAATGTTCCTTAAATACAATAAAAGAGAGCGAGAGGAGGAGCAGAGTTAAGAGGGACAGACAGTCAGTCATCATCAGTGAGATGAGAAAAAGGTGAACTGGCACCTCTATAACCTTATTTTAATGCAACATAAACTATATCCATATTAAATATATTGTCTTACTCTATAGCTTGTTTGAAAATATATCCATATATCTTAAAAACTTGATATATTGCCCAGCTCTAGTACTTTGTTACAGGAGTTAAGTATTTTCTGGGAGTATCTGTACTTTATTTGAGATTTCACATTTCTGTCAACCTCTAAAAGTGTACTTTTACATTTTTTATTGTAGAATTATTATTAATCAAATTTAAATCAATGGAAATGTGTTGGTCAAGGGATTTTGGATTTTTTACTTCTCAAGTTATATTTAATTAGCTGACGTTCACCTTTACCAAATTAATTGTCTAGTTTCATGTTTGTCCCTTTACTCAAGTCTGGCTCTTTAGTAATTCATCCTTCACAAAACAGATCACAGATTGGACTCAGCAGGACAAACAGAGCTGTGCTGCCTGAAACACACTCTCATCTGACTCAGCTGCCGGGGCGGCAGACTGTCCCGTGGTCAGCAGATTCTCTCACACACACAGACACTCACACACACACACACACACACACACACACACAGAGTCCCACCTGACTCATCTGCACGGCTAGAAACCGCCCCTTGATGTTTTCTGTGCACACACAAGTGTAATACTGGTGCTCTCAGCGTGTCCACTGTTCCTCTGCTGGGAAAGCAGCAGGTTACTCAGAGTTTTTCTCATCATCAGTGTGTGGTTGTGTGTGTGTGAGGACACTTTTAGAAATGAAGCTTTGATTTGTGTGTGTGTACAGAATGCATGAGAGGCTGTTGATCTGCGTTAACACACACCAAAACAACTTCAAGAAACTATTTGTGATGACAACATATCAGTCAACTGTCAAAGGGTTTACTTAGAAAGACAAATGTTTATTACTCAACTCATTTAGTCTTTGGAGCTCTGTTGAGCGTTTTAGTGCCTTTCTGCTGTTGTTTTGATTTAGTTGGCTTTTAATTGACTGTTTTTGACTGCTCACAAAGTGCTTCAGACTGCAGGAGGAGAATATTCTCAGCGAAAATGCTAACTTATTTTGAGTTAGCGACTAGTCAAAAAAAAACTTTAAACACTGGATTGAGAAGCAGTTATAAGACATAAAACTTTCTAACTTTATGGGAGATGCAGGGTTTCTGTAGTCAAAGACAAATCAGTATTTTGCAAATTTTTCACCAATATTAATTTAATTACCGGTAAACTTTTTCTTGAGTACATTAGTGATTAGATAAATTTAAAAAAATCTGCTTTTCTAAAAAAAGGAAAGTAGTTGTTTTGTTTCTTAAAGAGATGAGTTTTGTGGCGACATCAGAGCCAAAGATAACGACAAAAACCCATCACACTTATTGAGCTTAATGTACAATTGATTGATAAACCTCTCAGCAGAGATGACTCTATAGTGACGAGTTGACAAACGTTTTTATTGCTTTTTTTTTGTGGCAGCAAAGTGTGTCGAGTTTGAAGACCAGACGTCTTCAGAGGTGTAACAAATCACTGTAAATGTCAGGATTTGGTGCAAATAGCACAGAATCAAAGCAAACAGGCTTCTTTGTACATCTCCCAGAATGCACTGCAGACAAAAAGCACGATGTGTTTTTTGGTGAGATGAGTGATGGAGACGAGACAGATTAAGGTCAAGTTAGTACAACAAGAACTACATTGAGCTCATGCCAAAATAGGCAGGAAATATTAATCACATCACAAAATGTTTGAGATTTGATGTTTTTTTTTTTTTCCTCTTCGATTTTTTGAGGAAATATTAATTACGCACAAATTTGGAAAAATCAATGACTCTTTCTTTTTTCCCCCACAGAGCGAGCATCAGCAGGGATCCTTTCTACGACATGCTGGCCACCAGGAAGAGAAGGATAGCCAATAAGAAATGAGGACTGTCCACCTTCAATACCTTCATCTCCTCCATTTCTGCGACCTGCAGAGTCCTCCTGTGTGTGTTAGTGTGTGTTTTTGTGTGTGTGACAGGGGAGCCATGAAGACCTTCCCTTGTTCTTTCAGGACTGCACAGTGGGCAGTGGACACAGGTGGGCGTTTATTTCAGACTGAAATGGACCGTCTGCACCTCAATTCATGGTTGCTGTGAATGTGAAGTCCTTGTTACATCTGCACAGACTTCGAGGGACTCTTTGTGCTGAATCTTTAAACAAATGGAGAAAGGACCGGAGTCGATGGCAAATGTGGCTGTGACAAGATCGCCCTCTGCTGGAGGCATAAGGAATTTTACAGTCACCTTAATCATCCTCAGAAAGCTGCCAACACTAACAATATCTTTTGTAGTATTCACACTACAAAAAGCCTCAAGCTTCTAAATCAGCTGGTCTGATTTAAAGCCATCAAGTGACTGTATATGCAAACAGATTAACTCTGAAAAAAAAGAGAGAAACATAAGCTCATACATGTTTTCAATTTAGTTTGTTTCATTACCTCATAAGGCACAGAAGTTAAAGTTCAGATTCAGATATACTGTACATCATTTTGAGTGTAGTGACCCTTTAAGTGACCACAGTTTTATTCCATGGTATTGAATATCCTCCTCTTTGATCAAGTTAAATTCTTTTGTATTTATTTTCTGAATTTTGTTTAACAAAAAGAGGCAGCCACCATTTGACATTATGCATGTATAGTAGTAGATGTACATACAGTTCTTTTTCTTTGTGTTTATGTAGCATGTAAATCAAAACGGCTGTAGCCTTTACCCGTTCACCTTTTTTTGTTCAAAAGATAAGAGTTTACGAGTGTGGAGGGGGGGCAGCAGTGAGCCCTCCTCACACTGTGTCATTATTACTGGACATCAGATATACACGACGTGATGTGAAGAAAAGGTGTTTTCAAAGAGAATACAGGAAACAAGCGGGTTCAGAATACCTTTCAATACTGTGCAAATGCCGACTGGAATCTGAGGATTTTCCCCCCCATCAAACAGATCAAACAGAGTGGCAGCCTAATCTGAGGTTATGAGATGCAGTCTGAAGTTTAAACATAGTTTGATCTTCATTTGGGGGGGAAAACTTTGACTGAAACTTTGATGAAGACTTTGAATAAAAAAATACATGCTGATAATCAAACAAAATGTTGTCAATGTGAATTCAGTAAACCTTAACACTCACTTGGTTTCTCATTTATGAAACCAGTTCTGTGGTCAAATCTTCAGTTAGCTGAAAAGAATAATATCAAAGTGTTTGTCTAAACCTGACTACAGAAGAGTGCTTACATCATCATTTACATCATCATTTAACTGTAGTTTGTTCAACAAGAGACTCGAGTACAATCAGTCTATCAATAGTTTATAATACAAATACAGACAGGAGCTTTTTTTTAAGTTTCCTGGCACCTCTTCAGTTGTCTCAATCAGCACTTTTCATTACATCGCTTGTAAACAAAGTCAAAGACCAAGACCCACAAGTTACAATTTCTGACATAACAAATGTATTTAAGGCTTTTACCTTATACAATGTATAAATTCTGACATGCTAAACTAAAGATAGAACAGCTGTTTTCAACTTCTGTGTAAGGTTGAAAATAAAACAATCAAAAACAACTAAATCAAACCAGACTCAGTACAGACATTCGCCCGGAGAAAATGGTCAAAACATGAGATTTTCTAAAAACAAAGCCGAAAAAAAAAACGACCAAGCACCCTGATACAGGATTTTTACATATAAAAGTAACTGATAGTACAGTTGAAAATTAAATTCACAGTATTTTTATGACGCTAGAAGACACAAACTGTAGTTTTCATTTAAAAGCAAACACAAAATGGTCCACAGCCATGATAACACATTTTAGATGCATTGTTTTTTTTTTCTCTCTAAATGTTTAAAAAGAAAAGAATGTGAGACAGAAAAGAGAGGCATGATCTAGAGAAAAAACCTCCATATAGGTGAAAAAGTTTTAAAATTACAGTGTGAATCTTAGGCTTCTGAGAAGAATGGAAACAAAAAAGTTTTTAAGGTGGGAAATGTTCTCAAGTCTGTCCAGGCTTTAACGTGGAGGTATCAGTCAGAGAAGTCCTGTTCCCATCAATGCCCTCTTCTGTTTCATTCAGAAAAAATCTCGCCCGTTAGTTAGTCCACTCCCACTGGGAACAATGAAAAACTCAAACGTAGCAACTCCGTGGATTTGGGGATATCTTAAACTTGAAGCCATTCTTTTTTTTTTCTTAGGCAACACATTTCCCTTTTGATTCGTTGGGATTTGAAGCGGGTAGATATCGGTGATGGATGTTCATTTTTTAAGTCCTGAGTTCCACTGAGCAGCAGCTGAGATGTTTAAGCTCCAGGCGTTGCTTGTGTTCATACAAGTATATATTAATATTTTTCATCATAAATGTTCAAGGTGGCAGTTTTTTTAACCATTTTTTGAAGAATCACTGAAAACAAAACAATGCCCTTAAAAATGTTTTTTGAACATTTAAAACACTTCAGTTGCGATAAAAATACCCATTTACGAAGCACCACTTCAAAAAGGTCATTGACGTCATTCCTCTGCTGTTCTTAAAATAGTGGTGATGGGTCTGAAACACAAAAGAAGAGGCCTCCATGTCATCTAATAGCAGAGACACAACTTATACAGGAGAGGACTGTGTGAGGAGGAAAACCCACTCACCGAGTCAGTGCTTCAAGCCCCCGGAGAAGCCGTGGGTGTCGCCATTGGTGTGGCTGAAACCATTTCCTGCAAAACACCATCAACACTTCAAATTAAAGAGCACGACAGCAGCATCTACGCAATTATTTTCGTGATTTTTGAGGACGACTTTAAATGCAAAACAGCAGACGTACCTGTGAACCCATTGAGACGGCGGTGACATGAATCGTTTGTGGGTGAGGTGTGATGGGAGGGGAGTTGTTGATCACTGCTGTCGTCAGTATAATCTGTGCGCCGGCGCTTTTCCGGTGATAAACCGTTGTCGTGTTTAGAGTTCTTGTTGTCATTATAATGTCTCTTGCGGCTCCCCCTCTCCTCGCTGCTTCTGTTCTTGTGGCTGCGAGTAGCTCCCGGGCTGTGCTGCTCCTCCTCCTCGCTGTCCCGCTGTCGCTTCTTTTTCTTCTTCTTCTTTTTTGTTTCGGCAGCTCTGTCAGAATCAACGTCGGAGCTTCTAGAGCACAGACACCACAAAGGAATCAATCAGTCCAAGAATAAAAGACACAAGTCAAAAGTTAGCAACTTTTTATTTCACTGGGTGTGTATGTATGTGACTTCTGATGCTTCTGCAGCCAGCCTCAAGCCGACACTCAACTGACTGCAGGATCTGGCTTCCTTTTTTCCCCCCAACACTGGAGGTCGCTGCTGTAGCAACCAAGCTACTTTGTTTGTTTGTACAAACAAAAAAGTTTTAAAAAATCTTGACATATACTAAAGCAGTGAAAATTCCCCATCTGTTTTTCTGAAATATAGTCATTGGGCCCAAACATTCAGTTCGCTCGGTTAGAAATCTAAATTTAAAGAGCTCAACTCAGACTGGTTTGCATTTTGCAATATTGCATCATGAAAAATTGTTCAAATAATCAATCTTTGAAGTTTTTCTGCTTATTGACTTTTGAATGGTAATTATGCTTTAAAATTCACTTATTGGTAAATATGACTTCCCCAAAACTAATGAAGACAAAAAAGCCTCCTCAGGCATAGAAGCAAAGATATTGTCACTCACCCGCTCTCACGGCATCTGTCTTTATCCTTTGACTTCTTCTTTTTCTTGCTCTTTTTGTGTTTTTTAGAGTGACGGGCCTCACAGCTACCCTCCCTATCCTTGCTCCGACTCGTCTTATGATTTTGATCCTCCGTCCTGTCTGGAGCAGATTTGAATGAGGAGACGGGAGCTTTAGGGGGAGAGCTGTTGGACTTTGAGGAGGTTTCTGTCACTGTGGCAAATGAAGAAGTCTCTCTTTCTTTAGGCAGGTAACAGTCTCTCTCCCCGCCATTGCTTTTGTCCTTCATCAATCGGGATTCTCTACTCTCCTGCCACCTTCTGTGACCATTTGACTCATCGCGGTATGGGTAACCGTGTCCCCTCCGCCCACGCTCCCAGTCCTCTCTGGACCGGTAGCGATGGTAATGATGAGAGCACCTGTCACGATCGCGCTCTCTGGGGTGGTGGGGATGTCGCTCCCATCGACGCTCAGACTCCCCGTCCCTATGGTAACGATCATGAGTAGGCAAACGATCTCTGTACGAGCGGTGATGGTGATCTCTGTAGTCCCGCCTGTAACGGTGATGATCCGCATCGCTTTCTCGCTCCGTACTTCTGTCTCTGTAGTGTCTCTCCCTGTCTCTGCTCCAGTCAGAGTAGTACGATCTGTCTCTCTCCCTGTCTCTAGAAGAATGTCGTTCATTGCCTTTTACACTTAGTTTGTACTGGTGCTGCTCTTTACCATCTGTACGTCCTTCAGTCCCTGCTGACGGACATTTTGTCTGTGGTCTGTTCACTGCTTCGTCGTCACCTCTGCTAGTCTTTAGCTGAGACGCAGTGGGCCCATTGGTGCTTTGGGAGCCGTCTGACAGGGTGGATAAGGCCGCATTGAAGTTGCCATTATGGTCAGGAAAGGATGCAGATTCTGTAGATGTGACAGAACTAGTGTTTGTGGCCGTAGCTGAAGATGGAGAGCTAGCAGTGGACGATGGTGGAAACTGAGGAGGAGTCTCAGACACAGTTTTAGCCCTTGTGTCGGGATCGGAGATGTGCTGGCTTTCACTGGCAGCAGTGTGTACGCTCTGAGAAGAACTAGCCTGAGAGGCAGAATGATGTTCCTCTTTGCTGGGGAAACAAATCATACATACCTGTGTTAAATCACAATCACAAGGGGGATAATGCATAGTTTTAAAACTTGAGAAAAACTCTGAATAAGCCAATTCCAAAAATAAAAATGTGAAACTTAAGTAATTTATTAGTAGACCCTAATTACTATATTTTCTAAATTCTTTTTTTTTTCCTCAAGGAGTGTGTGTGTGTTTTGGGATGGGGCGGCTATAAAGGTTACCATATTGGGTTGGTGGTTAATCATTGTGCAAATCATTATAAACCTTGAGTGATCACCCTAAAGATAAATATATCTTTTATGGGGGTCGTAGGGGAATTTTCCTGGTGAAGGAGTAGGTCCAGGTTTTTCGCCATATTGATTGATGGATATTGATGACTATTGTAGTAATGATGTGTTGATCTGTTATTAATTGTGGGTCCCATAGATGGGATTATGTTGTAGTTTGAAAGGTTGAAGAATAACAGAAACACACAATCTGGACAGGAACAGGCACAAACCAACAGTTATCTAACCTCTGAATTTAGCCAGGTCATAAGGTCATGTTCTGATACACGTACACACATACCCACCCACCCTTTCCTGGTAATAGACCAGTTGTCCGTCCAAGAAACTTCTAGGAAATGGTCTTTATATAGCACACATATTGTAATTGCCCAGCGTGATGATTGGGATACAATAAAATAACTGCTCCAAGAGAAATAAACAGATCCTTGATTCACAAGCCACAGTCTCTGTCTGATTGTTCAAGAGCATTTACTCTTCTACAGTATCATAACTACTTCAAAAGAGGACTTTTTCTAAATCAGTGTCAGAGTGCTAATCTTACCTTGTGTGACTGTGCTCACTGTCCAGTCCATTTGCAGCAGCGGTAGCCACATGGAGCGAACTGCAATAATTACTGCCAGAGTCCTGAGTAACACAAACAACACACGATCATCACTACAGAGACAAAAAAGCTAGACAAAAAAAGTTATGAGTATATTATTATTTAAAGAATCAGCAGAAACACAAAAGAATATCTCTTACTTTATCAGGGTTGTTGTGTCCGTTCACTTTGTGGTGTCCATAATGGTGCCCGTTTTGACTGGGTTTGGAGATGCCATTGGCCGATCCATTTAATCCGTTACCATTATGGTGCACGCCTGAGTCTCCGTTTGTGCCCCTAGGAGAATTATTGAAGACTTCTCCTGATCTTTTGTTTCCGTTAAGGTGAGACTTTCCTAAACAGCCATTCCCCAGGGTACCACAGATCTCCTGGTCTGATTCCTCTGAAGACTCTTGGCTGTACGGCACCAAGAATGGTGCTCCGTTCCCTCCAGCATGGTGCTCCCCGTTACTGCAAGACGTGCCATTAACACGGTTTAGCTGACGTGGAACAAAGCGAATGTCTGAGTGGACTTCTGAGGTAGACTGTGAGGAGGATAAAGAGCTGGAGGAGGAACAGGAGCTGCTGCTGCTGCTGGCAGAGGACGGCTGGCTGTAAGAGGACGAGGAGGAGGAGGAGGACGGGCGCTTCTGCTTTCCTTGTCCAATGAAGAATGAAAGCTTCTGGCGTTTGTCATGATCAGGGATCATCGTGGGCCGGCTGATTGAGTGGGAGATGGATGAAGTGGAAGAGCCTAGCCCGTGGTTAGGTTTTCCCACAACACTGCTGCTGGTGCTGGGTTTTGAGTTGGTGGGATAATCCCGCAGAGATCCATTCCCATTAACGTGAAGGGAGTTCTGAGGATGATACAAATGCACAAAAACTTGGTCTGAGTTTCTCTGTCCAACAACATCTGGCTTTATCTTTCATCAGAGTATTTAGCATGTCTGCTGTACCTTTGTCATTTGTGGTGGCAGCTGAGGACCTATGAAGCCAATGTTATTGTGGTGGGCTGTGGTGTTGATGCGTGGTATCACCACTGGCCGGGGAGACGACTGACCAGGAATGCTTGGGTTATGGCCCATGTGACCATAGTCCCCAGTTTTCTTCACATCGCTGGATCTAGCAACACAAAATAAAAGGATATTAAGAACATTTTAAATGAACAAGGTCTTAAATTAGGACTTCTGAATGATTTTGAAGCAAGCTTCCTTTAAAACCCAACACATTTTCACTTACTTGATGTAGAAAAGGACATAGGCCTGCTGATTGAGAACAGACCTGATGTCACTGACAGACACGGACGAGTCATTCATCTGATACCACTGCCCATTGCTGGCCTGGAAACAAAACAGGACAGTTGGCAGGTTTTTAGATATTTATAGCAAATAAGAATCCTTTGTGTTTTAAAATGATAATGCTAGAAACAAGTCTGTCAAATACAAACTACATCATATTTACATGAGTTATATAGAAACAGAACACCATTTTTGTGTTGATGTCTTGTGTGCAAAGTTTTCTCTACGACTTCAAGTCTGTCCGAGAAAACGTTGTCATAAGAGATCTGCCTGTGACTGTTTCAGTGAGGCCATGACATAATAATGTTAGGGAGACAGATGTTTGCAAATGTACCTGACAACTTAAGTGTCATGATAGATTAGAAAGGTGATCGGCAGCAGTGCAGTACCTTA
Source organism: Labrus bergylta (assembly GCF_963930695.1). Taxonomy (NCBI): domain Eukaryota; kingdom Metazoa; phylum Chordata; class Actinopteri; order Labriformes; family Labridae; genus Labrus; species Labrus bergylta. The sequence goes on along the minus strand of NC_089215.1, from coordinate 21,072,630 downwards.
ATATAGCAGAAGTAGTGACCAGCATGACAGCTGAATCCAGAGTGGACCAGCACAGCATACAGCCCGTAGACCAGGGACTCCCCTTGAGACTGAGACATGAAGGGCCGCAGGTCCAGGTACTCTGGATATTTCACATCCTAAAAATAAAATCAGCTGGTTGTTACTACATCCATTAGAGAGATATTAATAAAAGAACAAAGAATAACATAACACAAAGGTGCTGAATAATTGCATAATTATGGTTCTCTATTCATGTAACGGCACCTTTGTTATTTTGCCTCCACTGAAGTTTGCAAAGCGTTTGAGAGAGAGTGTGAGAACATTTGAGCTGCGGTGGATGGTGAATCTCTTTGAGGCTGTGACCATCTTTTTGCACCTGAAGGAAACACATTTCAGTTGGTGAGCTAGAATACTTTTAAAACATTTATAAATAAACAAACAAAAGGATTAAGGTCAATAAGAAACCGCCGGGGTGTGTGTTTAACTGTAAAACAACGTACTTGGTGCATTTGTAGGCGTTTTCTCCATCCAGCTGTTCTGGTTTGACAAACTGCTCCAGAGCCTTGGAGACACTGGGAGCTGTCTGCATGGAGAGAGAGAGAAATGTTTTATTTAGTGTTTTTACTAAATCTGAGTTTGTAACACATTTGCAGTAAAATATATCAGAAATATTGGACCCATAAGTTACAGTGTTTTTCCCCCACATTACCTTTATTTCCAGAGTAATATCCAGAAAAGGATCAAATGTGTCGGAGACTGCTTTGCAATTTAAACATTTAACTGGAAAAGGTGAAAAAGAGTGTTAATCAAGTAGTCTAGAAAAGCTGTGAAAGAAATCAACAGCAGCAGCATGAAAACATGTATTAAAAAAACGATTTAATAATTTACCTCTGGATCTTAGGTGCCCTCCAAATACTTGATGGATGAAAGTGGTTGCCTGCGTTTGCCTGTCCAATCTGTCAAAAAAACAAATATTAGGATGAAAAACCACCAAAAAAAGTCATGAAATAATAGTTTGAGTCCCAACAAATAGAAATTTACAATTTTTTTCAAGGAATACTAGAACACAGAAATTCCCTTGGTGGTTAGTCTGCGTGCCCCTTGTACAGAGGCTGAAGTAATCGAAGCGGGCAGTCCAGGTTCTAATCCGACCTGTGACTACTTTCCCGCATGTCATTTCACACTTTTTCTCCCTGATTCATGACTCTATCCACTGTCCTCTCTCTCTCTCTCAATAAAAAGGCACAAAATCCCAAAAATAGTCCCTTCACACTATCTGAACAGTAAAGTCATCAGATATTACAACCCAATGAGCAGAAGTGAGAAAAAGGAATTAGACCAAAAGTATTAGTTGAAAGGTCGACTGTTAATACAGAATAAGAACCGACTTGATACTTGTTTTTCTAAAATTCAATTTTAATAGCTCCCCTGAATGTTTAGCAAAAAATATCTCCTAAAGATGCATGTTAGCTTTTTGTATGTTTGCATAACCTACTTGGCAGTGGATTACAGTGACTTCAGTTAGGGCTGGGCGATATGGCCTAAAAATTAAATCTAGTCACTAATATTCATTCCCTACCCATAGCTGACGTTTGAAATCAAGATCGACCGGTAAATCGAGAACTTTGCCTTCAGGCTCAGCTCCCTTTCCACCACAATGGTTCGGTACAACGTCTGCATTACAGTGACGCCGAGCCAATCCGCCTGTCAATCTCCCGGTCCATCTTGCCCTCACTCGTAAAAAAAGACCCTGCAATACTTTAACTCCTTCACTTGGGGCAAAGACTCACTCCCCACTCAAAGGGGGGAATCCAATGTTTTCCTGCAGCGAACTATAGCCTTGGACTCAGAGGTGCTGACCCTCATCCCAGCCGCATCGCACAGTGCTGCAAACCCGCTCCAATACCTGCTGGAGGTCACAGTACGAGGAAGCAAACAAAACCACATCATCTGCAAAAAGCAGGGATGAGATATTGAGGCCCCCAAATGGGAAACCCAGAGCGTTCCTATCCGCGACCTGAAGTCACAGGGAGATGACTCTTTCGTTCATGAAAAAAGCTGCGCCAAAATGCCACTCCCACTTTACAGTCAGGATCAACAAGTCATGGAATCAGCCTGACATTTTAAAAACATTTTTTTTTAGTTTTCGGCAGTAAAAATAAACAAGGTGAATAATGTTAAAATCTGTCTGATATATAATTATGCAAAGTGAGTAAACAGCTGAGGTGAAGAAGAACTTGGTTCTGTCTTTTTCATGTTCATCATCAGACTATATGTGAATGATAACACTTCAAATCTGTTAGAATGTGAAATGCTAAGTACCATATATGTATCATTTACATGAAATAATTTTCCTTTTTCAAAAACATGGGGAAAATAAACCACTTAAACAAACTGGTGCACAAAAATACACCAGAATACAAGACCCCCAGATCCCCCAGGCTTAATTTAATTCAACATATTTGCTTTAAATGTTGAAGTGAACAAATTAGCTATCATGTTGTGTTGATTATAATTTTGAACATGGTACATTCATTTGTTTAATTAATAAGAAAGGTACCACCACCTCCTCAGCAAAAGTACAGATAAGGCAGAGGAACGTCAGTAAAGTACTTGTGGCTTGGTAGCACAAATCTGGGGCCACTCTGTAGGAAGGTAATGAGGGGGGAGAATGTGAACTACAGGAGCCCAAGGGGAGCAGTGAAAATGTTCTAATTATGTCAAAAAATGACCAACCTCTACAAGTTAACTCACAATTGATTTGTTATCCTCACTGTGTAGGTTTCTATAAATAAATTAAACTTACTTGGTTCCAGGTAAGCAGGACTTTTGCATAGCATCCACTGTGTACCGCAGGAATTCATGGGCATCCTCCTGGCTTCCATAGCGGAAGTGCTTTGCAATCCCTGTGTGGGGGAAAACACAGTAAGTTATATTAAGTTATTTTATGGAATCACACTTGCAAGTTAATGTTGAATTTACATATCTATCTCGTTAGCAGTAGACCACAAACTCCCAACTAAAAATTCCCTCCAAAAGTACAAAGGTAAACAGCCAAACAGCACCACCTGTCTCTCTTATCAAGTAATAATTTTGAGAGGGTACTACATCTGTAATTTTGCTTTCTAGAATCACTTACTTTTGAGCTCATTGAGCACACCAATGGGCTTAATGACATTCCCAGAGTTGGCAAAAACTTGAATGATGTGGTTTTGCATGGTGCACATCATACAGAACCCCGGCTCGTGACCTGTGGTGGAAACAGATGGATAAAACTTGAGTTCGACAATATTCAGACAAAAACAGAGTGCTCATAGATAGTGCTGAAGTGACAAAGATTGATAGAAAAACAACTGCATGACTGCACAGTTGCACAAGGCCTTCCTTGGTATGAAGAGGCACATCGAAACCCCAACTTACATGTTTTCGAGTGCTCTCGAGTCAGCATGTAGTTTGCAAATGGAGCCGTGTAGGTGAGACACTGTAGGGCTGAGTTGAGGAAGCAGGTGTTCCCCATGTTCTGCAGTCCTGCACCAATGCGGTGAACCTGGGTCCACTTTAGGTGGAGCCGCTCTGCAGGGAAGAGGACCTTCTGGGGCAAGTCGATGCCGTCATCACAGCTTATCACTGCACACAGAGAGCCAATGTTATTATTAAAATTAGAGTCAATCCATTTTCCTTGACAAGGACAGCAACAAGTATAAATTGCCAATATGTGATCACACTGACAAATTGTGAAGGAATATCAGTATCTTCCAGTGTAAGTTGCTCATATCAAACCATTAAAAAAAGACTACTGAAGCAGAAACAAGCTGGAGTAGAGGAGATAACAAAATGTGCTTTCTCTTTTGTTTTTGCGAACGTAAGGCTGCTGCTCTTTATGTCAAAACACTGATGCGTCACGAGCTGAAGTGATTGATCATGCTCTCACTTCAAAACTGGTTATGTAACTGGATGAACGAAAGTGGAGCGGAAGCAACAAAACAACACCCACAAAACCAGTTGTGTCACTCTCTCAAACAAAAATAGCATAATAAAGTTCATCTTCATAAGTTAAGTGCTTCATCGATAATGAATAACATTTCTGGAAAACAACAACTCCATTTGCTTGCAAGAGATTGGCACCTTAATGATTATGGACTAGCAGCAACATAATCTTTTTAAAGACTACTTTACTAATTTAATATAGCCAAGTCTGAAAAACAATACCTTTACAGATTTATCTCAGTTTCAAATCTGTGCATTAAACTCACAACTGATTAAAGCCCAGCTCTTACCTTGCTCTTTAGATCTTTCCACAGAGGATTGCGTGCTGTTGTAAACAGCAGCTCCAGGCATTGGGCCCAGGCAGCCTCCTGAAGCCTTTAGCCTCGGAGAGTCACTGGGCATGGTGGGACCCACTGCCCAGCTGCTGGAACAGCTGCCGTCCATCCCCACGTCTCCACTGGTGAAGGGAGATCGCTTACACCCGACTGACTCGTGGTCAGACTTCTCTGATGATCTGTCAACTATGGTCATTGTTCATTGCTGTATGGAGGCAGAAATACACAAGTATATTAGTTCACTGGATGTGGAAAATTAAAGTTATGTTGTTGTTGTTATTTTAGATGTAGACAAGTGTGTGTGGGTCATCATAAATCTATAAAATCTTGGATTTGATAAGCTACATTCTAATACAGTGGTAAAGTGGTTTTTGCTGTTAGTTTGAATAAGAAAACTAAACACTAAATTATGCATGTTTTATTAATAATAATATAATATATCGTATCACCCAAAGCAAATTGAGATTGCATTACACTTAGATCACAAGCACTAAATGCAAAAGCCAGGGAATCAATATCCCTACACACAACTGAGGGGAATATATTGTTCTTTTTAACTACATGCTGATCTAGTACTGTAATTTGACCTAAACAGGCAATCATTTCTTATCCACTTAGATAAATCAATGCATTTCAAGAGTACTCTTCTAGTAGGGTTGGGCAATTAATCGAACCCAATATTAAGAACCTCTGACTGACGTAATCTTGCCCATGTCGATTACGACACCAAACAAAAAGAAGTCAAATGTTAACACTGCGGAAAAACTGTTTGCAAGAAATGCAAGGTCTTTATTTTCTACTGTTTAAACTCAAATGTGTCTTTTTCATTTCAAGTGATGATTTGACTTCAGTTCAAAAATATCCAATAAATAACCACAAAATAGTTCATCAGATATGCACTCTCATTAGAAAAAATAACCCAGCTTTAATAGTTGAGCATATTTACAGTAGAGACCATGTCAGTGAACTATGTGGGAGAAAAACAAAAAATAAATAATTCTTCATTAATCATAATCGAGGTAAAATATTAAATTAATCGTAATGTTGATTTGAGGTCATGTCACCCAGCACTATATTCTAGGCAATAAGAGTAGAGATGAAGTTTCTACACTGTCTTGGTGATGCCCCACACATCAAACTATTTCCAGCAACAGCACAGCAGGCTTTTAAATACAGTACCAAACTCTGCGTGAGCAATGTATTTATGGTCATCATCAAACGTATCAATTACCAAGTAACACTGAATGAGTAATATCAGAGTCTATCACAGAGTTAAAGCATATTTAATTCAACAAATGCGTATATCCTATTCTGTGCATGTTAAATTTACAAATTATCCCTGCACTCATGTTGACTTCATTTGTCTGTCTACTCGCCGTTATATTGTATAGTTTCTGCTTTTAACATGTCTACACTCATGCACATTTACTTTTAATCTTCCATATTTAATCTTCCTATTTAAGACTAGTCATGCTAAATTAAATCCTGGTTGTATATATTCTCAATCTTAGTTTTGATATTTTTAGTGCTTATTTACTTTGTATTTAATATTATATTGTGTTTTTTTGCTCATATTGTGTGTTTGGATAACCTGCTGCTGTAACGCCACAATTTCCCTGTTTGGGATCAATAAAGTAATTCTATTCTATCCGGGAGCAACATTAACTATGCTCTTGGCGAATTATAGGCAACGCAAGTTCTCCATTAAGAGATTACTTTCAGGTAAACACTTGCAATGGAAAACATTTGATTTAACTAGTGTGTAGACCTACCAACTTCTGTGACCTAACATAAAACACTTGTTAAAGTAATAAAGTGGACGGCAACAGTTCAGATTGAGAGGAAATGTCCTGCCTGGTCGGAAGCACGTTTACAACAACAGCTGTTCCCTCCCACCTGCTCTCAGCAGACTGGCTCACATTGGCTAGCAGACGGCAGCTAGGCCTTTAACACGCAGTGCCGCCAAAACCTCATTAAAACTCACATTAAACCTTCGTTTACTCTCATAGATGACGGAGCATCGATTGAAAGTTAATATTTCTTGTCGAAGACGGGAACAGAATGAATGTGTTATGACCCAGCTATTCGGGAACACAGACACCGACTCCATGGAAACGGAGAACGTAACACATAGCTCCAGAACCAAGCTAACATAGAGATGCTAAGCTAGCTCCGCACGATGGAAGCTGACTGACACGGCGGAGAGCAACACAACCGTTTATTCTTCACGCTAAAGAGAGCCGTGTGTTGTTTACACAACGACGTTACTGTGAATTAAATGTCTTGACCCGAGAAACGGGGCTCTAACTAGCTTTAGAAAGGAGGGGCTCGACACCGGTGACTGTGTGTGCTCACTGCGCTGCTCTCCGACATGACAGAGACCCGGTGTAAGGCTACTACAACAAACCTAGGCGGCACAGGCCTCCAAAAATATCACAGCGGCACAGTTTTAGTGCTACTTAGTCGTAAGAGTAACAGTACACTCACCTGAAATCTATTATGAATACGTTAATAGCAGTTGTAAATCCATTCCTTATTTCCAGCGGGTGTCCGGCGGTGAACAATGACGTAGCTAATTGCTCCACGGGTACATCCGGGTACCTACGATGAAACAAGGTCTCTGATTGGTTCATTCGGCCGCTTCTCTGAGAGGAACGTGTTTCGGGGAGATCCGTCGCATGTACACTTCTGACCTTTGTGTAAATGATGTACACCAATATGGAGCGTTTTATACAAATAATTCCGTGGAGAGTAGCCAAAGACACTATTATTTATCATTATTTTGGGCTTAACTATGACGTGCGAACAGAATATCCTTTGCTGAAATAGCCTTCCTATTTATAAGGAGATTACATAGTTTCCATTGTAATTCCACTCTTGAAAGTTATCAAAATATGATTGTTTCCCTGTGACAGGTACATTATTCATTCAACCACATTGAACATCTGTGAATGAATGAATATGTCAATGTCCTTATTCAAAAAAGTATTGAGTCCAGAATTGCTTGCCACTTCTATAAACAAAATGGATCAAGAAGCTGCACATAATTGAAGTACACATTGTTAGCTTGGTAAGTCAGATTTTCAAATTGAAATAAGAAAAGTGTATTAACCCTGTTAAGTAACCTCAAATCTTAAAATAAAACAACTGCTTTTTCACAAGTCATGGCAGAAATAGGTTTAATTCAACAGCTAAATGAGGATAAATAATTGCACCTGTACATCATTCACAAGACACACACTCAAATACTTACACACACACACTCTCTAAACCACTTGTGCCTGTGAACAAAACAGTACAGCAGTGATTAAGAAATCAAGTTTTGTCAGTCTTTGTTGGTTGAGATGATGAAGTCTCAGGTGTTGTCCAGTTCAGAGAAATGTACTGTGACTTGTGAACTCTGAAGTCGACTGATCTGTCTCCTCAGCAGCATGATCTCTTCCTCCTGCTCTTCAACCTTTTTCTGCAAACCATGGATCACCTGAGACGGGAAGGGGGTATTGTTTAAATATTTTGCAATTACAATATTATAACACAGGGTATGGTTATACATAAAGGAAAACAAAGGCTGCACATAAAAAATACTCCTGAATAGTTAAAACCCATTTTTTAGGTCAAAAAACATTATACTCGTATTATTTTATTATTCCTTATACTTATATGTTTTTGATTTTACGGGTACAATATGCAACTTCAGACCAAAACAATACTCCCTGACCGCACCATCCCTCCTCGCCCGGCCCTCTCTTAGTACAGCTGTCTGAAGGTCTGATCTCCATTCTGATACTGCAGCCATAGACCAGAAAAAAAATATTTTCTATGGTTTGGAAAGATTGTTGGTTCTCCTTCAGTCCTAGTCTTGTGACTACACTCTGACATGATGCCTCTACTTACAGTATCCTATATTTGACTGGGCGGTCTCTGTTCCCCCACCATTGTGGCAGGATGAACAGCTGGACAGGGAGAGGTTCACGTTTAAAAAGCATGAATGAAATATGTCTGAACCTCTAAGTGAAATATAAACAAGCTGAAGGAAGCGCCGTCCCATCGGTATGAACACAGGGCTGAGAACAACAAACCCAGAGGGAGTTTGAATTCACTCTGTTTTCAGAAAGTCATTACGCAATGATACACGTATTATATATAATAAATATTTGATATCCGCTAAATTAATGTTTAAAATGTTGCATATTATACCTTTGATAGCACAAAAAGACATCAGAGTGTTAAATTCAATTCAAAGGTAAAACAGATCCAGAGACAACATACTATGTCTTTACTGCAGAAGAGTTCACTCTGTAGAAGCTGGCTGGCCGTTGGACGAACACTGGGCTCTTTACTCGTCAGGTTAAGGATGTACTTAGTCAGGAGTGGCCATCTTTGGCTGAAAGAGTCAGGGATTTTCCCCTCACTCAGGTCCTTAAGGGTCTGGACCCTCTCCATCTCTGTCCCAAATGGCTGAAATAGCTCCAGAGCCAGCACCCCAATGCTGTACATGTCCGACTGGTAGAGAACAACCGTACAAATATATGTTTAGCCTTCATAAAATGTTACATAAGAGACACCAATGAAGTTGTAAAATAATAAAATGAACGTGTTTACCTTTGAGTCATAATGTGAGCCATTCAGTTGTTCTGGTGCAGCGTAAACAAATGTGCCAACACCTGTAGTATGGGAAGAATCTGGGGGGGAAAAAGTGACTTTTAAGCAAACGGCTCCCTCTATTGGTGATTATTTGCCATGCACTATAACACATTAAGAGATGCAGTCTTACCACTTCTGAGAGAGGTGGTGCTTTTATGGCCGTCCACTATCATATTGCTGCAGGCCAAACCAAAGTCCCCTATCCGAACATGGCAGTCATGGCCATGAAGGAAAATGTTCCTGGGCTGTGAAAAAAACAAAAAACATTATGTCATATTGTAAATATATAGTAACATCTGTTTGTTATGAACATGTATTATGTTTTTGCACACACAATTGTGTTTTTACATTTGCAAAGTATTAAAAGCAGAATGCAACAATTTAAGGCTTTCACCCTAAAATTAGATTCTAAACTTAAATTAGTTTTGCCTTAAAAGCTTCTATGGGAATGTGGTGGGTTGAAGATCAAATGGCCTTGGATTTACTCGTCTATGTTCACTTTAAGAGGAACAAACTTCCACAGGACTCCGAAGTAAAACTGATCAAACAAATTCCTTTATTCCACAGTTTTGTTAAACAATCTTACTGGATGATTCAAAGTCAAGTTATCCTAATCAATTAAATATACTAAGGTAAAGAAACCATGTGGCTTGGTCCTTAATTGATCCCCAACTGCCTGAAACCAGTCTAACCCTCCCACAGCACTAAAGAGCTCTCTCTCTCTCTTAAAGGGACAGTAACCTACCTCACTGCTCTAACAGCAATACCATACTGCTTTTAACTTTACAGAAAATCCACATGAATTAAATCAAATTACCTTTAGCTGACTTTTAATACATTTTATAACTTAACTTATACAATGAAATCCCTAAAATAAAGATTAACTTTCAACCCAAAATTACACTGCTTATTTATTTACTTTAATATGTATGAATGTAACTTGGCTCCTACAGGGAAGTTGAATAAATGTATTTTTTTTCATAAAATACTGGATGAAGCTATTACACAGGTAGAGATGACAAAAACAAATCCAGCGGATTGGTGACAAAATTGTCGTCAAATAAAATGTAAATATTTCAACCTTTCTGACTGCATTAAAAAAAAAGATTAGTAGGCTATACATGTTTGCAAAGTTATATATCTGCTTAACTAACACTAAAATATTGAACACAGCATCAACCTGTAAATGACTAAGAGGGACGTCACCAGTTCCCATAATAGGCCCCAAACAAAAAGAAGTTATCAGTTTTTAACAGGAAGGCTCTGCATCAAACTTACTCTCACAGCAACATGGCAAAGTCAACACCCAACATGGTAAACGGAAGTAGTTAACGAAACAACCAACCACAGGAAACAACGGTAGCTCAAATACATTCGTATTGTTGCCCTTGCACCGCCTAATTTACAGCCATCATGAGTTCTTGCTTCGGCAAACCAGAAGAACAAGATCCAACCACCACAGAGCTTCAGGAAGCTTGAGCACAGACAGCTGTGCAGCTAGTCATGCTGATGGGGAAAGAGGAACATGACGATGGCAGAGCTAACCCTGTCAAGTTTCACAACGATGAATTCTATAACGCCATTATGGATGAAGACTTGGGACGTATAGAGGGCATGTCAAGAGAGTATGGGAGCAACACTCTCATCCAGATGCAACAGGGTGCACCTGGAGAAGTTTTCTGGAAGGTAATGCATTCTCCTTTTTAAGGAATAAGAAAAATATCTGAAGGATTTTTAAAAGTTTAACTATACATCAACATATCAGATGAATGTATGCATCTTCAAGTCTCATGGAATTAAATCAAAATGATCATGCATATAGGTAATGATAGCCAAGAGATGCAACAGAGTGATCTTTTAAAGCTTAGAGAAATTCCTGGACTATGAGATTACTCACTATTTGCATATTACAGTTTTCTAGTTGTTCTTGTTATGTCTTGTCTTGCTCTAGGGCTTTGCTATCTTCCCTCTTCACCTGGCTGCCTCTTACAGAAGAGTAAAGAGCATGCAGAGGCTGCTCTCTGCAGGGGCGGACCCTGAAATGAGGTCAAGACAAACACACACCCTACCACCATAAACCTCAAAACATTACACCTGTCAATACTGATGAGTTACATGAGGTTACTTCCTCCTTATGAAGTATAAAAAGCAGCTGGATCTCTACACATAACCTCATTTTGGCTGTAGTAGTTTAGATAATACATGAAGTGAGTGAGAGCCTGATTTAAATGTTTATGATTGGACAACATCCTGGTACTGCAAGCACGTGCAGGCAGGGTCCGAAATTAACACATTGTCACCTCTTTCACTTTCCCCACCTTACAGGGACCAGCAGGGTCGAACCACTCTACACTTGGTGATAGCCAGCTGGCCAAGCATTCCTACTGGTTTGTCGAAACGACAATCTAAATTCCTGACTGCTGTAATCAGCGCTCGGAGGCAGGCAGAGGCCTGTCTGCAGCTCCTCTGTGAGCATGGCGTTGACGTCAATGCAGAGGTAAAACTGTCTCTATTAAACACACCTTTGCATCTTTCTGCACAGCTTCTATCCCGTAAATTGAAAATGCACAGTTAATAAAAATATCTCATTTAATCTTTTTGAAGTGTTTTGCCTCAGGTGTGTGTTTCTTGTGGCTCCTCGCTAGGTGGAGGGAGAGAGTCACCAAACGGCTCTCCACCTGTCAGTACGCTACGCTGCACAGTCTGCTGCCCAGATTCTGTCCGTCCACGGTGCTAATGTGAATGCTGTGGACAGCTCTGGGATGACAGCCCTGCATATGGCTGCCGGGATGCTGCATCAGGACCTCATAGCAAGCTTGATCAAGGAGGGAGCAGATTTAAACGCGGTTTGTGCTACTTCTCTCTTATAGTGGCTGGCACTTTTTCAATCTTTGCTCAAACTTTAAATATGAAGCAGAAAAAAAACAAAGAGAAGAAATGCTTACAGCAGTCATTTTGGTGCATCCAATAGAAGTAAACGCTAGTGTTGAAGTCAAGACCACACTAACCAAGACCAAGACATACTCGAGACCAGAGTGCTCCGAGACCGAGTCAAGACCAAGACCAAGGCAGGTCAAGACTGAGACAAGACCAAGACCATAAATATTCATGAAAAATCTTCATCTTGTGTGCAGCAGACATGTCACTTATTAACCAGTCATGACATGGAAAATAGCCAATCAGTGGTGGTCTTGATTTGAAATCCTGAGTCCGCCCAGTTGGACACCAAGACAAGACTGGGTAAAAACGCTTTAGATTCCGAGGACAGAACCTTCAAAAAGTGGTCAAGACCAATTTTGAGTACTACAACACAAGTAAAAGCACAGTTGATATTAAGAATAGCGACTGCATTCAAAAGCCTATTGGATCATTGTTCATGTGATTGGTAAAATCTGTGATAGAACGTTGAGTGTCTGTCATAAAAAGGGTTTGTATTTGAAGGTGTTTATTCTGACCAAGAAAAGGATTAGGAGATCAAATATTCAATCATTATAATTCAGTCAAATATAAAGCAAAAATAAGAATACTGAATTCAAGAAACGTGCCCAAGTACAGACTTTAAAAGGTGACTTATTTAAGCCCGTAAGTCGTTAAATTGCGAGCAAATCAACAACAGCGTAGGTCTCAATTTGAAGAGGCAATTTGTGCTTCAATAATGTTGAAATTATTCATAAAGTTGCCGTCACTCCACAGCCTCTTAAAGTGTGCATTAGGTTCTATATATCTGCCCTACTCTGAACAAATGTAAATCCTTGACTCTTTCTAGGGGGTGAAGCACTCAGGGAACACTCCTCTGCACCTCGCTGCCATGTCAGTGTCTCTGAAGAGCAGTAAAGCCCTGGAGGAAAACATCCGATGCGTCTCTGAGCTGCTTAAGCAGGGGTCAGAGGTCAATGCAGTCAACAAAGCTGGTGTCACGCCCTTACAGGAGGCCTGCAGCATGGGCAACAAGGAGCTGGTGGACCTCCTGCTCGAACACGGAGCCGACATCAACCAGCTGAGTAACGCCGGGGAGAACTGTCTGTTCCTGTTCCTGAACCACAGGCGGAACGTTCGGAAGCGATCTCTGCTGGCGAAACTCCTCAGTCTGACGTCCCCGCTCACCATCTACAACCACAGCGGCCTCCTGCCCGACACCCTGACCCTACCATGTTTCCTCAAACAGAGAGGCCAGCTACTTAGTCTCACTCAGCAGCCGAGGAGGCTTCAAGATATCTGCAAGTGTTCTATTTATCTACGACATGTTCAAAGTGAAAGAGACGAGGCGAGGACAATTCTGCCTGTGAAACTTTACGACTTTGTGTTCAACGTCTGGGAGAATTTACACATTTCCTTTGGAGACTGATGGTGAAAGGGAACTCATTTAATCACCGTTGAGGTTTGTTTCATGGACACGTTGAATTTGCTGAGCCTTGAAAACATTGCAAACACAAGTTGATGAAATAAAATGGAGCACAGCACTTTACCTTCAGGTCTCTGTGCATGATTCCTTTGTAGTGAATGTACTCCACTCCTTCAAGTATCCTCCTCAGCAGGCTGAGTGTGTGTTCAGCATCCACACACCCATATGGAGCTGAAAGCATTAATGTTTCATATATTTAGTATACATTTATTTATACATTTCTTTATCAAAAGTGTTCTTGGTATAAAGTTCACTTCATTCTATGACATTAGCATTTATTTGCACATGCTAGAAAATCCTCAAGCAATCAAAAGTTGTGCCTCTTTTTTTTTTTAAATACAATCTGTGATGAAGCGTTATAATATGATTACAATATTGTGAAGTAGAGCACGTGTTAAAGAATTACTTCTTGAGGTTTGTTCTGGGAGAGGCTTGTTGTTCCTTTCAGAGATCCAGTCCTTCAGTGAGCGCTCACAAAGCTGCATCTGGATGTAGAGCATCAGCTGGAACTGTGCCTGCGGATGCAGCAAAATCAAAACTCATTTTTAAACAAACACACTTCAAGGATGATATGAAGCATGACAATCTTAAAAAAATAGATATTTTTTTATATGTTTCCTGAAGTCGATCCGAGCTACCTCTTTGGAAGGCTTTGTTGTGCGTTTGTTAGCTTGCTGTGGTTGTTCCTTCTCCATGCAGGAGTTGTTGTTCAGTTCGATGCTGCTCACGCTGAAGTCCTCCTCCAGCAGGGCTGAACTGTCCAAGTCAGTGGCGGGACATCTGGGGGCGTTCATTGGTCCTTGCTGTCCCAAGAACACACAGGGGACGTAGTTCTCTGGGATGCGGCGCATTGTCTTGGGGCACACCACCTGTCCCTTCTCTAAAGCTTTGACTGTCAGGGTCTCCTTCAGGGGTCCTTTGGCACTCGGGACAGCCTCCGTCTGTGCCTGACTGAGGCTTTGGAAAACGATAGAGTAGCTGTCTCTGCTGTCAGCGCTCTCATTAGAACTGCAAATGAAAAAAGATGAGATAGATATCATTGATTGTCTAATGGAGTCAGACAAAAACAACAACATTTTTAAAGTGAAATTCAACAGTTGCTGATATGTTGGCTGATAATTTAATTACTGCAATGAAAAGATATCAGTTCAAAACACGTACATTTTTTTCAAAGGCACGACTTAGAATCATGCAAAAGTCTTCTTTCTTAAACAAATGACTTTTACTCAAAACTTTGCTGTGGATCATTATTAGTGCTAAATGTGCTGCAGACAGTGCTGAGAGTAAAAAAGAGCATTGTTTTCTGCGTAGTATGACCTGTCCGATATGTCATATTGGAGTATTTTGGAAAAATGTTAATCATTAGGATTCAACTGAAAAAAAGAAACATAATTTTTGGATTATATCACAGTTTTTAAATCGTAGATCGGATTGTTATCATTCAGGTCAGCAAAAATAAAAAAATAAAAAATAAAAGGTTAAAATTAATTACTTTTCCACTCAACTGTCACTGTGAATCTTAACTGCACATCAATTCTCGTATTTGATCCTCAGTTGTCTATATTATTGTTTATTGATCCTTTTTAAATATTAAGTACAAGGGTTCAGATCAATCTTCATAGTTTTTTTTATTTTGAGGTACTTTAGAAAAATCTAAGTTCAACAGTCTAATATAAAAGGGTCAACTTTTAATATCATTAATTTTGTAACCCACTTAGGCACGTAAACAAACAAACAAACAAAATAAATCTTACCCGTCCTATCTCTGTGATTCATATACAGATACTGATAGAACTGATATCGGACAAATAATGTTAACTGATAAATTATTTGATTATTGATGTGCTATACCTTTTCAACCTTTAAAATCCTAAAGAATAAACGTGAGATCAGTTGGTGCTGGATCCTACCTGTCTGGATTCTCTGGAGATTCTAGTGCTGGCAGGTGAGACTCAGGAGCTGTGACAGAGATGATTTGAACATGAAGCATTTCTTCTGATGGAAACAGTCAGTGACTTTGTTCAAACCAGAACAGTAGAGCTTTACTCAGTCTAGGAAAGCGGTTAAATACTCACATGTTGCAGGCTGAACGTGCTCCATCCACGCAGTGTGATAACCCACAACGTTGACATGCTGCAGGCTGGACAACACTTTGACTTCCCTCAGGACCTGGAGCACATTACTCTGATTATCAGTTTTTTGGTTCTCTGTTCAGTGTTTAAAGTGATTATTGATGAAGCACTTATGTCCCACCTTCATACAGTCTTCCTTTGAGACTTTTTTGATGAGGATTTTCTTCACAGCGTAAAACTGTCCATCCAGTTTGTTCATGACCTACAACATGAAAACACACTGTTTTCATATACTGACTTCATATTCTACTATATGGAGGTTATTAAAACTGTAACCTCCACCATAACTCATTATTTATTAAAACTGCAATATAATAATAATGAATAATATGTCCATGATAATAAAGTGCAATATTAAAACAAACAGTGCAATTATCTTGAAAATGTGTGCATATATTCAATCTGACTCTTATTCCTGTAAATATTTCTTGTAAATATTATTGAAATCTTACTTACATTCCTATTCTATTTGATTAATATTTTTATTACTATATTTCTACTGCTATACTGTATATTTTGGAGCAACTGTAACAAATGAATTTCCCTCTGGGATTAATAAAGTATTTCTGATTCTGAAACTGAAGTATGGAGTACAAGGAGTTGAAATACCTTAAAAACGTTCCCATAGGATCCTTTTCCAAGCCTACATGTTTCTTCAAATTCTCCAAGGTACCTGGACGTCTGTGCCTGGAACAGTCCATCCTTCTGTCTGTGGGGAGGCCAAAAAAAGAAAACAGAAATCTTAATCATCACTCAAACATACCTAAAAATGTGTGTGTAGCAACTAATAGCAGAAAAAAACAACAATATGAGAGTTCAACCTACTTTATGGTCAGATTGTGTGTGTTTGGGCTGAGACGTTGTTGGCCCTGCAACATGACATGAGGAAAAACACAAACAAAACTTTAAACACAAATTGTTATAGATCCCGCAGTTCACAAAGTCAATAATGGGGGAAGATTATTTTAGCAATTTCAAAGCCAATTTTGTATTATTTCCCTGGCACCACTTGGCAATAAAATAAGCCGAAATGTAATAAATGAATTAAAAGAACAGGATATATTTGAGGAAAAAATGGCCAGTTCACACCTTTAAGAATTTTATATTAGCATACCCCTGACTTGACATCACTCACTGTTGCATTAGGGCTGGGCGATATGGACCAAATCTCATATCTCCATATTGTTTAGCTGAATGGCGATACTCGATATATATCGATATGTATTTTATTAACAGTGAAAACACATGAAAAATAAACTACCTGTTTGTGAATTTAAAAAGTAATATTATAAAATAAAATGTTCCTTAAATACAATAAAAGAGAGAGAGAGGAGGAGCAGGGTGAAGAGGGACAGACAGTCAGTCATCATCAGTGAGATGAGAAAAAGGTGACCTGGCACCTCTATAACCTTATTTTAATGCAACATAAACTATATCCATATTAAATATATTGTCTTACTCTATATCTTGTTTGAAAATATATCAATATATCTTAAAAACTTGATATATTTCCCAGCCCTATCTTGCATACTAGCATACACAAGACAGCAAGGCAGATCCAGGGGTGGCCTTGAAGTTCGGGGGATTATACTTAAATGTTTGCCCTTGCTATAGTTACCCAAAAATATAATAAAGTAAAGACTTCATAACACACTCAAAGTGTTACCTGTGGATACAGCGTGGAGCTGGCAGCGTGGAGCAGCTCCGTGAACGCTCGGTTGTGCTGCAGTCTGACCGTGCTGAACTCATCGCTGATGGCCAAAGGTGAGAGGAGGTTCATGGCTGCTAACTGCTGACCAATGACTGCCAGGGGGACGACAAAATCATTTTAAACTTGAATTTGAATCAAGATTTACTTTTTGGCTTCTGTCTTTATTTTGAAAGGAGAGAAGAAAAGAGTAGGACATTGGGGGGGGGGTGACAGATTTGATCCCAGGCTGCCCTCTTGGAGGATTAAGCCCCCTGTAAATTGGGGTGTGTGACCTAACCTGGAATTTGAATCTAAAAACAACAATTATTTCTATTTCTAAATGTTCAAGCAGCCTAAATTAATGACAGAGTGTTTTATACTATTTGTGAAATACCACGTCTCAGTACATACCTGTAAACAGCATGCGTGAGCGAGCTGGGTTGCTCTCGTAGACGTAGCACAGGTGCTCCAGCAGAGACCCCAGGAGAAGGTGGTTGGGGATCGCTGAAGCAAAATCCTGAATGGATGGATAATGTCTACCGGCCATTATCACCTCCCCATTATCATCTGTGTCTGAAGCTGAGCATCCAAACGAAACAAGAGAAGGAGGAAGCTGTGGTTAAGAGTTCCCTGTTTTGTCCATTTTGTTTCTGTGACATTGTTAGAATGAAAAATCCCCTGAGAACACTTGAAAGCAAGATCGCAGCACAAAACATGAGTTCAGATGATTTCAACTTCTAAATGAGAAACAAATGGAAACAACATTTCCTCTCGTTAGTCTTACCTTCTTCAATAACCTTTGCTATCATTTCAACAATCTTTTTGTCAACTAGATCCATTTTTGGAAACAAAAACACTTGTGGTCTCAAAGCTGTACTAATGATTGTCCTCGTCTCCCCCAAGTCAAAAACTGATCTTGCTTATACATGAGGGGCGTGTGCAGAAGTAATGCTTATCTGCCTGTTCCAGCGGACACCAGCCTCCTACACCTACTGAGCTCTGTAAACATAAAAGCAGGCTGAGGCACCCGGTCACTGTGTAAGAATGGGAAGGAGGCAGCCGCCTGATACTCCTTCACTCTCACTTCATCTTACAGCAGGATGAGTGCAGGGGCAAGTCCTGACATGTTTGGAGCCAGGAATTAATTCACTGGTGGAGATCCCTGTGACGTCACCAGACCGTGCAAGCTTATTAGCATATTAATAATAAAGGAATAAGGGGAGACTACACTTGACCTTACTTGACCTTCGGTTTACCCATCACAGCTACACTACTCTGGCTGTAAAACCTGCTATATAAGGTCAGCAGTAAATTCTGAGACAACCACCTTGAAAATGTCACTGTGGAAAAACCCTGACACTAACCCTGTGTTATAAACTGTGACCATATAATCTGAACGATAGCTGCATTTAACAGGCAGGAATGGTCTAATTAAAGACACCTTTAATTTTAAAGCATTGTGAACTTTGATGGGGATATCCCAGCATCTGCTGCTTGACTTTTGACTAAGCTATTTTTAGTCAGGTCCTCCTTCTCTTTGCACAATATCAAATTGCTGGAGTACTCATTTAAGCCTGTTGATCAGGGTTGGGCTGTATGGGAAGAAATAGCTAAAGAGCTAAACCCTTCTTCTTATTTTAATTTTGTGGTATCAGGTCAGGCAGTTTGTGTCTTGATTTGAGAGGTTGATTGCCTGTTCTAAGATGATTCTATAAAGTTGAAATCGATGGAGGTTTATAGTCTGCAGTTTGTGCAACAAAAAAAAGGCAATATCATGGCTTGTATAAAATGAAAGACTGTCCAAAGAGTGAAAGGCTAAAAGTGAATAAAAATGTCATTTGTTGCTCAAACTAACACTTTACTGGCCGGATAAACTTGATCTCACTTTTTAAGATTCTGGACGCTGCAATGCCAACTAAATCCAAGAATAAAATAAACATAATAAAGTTATAGATTACATTGATTTGGAAAAATGTTGAATAAAAAATGAATAAATTACCTTTTATAGATATTAAGAAAAATTTGAATTTCTTTTATTGTTAAAACATTTCAGAAAATGGACACAGGGAGATACTGGTCTGAAACACTGACATTATTTGCCTTTCCAAGAGTTTGTTCATTATTTTTATCTTGATATTTGTCAGCTGTCCACATTATAATTCTATATTTTGACACTGTTTCATTTTGTTTCTAAATAATGTATGACAGTTCATGTTTTATATGCGCCTAACAAAGTACTTTTTACTTTTGACATAATATATTTTAATAATAAAGAGTTAGGGTCAGGTGGGTATAGAAGAGGGGTAGGGACACCCTAAATGATTCCTTAAGTACGCCCTTGTCAGTTTCTAAAGAAAGACAACCCAAGAATCAGACCATACTTGTGTCCTTGTGGCAGATCGGACACTCGCCACCAGATTCAACTCAATAGCTGGAATTTCCCACTTAGGAGATGAACAGGAACGCACCAATAATGGAACAAGAAGACAAGCTGCTTACTGTCAAACTGGACTTCATCATCATCATCCTCTTCGCTTGCCAAACTAAACAGACTTATGTTCGTCTCAACCTCGTGTCTACTGATGGAGTTGATGTTTCGGTGAAGCAAAAGGTTACTGCCACTTCCAGAACAGTCCTCCAACAGCTCACGTCCCTTGGTCGATGTTGAACTGTACATTTTTAGTGTGGGGGGGAAAAATAATGACTAGACAAAACTAAGTGCTTTTTTAAAAACGTGACCAAAATCACAACAGCTAACCCATATCAGCAAGTGAAGCGTCGAGCCTCACGTTAAATCCCAGTTTCTGACGAGTTTACGTAGTCCTAAAAATGTCCAAAGAAAGCTCACAAGTCCATATGGTGTGTCAGTGACAACGAACGGCCATGCCTAATGTTGCATTCAAGTGCTGCTCGGGTGGTCCAAGTTTCCGAGTTGGGAAGTCGTTCTTCCAACTTCAGTGTGTTCATGTGATTTCAGTTCAGAAAGTCTGAATGTTGTAACAATAGCACAAAAAAGCGTTAAAGGTACGAAGAAGAAGATCAGGGAAATGTTACTGTTAAAAGTTATATTTGAGCAAAACTGAATTAATTAAAAGTATGTTAGCATTAACAAAACATATTTTGGACCCCATTTGATGACGGTTATGACGTCAGGTCGGGAAGTCGGGCACCTAATTCTTTTCCGAGTTTCCGAGTTGTTGTTCCGACTTGAGCAGGTGTTCATGTGCATTTTACAACTCGGAAACTCGTTTTTCCAATGTGTCCGACATCACCTGAATGCAGCATTACCAGCAGCAGTAAAAAAAAAAAAAAAGTTAGGGACCGTCAAACAATGTTGGTGTTTGACTTCACCTGATCAACACAAAAGAAAAATGGTTTGACGATTCATAAAATCAACACAAGTTAGACAACACGTGTCGCAATGCAAATTTAACTGTTTAATCGCAAATTGTAAAAAAGACCATAAAACAAAGAGTGAAGTGTACGTTTTGTTCACTACAAGACAACTGCACATGCGCCCTAACCTCTCCATGGTCAAGATGTAACACTATGACGATTTAGGCAACACTTTAACCCTACTTTTTTACGTGTAGCAATTTTATTTGTTTGTGTTTTTATCACTCATGTATTTTGTGTGTGTTTAGTGTGGTTACTCTTTTACGGTCTCAACAGTTTATATCGGTATCTTTATTAGTCAGACTGCGCAGTTTCGCGCAACAGTGGTGTTTGAGAACAGTCTGCGTCCTCGCGCGGTACTTGTGCACATTGTGTTTACAAATCCTAACGTGATGTTGTGAAGCGGTTGCACCTAAATGTTGTTACTTACCACCAGGTTAATACAAACTTGTCCATGTGCATGAACGGCTACGTGTTAGCTGGTTTAAAAGCCCGACTCTGTTTAAAAGTTATTTTTATTTCACTGACAAAACCTGAATGAATTCCTCGTGTTGCCTTTCGGCCCTTGAAGATGTCTGATGCTTGGTAAGTTAGCTGCCAAGGTATTTATTCAGCTTGCCTGCAAATGTTTGTTTTTCACACTGTAGTGGCATTCCTTCAGAAAGTTTGAGCCTTTACATTTAAAACATACGTGTTTGTTATTCTCTAGTCAAGTTTAACACTGAGTTAAACATTCTGAACAATAACATTTGAATGCTGTCAAAATGAACTTGTATTTTCAGATTGTGGACCTTACACACACTATGCACATTTAAATGTTATACAGTCTGGTTACAATGTAGGCACACACCTTTTCATTGGTCATTAACGTAACGTCACTCTACCTTAAAATGCATTTGATGTAATTGTTTATTGCAGTGTCTTAAGTCCACTCAATCTGCTTAGACACAATTTCTCCAGCTGGTATTTACTTTGGCAGAACTTCCTTGGTGCCTGACATTTCCACTGTAATCATGTACTTATCATAGACCAGATCACACTGAGTTTGAGGAGATGCTTACATACTCTTTTCTATCCAGTTGTTTCTAATATTTGTTTTCTGCGATATGAATATAAAGTTATTGCGTTGCCTGCTTATTTTCTTCTCAGCAGCTCTGAACCTGCTAAAGCCATCAAGGCCATTGACAAGCACTCGGTGCATCAGATCTGCTCAGGACAGGTGGTGCTGACTTTGGCCACCGCTGTCAAAGAGCTGGTGGAGAACAGCATCGATGCGGGGGCCACTAACGTTGGTAACTATTGATGCAAACAAGGGAATGCATTTGCAAGAACCAAACAATACCATATTGTATCAGGATACAGGGGCAATTAAATATATTTCTATTTATATATTTGTTTTGCATTTCCTCCCTTTTCTTAGGTCTGTTCTTCAGTTTTCACACTTTCCTTCAGATTTTGTTAAAGTGAAAGTGTCTCATATTGAAGAAAGAATAGCACACTGCTAATGTAATGGTCATGATTTAACTTATCACAAAATCAAATCACTCATAAATCATTCTTTGCATGCAATCTCTTGATTAAAAGTTTATAGTTTTTTTTTCTAATTCTACAATTCACTTAGCAGTGAACAACCCCTACACACAGTTGAACACATCTAAACAGCTGTGACAGGGTGATCTCTGTTTGTCAATAAGGTTTATATCCCTTCTTTCACCAATAAGAGCTACAGCCGTAAAATGCTGGAAACATAATCATCCTGTCGTCGTTAAATAACATGGGGCCAACACTTACAGGCACAGTAAAATAAAGAAATGTGTTAGAATTGAAAAGCAGTATCACATTGTCTCCTCTTTCAGATGTGAGGCTGAAGGAGTGTGGAGCTGAACTAGTGGAAGTGTCAGACAACGGCAAAGGAGTTGAAGAAGCTAACTTTGAAGCATTGAGTGAGTGGCAGCATTCTTATTATCAAATTTGTCTGTAGAGTTATTCCTGTTCTTTGTGCTGAGAGTGAAACTTGGTCTGTCTGTTCCACAGCTTTAAAGCATCACACATCAAAGCTTCGGGACTTTTCTGATCTCATCCATGTGGAAACGTTTGGTTTCAGAGGTGAAGCTCTCAGCTCTTTATGTGCTCTGAGGTAAAACACATTAAACAGCCTCTTTCATTTGATCTATAAGATTAGATTACTCCTCACCTGCTTAAATCCCTTCTGCCTTGCTTGCTGCAGTGACCTGGGTGTGGTGACGTGTCACGAGTCTAGCCATGTCGGGACCAAGCTTGTGTTTGACCATAAAGGCCACGTGGTGCAGCAGTCGCCTCACCCCCGGCAGCAAGGCACCACCGTCAGCCTGCAGCAGCTCTTCTACACCCTGCCTGTTCGACACAAGGAGTTCCATCGTAACATCAAGAAGGTCACTGAAGAATCATTGTTCTGTTTCTCAGCAGTCACAACAAATCACAGACATTTAATGTCAAGAATTTCATTGCTTTTTTAATAATAATAATAATAACTTATCCTTTATTAATCCCGCAAGGGGAAATTCAGTTTTACACTCTGTCTATTGAACATGCTACACACACATGCACAAACAGGATCCTATGGACATGCATTAATGGAGAGGTGTCAGAGTGAGGGAGCTGCCCACAGCGAGCACTCCAGATCAGTTTTGGGGTTCGGTGTCTTGCTCAAGGGCACCTCGGCAGTGCTCAGGAAGTGGACTGGCACCTCTCCAGCTACCAGACCAACTTCCAGACTTGGCCCGTGCCGGGACTTGAACCGGCGACCCTCCGATTCCCAACCCAAGTCCCTACAGACTGACCATTTTTCCTACTTTCTTGTTTTCTTGCAACAACTTTATGCTTACTTGGGATTAGTTATCTGTGAAAGTGATTATTCATTTATTATATATTATTAAACTGTAAAAGAGAGGGTGTAGTTGTTGTCAGCTGGGGAACCAAGAAGTGGTACATATCAGATTGTCAATGGCAACATTTTTTTGTTTGTTTTTCAATGATCATTTGTCCCTTATTGTTTTCTTAAAGGTTTGACTTCCTGACCCCATTTTGTAATAGTTCTTTTTTTTTTTTTTTTTTTTAAGATTTATTTTTGGCCTTTCTGTGCCTCTAATGTAGAGATAGGACAGTGGATAGAGTTGGAAATCGGGGAGAGAGAGAGAGTAGGGAACGATGCATGGAAAGGAGCCACAGGTGGGATTCAAACCTGGGCCGCCCGCCTAAAGGAGCGAAGCCTCCATACATGGGGAGCGTGCACTATGCACCGCACCACCAGCACCCCATTTTGTAATAGTTTTAAAGTCCCCATGAAATTTTGAGAGTATCCAACTGCCGTGCCATGACTTTAATACTTAATATTTATCTTTTTTTCTGTATTTTTTTAGGAGTACGCCAAAATGATACATGTCCTGCAGTCCTACTGTATCATCTCCACAGGAGTGCGGATCACTTGCTCCAACCAGAACGGGCAGGGAAAGCGCAGCACGGTCCTCAGCACCGGCGGCAGCCAGAGCATGAGAGACAACATAGGAGCCATATTTGGACCCAAACAGGTTTGAAACTCTCTCCGTTCACAGGTGTCTTAATGGTTTGATTTATTTATGGAACAAAGAATAGAGTAGAATAGATGTTTATTTCCACCTGCACAGGTACAGGACAGTACAGGTACATTGGAATTCTTGTGTGTTTCTCCCTGAGTCAGCTTCTACAAAAAAGTTAAAATGATATATAAAATAGAATAGCATTATAAGAAAAAAAGAGTAGAAAAGTACAAATAAAACAAATAAATAACTTATAGTAACAGCTAAGTTAATTAAAATAAAATGTACAGAAGCTATACACTGTATTAAAGCAAAGATATAATACAAACAATAACAAAGGGGAACACTGTACAATGAAATGAAAATATGAATATGTTTTCTTGTCGGAGGTGTCGACAGTATGTCACTAGAACAAATCTTTTTCTTTATTATTAATGGTTGGATTTATTAATGTGCTTTTTTGGCATTTGAGTAATTCACCAGTTTTCAAAGTCAATTTGTTTGACTTGTTTGGTAAATTCAGTGTTGGAATTTAAATGTTTATTGTTTCTTCTGCAGCTACAGAGTCTGCTGCCTTTTCAGCAAGTGTCTCCGACAGAAAATGTTATCGAGGAATATGGACTCAAAGAGGCAGAGCTCCCAAAACAACTGTTTTCGTGAGTCACACCATTTTCTATAATACATGAACATGCCTTCTCTGAAAACAAAGGACGTCTTTTATTATAAATGTAAAACTGTTTTGGTAGCATCACAGGGTTTGTGTCCCGAGGAGACCATGGTGTTGGGCGGAGTGCCACAGACAGACAGTTCTTTTTCATAAACAACCGGCCATGTGATCCTCTTAAGGTAAACATCCAGCACTCTATAATGAACAGGTAGTTTGTAAGCAGCCTTCAGGACCATTTGTAATTTGTTGTTGTCATATGCAGGTGACCAAGCTTGTGAATGAAGTGTATCATATGTACAACAGACATCAGTATCCATTTGTGGCTTTGAACATAGCTGTTGCCTCTGGTGAGAAAATCATCTCAAGTTATTTCTAAAAGACTCAGCATTTTTTTTGTCCTACATGAACTTTTTGTTCTGTATTTTTCTTATTTCAGAGTGTGTGGATGTGAACGTGACCCCGGACAAACGACAGGTTTTCCTTCAGGAGGAGAAACTCCTGCTGGCTATTCTTAAGACCTCTCTTATTAACATGTACGAGGCCGGAGTCAACAAAATCAGCCTGAACTTTACACCCATGCCAGGCACCAGTAAGAACATAGCATTGCACCCCCCCCTCCCCTTTCTTCTATTTATTTATTTATTTTCATCACTATTATTTCTCTAAATAATTCTCCTTTTTCTTTCCTTCCTTTCTTCTCTTTATACTATCTGACCTTTATTTATTTATTTTTATTGTTTTATATATATATATTGCTTTACATTTTGTGTTTTTTGGACACATATTTGCAGTGTATGTTGTAAACAAATGTACATTGATGTTGCTAATTGAAAAACTGTTAAACAAAAAAGAACATATCATTGCATTTAACCCACTAAACAACACATGGGGTATTTATATGGTTATGTAGCCTGACAGGTTTTTTTTTTCCATGAGAAATAGTGTGTTTTATTCTAGTGCTTTTTTTTAACACTTGCCATTTATTTTCTCTAGAAACAACGTCTGCCTCTGATATCTGTCAGGTTGTGATGCCTAATGAAAACATGCAAGAACGTGGAGCCGACAAGGAGTCAGTGGTTCAGAGCCCAAAGTCATCTCTAAACCTGGCCGGGCTCAAAGCTGCTTTTTCAAGTCACCACAGCTCCAGTTTTGGGAACAAGTCGAGTGGAGCGAAAGCTTCCAGCTGTGGTCCAACACAGAAAACTTTGCAGACTTTTTTCAAGGGCTCTGTCCAAACTTCTACCTGTGGTTCAAGTTCAAAATCTCCTTTGAAATCCACAGTAGACCCAGCTCAATGCTCGCCAGGGGGGAAGTCGGTGCTGGATGGGTTCAAATATGGAAAGATGTCAGTCGGTGCTGGAGATTCTGAAAAAGACAGTGCTGTCAGTGACCCTCATAGACAGTCTCCTGAACCATACACCAACACCGCCACTGTAAAAAATGAAACATTTGAAGAAACAATCGACCAAACTCACTCTGTCTCTGAAGACCTGGAGGTACAGATCGAGCCTTGCACTTCAAAGGACTCGTCCATAAGCCCAGATGCAAAGAGGGCCAGGACAGAGGAACCACATCTGGCTAAAGAACCCAAATCAAACAGTCTTTCAAACCGTTCAGAGCGGTCCTCCTCCTCCACAGTGGATGCTCCAGTTTCCCTGCAGAGGAGGACAGTACTGCTCCAGTTCTCTTTCCAGGAGCTGGTGGGAAAGCTGAAGAGGTTACAGGACCAACAGAAACAGAGGAGCAACACAGATCTGTGCTACAGACGCTTCAGGGCCAAGATCAACCCCGGAGAAAACCAAAGTGCAGAAGAAGAGCTCAGTAAAGAGATCAGGTAGAAATCTAATCATATAACTAGTACTGGTTAAACTTCCTGCTAAGATTAAAGATTCCTTAACAGAAGATGATCTTTGTTTCAGTAAAGACATGTTCAAACAAATGGAGATCATCGGTCAGTTTAACCTCGGCTTCATCATCACCAAACTCAACTCTGACATCTTCATGATTGACCAGCATGCAACAGACGAGAAATACAACTTTGAGATGCTGCAGCAGCACAACGTGCTTCAAGGACAGAAACTCATAGTGTAAGAATCTCAAACTGCTTGTTCAATTTACCTTTATAATTTCAGAAATGGCTCGTTACTGATCTGCTTTTTTTCTTGTAATTTTAGCCCTCAGAAGCTCCACCTTACGGCTGTGAGTGAAAATATACTGATGGAGAATATAGAGATATTCAGGAAGAACGGCTTTGAATTTCTAATCGATGAAGACGGTATGATCTGATTTAATATCCAGCTTGAAACAGTTATTTTACATTTTGAAGATAAGAAATATTAAAGTAACTTTTTTTTTTATTATTCTGACTGCAGCTCCGGTGATGGAGCGGGTTAAACTGGTGTCTCTGCCCACCAGTAGAAACTGGACGTTTGGCCCACCTGACATCGAGGAGCTCATCTTCATGTTGAGTGACAGCCCAGGAGTCATGTGTCGACCGTCGCGCGTCAGGCAGATGTTTGCCTCCAGAGCGTGTCGAAAATCTGTGAGTTCACACTCATTTCACAAATATTCTATTCTAATAAAAGTTATACTTATTTGTAGGGTAACTCACAATTCAATACCATACGATGCGATACACAATACACGATATATTATGTTGCCCATAATAAGGATAATATCACAATAAAGCGATTCTGGGATAATTGATATTTTGCTAAACATAATGATGATTAAATGGTATTG
Source organism: Labrus bergylta (assembly GCF_963930695.1). NCBI lineage: Eukaryota > Metazoa > Chordata > Actinopteri > Labriformes > Labridae > Labrus > Labrus bergylta. Next base: position 21,045,081 of record NC_089215.1, on the reverse strand, counting down.
TGAAGAATTAATCTTTTCACTGTAGTTTGCAGTCAGTTTCACCTCTTATTATGCTTCAAATCTTTACTTCTGTTCACTGCTGTCAGACATTATCCAGCTGTCTTCCTTTCATTTATCTAACCCTCTGTCTACTTATTTTTTGTCCAATTAACTTCAGTTTGCATTACCATTATTAAATTAACAAGCGCCACCGTGAGGAGTCATGAGGTAGTGACAGGATGAGTCAAATTAGCAGAGAAATCTCTCCAGAGTGCCATTTTCTTTCTTTTTTGAAAGATTAAAATGTCTATGAATTGGCACCAGTGATTCGATTAATGTATCACACGAGTCAGGACTGCATCAATATTATGTCCCATCCCTAGAGTGTAGATATCTTAAAAAAAGACTTTGTTGAAAATAAACATTGGCTGAAATAAAAGGATAGAAGTCTAAAATGTAAATGATCTGAAATGTAATTTACTTTTTCAAATAAGTGAAATTAGTTTTGTTGAACAGGTATTTAAATACTGTTACTTTTGTCCTGATACATAATCTTTTGTTTTGCTGATGCTCATCTTCAGGTGATGATTGGCACTGCTCTAAGCGTCAGTGAGATGAAGAAACTTCTGGTTCACATGGGGGAGATTGAACATCCATGGAACTGTCCTCACGGCAGGCCCACCATGAGACACCTCGCCAACCTGGACATGATCTCATCCGACTGAGCACCTTTAGGATGGACCTGTTGAAGAGTGTTACTTGTCTTACACTGTCATTCCACTTTATTTCTGTTAAACAAAACCAGTGACTGAATGTTTACTGTCTTTTTTTTTTTACAATACAATGTTCAAATTAGTTCTGATTTTATTTGTATTTTGAATCCCAACAGTTTTTAGTTTGACACCTCATTACTGAGGGAAATAAATAAGCTATTTTTCAACATGTGCTGAAACTATCTGCTATTTTTACTGTTAAATGTAGTGCTGAAAGAAGAATTGAGATGCTTCACTTGATTTAAACTACTACAGCTGTTTTACACTGTCAATTATTAGCAGTAAATTTGCCTCAATTATCTAAAGATAAACCTAATCTGTTTAGTTGTGTAGTATTGTGCTGCAGATGTTTCTGCTGCATTGTAGGGGGCGGGGGAACAAAATTCGCGGTTTTCACCGGTCAAGATTAGTTGTGATATATATATATATTTTAATTTTTTGGGGGGCTTTTTATGCCACCATTCGGACAGACCAGGGTAGGAAATCAAGAAGAGAGTGGGGAATGACATGCTGGAGACGCTATGGATCATGGCCTCCGAACCTCCGCCGGGCCAGCACCGTCTCAGCACCGCCTCACCTATTTCTAACATTAGGAATTGTCTAAAGCTGCCAGCAAAGAAAAGTGAATAAAAAAACATCTTCCTCTTCGCTTTGGTGGTGTAGAGTGAATAAAAACTGATGTAAAATCTAGCATGGTCTACTGCTTGAGCAACACTTGACTATTTTGTAGTAACAGAATGACGGTAATACCCTTTTTGGCTGACTAAGGTTTCCGTAGCTCGGCGTCCCTTTCCGTTGCTATGGAGACATGGTTGACACGAGATTACTATATGGCGAAAAATGACACACAGAAAGGAAAAGAAGAAATGTGCGATGAAAGGAGAGACACAAAGAGCACAGGAGAGGAGAGAAAAGAAAAGGTCGTCGAGCAGATTTGAAGGTTTGAATTCAGCGGAGGAGGAACAGCCCGAGAAACACGATATTCATGAACTCCCCTCCCTTATTAACTTAACTGTGCAGAGGTGAACTACAACTCACAACAGTAACGTTACTAAGTTGTTTTTGTATAGTCACATCATGGTTAATAATATCCTGTCCTGTGTGTCACTGTCAGATATGAAGGGGAAACCTGTGAAGGACAGTTTCATGGAGAAGGGCTCGCTTGTTTTGAAGGAGGACATTTGTACAAGGTAGCCTAAATGTTTATAACACCATAAATTAAAGAAAGACAAGTTTGATTTTACACTTAAGACACTAAATGCATACTTTATGACTGTTTTAACCTACAGTATAACATTTAGCGAATTATGATTTGCTTATAGGTTCATAAAAATGTAACAAGTATTGACACTATAACTTTAATAAGAATAAAAATATACAAATTATTAGATATTTCAATGGCTAGCCTACATATTATACATCATTATTATTTGAAACTACATTATGCTTGTTTCTAATGTTTATTTACATGTAACTGGTTGTGGAAAGAAAAAATATATAACATATAAATCTGTTCCTCAAATGCAATGAAATGAATTCTGCAAACGCACCAGAAATGTGTATCAACTTTTCATTTTGCATGACTATGAACAAAACTACATATTTAAGTCACTGCTTGTTGTTTCTAAAGGGGATGTTTGCCAAGGGACTCATGGATGGACGAGGTGTGTTCACATGGGCAGGTGGCGTGAAATATGAGGTAGGGCACAGAAATGAGAAATGCCGCTATTATAAGCTTAATGATTTACATTTTAAAGTGCCGTCTGTGTAGGTCCTCAGTCATCCAGGTCATGGTAAATTTGAAGCTTGATCCAGAGGCAACTGGACTTGGTTGAAGATCTTGAAGATGTGACCCCCAACGACCCACAGATGACTTGGAGGAGTTAATGACTCTAAGTTAATGACTCTCATGTGAGTCATCCTTGATCATGCTCATGATCCACAGAGGCTCACATTTCTAGCTCGGTCCCCCAGTTAGTTTAGTCCAGTTGCCTTTGGATCAAGCTTAGAATTGAAGTGCTTTTTATACATCACATTTAAAAACATGCATCCTGTATGTTAAAAACAGAACTTCAGCAGGATGATAACATTTGAAAAATTATAACATGAGAAGGTTGATATGGGTTGATAAAGCATGAGGTAAATTTCTTATCCCAACAGGGAGAATTTGTCTGCAACCAGCCCCTGGGTGAGGGCACCTACACCTGGCCTGACGGCAGCTCCTATAAGGGGGAGGTATATTATGGTATACGCCATGGGACTGGAACTTACACATGTGCAACAAACAGAGTGTCATACATAGGGCAGTGGGACCAAGGCAAGAGGCATGGAAAGGTGCGATCCACTCATTTACATCTTTATTTTCTTTCTTTTGGAGTTTTATATTTAAATTGCTTATCTTTGTGTTAGGGTGAAGTGTATTACAACCGGGATAAGACATCTTGGTACAAAGGAGACTGGGTGAAGAACAACAGAGAGGGATGTGGAGTGAGATGGTATGTTTTGATTACTTGTGTACATGACCTCATCTGCAGCATGAGCATGTATTCAGAGGGTACATCTGTGTTTCACCGGCAGCTACCCCTCTGGTAACATTTACTCTGGTGAGTGGAAGAACAACCTGAGACATGGGGAAGGCAAGATGAGGTGGACACAACTGGGAGAGGAGTATGTTGGGATGTGGCAGAATGGAATCCAGGTTTGAATTCACACACAGAGTTATCATGTTGTATTGAAAATGACCCCAATCCAAAAGTCCCTCAATACAAACAAAAGCGAGATAAGATTGTTGTGAATGGAGTGAGCACTATTCTCTTGCAGCATGGACGAGGCACACACACCTGGATCCTTAGGCGAGCAGATGGATCCCAGTACACCCAGAGCAACCAGTACACTGGGGACTTTGTTCATGGTCAGAGGCACGGGCAGGGGGCCTTCAAATACGCTGGTGGAGCCATCTATGAAGGAGAATGGAGGGACAATAAAAAGCATGGGAAGGTGAGTCAATATGCTCACATACAAACATTTCAGGAATTTGTATTTTTTTTTTTTTTTTAAATGTTGAGTTTTAAGATATTGTTTATCCAGAAATACATCACTGTCAAAAAAAACGAAAAAAAAAAAAAAAGTGCAATACTCCTATTATTATTAGTTATTAGTATTACACATTAAAAAAACATATGCAAGCAGCTAAATCTGCACGTTGCACTTTGACACCCTGGACACTTTACACTGTTTACATTATTCTACATTTTGTATATTCAAATATTTCTTTTTTTAATTTTACATTATATTTCTACATTACTGTATATTTATGTGTATTAGTAATTTGAGTGTTTATTGCATGGCCTTGTGGAACAGTCTTTACATTTCACTGCACATCTGCATGAGCATGTGACAAATACAAATCTTGAATCTTGAATCTAAACTATTTTCCTTCTGTTTATGTCAGTAAAGTATCAGAACATCTGAATGCAATGTGTTGCTTATGTTTCACAGGGAAAATTCACATATAAGGATGGGCGTGTTTTTGAAGGAGAGTTTGTGAACGATCAGATGATGACAGATATCGTGAATGGAAAAAGAGCTCCCACCCCTTTTTGTGGTAAGCAGACACAATACATGAGCTCTATTTGAAAAAAATGCTCAGCCTCTCATGAAGGAGAGCATTCATAGTTTCAGAGTCTGGTACCAAAAGCTTACAATCCTTAATCTTGTTTTAAGGTCCGTCCCCCCTGCCAGGCGCTGATTCCACGATCTTAGGACCAGACATGGCTCTGAACATTCATCGTCTTCTGGAGAATATCCCAGAGAGAAACAGTGAAGCTGAGCGGGGACAGGTCAGGTCTCTCCTCACCCCCCTTTAATATATCATGTGTGACCTTTTTTCCATTTCCTAATTTTCACCAAAGAAACTTAAAAAAGAAGGAAGGGTCATATTGTCTGATTGCTGCTCTGTTGCCAGACTTTAGCTCTGCTTATATTGAAGTTAATGGAGAACAAAAATCCCACTTTTAAACTTCATATCTGTGTTTATTCAGATTACAATGAACATTTTTTTTAAAAAGCATGTTGTTCAAAAAAATGTTTTTGTTAATGTGCAAATGATTCTTCTTGTTATTGACATATTTATTGATCGAAAAAGACCAAGTACTTTGAGTTTTCTGTTGTATCACTACACTGATTTACACAAGTCTTATCCCCAAGGTACTTTTATTGTTCCATTTATGGTCTTAAATGGTCACGATTTACAATTTTGCTTTAGCTGTCTTGGAGGAAACAAGGGTTCATTAGAGTCAAAGGTAACTGCTGCAGGGTCTCTCAGATTCATTACAAAGAAAAACATATTTAAACATAATCAGACAACCCTAAAGACAGATTGCTCTGCATTACTTAATGTGTTTTATTCTCTCAGTAAGATGTGAAACCACAAGGACATTGTGGGTCATAGTGGTACTTGCCACGTCTGTTGTTGAAGAAGAGGCAGCACAGACAATGCACAATGCAATGACCCTTCCTCCACTTCAGTTTAGTTCATTCAACAGTAACATTATGCTATTAACATGGCAGAGTTATTCAAAAAGACTTTTTTTGTAGTCCCTGCCCAAGATGGCGGAAAAAAAAGTACCTAAAATACATCAAATGAAGACAAACCAAAGCAGAGCATTCACTCTAAAGACTGGGTTTAAAAGTTGGTTAAAATAAGTTGAAGCAGAAGAAGTGTAAATGCGTCTTAAACAAACATTTCATCCACTTTATTTTCCCTGTTGTGTTTCTGAGCTGATTGTGCGTCTCATGTGTAACAGGTGGAGTTTGTGGTGCTGATGCTGGCCACAGAGCTCAGGTCAGTGTACAGTTTCTACAGCAGACTCGGCCAGGCTCACTCTGCTGATAACACCTTCCTGCTGACCCGCCTGCAGCTCTGGCGTCTGCTCAAAGACTGTTACATTCACCATCGAGGCATCACTCTGACACAGATCGACCGTTTGATCAGAGGTGAGAGGTACTCTTTAACTCTCCTCTTTAATTCTCTTTGTTCGCTGACAGGGCAGACAAAGCTTCACACTTACAGTATGTTGTTTTTACTCCCTGTGTGTCTAAACAGATTTCAGTGCATTAGGGCCACACTCTCCTTTCACTCCCATTCTTCTTCATGGGCTCCTCAGCTGTCTCGTGGTTGTGTCCTACCACATCTACCATAAGGAAATGATGTAAGGAACTATTACAAATCTTTGCCTGTAGGAGAAATGTTTGTATCTCTTGTCTAGATAAAACATCTTATCTAGACATTGCTGGTCCCCAGAGGATGCATCCTTATTACTGTGGTGATCCCGTGGCTTTACTTCAGTGGTTATACAGTATAAGGCTATTATTTGTGAGTTTGAGGAGAAAACTAGATATTGTCTATCGGATTGACTGGACTTGTTGAACATATTTTATGTGTCCCTCAGGATAAATCCCAATAACTTTGTGTGTTGACCTTTTGTATTCAGTGTTGGAGAGGAGAAGTGAATTGTCTGTACAAAATAAGAACAAACTGGACAAGGTTGTTGAACCATGCAGCAAGTTAACTGGGAAGCAAATGTGCAGCATTTCTGACCTGACAGACCAGTAGACTCTGAATCTAGCCATCAAGATTACAAGGACTAAAAGAGGCATTACATCCTTTGTACCACTCAGCATTCAGCTGCTCAACAAGCTCTGATCATACATGAACTTAGCACTCTGCACTTTATTGAACTTGCTACTTTAAATCATGTGATGCTTCAATGATGTATATTGTGATTTGGTTTTTATGTGCTGTCCGGTATATGGTTACCTCGTCTTTTGTCACTTTTATTGTATTTTTATGCTCTCAGTGCTAGGCAAATCCCACGTAAAGTTTCCATTCATTCAGCAGCTGTGGAGGTCATAAAAGCTCCGACTGGGTCCTATATGTTGCTAGATTTGCTTTCATTGAAATATCAATACTGGGACAGAGAACAACTGAGGACACTATTAGAATAAAAGCTTTTGTTTATCACTGGTCATTTTTGGAGAAGACAAACATCCCTTCTTGTCTTTTTGCAGGTCGCAAAAGAACCTTCTGGCTGCCTGCTTTTCTAAACTGATGACAGACAACATCCTTCCTAATGCCAAGACTTTAAAAGGTGTGAACAATAATCTGTTGTAAAGTCCTGTGCACACACAAACTGCATGACAGAAACATGTTAACTGTGTGTGTGTGTGTGTGTGTGTGTGTGTGTGTGTGTGTGTGTGTGTGTGTGTGTGTGTGTGTGTGTGTGTGTGTGTGTGTGTGTGTGTGTGTGTGTGTGTGTGTGTGTGTGTGTGTGTGTGTGTGTGTGTGTGTGTGTGTGTGTGTGTGTGTGTGTGTGTGTGTGTGTGTGTGTGTGTTGTATTGGATGGTGTGTGTGTTGTATTGGATGGTGCAGGCTCCTTTTCTAAATGTGTTTTGAATCTATTTGTTTAGTTTTTTATATGTTTGTATTGTGTTTGTTTATTTTTGTTTTCTGTAAAGCACATTGAGTTTATGTTTGTTTGAAATGTCTTATAAAAATACAATTGAATTAAACTAATTTTAGAACTATGGAAAGAAAAAAAACAGGTATTTTATTTAGTGTAACAAGGTGTTAAAGTGCTAAAAAAAACATCTGAATAATGAATAAAAAACAATTAATAGTTTGTAAATAAAACCTTTACTCAATCTTTGCTTGATTTATTTTTATTTTGTATATATTTTGTCTGAGGGATAACACACATAAATATACAGTAATAACTGCACTTGTTAACTCCAGCTGTGTTTTTGCAGGCTTTCTGTTCAGGCAGCCAGACTGTGCAGTTGTGGCCTTGAACTACTTTCAGAAATGTTGGGAAATCTATCAGGCTTACTGCAAAGATTTCACAGCCCCCAGAGACGAGCAGACCATGACCTGCAGACACCTGCTGTGGATCTTCAAGGTGCAATGACTCGAACATGAAGATAGCCCTGTATAGAAATAGCTTCTTCCCATCATCAGTTTGAAGGCATAATGATGATTTGCACATTGCTACCCCATACAGGATCTCCATCTGCTGGACAACAACCTGACAGTCGAGAAATTACTGGAGATCATCACTTCAGAGAGCAATGACCCCAGCAACTATTCCTCCTGTCTGGATCTGGAGGTCCGTCTGGAGTGTTTACACCTAGACACACATGTTCCTTTTATGTATCCCCTCCCCCTCCGTTGAGTAACGTTTGTTGTTCCAACACTTCCTACATCAGATAACCTTCCTGGAGTTTTTTGAGGTGCTTCTGGGCTCTGCTGAGGTGAAGTGTCAGCAGGTTTGTGTCGGCCTGGAGGAGGAGGAGGGCCGATCATCGTTAAGTCCCGACACAGAGGCCATGAGAGACCTAAAGCTGGAGGCTGGAGAGAACATGGTAAAGACTACAAACAGCCCTTCCCAGCCCATCACAACCTCTCAAGGGTCTTTTATGGCCTTAAACCTTAAACAATTATTTGCAGTCAAATTGTTCTAGTGGAGGTTCATTTGTTTTTCTTTGAAATTAATCAAAAAGATACAAATATATGTTCAGATTTAAAATGTGCAAAAGTCTGAAGCCATTACAAACTTTGTTGTTTTAGGAGTTTTACTGTCAATCAATATTTTTTGTCTTTATGAAGTTACAAGCAGAAGGCAACAAGGCAGGCTTCTACAGAATTTATTGACTCAGCACATCTGAAACTCTTGAGAAGACATTCCTGATAAAGTTTTCCTCAGTAATCTTCTGGTTTATTATTCGTTGAATAGTTATATTTTAATCTCATCCTAGTCAGGAAAACCTGAAGGATCATCAGCTGCTGAAGAAGCCGAGAGTCGACCAGATGTCAAGACTGAAGAAAACAGCAAACTTCCGTCTGAAGGTTCATTTTTTTTTTATTATTCTTCTGGTTCTTTTAACTCATGTAGATGCATATTTGTATTATATTGTTTAACTGTTGAGGGATTTCATTTTCAAATAGTGACACATAATTTGTAGTCAGAAATAGATTTTATAAATTGGACTGAGAGACATAAACAAGTATAAGCTAGAAAGAACAATGTATGAAGTAATTATATAACATGTGACATATTTCCTCCTGTTCACTCAGACGAGCAGAGGAGTGAGGAAAAGAAGGCAAAGCAAACCAGAAGAGAGGAAGACAAAAGTCATGATCAGGAGCTTTGGAGACAGACAGTCCATCAGTTCTTCAACCACTTTTTCTTCCCGGCTTATGAACATGACCAGTTAGTGTCCAAAAACATGAAGGAAGAGACGCTCTGCAAGGAGAACTAGAGGAGGCATCGCTTTGGCCGAAGTCTAGGAGACAGCCAGGAAGTTCACTTCTACGAGTCCCAGCTAAGATGCAATATAAGACTCTGTACAAACATCTTCCTATCATCTAAGGCTGACTTAGCCAAAGCGTGAGCAGCCGTACTGGCTCAATGTTACAATGTTAACAGTTTGTTTTAAAAACCAAGCTCAGCTTCTTATGTTTAAATACATCCACCAGGGGGCATCTTTAAACCACGATCTAAAATCACCCCACTACTCAATGACTCACTGTGTTTCAGACACGATGTGTAATGAACTATTGTTCTGTGTTGTGCTACAGGTAGAAGAAGCATCAAGGCTCAGAAAAACCTAAATCAGCTCAGGAAGAAGCCAACTGTTACTTAAATGGACAATCTTTGAAATAAAGTGTTTAACAAAACAAACTGAGTGTGTGCTGGATTTGTGCTTTGAGGTAAAAGAAGAGCATTTGTCATTTTACTGTTGGAACTAAAACTTTAATAAACATCTTGTAAGACAAACTATTGTCCACTCATCTAAAATAAAAGAATAAAATCAGATATTGTAAGATACAAAAAGAGAGATTTAAAAAAAAAAAAAGAAACATTCTTAGCTACACTTTAGAGGGGCGGTGTAAAGACCATGAGGTCACTTGGACAGACAGACTGTCGTATCCGGTCCTTCAGGTCCGGGGTGAAGAGGAGCATTTCAGACTCAGCTGACTTGACCTGAAAGATCCAGAAACACAAAATAATAAAGTACGATTCAACAATGCAAGGAAATCGTATAAGTAATTGTCATTTTTGATCATGAGTTAAAAGAAAAACTATTTCAAAGTGAAAGTGAAAACAGCAATCACCTCCCCTGGAGATACACTACATCTGTTTGTCGGCTGGAGGTAACGCTCAAAGTCCAAACCGGTGATCTCCTGAAAGTAAGAAAACGTTTTTGTTTTAAAGCTAGATAAACCTTTTTAAAATTATTGGCATTCTAGAAAGGGTAGAAAATGTGTTTTACCTCGATAACTGAGCTGTCCGGAGTCTGACAAACAGAGTTCTGGGCCTCCACAGCAGGAGGAGGAGGGGAGGAGGTGGGTGGCTTGTTGGGAGTTTCACAGGGTGACAATGTGAAGCTCAGAGACGATGAGGGCTCAGGGGCCTCGGGGACCCGAAGAGGGGTTTTGCACAGAGAGAGGGAGAGTCTTGGAGAAAAAGCGAGCTCACTATTGACTGTGTCAGCTGGTTCTTCTTGCTCCACTACAAAAATAGATGGAAGTGGAGGCTCAGGTGTGGCCGTGCTTTCCTTCACAGAGACTGTTTCTGATTGGCTTGCTTCAGGCTGGGGGGCGACATCTGACAGAACTTCCCTGACGGGTGTGAAGCAGAGTGAGACATTTACAGAGTTCTTTCTGTTCTGAGACGACCGAGGAGTCCCTCTCTGAGACACTTGTGCTGGTGTTTGTTCCAGGGTGAGACAGAAGTGGGCGGGAGTGTGAGCGGGCCTAGCAGGAGAGGCGGCGGTGGCGGGAACAGGGGTCTGTGCCAGAGCCATGGATCGACGAGTGACTCTCCTGGGTGAGAGGAAGTTGGAGCAGGGCGAGGCCTGAGGGAGCACGGTGGCACTGAGACGACTGGATCTCCTCACTGAACCTACAGATATGATTATATGAATGACACAGTTTTAAGGTCGGAACATTGGAGCTGAAAAAAGGGGGGGAAAACAGCTAAATAAAAATCCTTCCCATACCTGGTAGTTTGGCTGGGCTCTCCACCTGGAAAAAGCCTCCATCAAACACCATGGTGTCAGCCTGGTTGGCCTCTGCTTGAGGCTCCTGAGATTTTTGACACAGGTTGTCGTCATTATTCCCAGCATCCTTTGCAGCTTTCTCTGCCTCAGCTGCCTGCTGCTTGGCTTTCATGGCTGCCTTGATGGCAGCCAGACGAGACTTAGCTGCTGCTTTGGTTCCTGAAGGCTTAGCAGGTGCAGCTGCCGGTTTCTGAGAAAAGACAGGAACAAATGATTCAAATTCACACTATGACACTAAAACTGAGTAAACGCACAATAACCTGCTTTCTTAAAGGTCCCATATTATGCTTTTTCTGGTTTTATATGCTCTTTAGTGTGTTTTCCAAGTGTCCTGTGCATGTTTAGGCACACCTATTTGCAAAAAGTCCGCGGAAACGCGGCTTCTCCTACGTCCTCCTGTTAGCTGTAGCATTAGCTGCATGTAACGCTCGGTTCTAGCCCCCCTCGATAAAAATTGTCAGTGTGAGATCACTGATCTAAGCCCATTGGCTCGTTGTGGCAAGCCCTGCAGCTCATGTTGCACGCCCATTAACTTCTGTAGCACGCCCACGATATGCTGTAGCCTGCCGTAGCACAGTAGTGCTAAGGTGCTAATGTTTATGCACCCGGCACTCGGAGCCAAAGTGGCTGAGTGACTGACCAATTACGGCAGAGCCGACAGGCCGACCAATCAGATCAGACTTAGACAGACTCTGACTGTCTACAATGGGTGTAACACCCGAGTCCCACTGTCTGTGATGTTTTCAGAGTCCTATCTTCAGTTTGTTTACATCGTTGGGACGGCCGGCTGACTCCTCCCCTCACGTATAAAAGTTGTTTAATTGAGGGACTAGAGAAAAGAAGAATAACATACTGTACTCACTGCTTAACTGTGTTTCTAGATCACGCTCATTTCAGGTAAATTTACATGCAGTGTGAAGATACCAGCATAATAAAGATCGCTAGCATTAGCATGCTAACACAACAATGCAGCGCGAGTTGTTTTGGTTTCATGCTGGTGCTCAAGGGCGACATCTGCTGGATGATTTTTTTTAAAAAAGCATTTAAAGCCTTTTAAAGCGAGCATCGGCTTACAATGAAGTTTAAAAAAAAAAGGTCTATTTTCCTCACCTTCACGACTTTCCTCTGTCTCGGTGGCGGCTTGTGCTCCTCCACCCACCCTCGGCTCTCTGCTTCTTTCAGAGCATCAAACTTCTTGTTGACGTCTTCTACCTGAAGAACGTTGTAAAACAAATACAATAATTATCCTCCAGCTTATCTTTTGTTTTGTGTCTGACACACCAAGTTGTTCCTCATTAATGAGGCGCTCACCTGGTAGTACACCATGTCCCAGAATCCCTGCAGGTCGGAGCAGGTTGTGATCTTCTCTCCTCGGCCCAGCTCGCAGTCATCCACCAGACCGCTGAACTGCTTAAAGCGCTCCTTCATCAGCAGCCTCGCCTGGCCGACGACTGTACGTATAGTGTCTCTCACTAAACAGACCAGAGCAAGAAATACATCACACACACAGTTCACCAACACGTTCTTAAATTAATAAGATACAGCCACACATTTAGGACGTCACTGTGCACACTCACTCTCCTCTGGGATGGATTCATCCTCCACTTTTGGCTCCCAGTGTTCACTCATCGTCGTCAGTCCGTTGGTCTCATTGGATATTTCTGACCTGAATCATCCACAATTAATAACAAAATAATCTTAAAACTTGGAATTGAATAAAAACACAAAAATAGTTGAACAAAGGGGTCTTGATGACTTTTGGCCACACCCCCCTTGGGGCTGTTAAGGTACTGCAGGTTGGCAATAGATGTGTTTCTCTTTTTTATTCCTTCAATGCTTTTTTCCTCACACTTGTAATGTGTAGGGATTATTTATATGCACTGCAGCATATTTATTGATGGTAATGAAATAAAAAGATACTGGTTAAAACGGCATCTTAGTCACACGTGCTGTGTGAGATGTTTAGGAAAACGTGTATTTAAATTTAAAAAAAAGATACGCTACCTGAAGTATGGAACGTCATGCTTGGATTCCAGCGAGCTAACTGGAGAGGGAGGGGCCGCTGTTGGAGATGAACGAGGAGGAGAGCGGCGAGGGGATTTAGGAGGGGACGGTTCGCTTGCCTCAGCCTGAGGCTCCTCGTTGAACGAGGGGGCTGCTGGGACATTGAAGCTGGAGCTGTACAGGAAGAATGGAAGTTTTAATCTTACAATCTTTAGTTTTTAAGTAGCCCGTCTGAAATAAACCTCCAGTACCCATATTGAGCTGGAATGAAACAAAAGAAGAACAGAAAAGCTCTCCAGTGTTCTAAATATCTTAACAAAACTGTTTAAAAATTAAAAGAGAGAGGGATATCACACACAAACACACCTCGGTGTGAGGAAAGCGTCCGCTGATCGCGGAGTAAGCGGCTCAAACTTAAAGGACGACAATCCATTGGGAGCCTGGAAGACAAAACCATCAGGAGCGAAAGAAGACGGTTCTTCTACGGGATCGACAGCCGGGACAGAGTCGAGCTGAGCTTCATCCACCATCATGTCCTCCTCCTCCTCAGGACAGGGTGCCGGGCTGGGCGGACATGGTTTCTCCTCAGGCTCCTGAATCTCAGGCTCCTACACAAGACCAAAACAGAACACTTATTAATTTACCGATCACATTTATTGTTTAGCACACATTTGTTAAAACTCAGAAACATGCTCACCTTAGGCTCAGCAGGCTGGGCTGCGTTGGTGACAGCTGCTGCATTAATAGAATGAGATACAGAGAAATGGTGTTAAGGGGTTAAATTACATCCAATCATTGCTCACTTCACAAAAAGGTGATACCAATTTTCACACTTTAGTCATTACCCCCTGAGTTCACTCTCTGGGTGGGACGTTTAAATGTTGTCCTGCTGGGTTGCAGGTCGTGAGACTTTTACAGAATCATAAACATTTTCATCAGTTCACCGCTTCTCTATGAATCAGGGACTGAAAAGACAACGGATTACGAAATAATGAGACTCAGGGCAGCAGTCTGGAGTTTAAAGATATTTGATCAAACTTTATCTACCATCAGATGAAACCCAAACATGAGCATTGACCTACATTAGTATTAGCTATATATACACACTATGAGCTAGGAAGTGGCATAAGGCTGTTTTTGATCAGCTCATGGTTTTATGAATATGTTCTTTACCTTTTATATACAACACAATGTCCCTTTAGATATTTACTCTCCACTACCTTTTTGCTTGTTGATCAACTGATCAGTCTGGATGACGTCAACAATTTGTCTGACAAACTTTATTTAAATGACATAACGTGAACTGATTTGTGCCAGATTTTATAACTGCACTTGAGCTTCCCACCCTGAGAGTGTGACATCAGTGGAAAATGGCCGCGGTGTGATTACGGTTAATTCAACAGCTCTTTTGAGAACATTATGTGGTTACCTTTACAGTTCCTTTTTCTGTCAGAAGGGGGAGCCAAAGGGTTGACAATCACTCTGCTTCCTGTGCTTCTAACATCTGAGTACAAGGAGACATTCAAAATGTTTTATCTTTTTTTTTCTGATGAGCTACAGAATCCGGCTGTTTTTAGTCAGTATCTCTGGTGACTTTAAAGTTTTATGCTTATGAAAAAAAAAAGTTCCTTCAATCGTAGCTGTGTCTCGGTGTGTACCTGCAGCCGTGTCCTTGGGTTTGTCTTTCACTGCCGGAGCAGCTGTAACAGGAGGCCTGCTGGCTGATCTGGAGGCTCGTACAACAGGCTCCACTACGGCAGGATGGCAGAGAGGCACAGATTGAGATGCAAATCAGGAAACACTATCGGGTGAAACCAACACGATAGCTAATCTACAGACCCAGTCAGGGGGCCAGGATTTCCTTCTCATTAGTTACCTGCACACACTTTGGTCTTGGTCGCAGGCGGCGCGGTCTTTGCAGTAACTGCCCGTGTCCGGTTCGATTTCTCCGCAGCAGGTTGAGCTACAGGAGGACCGAGAGGTTTTGATCTAATATTCAACAGAATTAGGGGCACTTCATTTAAAATAAAAAAAACAATCATTTACCTTTTCTTGAAGCATTTGGATCTTGCAGCTTCAGAGGCTGCAGAAAAACAAAGTGTATGTTAGCATCTGGTTTTAATAAAAGGTAATAAGAGAGCAGGTTTGTGAGGCATGCCAGATAAAGTTGTACCCTTTGCACTTCCTGCTGCTGCTTCATCGACCGGGTCACTCTGGTACTCTGGGGTGGAGCCATGTGTAACTTTGTCTGAAAGTAAAAAAAGTTGATCACATAGTCATTCAAATGTACCCAGCACCAGAGAGCTTTCATTCTTGTAATAACTCTTGTCACCATCTTTTGTAAATAGAGTAAACCAGTTCATTCCTCTCTCACCTCCTTAGTTCTGGTTGAGGCGCCTGGGACCAGGGGCAGAGAGCCAACGACAAAGGTGTCCTTAGGATGATAAACGCCGGTCTTGAAAACCCCTTTCCGCTCAAGTTCTCTCCTTTCTTTCTCCTTCTCCAGAGCTTTACGCTCCTTCCATCTCTCAAGCTGTTTCAGTCTCTCCTCTACAGCCACGTCTGCAGGGAAACAGGTGTGGGGGCACAAATAAGTAAAATTGTTGCATTCAAATACTACATTTTCCTATTGTACATCTTTTCAAAAGGAACACACTGATAGCTGCTGTAACCTGAAGAAGTAGGATCAGTGTAAATGTAGTTTTTTTTTATTTTAAAGATGCAATGGAAACTGACTCCTTACTTTTGGCAACTTTTGTCTTGTTCAGAGTCTTCTCCTGTATGATCGACATGTTGGCCATTGCGATGGAGGCATCCAGTGATGAGACGTCGAGCTCCGGGACCTGGTCAAGCTGTCTTCGAGAGTTCACAGCCCGGTCACGGTTCTCCTTCTGGGACTGAGACCTCCTGCGGGACAGTTTTACCCTCAGCATCGACACACTGGTGTCCCGCTGTCGCAGGTGAGCAAATCGAGAGTCCATGTTCAGGTATCTAGATTTAGCGGGGAGGTGAACAGAAGATGTGTCGTTAAGCAGCTGTTGAAAGTGCATAACTCTGGATGTACACGCATACAAATGAGAAACTAATCTCAACAGGGTGTTAAAATACGTTAAGAATCTTGAACCGAGGCTGGAATGAAAATAATGTGAGTTCTGATTGATAGGACTAAGTCTGAACTGTGACTTGCATCACTACACCCTTAACAACATAAAAACAAAAGACCTCATACAGAGATAGATACACACATTTGATGCAACAGTTCAAACACCAAACAAATATTTAAAGCTCCTCAGAAATGAACGTTTGATCCAGGATTAAGCTTTAAACTCAATTTCAGGATCTAATGGTGTACACAAGAGTGTTTCAGTCTGACTTCATTAACACATAGGACCCTGTAGCTCAGGTTTGAGGATAACTGTTCATATTCACTGAACTGTGGGCAGTCTTAACCAACTGGTATGGTAACTGGAACTCACTATTCAGGACTCCAACGTGTCCTAAAGGGCATTTACCACTCAGGACACTAAAAGAAGCAGGTTGTCTAAAAATTACATACAAGCAATCTACTTAAATATCCAAACTAAATGATCATACCCACCTCCGTTAACGCTTGATATAATAGTTTCATTTAAAGTCAAACTTCTTGAGTGTAAAGGAAACAGCGTTAACTCTGGAGGTGTGTCTCGTCTCTAGTTAAGGTTACAGATATTTGACGTCTGTATGTTATAGACACAATCAAAATACAGAAAACGTCGAGGCGAACTTATAGAGATAAAGTGGCCAACGATATGATTCACAAAACAATAACTAATAACGTTATAAAGATGGATTAAAACAGAAATGCCACATCTGGTACTAAATAGAGCTGTAATGTTTTCTAGGCCTTAATGTTTGTTTTCATTTCCACCACTCACTGGTATAAAGTTATCAAACTGGAGCCAGTAAAACTTCAACACGGTGAATTAACGACAGTGATGTAATGTTAACAGGTAACACAGTTAACTACACACGGTGAATTAACGACAGTGATGTAATGTTAACAGGTAACACAGTTAACTACACACGGTGAATTAACGACAGTGATGTAATGTTAACAGGTAACACAGTTAACTACACACGGTGAATTAACGACAGTGATGTAATGTTAACAGGTAACACAGTTAACTAAAGGAAGACACAAACTAACCGTTTAGTTACCTGCCAGATATCCTGTAAGGCTAATTAGCCCAAATATAATATAACATCCGTCTTACCTTTCTTTTATTCCTAAAACGACGTTAAACAAACAAGCTTCCTCTTCTTTGCGTCCAGAAAATAACAAAACTCACTGCACGACGGACGAGCTGAACTATTTCAGCCTGAACAACACAACAATCATGGCGGGTGAGGTTTGAAAATCTTCTTGGGCGACGCTGATTGGCTGGAAATCAGAGCGAGTGGTGAGCGCCGATTGGTTGTTGTTCTTCTTCTGATTGTTTTTGTGTGGCAGAATGATTTGATACTGCCCCCTAGTCTGGAATAGAGTAGTAGAGCCGTGTAAATTTAACACTTCGCAACAAGAAGCTTCCTCTGTTGAATTCGTCTCATGTTTTGTGATGTTTTTTTTATCCGTCACATCGTATTGATAGGGATGTTTATTCTCAATATAAGCTGATATTACAGTCTATGAAGCTGATATGTGTTTAATGGTTGTAACTATACAAAACCATCCAAATTATCATGGTTTTATTTATTATTATTGTCAAACATTTAAATCAGGGATGTCAGAGCTCTATTGGGTCGGGGGGGGTGGATTTGTTCAAATGAGACCTCAAGTGGGCCGGACTAATTTTGCCAACATCATTATAACTCAACACATAGATATATAGGCTAAGGTATGATTGTATAGAAAACTTTAACATTAACATTAAGCAGAGGGGTTAACTCTGTCATTGCAAACTGCATGTTGGCATATGGAAATGTTTAAATGTACCACATTACAGAAGACAACATCAATAATTATGTTTTGTTTGAGATTATTATATTATGTTTTAATATTGCTGTTCAAGGTTGTAGAAAGTTTGACACAGGTTATTCTACCTGCCCTGGGATCAGTGCATTAGAGAGACAGAGAGAGAGGGGGGGGGGGGAGAGAGAGAGAGAGAGAGAGAAAAGAGAGAGAGAGAGAGAGAGAGAGACAGAGAGAGAGAGAGAGAGAGACAGAGAGAGAGAGAGAGGGGGGGAGAGAGAGAGAGACAGAGAGGGGGGGGGGAAGAGAGAGAGAGAGAGAGAGAGAGAGAGGGGGGGGGGAGAGCGAGAGAGACAGAGAGGGGGGGAGAGAGAGAGAGAGAGAGACTCTTTAGATGTGTGTGTGTGTCAGGCCACAGCACAGTTTGCACTCGTTAAGGTTCATTACAGATAAAACCTGCTCACATGAATAAGTTGTCACAAACACACAGAGTGTCTTTGATGCATCTTCGGGTATTTTAGTGTGAGGCATTATAAAATGATAACATGTTTCCAAACCAACAGACTAGAATTGATCCTTCAGCGTTGATCACTGCAGTCTGATCAGCTCCGTGTGGAGTTCAACTTCTTCAACTAAGTAAACTCAGTTAAACGACATTTCATGAGTCTGGCTGTCCGTTCTTCTCCGTGTCCGCACTATCGTGATCTAACTCTGTCTCTGACTTTTTATGCGCCATCAATCTGTGTCATCTCCGTGCGCAATTCAAGGAAGCATTTTAGCGCTGCTCCTCGGTTAAACCAGCAGACCTCTGTATGATCGGACAGCCTGTGCGTGATATCGTTTTCAGATAAGAATGAAATGTTCAGTAATAGTTATATATTTACAGTCTGATGAAAGCTGGTGATAAAGGCGCAACAGCAGTCTACTGCATTTAGAAGTGATGCCACGCTGAAACTTTTAGATGATCAACACGTTCACCTCTGGGTGACCTAAAAATGAACCATCTGTAAATAAAATCAGTTATTATTCATTTTAATTTACTGTTTTTACAATAAGCAGAGGTAAAACTAGTCGGGAGATGCATCAGGCTCAACGTCTGGATGTGTGGAGACGGTCTGGGCCGTTACACAGGACAGAGATGATTGTTTTTTATTTGAACGAGCTGCTCTTTGTGGCTCACTCCATAGGAAGCTTTGTTATTATCAGCCAAACTTTTGTTTTCCATCAGTCAAGACAGGAGAAACTGCTAAGAAGTGTGCACAGAACCGAAGACCGCCAGGATGCGCGCGCAATGCAGCAGAGTAAAACTGAAGAAATATCGCTCCTTCGACCTCTCTTGAAAACCTGCATTCTGTGTCACCTGTCTCAGGTGTTCAGCCTGTTTTCTGATGTGATGTATTACCAGCGTAATGCAGGAGCAGCTCGTGATGCTCCCTGCTGAGAAAATAGTTCAAAGTGCCCCGTTTCATTAATATTCCTATCATGATATCAACCTTTACGTTGCTCATTATAGGTTTTAATACAATTCGGGGAAAATACGTATTACAAATATTTAATTTATAAAAAATCTCAAAATATTTTTCAATACATTTCCTCCTTCTTCCCAAAACGTCTAGTATGTCTGACATCCCTGATTTAAATTATTTTGTTTCTCTTTTTTCCACTCCAGTGCAAATTAATAAAATAAAATAAGCATAATTTCAAATTAGTTTTTTTTTTAACAAGTCTATCTTACTGGGAAGAGTATTTCTGACAGAGACTTGATTTTATCAGTTTTATTTGTTGTACAATCTGTGATTTACAGTCCTGGCAAAGCAAGAGGGCATATTGACAAATTGGATAAAATGTTTGGATGCCAATTATATATATATTTCATAGTTCTTTACAGTATTTTTCTCTGTTACTGAATATGTTAAAAATCATCTATCATTTCAAAACTTCAAACATTAAACTAGAATATCTAAGTTAGCCCTCAAATTACATCTTTGAATCTTTTCCTACTTTAGCAGCAGAATGATCACAACAAATCCCCACCTTGTAACAATCTTACACAGTGTATGTCTAGAACTTGATCTACTAGAATGCCATGATTTTGTTTGGGAAAAGGAGTCAGATGTCAGATGAAAATAATGGCTAGTACTAGTACTACATCTAAAACTATTTGCAGGTTGTCCTTAGCTTTTACTCGATGTGGATCTTTAACACAAAAAAAAGACATGTCTTACACTTGGTCAAATTACTTCTTAATTTATTTAAAGTAAGTGCAGTCCTTAATAAACTACAATACTTTTGAAATGATGACATCTTATTTGAAAACTATCTCTGATCATCAATGAACCTGGAGTTACTGTTCTGTGCGTGTTGTTTAAATTAACTTCAGACATTGTCATGATGTGTTCATTAAAAAAAAATGCATGAACAAACTGCTGAAAGAAATCGAATGCAAGAGTAAACAAAATTCTACAAATATGTACAAAGAAAAATGACAGAAAATAAAGTACATGTACAGTAAAAATCTGGATTTACACTTAATTACAAGAGAAAATTACAATTCTTATAGGTTAAATTAAAAAAAACTTGGTGAGAAAGCTTCTTTTTTTTTCTTATATTACAATGCAATTATTGCATTACACTGATGCTGTCATTGTACCCTGCAACAATGACAGTTTTTAGTGTGCCGAAACAGTCTGTGTGTCTGTTGCATCAGTCCAAGAAGAAGATGTTGTTGAACTGCGTCGCACAAAGCCTCTTAACCTCCTCTGCAGCGGGGAAAAGACAAAAGGGCATAAAGGGTGAGGCACCGATTAGGAATGGAGACATAAACATGGAGTATCTATTTTGGCCATAAGGACACAGTTTTACTCATACCCAGGGGGTGCAGACTCACCGTTAACTTCAATCAGATTTGCGTTTTTCTGATTCAAGATCACATACAGTTCTCTCTGGTCTGACTTCTTACCGACTACCCAGTAGTCTGTCATAGCTTTAACGATGATTTCTTCATCTTCATCCACCCTGGGAGACAGATAGAGTGTAATTAGCACCATCAAATAAGGGTAGTTATCACATTTACAGCATGTTTCTCACTGTATTTGTGGGCCACTCTTATTCAGCATTATGTATTTACCAACATGTACATCAACACGTCATACAAAAAGCCCTGACATTTGCATATTTCTGAACGTTTTCATCAAAAAATGACCGTCAGGCTGTTAAGTTACTGTATACAAAACACTACGTTTAAAGGGATACTTCACCTGTTGAAACATGAATCTGTATTGACATTGGGTCATATATGTAGTAGAAATGTGAAATACATGAAGTTGGTGCCTTTTTGACCAATAAAAGGCAGAAAGTGTCTTTTTGGCTCATGTGGATGAAAGACAACAACTCCCAGAATGCACAGCCCCCTCCTGTTCCTCCATCAGCCTCAACAGCTCGCCGCTATATCGCGACTCGTAGAGATAGCCACGAACATCTGATTAGATCACAAGACCTTCAAAACCCCCTTCATCCATATCAGTTTGAAGTTGAAACAGAGCCTGTTAGCATAGCTTCCAAGCAAGATGGTGGACGCTGCTTTTAGATTCTGGGCGTGAGGTCCCACCCACTGATCTGTAATAGGTCTGTAGCTTCACTGGGTCCCACCCCCCTATGGGCGGGTTGAAAACATGAGGAACTAGCGATGTCGTTTCACCCCCTCTAACCAAAGCAGCCTCCAATGATGCAAAATGACGATTTTTGCATCATCGGCGGCTCCTTTTCAGACAAGAAATACAGAGCTTTCCCATCTCAGGGGAAAATGAGGGCCGGATGCACGACCATTCAAAAATACTTTTAGGTTTCTAATGATACAAAGCTTAATGCAAATGGGTGAAGTATCCCTTTAACATTGAAAACACCCAAATATCTTATGACAGAAATAGCACTGTGGGTTTGCTTTGAGCTGAGGGCAGCATCTGCACATAAAGAGGAACTGATCTCGCTCCTGGAACAAATGATCCGTGTGTGCTCTATGTGTGGATGCCACAGCCACAGCATGCCCTGCAGACTGAAAACAGGGCTGTCACATGACGACTACAGTCTCATGACTGTTTGAATAGATAAGTGAGTTTACAAGATAGCCGGGGCATCACATTACTTATGAAAAAGACAAAACTGTTTTCAAATCATGTGAGAAAGGTTGAGGCTTCTTAGTTCAGCATATTTTCACACTCCACTTTTTTCTTTCTTTTAATTGGAAGCCACTGTGCTGATTTGTGGTCAGTCACTGTGAAAACTTGTAAATAAATGTCTGGAGGCATGTGGTGAAGATACAGATACAGCTACAGATTTAAAAAGCCTGCGTTCTCTGCGGCACCTGGCAAAGTCGCAGTTGATGTCTCCCAGGATCTTCATGAGGTCGGGATGGACGGAGGTGAGGCAGACGCTGGCGGTCTTCCTCATGTGGATGGTGCTCTTCTCCGCCAGGTTCATGTGGTTGAAGTAGATGAACTTAAACTGGGGCTCCTTTTCCGGCCTGAGGGGACAGAAAATGATCAATGCATTTGTTAATAAATGTAAATAAATGACACTCTGCTGTCCTCCTTGGTAAGGGGAATCATACAAGGAGTAATTACCACAGCTAACCTGACAACAGTGCTGTAATTGCTAGAAGAGTGTGTATGCATGCTGACTTCTATCTTTGCTGTTAATTTACAGTCCCAGAAGACCAAATCAGGGCAAAGGCATGAATGTGAGCTGAGGATTTTGGGACGTTATTATTTATTCAGAGGATTCTTCCGTAGCGTGATTAAAAAGGAGCCCATCACATTATCTGGGCCGGGGGAGTCCGGTCTTGGATTACAGGCGAGGACGTCTCCATAGCTAATGGCCAGGGTTTCAGGGACAGCAGACCAGGATGCAGGTCTGAGGCCTTTACAGCTACCCTGCTTGGGTTACATCTAAGTAGTGTGCCCCAATGATATCACATGGTGCCAGAGTGTCATCTATCACTGCCAGCCAGGCAGAGCTGCACACAAAAGGATTGTCTGCAAACTGATGACAAACAATAACAGAGATACTGTCACAGCTCTTTATGCTGCAGCTGCTCCGATTCTTCACCAGAATGCAACTAACGATTTTTTATTTACTATGGATAAATCTCTGGATTATTACCTCAATCCACAGATTGATCATTTGGATTTAAAAACAATGCCCATCACAGTTTCAGCACCCTCATAGTGATGTCATGAAATTGCTTCTTTTCTAACCAAGTATCTGACTTAATGTCAACATAAAAACATTTTTAGCGAATAAAACCAATAAAACAAGAACATTCGTCCAATAAAGAGGCTCCATTTGGGGATATTTGGCACATTTTACTTGAAAAATAATTGATTTAAGAAGTAGCTATACATATATAATAACTTTTATGTCTGTTGTGTATCCTTACTGTAATGAAAATATCAAACACTGTTAAACCATTTAAACAAAATGAGCACAGTAAGTATCAAGACATCAAGAACTGTGTACACAATCTGAGCCTCAGTAATCACACGGTGTGTGTCAGTGAGTTGTCATTTAAGGGGTGTGGTGGATTTTCTCTACTGACCCTGATATCCTGCGGTTAATGGTGAACTGTTCACATATGTCAGATGCCAGCAGAGTAAGCTGAGGGCCCACCAAGCCGTCTAACTGCTCACAGAAGTCCCTCGTCAGCTCCACAGAGGCTGCAAGAAGAGGACAGGAGAGTCCTATTTTAGATGTATACAAACTGTGAAATTGAAACATATCAAGAAGAATAGCAAAAAATAGTGAAAATGGAAGTTCCATCCATCTGTTGTGGTGGTCGGTGCTTACCATCGACCATAAAACAGGCTGCTGCACTCATTGCCTGTAAGAGAGCAGATCAAAGCTGTTTAAATGTGGACTCAGGTCACACAGGTTAGAAATGACATTACTGTGATGGTAAACATTTTGGGAGCGGCTTCATCATTTTAAAAATTCAGCTCTTTAATCCCTAAAGTCTATATCATTTTATTGAGCGGTGGAAAATGACATCTTTAATCAGCTGTTCAAACACAAATCCTGCAGTCACAGTTTATAAAAATAAAATTGTTCCTCTTTTAAAACATGAAACACGTTGTCCTAGAAAGGACTGATTACTTGTGTACACGTTCCTGAACTAGCAGATCACTTTTTTTTTTACCTTATAAACAATCAGATGCAGCTCCTCGTAGCCGTCCTCTGTGCTCACGAAGATTTTTGGAAATCGGAACTTGGCTTCTGGATCTTTGAGATTGGTCGGTCCTGTTAAAAACCTGGAAAAAGAAGTGCAGGGTTCATATTTTAAGTATGGCTGTGAAAGTCAGTATTTCTTTTTCTGAGACAACCATTACAGAACAGGGTTCAAAACAAAAAAAGAGCTGTAATGCCTACAGTGCTGTATAAAAAGAGGAGCCTGAAGAACAAAGGAACACACATTTTTAAAGTCTGCCCAAATAGTTGTGTTTGAGAAGAGTCCACGAGTGATAATAACCATATCAAGAAAAGACAGATAATAGAAGGAGGAGAACTGAGCATGTAAAAAACAGACGAGGAAAAACAAAGTTTCTGAATAGCAACTGCATTCTTGTGTTACATATTTTATCAGAGCTTTGACCTCTCTGAGGTTGATAACATTGTTAAGCTGAAGTCCCAAAAAATGGAAAAGCTGCTCTCCCGAATTCGGAGCAAATTCTGGGTACCTGGTAAAGCAGCCATCTAGTGGAGCGGAAATCCTAACAGCTGTTGGTGAGTGGTAAGAGATTATACAGATGTCAAAGGAGTTTACCCAGTTTGGCTTTGGAAATTAAAAAAAAAATACAAATGCATAATAAAGGGCATGGAAAATTAGCTGGACAGAAAATGTAACCCAATCTGATAAACTGAATCCAGGCAATGAACTGTGTGAAAGAAGAAGCAACATGCTTGTGAGTAATGTAGCCATCATCTTTAATACTTGGGAATGTAGCCCGTTTAAGTCTTTGATGAACTGCTTCGAAAAGGCAGAGCCGATGTACGTAGTGAAAAACAGTCTGCCAGTTTGTTCACTTGGTTCTTAGTTTGCATTTCAAAAGAAAGCCTGTGATTCATTCAAATGCTGAGGTTCTCAAAGGTTGATTCCCTTTAAATTGAATTACCCGGTTAAGTGGGAATGGCAGCATTATCTGAAATCTGGGAGCAAGCTGTAAAGAGTTTGTTCTTCTCAGAGTTAGGAAACATCTTTGGACCATGTTAACAACTAGTCCCAAAACTGATACCTGTGTTGTATCGCTATAAACCTCCAATTTAGCCTAATGAGGTAAAGTGTATCAGTAATCAACAGGTTTCAGTCAAATAACCATGTGATAACAAACAACTACAGTCCATTGCTAACAAAGGATGAAACGTTCGGCAAACAGAACAAAACACATTAACAATCTGTATGATTTTAATCCTACTGGTGCCTGAGGGACACTTGGTAGAACTAGAAGTTATAGCTAAGGTAAATAACTCTTTAACAGGAAGGACAGAGTGGTATGAAACACCTCTACGTATAACTAGGCATGCATCTACTGAAGGGGAGTCTGGAGAAGATACAACTAAATATACCACTGTATCATCTGCATAAAGATGCACTTTCTCTGTATCTCTGTAACTCATCTAAAGCCAGACAAACTTTATTTAAAGTACTTTTTTCAGAGTTTACTGGAGATTCTAAAATCTCAGAGAGGGAGGGGGTCTTGTAGCATGGACGTACTCGGTATATTTGAAAGTGAATGTGGAATTTGGAATGTGGTGTTTAAGGAATTTTCCTTAAACACCATCAGCATTTTAAACTTTTAGTAGATAGACCAAACCTAATCAAGCTGTTAGCATGCTAATGCTAATAATAAAAATAAAAAAACAAGCCTTCAAATGGACCAGAGAGTATTCACTACTCTTCCCTTCATGACTGATCCAAAGGAAGGGGCCCCGTGCTCAACAAAGACTTCACTGTTGTGCCCGTTAAACACTGGATTCCAAGGATGCCATTTACTATTAAGTGAAACCATTTGCACTGAGAGGCATACGTGTGTGCTCCTCTAGTGTAGCTTCAACAGCAGGACCTTGAAGAGCATCTGTAGCTTCTCCTATTTTAATTTAACCATGTTGGTATTTTATTGGTCTGTTTGCATTATGTATATATTTCAACTCTACATCCACCTAAAGCTGTAGTGCTGTTTCCTATCCCATGACCGGAGGCCAGGCGTCACACTGTGATTTCTGTACCTCTTCAGAACTCTTGACATGAAGCAGCATGCAGACACACGTTTTGTCAGTCAGCAAACACTGGAGCAAACTGTCTCTTGTTACATATGTATGTAAAGGCTGAAGTGATACTCTACCTACTGCTCTCTTACTAACATGCTTGCAATGTTATGCAAGGGAGTGCACTATATTTTGACAGCAAGCAAACCTTATTAATGTGAGTATGTCGAAACCAAATGATGCATGCAAATGTAAACATTGATGTGCACTCTGCTGTCACAGGTTTAATGCCTACTTCTAAACTGACATTGCATAAAGAGACATATGAACAAAAATACAAACTACTCGTTTCATCTTTCTCTGCAGAAGAAGAAGGTACACAGATACTCAAAGTTAGAGACTTACCTCCCATAGTGCAACAGATTCCCTGCGACCTCTGGCCTTAGAGGAGAGTCTCTGCCAGCCAACTAAGGAAAGACAAGAGTTGAAGGCTCAGAGGAATATTCAGTCATCTTGTTGGTTCTGTTTAAATCATTAATTTAAAACACATTCTTATATTGTTTGATATCAGGAAAAGGTTTCAGATGTCACACTGTTGGTTTTTACGTGGTTATGTCATCAGAAAAATGCTGTGCTGTTGTTTTCTAGATAGCAGTGAGCCTCTTTATTCTATTCTACGTAATCATCCCGTCCTCATTTTATTTCCCACACTTCCTTCAGCTTTTTTACATTTTACTATCTCTCCTGCACTCCCACTTCCTCACCTCTGGTTCAGAGTGTCTGGGAAACAATGAAGTGGTCAGGTACTTGTACAGGATCCTCATGTCATCTTGTTCCAGTCCGCTCCTGCAAGACCCAGCCAAAACGTAAGAATAACATGTCACACCTTCAAAAACTTCATGCCACACCTTATTCAAACTGCAAAAACAAACATGTGGATAAGTGCAGCATTTTCCGTGTGCTGTCAACTAATGAGTAATGCTCAATGACCTGGATGTTAAAATGGCATCACATAGTGGTGGTGATTACTGTTGAGCTTTGGCAGTAAAAAGGTACTGTGATGAATAGTGTGCACAATGCAGGCACTTAATTTGGACATTAATTAAAAGCTCTCCAGATCAAACAGCTCTGGAGTAATTTCATTAGCAATCATTTAATCCCTCAGTGTGTACACAGCCAGCCAAGTGGCAGGTGACATGTCAGGAAGCACATTAACTGCAAAGAGGATTACAGGTCGTGTTTGAAGCCACCTCTGTTTGCCCAGCATGCCTTGCTGAGTGTGTACATGTCAGTGCTGAGATTTTACACTTGTAGAAAAAAAACCATGTGGGGTTATATAAGGTTGTTGTGGACAACAGGAGTGTATGATACCACAAAACAATCGAAACCACAAGTGGATTTCAGAGACAAGCACATGGATTTAAGTGATAAGTGTGTGTACCAGATGAGCTGGTCATTGTAGAGAAAGGCTGTGTATTTGATCAAACTGAGGCTCTCCTCCACTCTGTTGACGAAGGACTGGATCTTCAGGTAGGTCATCTTGTCCAGTGGGAAGAAGCTGATTCCTCCAAACACATCCAGCAAGTCGCAGGACTGCAAGTGCAGAGTCTGCAGATACTGTAGAGCCCAGAGTGAGGCCACACAGACACACAGAGGCAGAGAAACACCAGAGAGACACATGAGAAGGGAAGGTGAAAGGGTTTTAGTTGAAGAGCTCCGTGCTTTGTTACAGTGCAATAAAGTCAAGAGGGATAAGAAACTTTGACTGATGCTCTGCTCTGCGTCATCCTGAAGGAAGCACTGACATTGAACCTCTTACAGGCACAACAAACCCCTCTCTGTTTCAATCTGTCTAAGGGTTACTTACCGGAGAGGGAATCCTGTGTCAACTTCTGGAGGGTTTTTCCTCATTAGGAATTCATTTCTTATACTTTTACTACTGATCAGTTTACGCAGTGTCATTCTAGGACATGAAGCAAGTTACCAGCTACAATTCTGTCAATGCCAGGTCAAAATATGCTAGACATGTAATGAAAACATATGATATGACTTCATGTTCAGATTTGGACAGTTTTTTTTTTACCCTGTAGAAGAACTTTTCAAGTTTCTGAATGAGCAGCTCAACTCCGCCAACTTCCATCGCTCTGCCAAATGTGCCGTTGAAGAGCTGCAATACAACGAAAACGAATAAATCAATAAATAAGGGTACTCATGTATGAAGTCAAAGGAGCTCAAAAGAGAACATGCAAAACAAAAAGAATATAAATGCAGAAATCAAAATTGGGGTAAATAATAGAGCCCGACCGATTAATCGGCCAGCCGATAATATCGGCCGATATTTGCATAAATAAACACAAGAAATTATTTAAAAACAGAACATTAAAATGACAATAAAAATTAAATATGGAAGAAATATTGTAATATTCTAACATTCACTTCTATATTTATCTATTTATTATATTTAGGGCTTTTATTAAATGAATAATGGAATAAGCTCCAAACGCAATGTAAATATATGTGACATAAAGAACAGTGTCCAATGAATCCATGCATATGATACCAAACATACCTTGTACATGCTGTAGCATTGTCTAACCACCGCACCATAAACTGTGTCCTGCAGATTAGAGAGGGCACAGTGAGTACAACTTTAAACTCAAGGGAACAAATGTTGGCGAGTATCTGTCAGCACTCACAAGTATTTCCTCTTCCTGATATTCTATTGTCGGAGGTTTGCCGTCTTTGTTTGGTTTCTCAATCATCGGGTTTCGAACCACCTGAGGAATGAAGTTTGAAATTCAAAGCGCAGATAGAGACGGGTTAGAGAGCTGATGCTGCAGTTTTACAAAAAAAAAGAGTCAATGACGAACAAGTGTTGTAAGCCTTGGAAATACCATGACTATCCAGAAGCTGTCCTCGGGCTCGAAGAAGAACTGCCGGTTCTTCTGTGTGTGCAGAGATTTCGCTGGTTTTGTTGGGCAGAATGTCCTGGAGGATGGAAGATGTGACCATGAAAACAAAGGAAAGACACTTAAATATGTCTCTTTATACATCCGATATGTGTCATTGTGTATCTTGTGAGTCATTATCTTCTCCTGAGGTTCTCATGGAATTCATGCTTTTTGATTCGTTTGCAAAGCCAGTCAAACCAACCAATGAGGTTGAAGTGTTTTTAGAACTGCTGACCTACAATATTTTACATATGTCAGAACGAGTCTTAATGATTAATAGCTATAACATGTTTTGGAATGATTCAGTCCAGTGTATAGGTCAGGGTTCAAACGCTTCTCGTCTACTCTTCAGTTTTGACTCCAGTCTGACATTTTCCACCAACTTCTCTCTGAAACAAACCCACCTCTGACCACAAGCATCCAGAGAAAGAACTGTTCTTAGGCAGACTTCATAAAAATTAAAAAAAGTATTTCAGTAGAAATAGGAAGCGTTGTGTGATGTAGTCAAACACTAACAAAAACAAAGCGAACCTGGCCGTTTCAGAGGCCAAACAACGGAACAATTCCAAAATGATTTTTACCTTTTAGTAATTTCCTTATATACTGGTAATATTAGAGCCAAGGTTTTTATGAGAATTATACTTTGATTTTTGAAAAGTTTAAATCCATGCCAAGACGGCTAAACAAACACACACAAAAATCCACCAAGTGAAACAATTCAGAGGATTTTCAGGTCCAAACTCTTTACCTGGTGAACTGTACAATGGCTTCACAAAGGCCAACATTTCGGATCTTCTCGTTCTTCTCTACATCACTAGGGTGGTAAAATAAAATCTTCTTCTCTTCCTAAAATAAAACACATCCCATATTAGCAATGCAAGTGAAACATAAATAGGAAAGGAAACGTATTTCGCTTTTGAATTGGCACAATGAATCTCACCTCTCCTTCCCGGGGTCCAAATGAAGGGTTATAAATGAAAAAATTGAGCAGAGACGGTGTGAACTGTTTGTCTTGCATTCCTGAGGCCATTCTGGGACTGTCAGAAAAAAAGATTAAACAATTAAAAGATGACAAACTTACATTAACATCTGCCTTTCATTATAAAAAAATCATGCTTTACCTAATCATCAGCATTAGTAGAACTTGTTTCTGGATTACTTCGCTTTAAAGGCAGTTTGGTTAGCATGCCGTGTGCCTGCAGAATGAAAACAAGTAAGATCACACTATGAAGTAAGACAAGTGAAATAATAATAAGCAATCATGTCTAACAGAGGGGTCCAAACATTCTGAGTAAGGTTGGTGTATCAGTTTGAAGCACTGAATGCAGTATGTCATCCAACACTTACCTGATTAAGTGGATCATATACTACTAATGACATGACAACAAACAGGTTTACATGTACAATAACATTCATTCATTCAATTCAAGTGACATTTTAAAACGGGTTCACACCAATACAGCTGATATGAGCAGATACTGGAGATGCACCGATTGTGACAGTCAGGGAAGAGACTGATGTTGAAAGTTTAGTCCATTAACCAATGACCAAATGTAAGACCAATATTGTTTTTTCATGATTTCTTTGTGTCTGTTTCAAACTAGGTATGAGATTTGATGCATTCACATATTTGCTAGTCGTCCCTCCTCTTGAAATGTCACAGGAATATGACTTACAAACAGCATATCACGGATCTCTCCCAGAGACGGTGTCAAGACTCTCACACTGGAACGTTTTCTTTCATGTGTGACCATGAAAACTAACAGTTTAAACTAGTTTATCTAACAGGTGATCCTTCTGAAATGCCTTTTCTCTTAACCACTAGTCAGGTTTACCAGCTTCATCTTGCCAGCATTAGATTGATGCAACACAACAGATACACATGGGCATCTGACATTGGTGCATGCCACACCATTTGCTGCCGTCTGTCAACATGGTCGATATCAGCGGATATTGGTGCATCCCTAGCAGATACCCTGAGCTGAAATATTGAAATTGGAAATGTCAGATTGGCACAAAGCTTATTCACTGAGTAGTGGTAAAGAAATGTAATAATCAGTCCAACCAATATATCTATCAGTCAGTATGGTTCAATAATGGATTGACATTGGAATATATGCTCTTACATAGAAGCAAATATGGTTTTAACATCTACATGTTATCTGTGTAGAAGTTGGAGCAAAAGCCACACATTATAAATATGTGTTTATTCCTGCTAAAATGTCTCTACTATACCCTCTAACTGTTTTGGCCATCTCTTTAAAAATCAGGGTCAGCCTTCAAAATCATATATTGGTCAGGCTTAGAAATAAACAAAAGTTCAATCATGCACAGAAATAAATTAACTTACAGGTGACTTCATTGAAAAGATGTGAAACATAGTCGACTAAGATATAGAGAAGGGTTGAGGCAAAACAATTCACCTGCACAACTGAAAAACAACCTTCAAAGTAGCAAGAAAGTCGAATCTGGCTCGTTTCTACAAAAATATTCAACATAAAACACTGATATAATCCTTATCAAGGTGGGATGTATTATTTCAGCAGCGTTGTATTGGATTGCATTAACTTCAATGAGGTGTATCTATCTGTTCACTTTGTGCATTTTAAGTACTTTGATAAATTCTTGGGGGGGGGGGGGGGGATTATTTATGAACGCAGTTGTCTGTAACCTTTTAATACTTTAATGGCACAACTTACTAGAAGCTAAGAGTACCCAAACAAATGCTTCTTATGAGCTTTTCCATGTTTAGCATGAAAGGTCTAAATCTTAACTTACAAATAATCTATCAGTCATAGATTCAACAGAAAAGAAATACGTGTTTATTTTTTTTACTTCAGAAAGTTACAGACTTGAACTGTGTTTTGCTGCAGCAGAGTTTGTTTACATGTTGTTTACATGCTGTTTACATGTCGTTTGTGACAGATTGTGTGTTGCTGTGATTCAGTTAATTTAACAACGCAGCTTTAAGCCGGTGAAGTCTCTGTGAGCGGAAAGAGCTTTAAACAGAAGCTGTTTTTGTAAATAAAGACTTAACAGATTAAACACAAGGTGACGTGTGTGGCTCTGTATTAACGAGTAAAACTACTTCAAATGAACTGCTAACAAACCAGCAAACAGCCGCTGTCTAGTTTAGCTAGCCGGGCTATGCTAGCAGAGTTGTGTTTGAGATCCAGGCGGAGAAAAGAGAAACATGAGGACAACACGACGGTAACACTCACCTTACAGAGCAGAAACACAACTCGTCCAGCAGCCTGTGGTTGTAGAGAGCGTAAATGATAATTTAAAATGAAGAAATGAAATCAATGATATGAGGAGATGCCGCATTATACTTCACATTCTTAACTTCCTGCTTTTGACAGCGCGGTGTCACAAGATCTTCTGTTCGGGTAAAATTGATTTCGAGCCAAAGAAAGGTTCCTATTCCAAACATAGGACATGAATTATGAACTGTAAAGAAATTACGACACGTTCTTTAAATGTGCAATTTGTGGGTTCATGTTTGGGCTAAATGGTACTTGGCATTGTGTAATTGACTTTTTTGCATAGAGGTTAATATTTCTCACTGCATTACATGAGAATAGTCATTCTTATATGATTAAAAACTAATGGAAGGCTCGGTTCAGTTTTCACTATAACCTCAAAGAATTATTGGGATGAACACTCCTAGTTTTTCATTCATGTCCTTTTATCTTTCTCAGCTTTCTAAGCTAATATATATAAACCTGATTCAAGTTTTGCTACATTAAAATACCCTGACATTTGAACTTTATGTTGATGATCTTTGAATAATACACTTTATAGCCGACCTTCAACAACAGTTACCAACATTTGTGAGCAACCATTTTTCACCATCATCATCTTCATCTATGTTGTGCTAATGCTGGAGTGACATTATTATGCTTGTTTTGAAAAACTTTTTTAAAAAGTCTGACGTAAAAAATCATAGTAAAAGTTCTCATTTTAAAACTTGAGCTTAAATCATGTAGGACTGCTGTGTGTGTAATTACAAGTGAAAAATAATGAATATATACAACATGTAAATAATCCCAAAACACTTTTATTTCCTGCTTTCATACATCTGGTTTATTCATTTGAAGACAGTATTTAAACTGTACAATACACACATCATTTTCATAGCATTTTGTTATCCATCTTTTACATTTCTTATTAGAGAAACGCTTAAAGAGGTGATCTTAATTTCCACATGTTTATTCATCTTATTGTTTGTAGGAGGTAGGCTTTGCACAGAAAAAGGACACATGGTCAAAAAACAGAGGAAAGAAAACTAAAAGTCATATGTATTTTTTAAAAGAATTAAAGGACACTTTCAAAACTATTGGACAGATTTTTGCAGAAAAAGAAAATCACTGGGAATAGAAGCTGTGACCAGAGGACTCCTGAGGTGTTGGGAGGACGGACGATCTGAGTACTTGAGTTCTTCCCATGAATAAAACTCAGGACAGGACCATAGTCTGGAATTCTGAGAAAAAGAAAAACATGGTGAAATAGTGACGAGTCATCTGCAAACAAAGTCACTAAATGTTAAAGACAGCACATTTCTTTGCCCTTAATTTTAATTGAATAACACAGACAGTCAAATGAAACAAAATTCAACCTTATGCTGAACTGTTACATGTATGATTGACGCCGGGATCACCTCTGAACCTTTAAGTGACCGAGCACTAGAAAATATAAACAAATACAGACTAAAAATAATCTCTTTTGGATTGTCCAAATCCTTTATCCTATTATGTAAGACAGCTGAGCTCAAATATTGCTCGTAACTAGAGGACAGGAAAATCAGGGACAGGATTTTTAAGGTCACGACTGCATGCAGATGTTTTCTACTTTGATAAACCTGAAACGACATGATTCAACGAATATCCTCAACAAACCATGTCCAATGCAAGTGCTCTCTGAACTAAATAAGCATTGGGTAAAAACCTTTTATTTAATTCACTTTTTCACTCTGGTCTGAAAAGATTTACTTTTTACAAAGTCTCTACAGTAGAAATGTAACATGTAATGCGCTTTACTTCTACCAACTGCATCTGATGTAGAAGATCGACCGCACACATAATCGCAAAGCAGCACCTGTCGCCATGGACGCACGTGTTTAAACTGAGCATGAAGAGCAACACTTCTGCCTATCATTTGTAAAGCGCTGCCTGTTTGACATGTGATGTTTCTACATTCATTCCTCAGAAAATAAGCCAGAGGTAGTGCACAGTGATGCCATTTAATGGTTCTCAAAATCTTCATTTGATCATTCAAGAAATACTTTTCTGTTGGATTAAAGACCTGCATTGTAAAAAATTATCCCACTGGATAAAATAACTTTAACAGTATAGTCAAACCACTGTGGAAGAATAGCATGAAATAGCATAAGAAAGGGGCGCTGGATAACGGTTATGTTGTGCGCCACATGTACAGAGGCTGCCATGGGTTCGAATCTGACTTCGGCCCTTTGCTGCCAACATTTCCTGTCTCCCTTCAGCCTATCAAATAAAGACAAAATGGCCCTGAAAAAGATTTTGCATGAAAAAATATTTTTTAAAACCTTGTTGCTTTCAACAAAGTATCTCAAAACTCTGGATGAAATTTGGCATTTTAGTCTTTCCATGCAGACAGAGCTTCTTTCACTTTTAATTTATTTAACAGGGACAATGCAATTTAACATCAACACAGAGTGAAACTGATGTGCTGCACAGAGTTTATAGCCAGGGTTCTTAAAGGTACAAATGAGGTGAAAACTTAAGAAGTGAGTACTAACAGTTTTTTTGACAGCACAGTATACCAACATAGTGAAAAACAAAGAATGATGCAAACTATTTGCTTGATTAGTCATTTACAAAAAGTAATTTGCAATTGGCATTAATTAATTTTTCACTAAATGAATTCTTACACATTTGTGTTTGTGGTTGTCTGACTCTGCCGACTCAGACTTGGTCTGGCCAATGACATGTTATCTGCTGACCTTATGAGTGTGAACATTTATAATCTAAGAAATCAGATACACACCATCTGCTCCAATTCTGCCGTCACTGTCCTCATCAGCTGCTGAGACGAAACTCTTAATTTCTGCTTCGCTCAGGGTCCTCGCCCCGGGAACAAACCTCTGCAGGAAGTACCTACACACACACACACACACACACACACACACACACACACACACACACACACACACACACACAGAACATCTGCTGTAAGTATTTGAGGTGGCTCTTCTCTGACACACATTTAAATACACATAACACCACTAATTCCTAAATTGCACGCAATAAGACAAAGGGGAATTATATCATCAGGGATTATTAGGAGAGGCCTGATGGTGCTATCCAAATAATACCACCACACTAAATCTTTGTGTGTATAACACCAGCTCTTTAACAACTGAAATGACTGTAAATAAAACATAGAAAGCAGGTGATTTTTGCAAGGAGGATAACATTTCTTTCAAACTTTTATTGTTTCACACACTTGAGCTCTGACTCCTCGATGAAGCCGCTGTTGTCCTCATCAAGGATCCGGAAGACATCTTTGACTTCCTGGGGCGTCTTTGAAGACAGGCCACACAGCTGGAAAAACTTTTTGTAGCAGAAGGAGTCTGGAGCTGAAAAACACATGTATGCAGTCACATACAACTATGATTTTTTTTTTTTTAAAAAGGATGGGAACTGCTGAATGTGGAGATTAAAACAGCATGAGGTTGCCTTCCCATGCTTTTATCTTTTAAATCCATGGGACACATTTAGATTTCATCGGGATTCAAAAGCTGGATGTGACTTTAGTGGTAATGTTGATGCAATGAATCATGTGTGTGTGTGTGTTGGGTGTGTGTGGAGATACTACCTTGACAGTCCTTGACAGCGTTTTCAATGGCCTCAGCTGAGAGGATAGAGGTAAGCGACATGTTGGTCCTGTTGGGTCAAAGGAAATCACCATAAATAAACCACACTCATTTTTGTCTGTCCATCTGTCTGTCTGTCTGTGTGTGTGTGTGTGTGTGTGTGTGTGTGTGTGTGTGTGTGTTTGTGTGTGTGTGTGTTTGTGTTTGTGTTTGTGTCTGTGTGTGTGTGTGAGTGTGTGTTTGTGTGTGTGTGTGTGTGTGTGTGTCTGTGTGTGTGTGTTTGTGTGTGTGTGTGTGTGTTTGTGTCTGTGTGTGTGTGTGTTTGTGTTTGTGTCTGTGTGTGTGTGTGAGTGTGTGTGTGTGTGTGTGTGTGTGTGTGTGTTTGTGTTTGTGTTTGTGTCTGTGTGTGTGTGTGAGTGTGTGTGTGTGCATGTGTGTGTAGGTATGTGTGTGTGTGTGTGTGTGTGTGTGTATCTGTCTGTCTGTCTGTCTGTGTGTGTGTGTGTGTGTGTGTGTGTGTGTGTGTGTGTGTGTGTATCTGTGTGTGTGTGTGTGTGTGTGTGTGTGTGTGTGTGTGTGTGTGTGTGTGTGTGTTTGTGTGTGTGTGTGTGTGTGTGTGTGTGTGTGTGTGTGTGTGTGTGTGTGTCTGTCTGTCTGTCTGTCTGTCTGTCTGTCCTACAAACATTTTTTTGTGTTACACTGGATTAACTTGTTTTGTATTTGCAGATGTATTAAGGTTAATATGATGATCCCAGAAAAGACTCTTATTGTGATTGTTTTGCGAAATCTAGCTAAAATGTCTGGTAAAAACTCTGAGGAATAAATTAATGCATAAACCTGATTTTCAAAAGTTCAAATGTCAATAAGTGTTGGTGTTCAAAAATATAAATCGAATATTCTAATAGGCTCCAAGTTTGTTTTTAACTTCCAGGATGTGTTTCCTCTCGTGGCCTGTTAATTGCTGACACTAATTGCTACCTCTGAATTACCTAATTGTGTTGGGACCATAAGATAATTCGCACTCAGGGACTGTAAAAAAAATATCACTGTTGGGGGTCGGATGTGATTGGGGAATAATGTTTTTTTAATCAAGAAAGAGCAGAACCTTTGGCATTGATATTAGTATTTTAGGATCTTTCGATAAATAAATGGTATAATAACATTGAAATCCTCACATAGTAAATAAATGTAATAATAGCCAATGATGGTTATTGATAACTGAACCAGCCTTTGCACTGACTCAGTTGGTGCTTTAGGACTTGGGCAATAAACCCATTTTAGAGTAAAGGACCAAACAAATTTTCTCTCTCATTAAAGTTAAATCCACCACCTACATCTTTTCCCATTCCAAAAATGACTGAAATGATCTGAACAGATCTGTCTAATAATGTTAGTACAGTCCCTTGTTGCCAAACGAGTTTAAACAGAAAGCCTATATATTTCTAAATTTGGATTTGTGTAATAACTAGACAATATTTAGAAAGTCAACTTTTGTCAAATTTAGAAGTAGGTAACTGTCAGAAAAATGGGTTATACAATTAAAAACAAACTATTATTGCACTTTTAAGTCACATAGTTCTTTAAGTCAAAAGATTTTAGCAGCCTTTTTTGTGTAAATAACATTTGGCTAAGTTAGCAAATCATTTTCTTATGTGGTGAGTAATGTCTAAAACTTCTTAAGTTACTCAAAAATTAACCTTTATAAAAGAAGATATTGGCTATATTTATATTGCTAGCTCAGTTTGGCGCCAAACTTCTTCAAAAGAGGCAGGTGGAGCATAAAGCCAACACCTGAATGTCCCTGAATGCGGCTGTGGGACTCACCGCTGTTGATTCCTCTGCGTCCAGGTCCAAAGCAGCAGCACCGGATAAGGCTTTGTGGTGCGATCACACAGCTGGCTCACTGTTATATACACGGGGGTGGATGCTATAGTTTCCAACCTGTCTGCGGATCAAATGTTCCCAGCCGCCTCCTTCTCGGGTTCCTCACCTGCTCACCTGCCCAATTAACCTTTCCTGTTCTGCTCTGCCAAATCAAACTTTTACTCCCTCTATTACATCTCTCTCTCTCTCTCTCTCTCTCTCTCTCTTTTTCTCTGCAGGTGCATGTGCATGGCTTACACAGACATCTCAAATTTAATCTGGCCTTCTTTTTTTTTATCTTTGGTTTTAGGGAATAATCTCCTACATTCAGATGACCATAGAGAACAGCAGGTCATAAATCATCTTATGACTCAGCAGGAGGGGTAGGGGATTTTTGTCTTTTTTCCCCCCTGGTGATCTTACATTATACTGATATTGCAAGCTTTGTCAGTAAATAAATAAATAAATAGACTGAACACCGAACACAGGTCGAAATATTTTTGGGTGTATTTTATTAATGCACAAGCTGAAGAGAACCCTTGTGTAAATGTTATTCAAAAATGAAAGTATATGTAAAGGTACAAATGACAAAAAGATTAACTCATAAGTAAGAAGAAGTTAAAAAAAGTAAATGCTTTATGAGAAATCGTTATTGGGGACTTAACATTTTATAAGTCAAATAGGCTACCTCTATACACTTCAGATAGCATCCAAATGTAGAAGGAGTTCACTTTCACCACTTCTTTTAAGCCCTTTTTTTGAATATATAAAACGGTAGAGTAATTCCACTTATAAATAATTAATTTATGTCACGCATTTGTAAGTAGGCTCTGCCAACATGTTGAGTTGGTGTCTTGTATTGTGCTGGTTTTCCTGTGGAAATGCTCTGACACACAGGTGCACACATGGCTGAAAGGTGAAGGCGTACAAGAGTTTTTGGTCACCATGGTAACAAGTCAACTGTATCCTGAGTATGTCTTCAAAGGGAACTCTTTCAAATCATCTGACACAGCATTGTCTCTCTGGTGAGCCCAGTCAGCATGTGAGCAGAGGAGAGGGATGCTTTTTGTAACAAGAACCATGGGAATAAGTCTCATTATTATTTAAAGCAGGCCTATCACATGCAGTGAACATGTGACTTGACACTTTGAGATTAGAGGTATTTTCATGCTCACTTCTAATAATGAAAAATAAACTATTTATTGACGTGAACTCGGGGAAACAAATGTGCTGTCACTCAATGTAAAAGACTCAAGCCACTGAAATCATAGCGGCACATTTAGGCTCTTAGATCACAGGCGCCATCTTGTGGCTGCTTCGCGTCAACGCTGAGCCATCTTTACTTTAGGGCATGAATGTCTGATTAACAACAAAATTAGAGAGGTTTCCTTGAAAATATTATATACTAGAATTATCCCACAAATCAGTAGCCTACATGATAATACCGTAAGAACTATAAACCAAATTGGCTACTTTTTGTAAAGATCACACTGAGACTATCCACCATTTATTTTGGAACTGTAGCCTACTTTATCAAGACATTTATTTAAAGAATTGTAATAACTAGCCTATATTATTTATAAAGTCTGTAAAAAAAATTCTCCACCTCTTGAATCTTTTTTTTGAGAGAGAGAGGCAATAAAAACATTTTTTCGTACATGTAATCAATCTTATTCTGCTTCTTTTTTCTTTTTTTTGTGCAAATTTCACATCCATACGTGCACATTTTTACATATGTCACGTTAATTAAAGAGTATAGAAAAGCTTTCAATTGTATAATGTTTTTGTCCTATTTAATTTATCTTTCTAAATTATGTTAAACATCAAGCTTTGATTTGATGCATCCCTTGGCATCTCACATTTTCTTCAGGCTACTTTTCGTCATTCCTGATTGTATTATTCTGTCTTCATGTTCTGTATTACAACAATATCCAGTATTGCTATTTGTATTAATAAAGGAAAAAGAAAAAAAGAGAAATATTATTAACAGTCTATAAGTCTATGGTGAAATCAAAAAGGTTGAATGACACTCGCAACAAAAAAATTCCGGTTGGGAGAAGGAAGTGTAAAATGCCATTTATAAAACAAGACTGTGACATTTTAAAGGGTGAAAAATAAGGCCCTCTTCTGAAAAAAGTATAAAGCCTTTATTAAATTGGCTATTTCATCACAATTGTTCTTATTAGGCTACAAATAAAAAGGTTAATTAATTAAAAAACATACTGTTGGTTTATTTGGCACATTCAAGGCCACTTTTAGCTAATGTTAATCATGTGAATGTTAGCTAACCTGCCAACTTTGGTAGCCTAGATCATGTTAGGATATAAAAGGTTAAGTTACTTTGCGCTCTTATCTTTTCCACTTACGGTCAAACGATTGGTTAGGTTAGCATTTTTGCTAAATGTTTTGAATTTAGCAAGGTTCCTGTTGTTACAAACCAGCAGCTTCAAGATTT
The DNA here is from genome assembly GCF_963930695.1 of Labrus bergylta. NCBI lineage: Eukaryota > Metazoa > Chordata > Actinopteri > Labriformes > Labridae > Labrus > Labrus bergylta. Next base: position 21,004,882 of record NC_089215.1, on the reverse strand, counting down.
TCATGGAAAAGGTGCATAAGCTAAAGTTGTCTTTTCTGTGGTCTTTAGGTGCTAGCCCTAATTGAAATGTTTATATTTAGTAAATAAACAAGAGGTATAAAATTATTTCTGGAGTATTACTGTATTAGCTATATCTTTAGGCTACTGTTAAAAGCTTTTGTTTGTGACTTTCTGCGATTTACTTCTCCACTTAAAATAGCAGGGTGAATAGGATTTAGCATGTTTTTTTTCTTTTGTTGCTGCAGTCAAACTTTAAGATAATAAATATCATTTATAATAGAAACATAAGATTCAAGATTGTTCTAAAATGTAAAGAAGATACAGTTTAATATTTAATATTTATTGTCTCTTTTATGATCATTTGGTGGCTTGACCTAAATAAAATTGCAGGATTTTGCACTTAAGTGGCAAAATTAAAATGTCCTATCTTTGAAGCTTTTGTTTGTGTTTGATAATTCCCAGCTGATTTAAAGACCAGGCTCAGACTTGTATTACTGAAAAAGAACCTTTATTGTTTTCTCATCATTCGTCCGTTTCCCATGAAAGTGCATCATCACTGATCTCATGGTAAGCAAAAACTCACATAGTAAAACGACGACAGAAGTGAGAGAGAGAGAGAAAGACACAAGTCAACCACGCCATACACTTAAGTCAGGTACATTCATAGTGGACAGCGAAGGGGTGAGCACTGCCAATGAGAGAGAGAGTGAGGGGGTCATAGTCTGTTTACAGTTGGGTCAGGAGTAAAGGTCAAGTGTATAAAAGTGGTGTGGAGAATTGAGAGAGAGAGAGAGAGTGGATGGGAAGAGGAGAAGAAGAGAGGAGGAGTTTGTCTCAAGTTGTTCCTTTAGAGTGTTGGAGTAAGATATCGTCTGCTTGTTCATTTATGCCTTGATCATGGCAGCAAACTCTGCAGGAAGAAAAAAGAAAATGAGAATTGTCACATTTGATTGGAGCTCAGGTTCTGATCCTTCTTCTGTTGTTAAAAAACAAAAAGTGTTCCTTACCATCAACTCCGATCTTGCCGTCACCATCAGAGTCACCGACTGCGAGGAAAGCAGCGGTCTCCTTGTCAGTCAGAGCTCTGGCGGAGGCAGAGAAGTTCTGCAGGAACAGCCTGGAAAGGATGATGATCAGAGAAAACCTGAGTACTGCAGTAAATACAACTGAAATATATATATATATAGATATATATATATATCTATATATATCGGAAGATCACTGTATATTTATGCACTCAGAATTTATTGCTTTTGAGAAACATTATACTAATGCCTAACTGATCAGTCATTTTATGTTGCTCATTCATTTTTTTTTTATGAATCATAAAAAATAGCTTGATTTGGCCCAACATGTCAAGCTTGCTTTGTTTGTACTACTGGTGTAGACAGTTATGGCCCAAGAGAGAAAAAAAAAAACAGTTCTCAAATACTTTGTGGCAATTTAAAGCTTTAAAGAGCATCTGTGTATTCTAAGGGTTCAGTGAATCTTGAGATGGAATATAAGAGATGCCACTTACTTCAGCTCATCCTCCTCAATGAAGCCACTCTTGTCCTGGTCAATGACGGCGAAGGCTTTCTTGATGTCGTCAGCAGACTTGGTAGACATGCCAACCTTGGCAAAGAACTCTTTGTGGTTGAAAGAGTCGGCAGCTGTGTGGAGACATAGATGAGCTTGTGTTAGACATTAAGACACACAACTTCAAGTGTTTTGTTAAGCTGCATTGTATACCATGGGCCCTCAACCGCCATCATTTTCAAGGCAGTAAGGATTCATTTCCATGTGTTTTCATCTTAATGTTGCTACTCAGATACAAATAAGATTGTCTGTTGGGTCACACTGAAATAACAAAGTCACATTCTGCAAACCTACTATAGTATTGATCAGCTCTGAAAATATTTGTAAAGATAATAAAAAGAGATGCACATTCTAATCTGCTGTAACTATTATTTGGTTATGCGATTAGAAAATGAATAAAGAAAGAATCCTGGTCATTCTTTTGCAAAGCAGATCTGAAAGAGCGTGGGTCACTACCATCTCTACTCTGTGTTATAATACTGCATGCTGTGTCATTTCTTTTGGTGGGCTTTACCCGCGCAAGCTGCAAGGGCTGCAGTGATGTCAGCTTCTTTGAGGGATGCGGCCAGTGCCATTTTTAGCTGAGGGAGGAGAGAAGAGGAGAGAAGAGTCATCAGTTCAACAAATCAGTACACAAATTTGGTAAATGACAAATACAGCTTTCAAAGTTCAAGGAGCAACTTTCAATCTTCATAAAGCCATGCAATAACTGTTTAATCTCCTCTTTGTGAATAATCCTCTCTGGAAAGCCCCAAAAAGAAAGGAACATGATCAATAAAGGTAGTCCAATTTTTTCCAAAACCAAGCCCTTCAAGGCAAAAGATCAAACATCCTTTGCAGCAGCAGTTGGTTGACAAATAGACTTTTCCCATTTGGTTCCTTAGTTGGTCCAAAATCAAACTCTGAGCTTTGCCTTTTCATCGATTTATATCCAAATGCATGAAGTTGAAGCCCTGAACCCCTCTCGGAGTCAGGCAGCAGTGCCTAAAGGTCTGCAGCTCCTCAGTGAAACTCACCTTCGGGTTATCTCTGAGGACAAGAGGGAAATGGCTGAGATGAATCGGTTCACTGCAGTGAAGCACTGGGAGTCGTTTGCAGGCTTATATACCTTCACTCAACAGAAATATGATGCATAGGCTATGTAATGGACACTGTGTAGAAGCAGTCAAAGCAGTCGGTCGAAAAATGTGTCCAGTAGACAGAGCTGTTCTATTTATATGCACATAAATGAAGATGCTTAAATGGTAGGCCAAGTGTAGACCTATGCAAAAGTGCTTGATATTGCATAGGGCTAATAATATACGCTGCTGATTTGGGTGAAATGGACTCTGTGGTCATGTAGTTTTGAGCTGTGCAGAGCATGAACCAAGTGAAGAAAGAGGTCAACTTTTAGTATGTAAGTTGCAGATTATCAGAATGCAAAGTTTACTATTAACACAGTGGCTTGTGTGCTATAATGTAAATGTTTTAAACACTGCATCCAGTCTTATTTTTATGACATACTGTTATTGTTTTTTTGCTCTGATAATGCAGCCAACAATAGAGCAAAAGCTAAATTTTGCATTGACATGCTAATTATCTTTGGTGATTGAAAACCCTTCATGTGACCTTTGACCGGCATCAAATGTCTGCAATGGGTTTGCTGGTATTTTGTTGTAAGAACAGTCTGGATGTTTTATGATTTATTATTACAGACATGGGTAGCTAAGTTAAAGTTCAAATAAATTCACGTCTTCATACGTTTGTATTTTCTGTTATATGCTAAGCTTAGCAGGACTTCACCAAAATAACAGACGTTTCTATATGTTTATTTCTGCAAAATAGATATTGTGTTCTAATTGTGTATGAAACTTAATGGGACAAAAAGGGATTCTGCATATATGTGATTCTCATGTTGCTCATGAAGATAATGAAATACACACTTAAGAATGCATTGCTATAGGGTCATTTATTATTCTTTCAAGGAACAGGTTGAGTTTATGGATATTTTGGCTTGTTTGTATGGAGTGTCACTACAGTGCATTATTTAAGGATTGCTCTCTCTCTGTAATAAAGGTATAGGAGTTTGATTGCAAAGCCAGCTAGATCCATTGAGATGCCTTTCTTTCAAAGTACCTGATCATCGTTTACTACCATGCAGCCAAAGATGTGTTTGCCAGGATTTATTTTTGGTCCTCTTACAGCAATTCAGACCATTTCTTCTTAAGGTGGTTAAACTATTTGATGCTATTTTAGGACTCATTGAAAACTAATATCTTCAGTATCATCATCTTATTAACACTCCCCCGGTGAACCATGTGCTTGCAGGCTTATGACACAGGGTTCCCACACTGCAGAAAACAATGTAATTAAAAAAGGGACTGGAAATGAGGGGGCTTTCCATGCCCATATTTGGCCGATGACTGTTGGCTGTTGTGTGCCTGTTGTACACTAGAGGTCAGTGTGGGTATTATCTTGTGACTACTGTTATAATGGAGTTATTATATCAGCAAATTTGAAAAATGAAAATCATATTGAAACTATATATTAAAATGAATAGGCAAGCAACAACTTTTCTGGAGATAATTAAAAAAAAATCTATATATATTTGGTGTCACAAACTTTAATACAAATCTTCTGAAAAAAACCTGCAAAACTCAACTTCACTTTCAACATTTGCTTCGGTCAAATGAGGTCTCTCACCTCTCACGACTGGGCCATAGATACTGTAACTATTTCTGCCCTCCTTCAATATCCAGCTTAAATTACAAATATCTCGCAGCAGGAATGTAACCCATCAAGTAAAGCCATGAATGTCAGTAATTTGAGACAGAGAAGTCACCAATCATATTCTCAGTTATATATTTTGAAGTTTGCCATAATTGCTAGAAAATGTAGAAAAGCCAATGATCCTTATAAATGCTCCAAAATTGGCCTGAGGTTTTAAAACTTTGAAACCACCACAACCACTTCTGTTTGAACCAATTTATGCTTATTAGTTACCTCCATATCTCTGTTGCTCCACCTGACAGACTATTGACACAGCAGGAATAGAAGTGACCTATATATTCTCAGTCTCTGGCTTGCCGTCTGAGAGAAAGTTGCAAATAAATGTGCTTCATTGACAGAACACCTGTAAATGTTCCAGCACAGAAACTCTATCCCCCTGTCCCAGAGTTCCTCTTCTGGGTCGTTACAAGTCCTCCTCTGACTGACACTGCTGAAGCTCTGCCTGACACTAAGTTGTCCAATCACAGAGCTGCCAATGGCCTCTGATTCAACTGTCTATGTCCTTACCCTATCTGCAACTAACACCAATCAACATTTATGAGCTGTAGTGGTTAAAACTCAGCGTGCCAAAGCAGATATGTGATCCAAAACTACAGAAGAATATAGCTGTGTGTAATCAGTACAGCAGTGACATACTGTCTTTGTTCAATGCTGTGCAGTGGGAGCATTTGAAGAGAAAACAAAATTGATCCTGGTATTGAGCCCTGAGGGGCTCCTCGATCCACTACGGCCTGAGAGAAATTGTGACCAACAACGGACACAAATCATTTTCAATCTGTGAAATAGGTATAAAACCACTTCAGAGCAGTTCAATGTATACCAACCCCAATCTCATTCTGTATATGTGAACAGTTTGTCCTCTATGTTAAAGTTAAAGTGACTGGAGTTCCACAGGGTTCAGTGCTCTGACACACACTGAGGCAGGGAGAAATACAAGACAAGAAACACTGGGGACAAGAACTACAAAATAAAAACAGGAAACACTAAAGATTAAACTAGGAAACATTAAGATAAAAACACACAAGGGAAACAAACAACACCAGGGAAGAATGTAAACTAAAACGAGAAAAAGTAATCTAAACTCCGAAATACACAAAATCCAAAACTAAACAAGACCAAATCATCAACTTCCACATTAAATACATTTCAACGACAGCCTTTTCACCTGTAAGTAACGTAGCAAAAACCAGATAAATCCTGTATCAACATGATGGAGATAAACTAAGTGATAAATTCATTACTAAGTTGGATTATTGCAATTACCTTTCATCAGACATCTGAAATACATCTCCAGACATTTATAGTCCAAAATCATACAGCTACCTTATGAAAAGGGTTAATATTTATTCTATACTAAAGTATCTTCATTGGCTTCCAATAAATGTTCAAAGAAACATTGGCAGGAAGTACTGTTATTATTACAGTTTTTCTGTTTTAAGCTCAATTTGAATACTTTCGATGAAGTATTTTACACTGTTTTATGAACACATTTACTTGTGTAAATCTTCAAACACATTTACAGGGGAAGTTGATTTAAATACAAAATCCTATAGTTTTCCCAATTTCCAGTTTAATGTAGGAAATCCTATTTCAAAGTTGTGACCTAGGTTTTTAGGTGTGTGATTAATGGTGAAAGAAAATGAACTTAAGTACATTTTTAAGTCAAAGTCTAGATTTATTTAAATATTTATTTGTGTATTTATATATTTGAATAATTTGATTAATTTGTATTTATTTATTTAAAATAGGGACAGTTTGTCATTGTTGGGTTTATTTGCTAGTGTGAGTTTTGTGTCTTTTTCTGGGGTGTTTTCTGTTTTTGTTTTGGTAGGATTTTGGTTCTTTTCTGGGTTTCTTGATTTGCTGCAGAGATTTGCAGAGGCTGAGCTGCTCTTTAGGCACAGCTGCGACTCACCAGGTGCAATCGACAGTTGCTGATTCTACTCCCGCTAAAGAGTCCTCTGGTTGCCAGTTTGTGCCTGCTCCTCCTGTGGTATTTTAAGTCCAAATCCATGAAAGTATCTTCTTGTTTTTCTCAGAGATTTTGAACCAATCCTTTGTTTCCCTGTTTTTCCAGTGTCTCCCTTCAGCAAGCCTCAGCACCTCCACCACTGCCCAGCCTCACCAGCACAAGTCTACCTACAGCATTCATGTTCATTATTTCTCCAGTCTGTATTAAATCCCTTTAACCCACTTCCCTCGTGTGAGCCTCGCTTTTGGGTCCTGCTCTAGTAATCGTCACACTGTGCACATTAATGAACATTAACCTATGGCCATATTGCGGCCATAGGCTAATTTCCATTTGTGGTACCAGGTTGGTGGTACACACATTAGATCACTCTATTAGTAGAATCTTAGGAGATGAATGTTGTGTGTATAGGTGTACACATTTAATTTACATGGAAAAACTCCCACTTATGGAAAACGTTTGTCCACTGGGAGGTTCAAACAGCCATTATTTGGAGAAACCAAATCATTCCAGCCCCTCTAACATGACTGAGACTATCTAAGTGCTAAATGTAAAAACTTAGGAGAGCAGTCTGCTCAGCCGTTTGGTTTTTGTTTGATATCAGCAGAAAGAAAACACAAATGTTCACATCTCATTGAGAAAAGTACATTTATTATACACTTTTCTTGCAGGGGAAGACTCATCACAGAGGGTCATTTCAGATTGAATTTGTGTTTAACTTTAATCACTTACACATTCCTACCTACCTACAACATATTTAAATACTTTGAACACATACGATCCATGGATGAGCCCATGTTCTACACTGAGGCTATTAGACATGAGGAAAAGATGTCCATCTCTGGGAACGTCACCATTCCACAAGTTTTACGGATTGAGTATGATTTATGAAGACTTGACCAGCGCAGAGAACTCTGGGGAAAAAGATAAGCAGATTTAAGACATGAGCGTTTTATTCTTTCATATATTGATCAAACTATAAGAACTGAAAACAATTTAACTTCACTCAGTGAAATGTTGAAGTTACAATAAACACATAGATTTGGGGTAATTCTGGTATTCTGGGTCAATCTTTAAGAGGACATATTATGAAAAATCCACTTTTACAGTGTTTTTGAACATATATTTGAGTAACCTGAGTGTCTACTGATCCACAAAATATGAAATAAACCCATCCAGTCCTTTATTTGTAGTCTGCATAAGTCTTACAACACAGAGAAAAATGCTCCATTTAAAATTTTCTCAGTTTGGGATGTCACAAGCTGGATTCTGGTAAAATCCATCGTCAGCTTAGAACAAAACTTTTGCACAGGTCTGCCAGTTTTATTCTCGATATAGTCTATCCGGAAAACTCAGGGAGGGGGGGCTCGTTGCATTTAAAGAGACACACACACCAAAACGGAGCGTTCTGAGAGAGCTGGTTTATACAGGGTCACAAACCTCCTCTGGTGCTTGATTCATGTTATATTTTGACCAAAGCACAGCACAGATGTTTCATTTAGACCACAGGGGACTGTTTGAAAAGGTCGAAAAGAGGTATAATATGTCCACTTTAAACAACTTTCACTTTGAAAGAATTCCAAAAATTCATGCTAAAAAAATAAAAAAAAAAGCAGAAAAAGAAAGCTAATCCCTGATCACCATCTATATGCTTCAATCTGCCTACCTTCCCAGCCAATCTTCCCATCTCCATCTGAGTCTCCCTCTGAAAGGAAAGCTCTGGTTTCAGCTGCAGTGAGGGTCCTCGCTCCTTTAGAGAAGTTCTGCAGGAACAGTCTGTCGTAGAGCACCGATGGAGCGACACAGTGTAAAAGAAGGATACACACAAATCATGAAGACAGAACAGAGATTTCAAAAACAAAACAAAATATGCTAAATGACATGCTTAAACATAATCACTGAAATGTCCAGTTCAAGTGAATATCTTCATTTAAAATAAATAGGAATTTGCTGTGTTAAAAACTCAACTGTAATTCATCCTGTTCTATGAAGCCGCTTTTGTCCTGGTCCAAAATTTTAAAGACCCTCTCGATCTCTACTGGAGTTTTCTTGGATAAACCCACTGTTTTAAAAAACATCTTCGGGCTGAAGGAATCCTTTGCTGAAAGATAAATCATAGATACGAGCTCATTAGACCCAGTTTATTAACATAATGATACCCTTCATTATAGTCAACCATCAATACACAACCGTCTCCTTACCCTTACAGGCGTTGATAGCTGAAGTGATGTCTGAGGCTGCTAGAAAGTCGGTGATGGCCATGGTGGTGGAGACTGCAGTGTGGTAGATGTTGCAGACTCGTGCAATATGTGACCACTGAAGGGCAGAGAGAAAGTAACGGTGACAGTGACTCGGCTTCAAGCCCCTGAGGTGTCAAAAACCACCAGTGTCCTTCTGTCTGCTGTCACCTGCAGCTGACCACTTCAAAAAACACTGAGTCTGATGTGTGTGCAAAAAGGACGTTCAGAAACAGACCAATGAGTGACTGTACATTTTTGTTTCCAGGAAAGGTTTCTTCAGGGGCTCAGAGGTTAAACTAAATCTACTTAAGCAGACCATAGACAGGTAGCATCTGTGTGGAATCAGAACAGGAGGTCAGGGAGATTATATTTAGCGCATATTGTCGGCCTGAATCTCTTCTCAGCCACAGTTGCTGCCTGCTTGTGGTCGTCCCTGGCAGTGTTTCCGCAGGCTGTAAACATCCTGTTATTATGGCCTCTGTCACTAAGGCTTCGCTCCATAGAGCTGTCTGCACTCAAAGTCGTCTTGTTGTGTTACTGTTAGCATTTCAGGAGCCCTGTGCTAGATGCTAAAAATGCTACTGAAATCTCGTCACCATCACACCATTGAAAAGTTACTCATAAAGTTACTCTACTTATTGACAGGGTGTTCTTTTCTCTAGCATCGTGATGCTAGTCATTAAAAAATATGAAATAAGCTTGTGTGTAAAATCCACTTTTGGTATATATATATATATATATATATATATATATAGGCCTATACTGTATAAAAACAATTAAAAACCACTCATGTACATTTTCAACCATTTCATAACTACTTTCTTCGCCATGGTGTGTCATGTACTAGCAAGCTAACATTCACTTCATGGGTTAAATCAGTCAGACAAAAAAAGTGTCAAATGGCAGCTGCTAGTACGGAAGAGGATGAGGGCCATTGGGTCTGACGTGTTTTCTCAGAATTCTGAGATTTTTACAGAGCCAGAATTCTGAGAAAAAAAGTCAGAATCCAAAAAAAATGTAAGAACCATAATCTTTTTTTTTCAGTGGACCTAATCCTCTTCCGTGGCTAGGTGTCATTATTCACTGACAACAACTTCACTTTTGAGAACCTGTATGTCTTCCTGTCTTTGTGTCGTTCATTTATCTCCAATAATTAAAAATAAAGTCATAACAGAGCAAAGTTTGTCGTATGAAGAGTTGTTTTCATAATGGATTCATCAAAATATAGGCTACAACAATATATTTAATTGACTGATACTTGAAAAACCTCCTGTTACGGCTCTGGCTGTGATCCTGTTTCTGTGTATCCTTTGTGTCCCCTCCCCCTCTGTCTGTCTGTGTGTGTCTCTGGAGGGTGTGGCTGCAATCAACACCGGGTGACTACTCACACCTGCAACTCATCTGCTCATCTGCTCATCTGCCTCAAGCTAAAAGCCCTGGGCTCAACTCGACTCATTGCCAGACTATTGAGTCTACTGAAGTAGTAGATACTATCGGCTGCTCGTAACATTTGTTAGAGTTTTGTTCCTAGCGTTTTACTAGTGGATCCTAACTGATTTTTCTCTCCTGTTGTCCAGATTCTCACCGGTGTCATCTCCTCCAGTCTGCTTTAATTTAATGCATTAGGGATTTTAAACAGATGGATTTTTAGTTTCATTTTCAGTTGCCTTTTGAATTGAAGTCTTGTTTGTACTTCACACACTGCATATATTGTATGTCTATGTTTTTGTAAAAAGGGACCCCAAATTGTCTTCCTTTTCTTCTCCTGTCAGAGGCTTTTTAAGAGGGCACTTTGTCATTATCCCAATTAACTCAGAGGTCTAAGTATAGAGGATGACTTATGCTGCACAGGTCACTCCTTGAGGAGTACGGTACTCTTTACATGAGCTAAATAACTAAAACTCACTTGGCTCGACATAGGCTACACTGTAGAACATCTGGTTGAAATACATCCTACAAACACAGCATACAGTTACTGTAGGAGATGGAGCAAGGCTGAGTCATTGTGAAACCTGAAGCTCAACAGGGTTTCACGATGAAACTTCAGACAGCAGCATTATCTTTACTTTTTTTTGACTTGTTGTGAACCATTGATAGGAGTTTCTGAAAAACCACCTGCGGAGGAATTCTCACACTTTGCAGATGGTTTGCTGTTCTGTAATATCACTAAACAGAAATAAGACGTAGTTAGCTGTCAGAGTTGTAGACACAACCCTCCACAGTTCTCTTTACGTTTGACCCCTCTTGTGTAACTATGTGGGATTTTGTTTCAACTTAACGTCCTGCTAATGATGTTACGCTTTCATCTCTTTCAATCAACAGATGTGTTTATAGCTCCCATGTGCTGGAGCATTGTAGTGACTGCGTCATACCCACCCTCACAGGCAGCACGTGTGGGCCCAAGGCCTTAACAGAATGACGTGAGCCCAGCTTCCTCAGGATGGACGACAGTGAGGTCTACAGCAACCAGAGGGGCTGAAGAACGACAAAAACATCCTCTGCTCCCTCCTCACATATACTCGCCCCCCCCCCCAGCCTTGTGCCTTTCCACGCTCTGTGGCTTGTTTTCAGGAAGACCAGGCTTTTCCTGCTTTACGGAGTGTTGGATGAGAGGAGGAAGAGGGGGATGGGAGAGAGCGAGGAAAAGACAGACAGGGGGAGAGATGGATAGGGATGGGGAGATGGTTTTATGCACGTAGTGGTTTGGGGGGGAGATGACAGGTACAGGCAGCTGGAGGAGGGTCTGGGAACAGGAAAGATTACAGGCAAATGTCCTGTGCAGATAAAAAAAAAATGTTGACTTTTTTGTCTCTTGCACCTGAAAAAGTCTAGTCCAATTTCAAAGAGGCAGACGGGGAGTAGCCTCGTGCAAAATGGGCTTAAATTGAGAAATGTAATTTTGTCCACATAAAAAAAACCCTGTGGGGACTGGTTTTTATTGTTATTGCATGTCTGACATACTTTGCTGATTTGTTCCTCCATTTGTTTTTGAGGGATACTAAGCTTACAGCACAGGACACCAGCAGAAGTGAGTCTTACATTAACAGACGGTAAGTTCAATTTTGTGCCAATTAAATAACCTATTAAATATGTGATGGTGTATTCATTAATTTCAGTTTTTTTTAGGATTCATGACATATTAATAACAAGCATACTGTAAGGGACTAATGTTGTGTGTTTAGGTCCTACATACTGTATCTTACTAAAGGACATCTCTACAGCATGTATAATAGACACATTCACACACGCTGGCTTATGTGTCATTTATTAAGTGAGATTTATTAAGTGTCATGTCATTGTTTTATCATAATTTTTTGATCGTGTGATTATTAGAAAAATATTGTAGTTCAGAGATGGATGTGTCTCACTCAGCAGCAGGACGTTTCCTCTGTAGAAATGTCATGCACTTTCTGTTTTTTACTTTCTGTTTATAACTATTTTAGACTTTTTCTTTTTTAAACCTACACAATTGTATTCAGGCCTTTTTTCTTTTTTTGCATTTGCATCGTTATTGCTCATGTCTCAAGTTTAAGACTGCACACCATGTACCACGTTTTTTTTTATTGAGTTTTGAAACATACAGATATAAGTTCGACGGGTTCTTAGGTAAAATAAGAGTTGTTTTAAGTAAAAAAAAACAAAAAAAAACAAAGAAAAGGAGACAACTAGAACACGACACAAACTAAGCTTGACCGTTCAACGAGTTACAAAAAGAAATAAACACAGTATGTATTTGAGGTAACTATAGCACAAAGAAGGGCAAAAGAAGGAAAACTGATCAAGTATGCATATGTGTAACGTGCACACACATACATGAATATGCAGAGACATACACATAACTTTAGCTTTTTGTCAATTATGCCAAATTTTGTAAAGGATTAAGCCTGGTTACTACCATCCCAAAGGAAAAAGTATTTAATATTTTATGTACAATTTGAATTCATGAATTCATCTGGTGTTAAGACTTGGTCTCCTACAATGTAAAGTACATGACTACTATATACAGGACCAGTCTAGTGTAGTAATTCACATATAACACAACTAATTATAATGTTGTGAATTTCTAAGTCAAAAGAGAAACAAGGGTATGAACTTGATGTTGGGGAAATGACTTTTCTCAGATTTGTTATTTCTTTTATGATCTTTTGGTCATTTATTGTTGGTTTTACATTCTGACACGTTCACTGTCCTGATTACAACCTTCAAAAATATAAGCATTATACATTATACATTATAGGTAGTAACAGGAATTATTTCTTTTTGGCCATTTTTGAGAAGATTTCTGTTCTGAAATGTTCAAAGTGTCCTTGTGACCCTATCTGTGTATTAGAATGCTGGACATCAGATATCACTGTCTGAGTAATGTCTTTAGTAGAAACAATTCATCTTGAGGCCATTCTTTTCCGATTTATGAAAATGTCTCACTACACACTGGTATCCTCTGTAATGTCTGAAACACTAGGCTTCTCAGACACATAGGGACAGAGAATAGGAGAGGTAGTTTGTTCATCTGTGAGGGGAGGCGATGCTCCTGCTTTTTTCTTGGCTTGGTTACGGTCTCGTCTATTTCAATCTGACCAGCTGTGATGAGGGCATGCCACTGACGATCTCAAATTCAGCCTCATCCGACACACTTGAAGCTCCACCCTCCAGCCTCGCTTACAGTTTCCTCTGACTCCTCTGTTCTGGCACCAATCTTTCAATCTGTGTGCGGTTTGTCTGTGGCATTCAATGCGTCTGTGCATGTGTGTGTGTCTCACCTTTGATATGAATTAATCAAGACTGGCTTTCTGAGTGTCTATATGGATCTATTTTGTGTAGCTTTACACAGTAGCTACCGTATAACAGTGCATATGTTTTTATGTGGGCCCTTGCATGTGTGCTAAAGACTGAATGTGTTTGTCAATGAGTTTAGAAAATTCCCTTCAAAGTACAACTTGAGTTGATCTTTTAACCTCTGACAGCACAAATGGCCAAGACCCTTATTCAATTTTACTCTTAATTTTTCCTCTACAGGTATGTGTCTGCTATACTTTTTCCACATTGACGTTCTTCTTTTATCCCCTTTCTTTTTTTTATCTTCCCACTAGCTAAATCTGTATAGAAGTGAAAATGAACATGTAAGTGTAGCCTATAGAAGTATGTTGTAGCAAAACAAAAACTGTCTTTTGCCCCCTGTAGAAGTTTACATGCAACAGAAATGATACTCGAGTAGGCTATTTAATTTAGCCTATAGTCATGTTTAAGTATGAGGATATCATTAAAACTATTAGTATGTCATGTCTGTATGCTAGCTAGAAAATTAACCTACAGCTTTCAAATAGCTTACTCAGCGTAGCCTGCATGTTAGCTAAAAATAAAGGTGAATAGCTTACTTAGATTAGCCCAAAACAAAAACACAAAATGAGGAGAGCCTGACCTGTAAAAAAGTAACCAGATATTTTACAGACTATTATTGGTCAGGTTAAGACAACTGGGAAGCTTAAGTGCAACTGGCCAAGAAATTTTCATGGCGCTTTATTAATGTTTCTGCAAAGATATGTTAGCAAGCTGATACATTGATAGCTAACAAACCAACATAAGAGTATTTTCCTTCCAAAACTCTTCTTTCACTTTTCAAAAGTACAACTTAAAAAAAGTTATAGGTTCTTCTTAATAGAAGGCAGCAGTCATCCGGCTTTATCACAGGATGAAGGAGAGTAAGTTGGTTCAATTAAAAAATAAAACGTCTATTGAAAACGAAGATGCAGCCATTGCTATCCTTTGTGTTCTCTATTTTTCACAAAGGGACAATCCTGCCTCGTTACATTTTTTACTTTGAAACTGTTGCTGCTGGTGTGCAACTGGATCAGGGCCTTGGGAATACCAGCGGACTTAAGGATGCAAGTAATAGTATCTGTACTGGGCAAGACAGGGTGGGGGTTTGTAAGGGGGAGTCAGGGACTCCCTCAGACGTCTCTGAGAGGGGGATTAAAAGAGAAAGATAGTGGCGTCAGGGAGGAGTTGGACTTCTTATTTAGTTGTTCAGAGCTTTGTACAGAACATAGAATGACTGAAATGCTAACAAGCTAACACTTCCTCCAGAATATGTACCATCTGAAAAACCCCTTTGTCTCTGTCACAAGCTTGAAAAGGTCGCCATAAACAGTTTAGGATTTTACATGAAAGCATTACTTCCTGTTTCATGTTCATATAGCGCGATGTAGAGTGATACACCCGAGAAGCATGATCTCCAAATTAGACATATACATTCAAGTATATTTCAATAGCCTACTAGCAGTCCCTGTAAACCTCATCACATTTAAGATTAACTGCTGAAACAGATCTCCCCTTATCTGATGTGTGTGTGTGTGTGTGTGTGTGTGTGTGTGTGTGTGTGTGTGTGTGTGTGTGTGTGTGTGTGTGTGTGTGTGTGTGTGTGTGTGTGTGTGTGTGTGTGTGTGTGTGTGTGTGTGTGTGTGTGTGTGTGTGTGTAAATGAGAGCTCTGTCAACGACCACTCATACTTGGCCCCTCCATAAACACTTTAAACCAGTTGGGGAGGAGTCCTACAGCTGTCTCAGCCTGTGCGTGCTCAAGTGTGTACACACGAGTGTGTGTTCGCACAGGTCAAAGGTCACTGACCTGCTTTTCAACACTTTTCACTGTTTTATTTCCTGCAAAAATATCCATGAGAAGTTAAATTAATCTCTGCTTGTGGGGGTGAATTTTGAGACAGCTTCATGCAATTGCTGAAATGATTAATTTGCCCTGCTTAGCCCCTCCCTTAGCTGAGCTAGGGTTACAGGACATGATGAGGTAAGTGTTTACAAGTTTTTACTCAAGCTCAAGCTCAAATGGCACATTTAAAGGTACACTATGAAGTTTTGGTGGTGAAATTTTTAAAGTTGGAGAAGTGAAACAATTCTATGCTATATTTTCTGACTTGAATACACAAACTTTACTCAAAGAAAAATTGGGTCCTTGGAACTCTGTTTGGAGCTTAAAAGCTACCAGGAGAGTTACGGTTTCACTGCAGCGGACCCCCACCATAACTTCTTGCATAGCAGTTTATCTTCAAACAGTGTTCCAGGGACCAAATTTTCCTCTGAGGACAGTTTGTGTACAGGGTTATGAACATATAGAACAGAATCTGTACACTTTTCCTACTTTTTCCAACCAAATTTCTCTATAAAAAATACATAGTGCACCTTTAAATGGCTCAAGTGCAGAAACAGAAAGTGGCCTACTTAAAGTGACAAACACTGGCTCTAGTGTCGACTAATATGAATGTAAAAAATTAAAAGATGAACTTATTTTGCTATTTGCATGATGTATAAATTAAGAATAAAATGCATGCATAAGGAAATTATTTTAAATTAATTTCAATGACATTGTTGAACATTGCGCATACCAGGTGTGTGTGTGTCTGCTGTTGTATGAAAATCTTATTTTACCCCTACTGTGGTTAACTGCTGCACTATACTGCTCCCTAGTGGTTGACTGCTACAACAACTCTCACATAAGTACCCCATTTAAAATTTCCTTTAATATGTATATACCTGCGTTCCCATTAGTAGAGGCGCTGATTTTAAATCATTGCAAGCGTATATTTTGAATTCATCATAGTTTTACTTTTTAAGCACAGCCTAAACCTAATTAAACATGTAAATACAGTATGAAAAACAACTAACTATAGAACGTATATGTGCTATAACAAATAACCTTGTTGTACCTTTCATTTGTTACAACAACTTAAAAGGGGATCATTCAAACAAGGCCTTTAAGTGTTCACAACATATTTGCGCAGGCTAATCAACCTTCTTTTCTTTGATAATTCCAGGTAAACAAAGTCTGTGATTTTCTCTTAATGTGCAGGAAAAAGCACTCCCTTGATGAAGAAAATGTGTTAGTTAGTGGTTCTGTTTTGGACAGTCTTCAATCTCAGGAAAAACTCTTAAGAACTTTTTTAACAGTTAAAATGCCTTATTTATATGTTCATAGAGCTTTAAAAAACTCCAAAGATTTACGTCATCAAGAGAGCTCATGACGATCACATTACAGAAAGGCATTTTAGTTTTTATTCTAAAAAACTCATTTTTACATTGAGACATGCTTCTCAGTGATACCAAATGACACTCATTTGTATCTCAGTGCTCTAAGTGTTGTCTTTCAGCAGGATCATTACCTGCCAGGTCAGACACACTTTATGTAAATATGAAATGTATTTCTCCATCTGTCACTAAATGGATTCAGTATATGATGAATGATGAAGCAATTAAGGACTCAGTCATCCTTATACCAGCAGGAGCTGAATAAATATAGATTTACACTGCTAACAAGTCCTCCCTCTCCTTCTTGTCACACACACACACACACACACACACACACACACACACACACACACACACGTATAGACACACCACATATAGATGTTTTCAGTGGTTCTCTTTTTTTAAATATTCTTTGTGGTTATCCACTTCAAGTCCATTTTACATACACCACATATAGAAGATGCAGTGCTGGTAAAGGCGAGCTGTGTTCCCAGGTCTGGACTTGGGAAGAGCAGGTGTACTGCTGTCAACAGAGGCTCATAAATACTCGACCAGTGAAGGGAGATGGATTACACGTTTATGTCATCATATTTAAGACTCTCTGTCAGCAAACACTTTATTGAACCTTTAATATCATGCTCAAGAAGATGTTTTTTGTCCTTACTTAATGGAGTTTACGACAAATATATTTTGCTAACCTGCAACCAAAGTGAATTAGTTTAATATTAGATGCTTAAATTATGTCAGGATATATATATTTTTTTAAAATTAAGGGGAAAGCAACGCTTCTGGGCTTTGCTGTCACCCTTTTCACAGAAGAAGTAACAGTTTTATTGCCGTTGAAAACATCATAAACAAATATGTACATAACAGTGACATATTTACCACTGTGCATGTCCTCATGTCAGTGTCACATGTCACTCTGCAGACATGAGATACTGCTGTGTCCAAATAAAGGCTTCAACTACCGTCCTGACCAGAGGTTTCATTACCCCTGTTATCACCCATAATCCTTTGCAGTGTCTGTAAAGACTCCTCCTGCTCAGGCCTGGATCACTGTGTATTCTGCATGCTTAGAATAAGCCTGAATCCTCTCCAATTACACCTCCTCCCACGGATTGTTCGGTGTCACCTCGCCATCTGCAGGCATGATAGGGTGATTCTGCGCCTGCAGTG
The DNA here is from genome assembly GCF_963930695.1 of Labrus bergylta. Lineage (NCBI taxonomy): Eukaryota > Metazoa > Chordata > Actinopteri > Labriformes > Labridae > Labrus > Labrus bergylta. The sequence goes on along the minus strand of NC_089215.1, from coordinate 20,987,118 downwards.
TAAAAGGACACTTCTACAGTTCTTTTGGCATTTAGTGTGAACGCTACAACTCAATTTAAACTGAAGGACATAGCCGGACAACACAAGATGATAAAAAAAAGTGCTAACCCCTAGTTTGGGCTTGTTCTTAGCCTCTTAGGCACGACAGAAACATACTTAAGTAAACTACAGCAGATAATAGATTAAACTATAAAGCTTGTTAAGTGTCTACCCGATCAGACTGAAGGCCTGAAACCAAAGATGCATCATTCATTCATCTGACGATGCAGAAGCCGTCGAGATATCAGATTATGAACAACCCAGACATTGAGAGCACCCATCAATCACTGCTCCAATGTGAAAATAGAAAGTGGAACAGAGCGGAACAAGCTCACATTTTGCCCCTCCGAGAAGACTTTCAGATCCACAACTGTATCACATCCTCATGTGTACTGCTAAGTGCAGTGAAAAAAGAGTTGATGATACTTAAACACTGTAATGTAAGCAGTCAGAGAGGACTGGTTGACCTCAAAGAGGTCCGTAGGTTCATGATGCCTCACCACCATCATCATCATCATCCTCACTTTGAAGGAAACAACCATCTGTCCATCTCTGTGTCTCATTTCTCTTCTTTGTTGTTTTGATATCTTTCTTTTTTTCTTTTTGGGACCAGAGGTGGACTGAATGGTGTGATTGTTGCCTCCTGGGAACAACATCCTGATGCTGTCTGGGTGTGTGAAGCAGAACTCCAGCATCAGTGATTTTGTTGCCAGGGGGACAACTAAACCAGCCGGGACTTCCTCAAGTAAGAGTTTCAAATGCAGCTTAAGTGGCAGCTACAATAAAGTGTTTTTTGTGTGTATAACAGGTGAGGTATTTATCTGTTATTTCATGAATTCATATTAATTTGTCATTTTAATCTCATAGTTACATTGATAAATAATCCATAAATAGATTGTAATATGCCTTGGTGGAAGCTTTGCTGCAGTTCTCTTTTCTGCCTGCTATTCTGGCGTCAACCTCTAGAGGGGGCTAGTTTTCAACATCACTGTAACTGTATCTGACTAACTAGAGACAGAGGGGCTTTCTTAATTTAGCACACAAACACAATATACACACTTAGAATAAAAAGACACAGAACATTTTCTTGAAAATGTCCACATATACGCATTTTTCCATTTTCCATTTCTTGCTCAAGAATTTAGCAAATTGAGTAGTCCCATTTATTTATTTAAAAATGAAAATTTAAGAAATTGAAAAACCATGTTTCAATGTTTATTATTTTAATTACCAAGTATAGTTTCATTAATCGGACTGTGTAGAGTTTATTTTCAGTTTTTTCAATTTTTCTAACATTTAAAAAAAACACACAAACAGAAATGTATCCACACTTGCGTGTATGAATCGCAATGTAAAAAAAGCCTTCTGCATATAAAGGCAAATCTTGATAAGATAAATGAATGTATTCTTCAAGGTATGAGAGATTAACCTGACCGTTAAAAGATAACAGAAACATTTTCTACTTCTAAAAGTCAGTAAGTATCATAACACACACACACACACACACACACACACACACACACACACACACACACACACACACACACACACACACACACACACACACTCAAAATATATGTTTGTGTGTCTGCTGCTCTTTTTTTAATTCTTTTTTTTTTCCACACTGGAATTTACATGAAGTGTGACGCTGCATGAGTTAATTATAAAGAATAATAATGTATGTTAGTTTTGTTCTATGTCACTTTGACATCTACTGTGCTGTTAATCATTCAGTCAGCTGTTTTACAGAACAGATAAGTTATTGATCCCCCATCCTGCACTCTGCTGCTGCAGAGGCGGGCAGCGCCTAGGGAGTCTCCTGTAAATGTGAGCTCTTTGTCCTCTCTCTGTCCTCACATCCTCCCTTATCTCCTCCTCTTCATCATCTTCCTTCACTCTCCTTTAATCCTCACTTAACTCCTCTTATCTATTCCCTTTTTCCCCCTACCCTCCCTTATTTTTCACTCTCCATACCACCTCTAGTCTATACTCCCCTCTCTCTCTCATGCGGTGCATTCCCATCTCTCCTCTTTCTGTCCATATGTTCTGCTCGTCTCCTCCAGCGTCCTCTATGAGGTTTCTGTGCTGCAGAAAAAAGCCAGAGGGATGAGCGGGGCTCACAGAATGCAAGGTAAGATGGGAAAAAATACTGGTGTCATGCATGCACTGTGGATGCAGAGAGATTAAGGTCGTTGTGACATATTCTGCAGCGTCATGATGCAGCAGAATTGTAATGAAATACATTTCAGTTGAATAGCATGTTTCTTTACTTCTGTTTGCAGAGTTTAAATACTGCAGAGAGGGAGCGACTTTGGTGATTTCCTTGGAGGGTTTAAACTGGCTTTCTAAAAGGAGATGCAAGGACAAAAGACACAAAAAAAGGTATTTTTCAGGATTTTTGACTCGGCCTACAGGCACACTTAAAGAGTGCAGGCCTCTGTTTTGTACAAGAGGTACTAAAGTTGTCTTTTGTTAATTCTACTTTCTGAGTAGAGAAGTTATTATCATCTGTGTTTTTCTCCGAGCCCTCCACCTGTTACACAGTAAAGAGTACATTTACCTGAAACAGGGCAGATTACAGGCTTCATGGCCTACTGCATGCCTGTGTGTGTGTGTGTGTGTGTCTTGGTGTGTAAAGTGTGCATGTTTTGACATCCTTTACGTCACAGCTGCTGTGAGTCAGCTCCTCTCTTCCTTTCCTGAGTCACTCATGCAGCCGTTGCTTGGTGACTGCAGAGTGCTGAAAGTTTCCGATTGCGTCTTTGTCTCCGTGGATGGACTGGCCCCGATATTTATTCAGGCTCAGGAGTGAGTGGCCAAATAATGTATGTGTTTGTGAGCATGTGTGTGTGTGAGTGTGTAAGTGTGTGAGTGTGTGTGTGTGTGTGTGTGTTTTCGGTTTCAGCCAGTAGACTGAAGACTGACGAATCAGTTTTAGTACATCCTGTCAACACTGACATGATGTTTGTGCCCTTCATATACCTCTTAATAGTTGTTTAATGGATTTTAATAAAAGGCAAATCTGACACTGACATGGATAATATTTATGTGTAACAGGAGATTCTTCTAAGACAAAGTCTAGACATCATGTTTGGTCAAAGTGTCCGAAACAAATGCTTGTTGAATTGTGCTAGACAATGCCAGAGCTCATGTCAAAACTGACAAATTACAGAATAAGACTTCAAATACATTAGTGGTATATGCCACCAACACTTTCACCACTGGTATTCCACTCAACTGATAAACCCAAAGAAGCCTTGTGTCCGATAATATTAACCAAACCTGCAGGTGTCATTTAAAAATCATGCATTGTATCACTGACTGTAAGATAAACTCTTCTAAGTTGTAACTGTCACTTTCAGTTCCCTAATTAAAAGTCTTAAACAAGCTAGCTTGGCAGATTTAGCTGAATAGAACTATATTATGGAGATATCACTGATTCAAAACTATTTGTGAATGCGTAAATAGATCCACAAATGTTCACCTATTTGTAAATGCGTATAGTTTTTAATGACTGAGAAGACTGCGGCTGTGTCCGCAATAACACTCATTACTCAGTGCATTAATGTTGTATATGTATATGTGTATGTAGTGGGTTAGGGTTGTATATGTATCTGTGTATGCATTTCAGAATCTATTAACACATTTATTATCTTTTGGTACAATAAGCTCCATAAAAAAACCTGTTCAAATTTGAACAAGTGAGCTCCATTCTGCCACTGTCACCATGTACACCTGCACTTATCTCGCTGTGAATTGTTATCAAAGGAACAATGGCCAGTGCAAAAAAAAAAAAGACCTGAGGTTTAATTATCATTATCAGATCAGAATGCATGCTTCTTATTTTATTGAATACTATAATGGATTTAAAAGGTTTTAATATTCCTTACTTGTGTTGTTTAAAACACAGGGACGAGAAGCTCCAGTTGTTGATGCCATCTGATGAAGAGCTGCAGCCAATCACCTGCTTCTGTGTCTTCAATAAGAGACGATGTACAGGCCCTCGTATACAGAGAAAATACAGTGACCCCCAATCAAGCTTTTTAACATGGCCTCCTGTCTCATACCCCCCTCGACATGGTTATCTTCCCATGGAGCCGACCCCTCGCTCAACATGCAACTCTTTGGCTTCTTTTGTCTCAGACTGTCCCATGGAGGCCCGATGGACAAGACCCATTGTAGATATGATGGACATCATCAGGTTGATCACAAAGGGTCTAAACATTATGCACCAGCAGGATGCTGCAACAATGTTTAATAGGTTCATCATTTTCTGTAATGAAGATATACCCCTTGAACTTTATAGTGACATTTGTATCGGTGGGGATTGTAAGACATCGTTAAAGGACACAGGATGGCATTTAAGTGATAACAACGCGTCAAGTGATTTCACAAAGTCCACTGCCAACCAGCTTCACAATCTCAACGCCAACACCAACAACTCTCTGGGGATTTATAAAGATCTTCAGAAATCCTCTTCAATCTGTGATTCTCTAGGAGATTTGTTGAGGAAGGACAAGAAAGCAACAAAGAGGAAGAGTGTGTCCTTTGAGGACGATGTAACGGTCTACTTGTTTGATCAGGTACTGTTTCCATGTTGTCTGTTTATCTACAGTAAGGCATGTGGGTTTTGTTTTGCACTGGAGATTTAGGGGTTAACTACTTACTGATCTAATGCCATTCTTAGGAGAGCCCCACCTTGGAGCTGCACGCTGGGCCCTACGTATCTCGGCCAAGCCACAACTCCAACCTGCCAGAGGCCACAATAGAAGACACTGGTACTATATTGATGGACTAAATTAATGATTTGTGCATGTTTAACACATGAGCAACGTTACTGTTGAACATTTTTGCATTGTTGGAAAGAAAAAAGGTAATTGTACATTATAAGTTGTTAAGTAGAATTTTTTTTAATAGTCACTAACAAGTTGGTCTATGTCTTCAAACCATAGACTGTATAATAAGATGGACGGCACAATAGCCGACGTCACTTATTACGTGAAATATTTAGTGCGCCCCTTGCTGTTTGGCGGCATTAAAGGTTATGAACTTTGTTTCCTCTGTGTTAACAGATAGGACATGGGTAAAACTATTAAATCAAAATGCTTGTCGGAAACTTTTTTGTCAATCCCAGTTTTCATCACGATAGCTCAAGTTTCTGAGAAGTTTCTTTTAACTAGTTACTTAATGCTATCAAATTCCACGATTGACAGCTCTGTTGATGAATGAGTACTGGAGTAGTAGAGTACAGCAGAGTAAACGTACAAATTTCTGAGTATCCGCTTCAGAACGACACAGAGATTGTTGTGCTGTGGACTCTATCCTCCTGAGGGATTTTTTTTTGCCATTTTAATAGTAAATGTGTGCTTTTATTTGCTTTAGTGCAGGCATTGGTATATTGGAAATTGGCAATATGTCAGCTCCTGTCTTGGAGATATTCTGCCTTCATCCTGTTAAATGGGAGAAGACTGAGGCCCGCTGTATATTTGTACTGTCTGAAAAGCCCCTCACAGTTTAACAAGATCAGGGCGGTACACTTAAAGAGTTAGCAAACTTTAATGTTCTGCTAAACCCAGATGCTTCAGGCTGTTAACACTGTATTGTCACTGACTGTGTATTTGGTTGTTTGTGACTGCAGGCTTGGAGTGGGACGACGACTTCTCAGCTTTGGAGAATAACTGCCACTCTCAGCTCTCCCTGCAGACACAGAACTGCACTGCTGCGTCCAGGCTAGACCGTTTCTCTTTATCCCAAACCTGCCTGTTTCTCACACATGTCACTGAGGCAGACCTTGAGCTATGAGATAAAGGGGTTAATTCCCCATTTTTGCACAGCAACCTTTTTACATTGGATGTCCCGCCTAGGGTCGGAGGTTAAAATTTGGGTATGTGACTTATGACACGTTCCTTTTAGCTGTTTTCGTTAAGTTTTTGATCCGCAAAGAGGTTCCTTTTTGCGTAATGTCGTAACATCTGATCTGCCAGAAGATCCTTACTTTTTTTTTTTTTAAAGCAGGGTTGAATTCAAACAGGAAGTACTTTAATCGTATGACAGCAAAAACATGCAAAATAAAATCCTTACTATTTTTAAATGTGAAATTTTTCAATTTCAAACATGCGATTAATTATGTGATTAATTACATTAACTGCACAAATTCAGAATCATTTGACAGCCCTAATTACATTATATAACATTATAATATATGATATGATGTATTTGATGTATCATACAAACTATTATCATTTCACCACTTAGGAATTAAAGAGCAAATGAAAAGACAAGGAAAACTGACTTTTAGGAAAGACACTGGGTCAAACAAGTTATTTAAAACCATTAGTAATGTTTGACAAAAGCTAACTTAGCTAACTAAGCTAGCTGTTATAATGTTTGTTGGCCATTTAATTGAAGTTTGACAATAGCTAATGTCAGCATTCAATTCATAGATAACATATATTTTTGTTTAGCTTACTTTACGTAAGCTAGTAATTCAATCTCAAGCTTCTGCTACTTGCTTGTATTAATTGTGTTTCCTGTTGTGTAGCACTAAAGGCAGCAGTTAGCTTTTAGCCACTCACAAGCTAACAGTATTTTTGTCTGAATGCTAACATTAGCTTTATTGTTTGACTTTGACATGTTTTAGACTTCCTTCTCTGACCATAATATCTGAGGAACATGCACTGTGAATATGTTCAATGCCATATAACACAGTGGTATTGGCAGCCTTCATTTAAAGGCCGTCTCACTGTCACCATGGTCGAATGTGACATCCACGCTTGTTTTTCTTTCAGACGGACGGCCTTGACCTAATGGAAAATCTGACGAAGATCTCATCCTCCTCATCTCTTCCTCGTCTCCCAGCCTCCCCTCCTTCCCCTTTTTCATGATGAGTCAGGGACGTAAACAGCTCTTTCTGAAAACACCTGCCGTTCATGACATCACAGCCACGCAGGACAGTGTGACAGTGCTTTCAGCTTTCTGACACGGTCGCTGAGTATGATGTGATAACACAGCCTGGTTGTGCAACAGAGCCGGTACCTTTCCAGCTGCACAACTCTTCATAAGATACCTTTCATGTCATAAATTGAAAAAATAAATTGTAATCTGTGTCAATCCATCTTTTTTATTTTTGTTTTATTTAAGTCGTTTTTTAAGTAGTTGGAGTCCAAAGTGTGTGTTGTTTTTCTCAGTTTGTTTTGCGCAGAGTTTTGCTTGTGAAGGCCCCTGTTTGCTTGCCTCATTACTTGAGTGTGTTCAGCTCAGAATTTATCAGCGACTTCGACTGAATAAACAGTGTAAGTCGAAGCCTGAGGGCCAATGGAAGCAGAAACTGAACAAACTACAAGTAAAAGATAATGTTCCCACAGAGCCAGCATTAGCGAGGTTTGGTTGATTAGATACAGTGTACCTGCGGAAAAAAGGAAACCTGGCAAGACCAATCTAACACACACAAACACACACACACACACACACACACACACACACACACACACACACACACACACACACACACACACACACAGAATGCTTTTCAAGGACACTAAAAAGAGTGTGCCTCTGGGAGCTTCACACCTGTACATTATTATTGCCATGAGAGGGAGGTGAAATTCAGTGTTCATTTGTCTAAAGGTCATATTCTACTGCAGTTCAATGTCATCTTTGATCAAAAATACTTTACAAATATGTTCCTTTTTTAACTAAAGGCTATCATAAAGTGTGATGTTGTTATTGACTTAAATAGATAGATAGAATCTTTATTATCATTGTATACAAGGACACAACAAAACTTTGTTAGCAGCAATCTTCAACAGCAGCGTTTACAAAAACAACAAAAATAGTTCGCATAGACTACCTATCATAGGTTTTCTTTAATGTGAAAACTTAGCCTTATTAAAGCAAAAGTATTTTTCAAGCAATAATCTTCAGAGAAAATACTGTTACTGTTGCATTACTGCTGTGAAGCTAGCCTGCTAGCTGCTAGCTTAATCACCTGTGTTTCTTCGGGAGCGTGCCTATGTTCCCACATTAAAATATAAATATGTAAGTATCACACCTTGAATTGTGCGTATGGAGCTGTTACTCCATAATTCCACCTTTTTCTTATGAAATTACAAAAATAATGGCAAAAGACATTGAAGGAATAGACCTGGTCACAGGTTTTCATGTTATATAATGTGCAACTTCAGTCTGAAAAAGGAAATATATTCCCAGCAATTGAACTAATACTATTTTATTTCACAAAACATTTTTTCCTTGTTAATACATTTAATATATTACATCCTGTTGCTCAACATTTTCTTTCATCCGCAAGCTGTTCCTCATGATATTCCCTCAGTGTGTCGCAGTGACTTACAAAGTGGTTTTAAAGATGAAACATTTAGGCAGAAGACCTATAGTGTTATTCAATAAAAACACACTGTCATCTTGATAACTAGAGAGTAGAACTACTACAAGACTGTGGGGTGTGTTAACCAATCACTCGTGCTGTGAAACATGATTCAAACCATACGTAGACCTGTATCTCAGTGTCCTGACGTCCCCCTACGTCTACTTCATTGCCTATCACAGCAGGAAAGGGCAATAATCCTAACTGACAACAGTGTGTTCAGGCCCCCAGGTCAAACAGACAGAGTGTGATTACTGTAGATCACACATGTTAAGGGGTGTGTTGGCTTATTAAGTAGCCTATAGTCCTTGTTTGTTTGTTTTAATTCAGTCCAAAGTAATGTGGCTGTATCCTGTGGTACAACTGTCAGTAGGCGACAGGGAAACAACAATCCAAAGCAAAAAACAAACACTTTGTCTGGTAGAAAGTAAATAATGAGATACAGTTCACAGCAGACTTAACAGTTTCTGTACATTCAGGTTAGCCTGGAGGACTGTATTCAAATGAAGCGGTGGAAGGTGATAAGCTCATGGAAATTATGTTAACTGCTTGGAGTAAAAGGAGTGAACCAGGAACCAAAGTGTTTCTGACTGGGTTCATGTTGCTATGTTTTACTTCTTAAAGTCAGCTGAAAAAAAACATTTTAGCTCTGCTGCATCAGCTGAATCATAAATAAGAATATAAGTGCTACACTGTGAGCAGTCGAAGTGGGTTTTTTTTATCATGGGAAGCTGTTTAGAAAATAATAAATGAAGAGAGTGAGGCGTTTGTGCCTAAATATTCAGTAAATGCCTAGGTTACATTACAACATTTGAATTGCCCCCCGGGGACAAATAAAGTTTTTTGAATTGAATTGAATTGAAACAACATACCATAACCAATAACAACTTCATGAATCCAAAAAACTATTAGATGCTATCAGATTTGGCATGTAACCTACTTCTATTAAAACAATGATGCCCCTATTTTTGGCCTTGTATGTCAAACGTTGAAAACAGTACTTTGGCTTTTGATGCAGAACATTTAAAGCATATTATTGCCTTTTCCTCTAAATCTAAAAAAAAAGCCGGTTTTCAGTGAAGCCTGATACATGTGGGCAGGACGCGCAGCTTAAGGAGAGTGTGTTCTGCTCTGTGATTGGCTGAGCAGCGCTACGTGTACATCAGTCAGCTAACAGGTAGCTCACATGTGACAGTTATCTGCGTGTGTGTGTGTGGGTGTGTGTGTGTGTAAGTGTGTGAGTGAGTGTGTGTGCGTGTGTGTGTGTTTCAGCTGCACGGAGCCGCTCTTTCTGCATGATGCTGCTTTCAATGACCGGCTGCATGCTGCTGATTTCTCTGTAAACACTCAGGAAGGAGACTCTTTACTTTAAGGTGAGACTTTACATTTATTTTTTTTTATTTTTGATTTGATTAACTTTCATGTTTCAACTACAGTGAATGAAAGTGTTGCTGTCATATCAGTTAGGCTACAAAAACCGCCGTTTGTGTGATTAGGTTATGAAAATAAAGCCATCGTTTTTCCATTTTAAGTAATCTATGTAAAACAGAAAGTTTAAGAATATTCAATCATTAGCTTTAAAGACGTTAACGTTGCCAGAACCCCCCCCCCCTTAAGTAGACAAAAACAGCCAATTTAAACATTATGTTTGGACTTAAGGAGGCTTAAAAATGTTATATTGAAATGAATAATTTAATTTGTTAAGCCAAACTTCTCGTGGTTAAAGAAAGTTGAAAAAGTTTGACATTGGAGATGAATTTGCTAAGTGTTGGCTGGTCTCTGTGTTTTTGTGAGTGTAACCTTGAAATGGGCATTAGCCCAGTCTGTGGGGATAAGAGAGGGGTAGATTAACACACCAACATCATGGAGTTTTCACACTGCACCAGGCTGATTAGGTACAGCAGGATGTAGTGTTGTTTAAATGGGAGAGAAGCTTTACTGACTGGTCTGATGGGAGAAGAAAACACTTTTCTATGTTTCAAGTTCAACTTTGTCTCTGACTTTCCCGTTTTCTACTCCAGGACTGTCGGTCGAAGCTGTGAGATCTTTTGCTGCCACACAGAAAAAAAGAAGTTGAAGGAGGCAGCAGAATGAGGTCCAAAGGGAAGGCTACCAAACCATCCAGAATGACCTGGTCTGATCCTGATCCAGATCCGGAGCTAGAACCAGACACTGAACCAGGCTCCAGCGAGCAGGAGGGCTCAGAGGCCTCCGTCCGGATCGGCAGCTCCTGGAGAGGGTCCCTGAGGAGCGGGGGCCGCAAGCGACAAGGAGGAACCGGAGGAGGAGGAGGAGGAGGAGGAGGAGGAGGAGGCCGGAGACGCAGGCAGCGCAGCTCCAGCAACAAGGAGCGCAGCGTCAGACGACTGGAGAGCAACGAGAGGGAACGCCAGCGCATGCACAAACTCAACAACGCCTTCCAAGCGTTACAAGAGGCCATCCCCCACGTCAAGACCGACAAGAAGTTGTCCAAGATCGAGACCCTGACCCTGGCCAAGAACTACATCAAATCCTTAACCGGCATCATCCTGGACATGGGGGCCTGCCTGCCTGCTGAAGGGGTCCCATCAGAGGACAGCGCTGCCAAGCTGCTCCAGTGCTACCAGCAGCACCTGGAGGAGGAGGGGGAGGCAGATCTCACCCAGTACCTCACCCACGTGCACAGCTTGAGCCAGCGCAGTTAGCAGAGGTTGAATGTGGTTTTGAAACCAGAAGAGACTCCTTGAAGCTATTTCCAAGGCAGCGAGAGAGAGGCTTTGGAAGACCTTTTGGGGCCATGTTTCAAAGGATATCCAGTTTGTTCTGAGTCCAAACTGTTCTGGGAAACTGGTCCGAGGTGGGGCGCTCTGTAGATACTAGGAACCCACACCAGACAATAGGAGGGGCAATGTCCATAATGTGTCCTTCATGCAAAGTGTGGATGACCATCCATCTAGAGGGCACAAAGAATGATAACTGGACAGTGAAAAGCTACATGGATCATGGTTAGAAAGTGTAAAAAAAGACCCTTTTATTATTGTCCTTTTTCAATGAAGGGGCCCCTCTGTCTCTTATTTCTCATTTTCTTAGGTTTAAGCGGTGCAGGAAAGTTGTTCTCTTTTGTGTTATCTCGTGATCGTCTCATTTGTTTGCTGTTAAGAAACCCGCCGATCGCAGCCTCTAGTCATAACTGTCACGTCCAGGAAGAGAAGAAAGACAAGCAGGAGGTCTAAATATTTAAAATTTAAAAGGCTTGCTAGAGTGTTTACTCGTTTCTTCATCTTCAAAACATGATCAACTTGTCTTTTTACAGGTTGTGCATTATAGCCAGAAGGCAAAGGATGTTTTTAAGATGTTTGTTTTTTGACTTTTTGTGAGGCAGGATAATGAGGTGATAAAAGATGAGGAGCAGAGGGTGTGTCATCAATAAACACATTTATTTGTTGACAGGGACTATTATTTTGGTCATGCATGACACACGAGAAATGTTTTCCACGATGAAAGAACGGTGGTGTTACAGTAACACATAAAGAGATGTTATTGACAGATACTACAGACTGCTCTCTGTACACTTTCAGCATTTCAAAGCTGCTTCAGATTGAACATAACATTAGGATGTGAGACAGCTGTTAACATAAAATAATGCCAGAGCTGATAAAACATCATCAGTGTGGTCGCTTTATCAATATTTTTTTTTTAAACAGAAAGCTGCATTTTCACCAAATTTCTCTTTTGTCAAATGTACAAACACTACCACACTTTATTATATCACCACTTGAATGACTGTGTAATACTCATATTTTACAGATTTACAGGTATTTTACAAATAAAGCATTTTGAATGTCTTCTTTCGGCTTGCTTGTACATATAATTGCCATCAGTACAAAGGAAGTTGGCAGCATGCAAATGCTCCTGAGAAAAGAGGAAGGTTTCAGTTTAAGCTTCTTGACCACAAGACTTCTACAATAGAATTCATACTTTTCTTTATCAATTCACTTGTGATTGCACATACTCCTAGGAAACATTAGTATCTTTAAAAACATCACTCAGTTGATGGTACAAAGCTAGCAGCGACCACCATAGGTACATGAAACCAGGGCAGGTGTTTTAACGGGTGCTACATCCTGGCATTGAATGAAGACACATCCAATTGAATGGAAGGTGGTGGGAAATCTTCCTAAAAAATAAGCTTTAGTCTCAGTTGTACCATTATAACAGAAAAGGCTTCAATGGGTTTTGGGTTATCTACCTTCTAGCCAGGTCGCCTCTCGCCCTGTCAAACTCAGCTTCACACAGTTTTTCACCACATTACAATAAATTAGACAAGTTACACAAGTTCAGGTTCTGAACACGTGACAACAAGCTACTGCTGCTGCTGCAATGTCACAATGATGAAAAAATGTCTGCATTCATAGATGTTAGTGGGGGAAATGGCATTGTCTGGAAAAAATGAGCTGATTTAGGCTTCAGTAAGACGGTTCAGAAAGCTTAATAATACAAAAAAAAAAACAATAAAAAGAAGCCGGTGAAGACTGCCTGCTCCATCCTGTCTTCACTTTTGTTGTTGATCCTGTTGTTATCACTTGATTGGTACATTTGTTAGCCTGTTGCCTGCAGGCTAAGGTCAAACATTATTTTCACTTTGATCACAGCAGCCGTCCAGGAGCTGACAGCTCAGCAGCACTGAATTATTTTCTCTTTAAAAATAACATAAAAAGCATTCTTCTTCACCTTTCATGTGATGATCTAAACACAGGAAGCAACATATAAATGCAGTAAGACCACCATGTTCATGCCTGTGAGTCAAGACAAACAGAGATGGTAAAACAATGCCCGTACTGAGGGGATGAGTGGTTGGTGAAATGAAATACATTGAGGTTAAAGACTAGTGGCTTGTTCGAGGAAAGAAGGAGGCAGTGTGAGCGCAGCATTTAAGATTGTTCTGAGTGTTCATTCATTTAAGTCACATTTTCTGACACACTGAGTGCAGTGTGCTGCCACCTCAGTGTGTAAACACTTCAAACTAAAGACATTCCTCAAAGGTAAAGTGGTTTTAGGTTTAGTAGAAACAGTAGGTGTGCACTTATGTGTAAGTGTTTAGCATCTAAAAGCATTGCAGTTGACCTCTGTGTTCCTGAGAAGGAGGGGGGGGGGGGGGGCTCTACATTTGGGCTGACAGTTCTGTTAGAGAGGGAAGACGGGGGGGCTCCATGGAGTTCCCTCTCACTGTGACGTGGTCCCATCCACCCTAAAGAAAGACAGAGAAAGCGAGGGAGAGAGAGAGAGAGGGAGAGAGAAAGAGAGAGAGAGACATAAGCTGCAGGAAAGTGTTTCATATGTTTCCATGATCACAGAAAAAAGAATCATTACAGCCTCCTGCACCACAACTCAATGTAAGCACCATCAAACCGTCAGATTACAAATGTTAAATGTCTCATCCCAGTCCATCGTCTGACACAGAAGCATTTTGTAACCAACGTTACTGTCAACAGAAATGAAACGACATATCAGCAGAAAAAAATGTCATGGAAGACTGTTAGAATTCCTTCCACGGCGTATTTAGCTGAAACTCAATTCAACGCTTTTAGAGATCAAATCAAACAAACATCCTGACACCTGGGGCTGTACAGTAGAATCACCATGTGTTCGGTATAAAGACATAAAAACTTTAAAATCAAATATCAGTACAGCCTAGGCATTACATTCTTTAAATACAATAAATTACAATCATCCAACAATAGCTGACTATTCAGGTGATCTGATGTCACTCCCTCTGAAACACTAGGTGGCAGTATGCACCTGATCATAAACAAGGTAGAACTACTTGCTCATATACTTGTGTCAGCATCTTCAATTGGCAAAAACAGCACACTGTAGGTTTGACCACATTAGAATTTTGCCAATCTGCAGACAGCACTGTCATTGAGTGTAGTTTTTGTGGTGCCTCACCCCGATGCCGTAGTCCCACGACTGTCCTTTAGGCTCCTTCGGCTGGACTCCGAGTCGATGACAAACTGTTCCACAGCTCAGACTGCGGCTGCCCTGAACTTTGTCTGCTATGATCCACACCTACAACCCAAAATACAACAACATGACTACACACAGAAAATGATTGTTTAGAACCTCAAAGTGGTGTTTCTGCTTATTTCATGTGTAGACGCATACATGGAGAAATTTCAATCATTCATTAAAGAATCAAACTTTCATGTTAGAAGCTCTGAATACTAAAAATAAATACTGTCAAGACTGAAACCTCAATATCTGAGACATATGTTAGAAAAAATATATAGACTGCCAACAGCTGCTCATACCAACCTACCTAATCTCAGTGTGATGCCACATTAATCTAGAAAAAACTTCAGTGGCACCACACACAAAAAGGCTAAGAACGGTGAACACATGAAACTATGACATCTACAGCTGTTTACTTAAATGCAGAAAGTAACAAACTGTGACTAAAAGTTCCACAAAGTGAATTCCTGGTACTGACCTGGTCCAGAGGGCCTATAGAGACCTTACGCACATTATTAGAGATGTGTTCCCAGGCGGAGCCCTGAGGGTAGCTGGGGGTTACACCCTGCCTGTACCACAGGTTACCTGGGCAACAGAAAAATCAAAATCTCTCCACCAACAAATATTAATGATATCAGGCCTCTATCTAGTAGTTTTCTTAAATGTGAGCTATAAAAACTAATCAAAACGCTTTACTGTTTTCATCGACGGTGTACACAGAAGTCCTCCCGACAGACACCTGCTTCAGCTTCTGTTTGGATGGGGAGGGGATGTGGTACCAGCAGTCTCCTGTAGACACACACACACACACACACAGACACACAGACACACACACACACATTATGTGGAAAGCACCTGTATCTGCAGTACCCAAGGCTGACAAGTTTTGTTTTTGTACCTTGGAACATTCTAAAGCAAATTTTAATCTATAAATCCAACTGGAGCATGAATTAAATTCTCAGTACTTCCAGGCCAACTGACCTGCCGGGTCTTGTGAAGAGACTGATCCTCTGTAGAAGGCAGAACCGTCTCTGGCGATGGCCCAAACATGGCTGGCTGCCCCTATCGAGACGGACTTGAAAGGCTGGTCAGTCCCCACATGGAGCCATGAGGATCCCTAAGAGACCAACACGAGGATGTTAGAGCAACTTTTAAATCCCAAGTGCTATTTCTGCTTCCTCCTTTTTTGAGCTCCACTGGTAGAATCATTGCATTTTCCATTATTTTCTACCCATTGACAGGAATTTGATTAGTGCAGTTAATCATGGAGCTAAAAAAACTCATTGAAGAGTTAAAGAAAAGGAAAGGTTTCCATAGTGTCCAAAACAAGGAGAGTGAACAGATGCAATGATAAACATGCCAGTGAGTGTTTATGTGTGACTCATCAAATAAAGTTAAACCCGTTTTTGTAAATCTAATTGTGACTCACAGCGGGTGTCAGAGCGGTGACTCCCAGTCTGCAGAGGACGTCTCCCTTGTTACTGATCGCCCACAGAGGAACCACGTCCACACTGCTCTGAGCTGCACACGGCAGGATGCTAACATCACTCAGGGGTATGGGGGGGATTTCTTGCCAGGGTCCTGTGGTGGCCAGTTTGCACTTTCTGTTGTAGGAGGAAAACACAAAAGCTCACAGCTGACCACGCTAATACTTGGTCTCCTCATCTTACGACTTTTTTTTTTTAAACCCACACAATCACACACAAAAACTACAAATGTCAAGTGCAGATTCAGAACTCTCTGTACCTGCTAAACAAATAGGGTTGGAGATACTAATATGCCAGCGTTGCTATTTATAGTACCTGGCCCATCGCCTGCGACGCACAAAGTCCTTCATCGTTTTATAGCCGTGATATGACCTGCGGGTAAAGAAGAGGAAGAGAAAAAATAAAAGGCCATATATTAAACTAACTGACACAGAGGGTCATTCTGAGGAAAGTACAAATTAAACCTACGCTGGAAAATCTGCAGCATATTGCCAGCCCTCTCTGTCTGTCCCTCCAGAGACACTGTAGTCGACGGCCCAGTCAGACACCTGCAAACAACATACGCGGGTGGTGAAACACTCTCATATCAGTGCTATTTGGGATAGAAACCTTGTATGTGTTAATTACAGAACAATCATTTATAGTTTTCAAACTAGTGGCATGTCACAGTGTGTGTGTGTGTGTGTGTGTGAAGCTGTACTTACCCACGTCCACTGAGGAGAGGGAGGCTTTGTATTTGTTTTTGTGCACTCGTGTAGTCCTGATGCATCGCTCCACATGTAGCGGTCTGTTGGTAGCCCTCTAAAATAAATCAAACATACATGTACTTTAGGTGAAAGGTGAGGTTTTTTTTTTTTTCCAAATTATTAAAATAAAGATTAAATACAAACTGTGAAATCTGCAAAGCACAGCTGCAGCCTTTCATTCAAATTTCATAAACATTCAAATCTAAGTATCTCTAGTGCCGCTGTCTACACTGAACAACTCACACACAATAGAAATGTATGTGCTACCAGTTAGCCTCAGCTGGTGATGTATGCTAACAAAAAAATGTTTCAGCAGCAATTACTTTTTATAAAAACGATCCAGATGTAAATCATAAATGCAATCTTTAAATTCCAAACATCCCCTCTTGACTTGAATCTCAGTGCTGCCTGAAGTGAGCGCACTACCTGTTGGTGTAGCCGGTGACAGGGTTCCACCTGTGGTTCTCATAGATGTAGACGCTCTTCACATCCACTTGTGTGTAAATGTTATCTGTGCTGCTGGCCAGTCCCTGGAAGAAGCCTCCCCCATAGCCCCCGGTGTAGATCCAGGCTGTGTGGTCATAGCCGATCCCCCACACGATGCCAACGCTGTTACACTCGATCATGCGGAGGTGACCTCCCACCTGCCGCCAGAACCTGAAAAAGGGAGACATTTTTCATAAAGGTTTATTTAGTAAGAACACAAAAACCTGCAGCAAATATAAGAAGTGAAAATAACGTTTACTACTACGCTTATGTATCTTCACATCAGATTATTCTTTCTCTCCTGAATGTGAATGCATTCTTCTTACATCTGATCGCAGGGTGTGGGGTAAGGCATCTCCTCCAGGGCAGGAGAGGGCTCACTGACAAAGATGTCCCCTTTACAGGTGATAGACCAGATGGCCTGTTTGGAGGGGGGGCCCTGGATCCCCCTGGAGTCACAGCATGACACACTCAGCAACGCCAGCTTGAGATTGTGATGGAGGGAAAGCAGACAGAGTGGATTGTAGAGGGAGAGAGAGAGAGACAAGTGAGAAACAATTAGAAATAATCTAAGGCAATACAAAAGGGAACCTTACAAATATGTGCATGTCACACATCTGGACACATAAAAGATGTTGGAGGAAGTTTTTCATATCAAATGAAGCAAAATAAAAGTGCAAAAAAAAAAAAAAGCTCCACTGTTTTTTGTCTTTTTTAATATAGAATGCATTCATACCCAGTCGTGCATCTCCAGCTCTGTAGCTGCAGACACTCTGATTGGCCACCTCTGTTTGGTCCGCTCAGGGGTGTAGATGGCAAAAGTGTGTTTGTAGTCATTTAGTACAGGAACCAGAATGGTGACCTCGTTGATGAAGGCATGCAGGTACTAGAGAGGGCGACAACAGAGTGAGGAGAAAAGGAGAAGTAGATACTTAAAAATATGATGTTAATAGAGGAAGAAAGAATAAGAGAAAAGCAGTAGTGAATTGTAATAATTCACTTTTATGACTCATTTTATTACCAAAGGTATACATTATTCATCTGTTGGCTTCATGACAATCTGACTTTGTATTATAAAAACAAGATGGCTCAGACACTTGGTGCTCACCTTCTTCTCCTCATAGAAGTTGTAATAGATGAAAAGGATGCCGTCCTTGTTGCCCTCTGGTCCTGAGAACTGCTCCAGGGCAAAATGAACATCCATCCACTTGTGTGGCTTCCAGTCTCTCCACCATTGCATGGTTCCCTTCTTCATCCACACTGACTGCATTGTGGTGAGTGTAATGATTTGTGAAAAAGAAAGAAAGAAGAAAAATACCATTCAAAGAGTGACAGGATGAAGTGTCATAGAAGAAAAAGAAAACTACAACATCAAGACCGAAGTCTTTCCAATGGTACAAATACTGAATCCCAATCCTCCTAACACTTTGTTTTGGTCCTGCAGATGATAACTGTTCCTGCTTTTTGGTGGGGGAAATAGAGGTAGTGGTTATGAAACTTCAAACACCCCACCATATTAGGGGTTTCAGATGCAGACTACCAACAGAATGGATTTACTTGTGAGGCAGAGTAAAATAGTATACTGCTGAAGGTGCAGAGAAAGAAGCCCATTTTTTTAACAATCATATCAGAAAAAAATCCTATTCATGATATCAACACACTTTATGTAAGTAATGATTTATGTCTGATAAAAAAAAATATTTTCACATACTGTAAATGTGTCAAGTTTCAAATAATGACATAACAAGTTCTATTAAACCCAGAGTCCTTTGATTGTCTAGATTAAGATTTGAACCTGTACACGTTATGGGCCACTACGGACTCCAGGGCGCTCCAGAACTAGGATTGGGACCAATGGGGTTGGAAATGACATTGGGCTTTCATTGACCTGTTCTATGGCTTGTTCATAATGTCGGAAGTTATCCAGCTCTCTTTTGGTCCTCTCATTGAGTTGCTCAAAGATTTGTCTCTTCCAGGCTGCCGTCTGTGCCGGGGTGATGGACAGACTCATGGACTGGACTGACTGGACCAATACTGGGAAAGAGAGAGAGAGAGAGGAAAAAAAAAGGAGTAATTAAAACAACATGAACACAATTTTGATACTGCTTCACAAGTTTCCTGCTGATGTGAGATTATTTAATCGTGCTAGTGTCAATTTAAAAGCTCTTTCTTACCTGCAGAGAAGTGCCACACTTTAGAGCACTGACTCTGTATCAGGTCGGCAGAATCAGTCATCTCTTTTAAGTCCCTTCTTAAGACACACTTTTTTGTTAATTTTTTGACTTTTTTGATTTTTGTTGATTTTAAATTGTTACCATTTTCACTTCCTTTAAAAGAATTATATGTATTTTACAGTTCTTTTAAAAGGGATTTTACATCTTAAAGTGATTTTTATTCCTTAATCTTGCCTTGTTTCTTATTCTATGACCTGCCTGTTTTTATATTTGCTGTCCTTGTAAAGCACTTTGTAACTTGTTTTTGAAAATTGCTCTATAAATAAAAGATTCTTATTCTTATTATTAAGTGTAAATACATTTCACTCACAGGAAGCGTTCATGGAGCTGTTGAACCAGTTGAGTTGGGAGTGACTGTCCACAGAGCAGCCTCCTCCGCTGACCCACGCCCACAGAGGGTGCTCATCCGCCCCGTACGGGTCCTCCATGGCCAGGGTGTATGTGGCCACTGATGACAAGCTGCAGGTGTCAGCTGAGTCCAGTGCCGCTCCAGTCTGAGCCTGCTGTCCCTGCGCCTCCTCCAGGTCCACATTACTCCACTGAGGGTCCAGAGGAGCTCCGGACTGGCTTAAGGAAACAGCTAAAGCACCAGAGGGGGCTCTGACCTCTCTGTCCTCAGTGACAGTTCCCTCCTCCAGAACAGCTGGAGCCGCAGAGCCGCAGACCTCTCTGGAGATCTTTCCTGTTTCTCTGTCGGAGACCAGTTCAGAGATGAAACTGTCACTGGTGACTTTGGGGATGAGCGGTTTGGGGGTTTCTGAAAGTTGGTCTGAGGGTGCGTCCACAAAGGACTCGGGGGAAGTGGAGGTGGCGAGGCAGTTGGCTCCATCTGTAGATGCTTTGTCTGTGTCTGATTCCACATCGCTCGATACCGTCTGAACCTGGACCTCACCACAGAAGTAGCATCCAGCACTGTGAGGAGGAGGGAGAGGATCAGGATTCAGTTATTATTTGTTGCCCTACAGATATTCTAACATTATATATATATATGGGGACTGTTAGTATGTATTTTCATGAATTCATTCATCTTGATAATTTTGTGGATATATTTTTAAATTGTGTAAACCATCTCAGAGTAATTCTTCTTTTAGGTTTGTAAAGCTGTAATACACATGTGTTAGAGACCTCATAACAGCAGAGTTATATTTGGTTTGAAGTGTCTGATGTCTTCTTTCTAGCCTTTTAGAGATGAACCGAAGCAGCCAGGAATTTGTGGGCTGTACCTTCTAGTAGAATATAAGCAACACTGTGAAGATGAAGACTTTGTCAATGATTGTGAGATCTTGGTCTGCACTTTGTCAGCCATGTGTGTTGAGTTTCTGTGTTGTCTGACCATGGCTGAATAAATCTAAGATGATCCACAGTCTGTTTCACGATTTCATCATTGTTCATCTACTATAGAAACAACCCCCACCTAACAGGGATATGATAGTATGCAGTGGGATGCATGTCTACCTGCCCAAGTAGCTGCTGACAGATTCTTTTAAAAAGCTCTGATGGAATCATAATATAGGTTTTCATGACTAATCTTTTTTTGCAGATTGTTATGTTTATGCCGGTATGTGGCCAAACAATGACACATTTTCTGTTGTTTCTTATTTCACACTAGGACTCAGACTGTACTTGGAGGTGTTTAGTAATTGTTTTCTAAATATGTCCAAATGTATTGTTTACCTTTCCCTAACATGCTTTGATTGTCACACTGGCACTACAGTATAGGGTACCACAACAAATCCCACCTCAAATAAGAGAGCAGTCTCTTAATCATTGTGAGTGTCTGTGTGCGTCTGTGTCCTCTAAGGCTTCGCTACCTCTGCAGG
This sequence comes from Labrus bergylta, assembly GCF_963930695.1. Classification (NCBI taxonomy): domain Eukaryota; kingdom Metazoa; phylum Chordata; class Actinopteri; order Labriformes; family Labridae; genus Labrus; species Labrus bergylta. Next base: position 20,965,932 of record NC_089215.1, on the reverse strand, counting down.
CTGCTTGCGCTCGCACTGGAGTGAGATCTGTCTCCGTCTCGGGGGACGTTTATGACCCTCCAGGTTTTTCCGCTCAGTTCGCTAGAGGTCACACCTTGTCGGAAGCACACCGCCCGATCCTCACAGCTGATAGCCAACACCTACAACAAGAAGCAGGTTCACTTAAACATGTCGACGTGCGTACCAACAAGAAGGTAACTAATAGAATAAATCTTTGTTTCTTCCTGCTTTTTCTCTATATTACTGATCTGAAAACTAGTTCAACACTAAACACAACATCAGGCTGGAAGTTTTTAGGGTATATTCTAAAAGTATTCCGGGAGCTGTAATGCACAGTGCGGGACATTCACCTGGTCATTGAGTCCGACGTTGATCATGATCATTTCTCCTATCATGCTGATCCAGCCGGAGCCACAGGGGTTGTGGGAGTTCACGCCTCGTCTGAACCACACCTGACAAAGCCGGAGAGTGTGGTGAGAAGTGATCACTAATAACATCATTCTGCTCAAACACTAAGTCACCTACAGTTCATCCACACAATGTTTGTGTGCAGCTAGGGCTGGAAGATACGGTCCAAAACTCATATCTTGATATTGATTTTCTGAAAGGCGACACTCGATATATATCGATATGTATTTTATCAACAGTGAAAACACATGAAAAAATAAACTACCTGTTTGTGAATTTAAAAAGTAATATTATAAAATAAAATGTTCCTTAAATACAATAAAAGAGAGAGAGAGGAGGAGCAGGGTGAAGAGGGACAGACAGTCAGTCATCATCAGTGAGATGAGAAAAAGGTGACCTGGCACCTCTATAACCTTATTTTAATGCAACATAAACTATATCCATATTAAATATCTTGTCTTACCCTATATATCTTGAAAATATATCCATATATCTTAAAAACTCGATATATATTTCCCAGCCCTACGTGCAGCATGTTGTTATTGATAAATACAGAAAACTCTGACCGCCACAGCAAAGCTAAGCTATCGCTGCATTGTTATAGTAGTGCTTTATATGTTTATTTCACTTTTTCTAGAGCTGAAAATTAAAGAATTTAAAGTCACGTCAGTGTATGACTGCTTTCTATTAGTTTGTTCAAGCGCATGGATACTTATACAGAGCACTGCAGAAGCCAAGTTATACAAACAGTTATGGTAATACCATAAGGTTGTATATAAAAGGTAAAAGTTTTTGTTTTTTTTACTTCTTGATAAATAATATCAACTTCTTTTTCACATGTTTTCAGCAGTATTTCAATCTTTGTATTTTAATTAAAACTTACTTTATTGTCCTTGGTTAAAGCCCAAACAACATTGACTCCCACAGCAGCATGAATGGCTCCAACATCTGGACTAGGAGAGTCCACCACAGCCCAGGAGGTACCTGACGTGCAGACAGTATTATTTCAAATGCAGACACTCAAAGTCAAACCACCATGTTTTCCACCTCTGGTTAGTCAGTGTACCTTTGGGGCAGTCTCTTCCGATGCCCTCCCTGACTATGAGTTGCCCCTCCCACAGCACCGCCCAGACCAGATCCCCCGGGCCACAGCTGATCTGGACCACCTCGCCAGGGAGAGGCACCTCCTCCCATGAAGATCCCTCAGGATTGTGATGACAGATCCCTTCTCTGAACCACACCTGGATGGAGAGACAGGAGAGTGAAGCCTTGTTCACACTTTGCACAAAAAAATACTGAAACACTCCCAAAGTTTACAGGGTGGACTGCTCGTGTGAACGCAAACAAGCAGTGGAGAGTTTCTCCTGCCTGCCCCCCAGGTCTTTTTTCCTGTATGAAGTCTTAGTGAGCTGATGTGAGAACGCAGCAGGATATAAATCAGAAGAATTCACCTCGAGAGTTGGGGATGGGGTGGTGACGTTTATTCCCTGAGATCAGTTCACGACCATGGACTGTATGCACATGACCAGTGCTCGTAATTAAACTGCTGCATCATGATTTCTGTTCACCAGCATGTTTTAATAATCTCTTTGTCTCTTACAGACAAAGATCGTCATAACATACAGCAGAGGTGTCTAAAGTATTGACATTCATTACTCAGGTAGAAGTAAAGATACTAGGGTTTAAAAAGACTTCTGTAGAAGTTGAAGTATCAACTCAAGCTTTTTACTCAAGTAAAAGTGTAAAAGTACTGGTTTCAAAACTACTTCAAGTATAACAGTAAAAGTAATGTAAGGGGAAAAAATGCCATTAAGGACAAAAGCCATAAAGGCCATAATGACTATAATGTTATATTAAAATGTTAATGTTGAAACATTTGAGATGCACCTGTTTCAGCCGCATTTATGCCCATTGAAAATGAACGCATTTTAGTACAAATACATTAAAGAACCATATATGTGTACTACTGAGCATTAACATGTGTTTCATGGAGCGGAGGATATGATGACTAGTTGCCTGTAAGTATTGTAATGGTGCAAAAAGTCAAACTTCAGAGGCATGTTATCAACAGCCTTTATTGGAATGTAAATGTACATCCAAGCTTAGCTGCAGGAATCTGTGAGGGCAACAGATGTAAGATAACAAAACTGGACAAGAAAATTGGTGTACCCCAGGGCAGGCTTAGTAACAATTACCCTTGTATGGTCAAATTCACTCTATCCGGATGGCGCAATTTATCTGGATATTTTTTTTTTGTGTTTTTTTTGATCGATGACAAGCCGAAATGAAATAGGACTAACGAGGCTATTTTTAAAATGTAAGAAGTAGAAGTCAAAAGTCAGCTGATAAATAATTACTCCAGTAAAGTATAGATACCTAAAATGTCTACTTACATAAGGTAACAAAGTATTTGTACTTAGTTACTTGACACCTCTGGCAGACTCTGTTGCTGTGTGACTTTACAAAGCCATAGCATGTGTGTATACAATCACTGTGTATATCACATTAATCTAAACAATCCAACAGATTAGACAAATGGCAGGTGATACAGATCATAGAAGTTCTATCAAGCTGTACCTTGCCCTGCAGGGACACGGCCCACAGTGACAGCCGCGCTCTGGGCTCCTCGCTGATCTCCCAGCCTCCACAGGTGATGTCGCTGAAGGGATCTGGTAGAGACGTCTGCTGTTTGGGGATCTGTCGGCACAAAGCGGGGCGCGTGAACACAATGAACGCTTCACAGACACACACACACACACACAGACACACACACACACACACACACACACACACACACACACACACACACACACACACACACACACACACACACACACACACACACACACACACACACACACACACACACACACACACACACACACACACACACACACACACACACACACACACACACACACACACACACACACACACACACACACACACACACACACACACACACACACACACACACACACACACACACACACACACACACACACACACACACACACACACACACACACACACACACACCTTAGCCCAGGTGTCCATGGCTTTGTACCTCCTGTAGCGAAGCCATCGCCTCCGACGAACGCAGGAGTTCCACTTTTTGTCTTTGGTGTAGGTGGCGGGAAAGTCGATGGAATAGTTCCAACCCTGCAGACACAAACTCCTAAGTTTAAAAAAAGAGCTTGTTGAACTAATAAGTAATGCAGCAAAAAAAAAAAGAAAAGATAAACCCTCACCTCTTTCTCTGTGGGCTCCCCCTCGAAGTTTTCATCCATGTGCCAGTCGCCCTCCCACTCCCAGCTGCTGGAGGGGAGTGTGAAACTGTCCAGAGGCTGATGTTGCAAACCTGTGACGTCACTCCACTGCCAGCGATCGCTTGGCAACAATCGGTCCGAGAAGCCATCAACAGGGTTCCATCGCTGACAAGACAGAAAGACAAACGAAGAAGTCATTTAAAGCACACACTGCACATTACTTATAATGAGCAGGTGCAACACATTTCATAGGAGGGAAGAAACCTGTTTTGTTTTGTTTTTTTATTTGAGTTTCACATTGAGTGCTTTCACTTAGTCTGCCTGGAAATGAGTTCAATGTGCTTCTTATTAGCTTGTTAAGCAGCAGCTGACAGTGTGCTTAAGTTAGCAACAGAGGAAACAGAACTCTGCTGTATGAGGATGTAACACTTACACTTTAGTCTTTCCACATGACACAAGTCTAAGGGGAAGCCCAAATTTTCACTTTATTTTTTTGTATTTGTTAAGGGATTATGTACAATAATATATACATATTGTGCCATTTGAATTATATTGTATCAGAGTTATCCTAGAGCTTATTTACATCTGCAGTTCTCTGCAGTTCAAAATTTTGACAAGGAAAGGAAGAAAGTATTTGCTCCAGATTAAAATTCTTCTCAGAGTAAAACCTGATTGGAGGAAGAGACAAACCTGGTTCTCGTAGGTCTCCTCCTGGTAGCGGACGGGCAGGTCAGAAGCGTGGACGTTCAGGTAGATGTTGTTGTCACAGGCGATGCCCCAGCAGCACTGTTGAGCTGCCGTCACCCGCTTGAACTCCATCTGAGCATCTCGACACTGCTCCCACTGCTGCCCTGCCGTGGAGAGGCTGTAGACCCGCCCGTACACGTCCACCGCCCATAGCAGGGAGACGGGCATGGCTGCACTGGACCCTTGGGAACACGGGCACAGGAAGAGGATGGATCTAGACAATATAGCTTTCACTTTGCTTCTCCATCCTGTTTACGAATATCATTTGAAAGGGTTAGTTTTTAGTATGTTACTAGATGAAATTCATGACTAATACACAATTTTATGGCTAAATGTCATACAAATAGTTTTGTACATGTTTGAAATTTTAGTGAATCCCGCCTTGAATCCCAAAACTAAATTCAGATGTTTTTATGACAATTTGACAACATACAGGGGTCATGTTGGGCCAAATCTCAGGGTATGCATTTAATTTGACTGGTTGAAAAATAGCATAGAATAGAATTACTTTATTGATCCCAAACAGGGAAATTGTGGCGTTACAGCAGCAGGTTGTCCAAACACACAATATGAGCAAATAAACACAATATAATATTAAATACAAAGTAAATAAGCACTAAAAATATCAAAACTAAGAATGAGAATATATACAACCAGGATTTAACTTTTTTAACTAGCATTACTAGTCTTAAATATGAAAGATTAAATGTAAATGTGCAAAAACAGAGTTGTAAATGGACAGTATTGACATAGGGAGATGTGCAATCAGTGATACAAAAATAGCTTTGTAAAAATACAAGTGTGTGTGTACTTTATTCAAGATTTGTATTTGTCACATGCTCATACAGATGTGCAGTGAAATGTTTATGTTTATCTATGTGTGTGATAATTTAACCTGAACAAGCAAAACAGGGGTCAAAGCCTCACAATCAATGCTGAAAAGAGCAGAGCTTCACACATCAATGAAGATCATGTGTTGAGATGGTACAACACTTTCAATTCATTTATTACATCTCGACCCAGATCACCAAAACACCACGGCCTAGATCACATGTCATGCTGTAAACAATGCTGTAAACAATGCTGGGGTTGCATGTTGTCAGTGCTCTCCATTTCACAACACTGCGTATCTCCTGAGGGTGCTGATGCTTATAGGCGTATCCTCTGTCACCACTAACATCAACTATTAGCCTACTGTAAGATTAAAAAAGCTTGAAAACTCTGAAAACATTAATTAAAAAAACAGCTGCAAACACGACGAGTACAGCAAAATTAAAATGTCTCCGTTTGTGAATGTTTGACGTGTGTAGCTGCTTATTAAGATACATAGCTACATTTAGCACTATGAGCTAAAACATTAGGGTGAATGGGTAATTTAATGCAGGTGTGAATGAAATATGAGTGTTACAGGTAAGCTGTTGTGCTCCAGACAAACGTACATTGTAGAGTAAAATCAGCTTTAGGCTTGAACAGCAACACTCAGCTTGCTTTTGGTGCAGGCTTAGAGGCTTAGCTCTCTAGAAATAGAAAATGAACAGAGTTCAAACACACCTACCTGGTGGCTTCCTCTCATGAAGCGTCGATAACACGGCGCAGATGTGACGTCACAGCTGCTCCTTCAGCGAGTTTAAATGAATATCACAGTTTCTAAATCATGACGGCTCCGGCTCGGTCGGGACGGTCGGGACTCGGGTATCCCCTCTGATGTTCACTGCATAAATTCTCTCCCCTGCGAGAAACCGGAAGAGCTGCTGTTTCTTTGTTGCTATTGGTTGGTGCCGCGGCAGCAGGCGTCTGTAGCGTTAATCCTCCAGCAGAGGGCGCTGCTGGCTCACATTTCACAGCGGACACTGAAGCGAGAGGTAGAAAGTAACAAAAGTTTGATGTCCTCATACTTAACAACACCTGTATACTTGTAACGCACTACATAATAGAGGAACATCTTGCATATTTAATTGACTAGCCTCATCTCTCTGACAAATAGTTAGTTACGTTGAATATGCAAAACAAAAGTAACTTTAGAAAACATAGGCCTACATTAGAAGCCCTGCTTACTGATGTAAGTTTTGTCAGGTAGTTTATTAGATCTGCTTAGATTAGATATTGCTTAAACCTACCATGACAATGAAAAAGATGTTAAAATGTAGCTAATAAAACAAAAAAACATAAATAACAGAGGCCCCAAATCCCTGAATATATATATATATATATATATATATATATATATATATACACACAGTATATACCTATATGATAATAAGTTATGACTGGTTATGTTTGTTCTTTTCCTGATACTTCAAGTTTATTTTTCTAGTTACACATGCTTATGTATTTTATTACTGGTCTGTTCATGTTTTTATAAAAAGTAGGGGGATATAAAAATCTTAAATAACAGACCAGCATCTCTTTCATCATCAGAGAGACTAAGCTAAAGCTAAACAGCCAGAGCATCAATTATTAAAACAGCAGTATTCTCATGAGAACTAAAAGGAACCATCAGAACAGAAACACTATTCAGGGTGGATTGCTCACTGTCATCATCACGTATTTGTCATGGTCCCCTTTATAACTTTCGCAAAAGTTCAAATAAAAGCCCATCCCAATTTAAGGCCCAGTCCCTTTTACTAGCCTAGTGTAGCTGTAAAAAAATAGTTACAATCCAAATAAATAGGCTCCCCTTATCTAAATATCCGGGCGATAAGGAGAACCTAAACCACCACTTTATAACCAACTGATAAGAAAAATAAAAAGATTTGAGCTGGTGGCTCATTGGTTAGTGTGCGCGCCTCATTGTGGAGGCTATGCTCCTCCAGGCTCAAATCCCACCTGTGGCTCCCTTCCCACATGTCATTCCCCACTCTCTCTCTTCCTGATTTCTGAATCTATCCACTGTCCTAACTCTCAATTAAAGGCAAAAAAAACCCCAACCTAGATTCAAGGGCAGAACAAAGAAACTCACTACAGCTGAGACACAAAGGCCAACAGGCCCGTGTTTATAAAGAAATCAAAAAGGCTGGGTCAGAAATTCCCAGTCCCAGAAAACTAGACTTGTAGAGCTGCTAGAAATAGTAAGCAAGTCAAGTGGTGATTATACAGAATAACACACTTCTAACAGACACATGAAACACAGTGATAACCACTCACTATCTGTGATGGTGAAACAATGAGTCAGCCTAGTGCTGCAACTCAAGGGAATATATAAGCTAAACACACCTGGTCCAAATAAGGGCCAATCAGTCACACACACACACACACACACACACACACACACACACACACACACACACACACACACACACACACACACACACACACACACACACACACACACACACACACACACACACACACACACACACACACCTGACACTGCACTGAGATGATTAACTCCCCACACTCAGTGAGTAACCAGTGTGATCTCCCTCACAGAAAATAATTAAAGGCCTCGTTTCGACGCCTGCCTCAAATAGTGGCAGGGTCATTTCATAGATTGAAGTAAATAAAAGCCAGAGCTATTAATGAAGGTTTTATAGTATTTCTTAAAGTTCCCTTTGGATCCTTTTTAAAGAGGTATACAGCCCACACACCTGAAACAAATCTTGATATTTTGGGGATATCCATCTCCCTGTTGTCTAATAGCCTTAGCACTTTACAATTAAAGGTTGAATGACAATGATTAAAAACAGATCTTAATCTTTATCTCAGAGTATGAAAACAAGCTGTAAAAGCAGTGAGACGAAATGAAAAATAATAAAACACTCATTATGCCAACTTTGACTTAACCTTGTTTTATTCAGAAAAAAAGACTACACTGGTCAACACAGTGGCAGGATACTCTGTAGAAGGCAGATTAATTATATTTGTATGTTGGGTTCACTTACACACTTTACATCAGTGAGTCTGTGAGGGTAAAAAAAAACAGCTCAATCAGTTTCTCTTCATACATTTATATTCTGTAAAGGAAACACAGGCAAAGAAAAAGTCCTTTTCCTCACAGAACACTTAATACTTGATCAGATTTCAAACAGTGACCCACTTTCTTTTTTTCTTTATATGCTGCAAATGGCTACCAGTAAGGTACATTTTTTATTTGCATAAACTGCACAATGCTCACAGAATCTACATTTAACAGTAAAGCCATGAGGAGCGACAAATATTCCTTTCATCGAAAGGTCATTCTTCTCATTTGAAATACATATCAGCCGTCAAATCAGAAACAACGAGTGATGGTGACAACAATGTCTGTCTTATTTCGAGGGACACTACACAGAATTGACTCCTGTATACAAATCTTATTTAAATATCTTAAACAAATTGACTAAATATAAATAGCCTTCTCATTTGAAATCGTGACGTACTGTTTTGCCTTCACTCAAATGACAAACCTTTTTTTTCTCCCCCAACACATCACTCTCCCTTCATTCTCACAACCTTTTATATCACAATTCCTTTTTTTTAAAAAAGAAACACAAACATAGTCAATAAAAATAGAAATAATAACATATCAGATGTTTTTTTTTGTTGGCAAGTCAGGAAAACAGCCTGTGTCTTTTTCATCAGCATCAGCTTTTCTTCACTTTCTTTAGCGTCTCTTTTATCTGTATTCAAACACTGCGGACTGCAGGAAAACAAACCCTCTTAAAGGGACAGTCCACCCCAAAATGAAGACTCTGGTTTTATCTCGTTAAGCATGGGAATAAAAGCTCTGAACACAGAACATAATAAGTCAGGCTGTCCCAACCTCCGGGTCCCGAACGAATAGCATTCAAATGGGGTCCCATGAAATTTGTATTTATTGATGAATAAAAAATATATTGTATATTAAATATAGTGAACATAGGCTACTGTGGGCCATTATAGCCAAAGCCAAAACAAGAAACTTGCAGATTCTTCCTCTGTTCACAATAATATACATGAAAAGCCTGAATGTGGTCTAAAATCAATGTTTACTTGAAACATAGTAAAACATTTTTTTATAATACATGATTAAAAACAAATGAATTATAGCCAAAAGCTGTATGTGGTCTGTATAAATTGGGGTTTACCAGAGGTTGGGAACCACTGCAACAAGCCTTCATACCTATATTTAAGCTGTGTGTTATAATGCTAAATGCAGTTTATAACTGCATCAACAGTTCATGCTAACATTTACTAAAACAAATCCTTGTTCATTCTAATTCATTTGCTTTTAAGCCCGTTTAGGTTTAAGGTAATGTTTGTCAAAAAAGTTTTGAGATTTTTTTAACCTACTGTTAGGATGAAAGGACTGGAAGAATCTGGGTTTGTTTTTTTACACTTCCACTTTCAATTAGCATGTTTACTAGTTTGTGTTATTTCCTGATGTTTAGAGTTATAATCCTTTAGGTTTTCATGAAATCAAACCATAAGCTAGTACTAGTTATATATGGTGAGCATGTTTCAGCATTAGCCATTTAATATGGTAACGTTTATTGGCTCCCTCTCCTTATACTGCAGGAGTTTCTGTGGTATAGTGACAGGGCCAGCTCATTCACATGCTGCATGCTGATTGGCTGCTTTTGCATGATACTTCTATACAGTAAACAAGACTTATTTTCAGTGTTATAAGCCTGCTTTTTTTATTATCTCAGAGCTGTTTAAAGTGACATGAAATGTAAACCAGACATTTCCTTCTTCTTTTGCTTTGCACTAGCAGCACTCCACTGCTTTTATTCTGAACTATTTTAGGCAACTAGACAAATTCTGAATGTTAATTTTGGGATGGATTGTTCTCAGACATTTACTTTAAAAACAAAATGTTTGTTTTTGTACAACAAAAGACGTTCAGAGTTCTTGTGTTTCATCTGTTGATTGAGAAATATTTCCCTGTTGGGATACATGTTAAATACACTTGTTCAATGAAACAACGGATCCAGATAATAGAGCACACTGGTACTGAGAGAGACTAGCATGCAGGCCGGTGAGACGTCAGGTTGGGGTGATATCTGGTGTGTCACAGGGGTCCCCTTGTTTTTGACCCCCATGGAGGCATGACTCCTGTGATAATCCTCCTGCTGGGTGTCAGACGACCGGCGCTGATCTGTCATTCGTGACGGTTGGTCTCAGCTTGACTGTGGCAAACGGATTCCCTCCTCTGTGAGAAGAAAATTGGAATATAATCCAATTTCATAATCTGGTATTTAACAAATTTTTAATGATGAAATCTGTGAGTTTTTGTTAGTTGTGTTAGATCACTCACCCCAGAAAGGGAGCCTTTGCAGTCCCATTGACTAAAGACACCTGTTGTCAAAAAACACAGAAGAAGAAACCCTTTAAGATACAGCAGACACACTGACATAACACACACACCACCAGAATCACCATATATCCACACCCTGCCTCCAGCTGTGAGGAAAGTCACTGTTACCCGACTGGTTTGATCAGATTTCCCATCAGCACTCCCCCCCACCTCCCCCTCCCTCCTACCCAATCAGTGCATGGAAGATTTGACACGTAGTTTAGCTTCACCCTCAGACCTCAGCCAGTTTGGAATCTAGACAATCTAGAAAGGCTGGTGAGAGACACACTCCTCTTTTTTCTCACCTGAGGACGACAATAATGTTATCGCTTCCACTGAGCCAAGTGGGCATAGAGACGATAAAGTTTAAGATCATCAATCTCAGCTGTGAGTCCTGAGGCCTAGTATGGCACATACTTGATTATATGCCATATGAGTCCTTATTATGTAAGGCTAGCAGGGTGCTAACAGAGGAATTCAATCTATGAATGTTTTTTATTCCCTTGTTTTAGTCTTTCAGGAAACACCTCTCCGTGATCAGTACTTCCTTCTAACTTTCGTTTAAGTTTTTTTATTACAAACTTAAACGAAAAACGTATCAAACATAACACATCAATATTTTAACTTAAGCTTTTGCTTTTTTCAAAACTGAACATTGTTTTCCTTCTGGTTTTGCAGCAATATAAAAAAAAAGGAAAATCAAAAAATTTAAACTGAATAAGACATAAAAAAAAAATGTAGGACAAAAAGAATAAAATTTTCTTTTTATATATTCATGCAAATTTCAGATTACAACATTCAAACTAATCTCTGAACTTGGGACAAATAATGGGCCAATATTGGTCTTTTACAGCGTTTCAAATATGCGTTCACAAGGAAACAAAAAAAGGAAGGATGGACTTTAGTGCCGCCTGAGAGACTTAACGCAAGGGGGAAAAGTCCCCACCACACAGGTGACACAAGACCACCTTTGCCCCACAGTTACAATAACAAACCTAAAGTCAGCAGTCAGCCTTCTGCACCCTAAAAACTAAACAAAGGAGCGGCAAGAACTGATGTGTTTAAGTTTTTGTCCATGCTAAAAGGGTTGTAGTTTTAAAAATAATTTAAAACGAGGAGAATAATGAGTTCAAAGCGTACTTTCATACAGGGAAGGTGTGCTCCTCATTGTGTTTTATTTCATGGTGAAACCCTGAGGCAGCAGATACAGAGGACACCGAGTACAGAGCAGAGAGGAAGCTGATGATGAGGGAGAAAGGAGCGTGTCCGGGCTTGCCTGCTGGCTGGACAGCTCCTAGTTCATTTTCAATCAGCTGACACAGACCAGGAAATGAAAACGTACCTGTACCCTCTTGTCCTTCATGTCTCCCTCTGTAACTATCTCTCACCCACCTCTCTTGAGTGAACAGAATGAAGCTGGGAGCATTTTTTCAGACTAAGTATTTTTCTGTATTTAACACTTTTCCCTCAGCACAGGCGTCTTAACCAGTGTAGACATTGGGAAAACATTTCCTTTAAGGATGTTATAATAAAGATAAATACATATTCATTTCCTTGAACTGGTTGGAGGAATTGAGGTGTGTTCCTGGCACACTGTCTTAAGGGAGTGGAGGTGATGATGACGCAGAGACGACATGTTGATAAGACGTGAACAGTCAGAATAAAATACGACATCAGTGACTTCATTTTGAGGTTTGGACGTAGAGTCACTGATGAGGCAGATATCAAAGATATCAATGCAGGAATGTTAAGATCTTTTCTCAAGCATGTAGCCAAATCCATACTCCAGACATTCAAATATAGCAGCCATAAGTCTGAATCATCAAGAGGCTACTGCCTGCTGTAATGCTGACATAGTCTGTCATTGTGACTTAAACTGTGCCAAAGACAAAAACAAGAATAAATCATTTATGAAAGTTTTTAAATAGCAAAGATCTTAGCTGTACAATGCTGTTTGCAGATGCTACATGACCTATCTCTTTCATTCATCCTCATAATGGCTATGAGAATGCATTTATCTTTGCAAAAACTTAGCTAACATAAATGCGTTTCTCATAGTAAGGTTAAACAAGTTTTAAAAACCCCAAAAGGTATACTTTCATTTTAAATAGGCTTCATAAACAGCAGGCGCTGATCCTTTCACAACTAACTATCTTGTATGCTCACTTAAAATATTTGCTTTCATGAAGACACAAAGGACTGTTAGCAGGTGCTACTTCACCAGTTACATAACATTATATGTAACAAGCATGACGTCAATCCCTAGTTCCATCAAGATTCATCACAAGCTGCTAACACAATGCTAACATGTTCTCATCTTTAGAGGTGATATCGCCTCCTTCTTAGCAAAAAGATTGCTACAGAATTAAGCGTTCACAAACACAACTGTGGAGTTTATTATGGTAACATGTGATTTTTAATTTTCATCTGTTTTTGTTTAAGACTCACGGAGGAAATACATGGCTAACTAGCAAAATGCTTTCATTTGCTAGCTTCATGCTAACTTTGTTTATGGGTTTGCTCTGTTCGGTCATATTTCTGTTGTTTTTGTCTTGTAGTTGTACTGTGTGATGTTCAGTAGTTCATATAAGGAAGACTGTTGTTTTGAAAACCATTCTTGATATCACACAGTTGTAAATAACCAGCTTTTCTGGCTGTTTGTAGTCCATTTCCTGTGTTACTAGACAGAGTATAGTAATTTGTTAGAAGGAGTGAGAAGTTATGGATCAATGGATTAAGTTAGGATAGCTTTATGACAGTTTGTGACTATGTTCCTGGACCCAAACACAACAACAAATTCATGTTAAAGTATGTCTAAAGTTGTAATGTAGTGTGCATTTTAATGATCTGTTGTTCATGGTTTTTTGTCTTTTTTGGTAGACCACTTGGTTTCTGCTCGTTACATCATCAAACTGCACACACACAATGCCCATACTACTTTCACAATAATGCTTTAACAAAACTATTTTAATAACCAAGGGATCACATGTGGTTAGTGACTGCTGAGTCATTCTCTGGTACTGACTTTGTTCTGTGGTGAGGGCGTTGAGGGGACCGCTGGGTTCTCATCGCTGTAGTCTGGGGGGGGCAGTAGCACCGGCTCTTCCTCCTCCTGCTCCGGCAGACTTGCTGCACTCAGGCGGCGGACCGGCGTGCCCAGATTGCTGTAAACACACATGAAATAAAGGTTAGCATGTACATAGGCTATGAAATAAGTCATTCACTTCCCAGCAGAGTGTAATGTTTTCTCACCTATTTGATATGACGGCCTCAGTATAAGGTCTGCAGTAAGATGAGGGAAACCAGCCCCGACTAAAGACAGAGAGAGAAACATCAGAAACATCATCAATGTAGCATAAAGAAATTGGTACTGTCAAGTCTGGATGCTCTGCATGATAATACAATCGTCTTTATAAAAGAAACATGTCAAATGTAGGATAGAACTTCTGTAAAATGTTCACTTTCATTCAAAATCCTGAAAATAAAAGAGTCAGAGCAGGGAAACTGACACAGGCTGTTACTATTCTGTTTGGATACAAGAGGCTGCGAGGAGATCTGTTTGCGAGTAAAAATAGCTGAGCTTCCCCTGCTACACACATCACGATTGAATCAGACGCTCACACCAGACATGAGATATCTGACAGACAGACTTTGTTCACTAAAGACTCAGAAGTAGTTGACAAGTCACGATGAGAGGACAGATGGCTTATCCCGCTGATGCACTGGATTGGTTGCTGAGAAACAGGGTGTTATGAGAATAATGGCAACGTGTCCTCTTCTTGAGAAACAGCCAATGACTGCATGAAAACCACTTCAATTCAAAAAGCCCCTTAATTACACAAAACAGCTAGTGGATAATGCCGGTGTTGTGTGTTTTGAATTATAAGGAGCTGAAGATGACTCAGAGAGGATTTTGTGGATTAGTGCCGCAGCTACAAACAAAACTTCCCAACTTGATAATTTGATCAAATACGCCAAAAAAAAACCCAACTGTTGCTGGGGGTTTTTTTTTGTAATGAAGCATCTTCAGAGAAAATGTTTCCCTCTTTGTTGTCTGCAGGAGACACGGACACAGCTGCTGAATGAAGATGTGATTACACTGTAATTGCTTTTTTTTTTTGTTTAATTCACGTCAGTCACTCAGCATCGCGTGGCACAGTGAAGAAAAAATTTCTTCATGTTGATAGAATTATAAAAAGCCAGATGTCTCTTGTTTTGTGAGTGTGTGTGATAATGTGCACCTGTATTTACTTAATGCATGTGTTTGTTGTTGCTTGGCAGGGCTAAGGAGAGAGAGAGAGAGAGAGAGCGAGAGAGAGAGAGAGAGAGAGAGAGAGAGAGAGAGAACAGAGAGAGAGAGACAGAGAGAGGAGAGAGAGACAGAGAGAGAGGAGAGAGACAGAGAGAGAGAGAGAGAGACAGAGAGAGAGACAGAGAGAGTGCTTTATGACTGCCATGTTGAACATACCTGACATACTCTGTGTTTCTGCACATGATGAATTAGTCAAATATTCACAAACAGCTGAAAGCTCGTACTGGTAATTGAGTTATGTGGAAAACGTGTGTGTGTCAGTGCTGCATGTTTGTTGGAAGGAAAGTTCATTTCCTCTTGTGGGTGTGCCAAAGATTGCATTTAGAAAGCATTCAAAGCTATTATGTGAAAGAGGGGATTCAAATTACAAGATTGAATTCTTTTTTTCCCCAGCCTTTAGCAAACTTTTTTTGTAAACTGGAAGAATTCAATTCTTTTGAGGGACTATTTACACTCATTAGGGAGTATTAAAGTAATAACAGTTTCAGGCATATGTGAGTTAGCCTTAAAATAAACTACAGTGCTACCATTTGTCTGTACATAGTAATAAAGAGACATGTCACCAAGTGCAAAAGTGTGGAGCATAGGTGCATTATTGGTCTTTTCATGGAATTTAATGACCACAAGAAAAGTCTCTAATTACCAGACACATCATTTAAAAACATTAGATACTCTTATGAATTAGTAGCAGGGTTGGGTATGACTTATCATACAGACAAGAACCAACCCAACAACAAAACACATTTAAACTTTCCAAAAATAAAGAAAGGTAGGAGCATAGAGTTCAGTTGGACTGATGATATCTACAAATCCCTTACTGCTGTGTCTTCTCCTGCTCTCCGTACAGCCAGCCGTCTTTCTCTTCCTGGATGAGCAGTGTGATGATGTCGCCTTCGCCGAAGCTGAGGAGTGTGGGGTTGTTGCCCGCCGTGTGGGGAAAGATGGTCCTGACTCTGTGCTTCCTGCCCACGTTGAGACCAGAGGACTGAGATGTAGACCTGGACAGGCTGCCCTCTCCAAGACTGCCCTGGTCTGCACACAGCACATGATTACAAAAACAGATATTAGTTGTAAATCAAAAGATATACAGTCAAAGATAATCCATCCATATTCTTTATTTTCCAGATGTGACAATATAAAGCTAGCTAAATGTCTTATCTATGAAGTAAAATCAAGTTTCAGTTAGCTTAGCTTAGCTAAAAGACTGGTAACAGAGGGAAACAGCTGGCCTGGTTCTTTCCACATTTTCTTTTACGATCACTGTTTAATATGTATCCTGTTTCTTGTTAAATATGTACCAAACTGAAATGTAACATTGACAGCAAAACTGAGATTTGATGTGCTAATCTGTGAGCTTAAAAGATGTTGGCAGGGAGATTTTGTTATGCTTGGATAAAGCCATGCTAGCTGTTTCCCTTGTTTTCAGTCTTTATGCTATGTATTCGAGAGTGAAGACACATGTTTCTGAAACATTTTCTTTAAAAACCAACACATAATCTTAGGCAGCAGTACCCCTACTTTGACGAGAATACAAAGAATTAAATTACTGAAATGTCAAACGTATTTTATGCTAAGCTGTCAAAAATCAATCTTGATAATATTATTGTTTCGTTAATGAAATGTGACAATAGACTGGTATGATGTAGTTTATGAAATATATATAATGGAATGGATCACTTTTTCTCTGAAGCTTCAGAAAAATACATTTCAGGATCTCTGGATTAAATGGGTATCCTATGTCTCCCCTAAACTCCATTCTTTTGTTTAATCTGGTTTTACTTTAGTTATGAAACCCTGTATGCTTCGTTTTTGTAGTTGTTGTGGAAAATCACCCCATGTCTTACAATTTGTCTTTTTATTTGATTTGTTCGGTTCTATTTCTATTATTGTTATTTTATTTTTTCCTATTTGATTTATTTTGTTCTGTATAAATTTACAAAAATGTGACAAGAGGAATCACTCTATTGTCTAACTACAAATGAACAATATGTACAAATGTCTGTGAATGTGTGATTCTAAATAAGATTTAAAAAAAAGAAAATAAATGTGACAATAACACTGAGAGATAGTGATGTATGTTTGTGTTTCAGAGGAGCTGTCTGTACCTGAGTTGTGGTCTGAAGAGGAGGTGAGGGGAGATCTGGGCTCTGGGTTGAACATGTTGGCGAGTGGACTGATTTGTGCCTTCAGTGGCGGTGCAGGTGGAGGACCCATTGGCTCCACATTGTTCTGAAAACATAAAGCCCCTAAATGTGAGTTTGCTCGAACAAAATCATTTTTGCTTGAATGATGAGGGTAACGATCTTATCAAGGGGATGAATTCTAAACCTTCATGAGCTGAAGCTTATTGTCGACCTCCTACACAGCGATAAATAACCACGGCAAAATAAATCAGTAGATAGCAACAAGAGCACAAAGAGGATTTCCAATGGCTGATAGCCAGATAAACAAACACTTCACAGACAGCAGTCCCCATCAGATACATCAGCACCCGTTGCAAGATTAACTACAAACAACGAGACAAGATTAAAGCCTCCAGGGCAGTCTTTCCTAAAGGATTTCCACTTATTCAGTTCTATGAATGCTTTTATCCTAAACATCTTAGCAAGATATGAAAGTTGAGAAGCAACACAAAGTGAAAGATAAGATAACTAAACGCTCGTTATATCATGTATCCCCATTACTCAGACTAGCTTATTACTCACCCTGTTGTAGCGTTCGACCTGCGGCGATTGTTCTGGAGTGGTAGACAGCTCCTCTATCATGGTCATCACCGTGTCCGGCACCTTTGTGATGTCGCTGCACTTTTCCTGCCAGCTGGGGATCTTCACCGCTAGAGTCTCTTTGGCCTGGAAACGCCAGGAGGAAAAAAATAAAAATTAGGATAAAAGAGTTGATATTCTAAAAGGATCTGACAATGCAGGAATCTCTAAATGTTCACCTTCTCGTAGAAGTTGCTGGTTTGATAGGAGAACATGCAGTGTTTGTCGGCCAGGAAGCAGAAGCGCCTCTTTTCTTCCAGTAAAGCTTCTTTGCATCCGTCAGAGATGAACTTCTGCATGTCCATCTGTCGCGATGAGATGGTTTCCATATACTGCACACAGGGTCACAGGACAACAAAGACGTTAATGTGCAGGAGTGTTTACAAATGAGCAAATCAACATTTTACAGTAGAAAATGTCTGCATGTGACCACAACGTGCTCCAAAAAGAGAACCTGAAAGCTCTGGTTCTCCTTAAGCTCATGAAACGTTAGAACAGGCCTTGATAAAATAATAATAATTATAAAAATAAAATCAAGATTGATTCAAAAATAATCTAAAAACATAAAAAAACATCACATTCCTGTGTCGTACACAAAAATGCAATAAAGTATAAAAAAAATATTAAAAGTGAAAGAATAAATAGACATCACAGGGTAAAAAGGCTTAAATTGAGAATAATATCCAAATTCAAATGAAAGTAAGGAAACTACAAGAAACCATAACATATTTATTTTAAAAATAATACACAGATGATTAAAATAGAATAGAAAATACAAAAATTTAAATGAATAAATAAACAACAATAAGGTATATTTCTTCTTCTTCCTTTATTTTCTCGTTTTTTTTAAACATTTAAAAAATAAAACACCTTGATTTTTTAGTTTGTATTTTGTTTTCAATCAAATTTATGCAGATGTTGTTAGAAGCCAAGCTTTGGCACACACTTAACTTTTATTCAGTGCTCTACTTTATTCACAAACTCTTGTTTTGTGTTTCCTAAAGGACCTTTACTGAGACTTTGGTATTGTCTCGTAAGGCTGATGAAAGCTGTGGGAAATGCTCGCGCTGATCAGTATTTATACAACAGAAAAATCATTTGGACTAAATGTTCTTCTTGCACATTCAGCTCTGCAGTGCACGCAGTGACACAGGCTGCTCTGCAGAGAACCAGAGGAAAGTAACACTGACCTGAGTGGGAAGCAGGTCTAAATGGCATTCTCTCTCTCTCTCTCTCTCTTTCTCACTCTCTCTCTTTCTCTCTCTCTCTCCCCAAGTAAAAGCTAACGCAGACACAATAATTAAGACGCTGAAACAAGATGTTTACATGTGTGGGTCAGATCCACTAACCGACATCGTAATGAACTTTGTAATCCATGTCGATGCTCTTGGGGACTACTTTCTGTGGATTTCCTGCTGCCCGTGGATTGATTTTATTGCAGCAGGATACCAAATCAGTTTGCTTAATGAGACATTTTCTCCTCAGGGATATTGTAAAAGTCAAACAGAGCGGATGAACAACTGCTCGTGACATAAAGCATTTTAAACCCTCCATTTTTTTTTTCCTGCCACACACTCACTCCCCTTATCTCTCCTATTTTCCACAGGTTGCCATGGTGACACTAAAGCAGCCTGTCTCCAAAGGACTCTGTAGAAAGACTTTCCTCAACTGTTTGGTCTTATTTTCTCCCTCTCTCTGCCTCCCTCTCTCTGTCTGCCAGACACAGAATGAAGGGTCTTCATTTCCCATTCTTCTCAGCAAACAATCATCCAGGCTTTGAGCGAGATGAGAGAGAGCTTGCGGAACCAGACTGAGCTCATCACTGGCAGCCGTGCACATGATTATGAAAAAGCTGGTAGTAGTCTCCATTGTAGTCGACAGGTGTCAATTTATATCAGATAAGGAAAAAGCTGCTTCGAAGAAAGGAGTAAGGTGCCATTCAAGTGAAAAGACGGACTAATTCAGATGTTATCAGCAGGGATAAAAGAAACCGAGTGCCTTTTAACAGCTCTTTCACCTGCAAACACCTCTTGACTTGTCAATAAAGGGTTTAATGATTCTCTGAAAAAAAAGCCAACATTACAAACGATCATGGCTGTGTCCAAGTAAAGCTGCAAAAACAGTCAAAAAATATATAACAAGAGACAGGAAGGAGTTATTTGAAATCCCTCCCTCATCTGACATTGATATTCAAAACAAGAGTCTGACATATACATGTATCTGTATCTGTAGGCCAATCCCAGTTAACGGTGTATGTATTATTTTCTATAAGCCAATTTAAGAACCTTCTTTCCCACAACATAAAATGTAGAAAACAATGCTTGGATCTATACCATTATGTCAGCATTAAGTGCGTCCAGTAGAGCACTCTCTGAGAACTCTCAGCCCGATCTGTAACACATAAAGCTGAGGATTACAACTGAGCCAAACTTGGAAGCCATTGGCTGAAGATATAGCCTCTCATAGAGACGGTTCACTCTCCTGGCTTTCTGATGGAGCCACTGGTTAAACATAAACGACTTCACACTTGTGAAGCTCCCATGTGTTTAGACCATATGGAAGTGAAATTCATCCCTCCAAATGAATAAGTTTGTGAAAATAAACGCCATCATTTCAATGCCTGTTCATATGTTTCTGGTGAGTCAAAATGTCACTATAAATAGTAAGTTACACAGAGGATTCACTCTGACTTACTACAGAAAGCTGGTTAACTTGCGATTAACTTGCCTTACCAGGTCATTAGTTTGTTGAAATCACATCATGGAACAGATTTGGAAAGAGTATCAAGTATAAGATTTGTCGAATCTGTCCCCAAAAGGAGAAGAACACTGTGTTTAAAAGGTTTGTTGACTGGAGGTCAGATCGATAATTTCTGATGCATTCCAGGAAGTCAGGTAATCTAAACACTGATAGGCTTGCATCACACAGCGTCAAGATGATTGTTAGCTCAAGTTGAGATTTTGAATCCGATAGTTGCAGATATCCATTTAGAGGGATAAATAAACTTTTGTTAGATAACAAAGACAACAAAGTCTGCTGACATGCGATTGGTCAATACACCTCAGACTACAAACGGAGACCACAACGCTTCCCATACTAAAATCTGAACTCTTGGCAACAGATTCTTCATTTGAATGTAGAAACTGTGAATAGAGATTACAGCTAAGCAATAGGGACCTGCACTAGAACAACAACATTTAATAATGTTACATATTGGTGAATTAAGTTACTTGTTTAAGAAAGCAAACATCTGAGTTTGTTTGCATGGTCATATTAGTGCAAAATTGGAGCACAATGGACAAAAGCAGGAAAATCCACGCAATCTGTGACCATACCAGTAACCAATGATCTCCAAAATCCCTCTTCTGTCAGGCTGTGGACAGAAGGACAGAAACACCAAACATTGTGCAACGAACAGGCTTTTGAAAGCACACTCTTCAACCATTACATTTGGGGTCATTGAACCACATGCAACAAATATACTCAAGCAAGGCCAATGTCAATATCAACTGTAATCACTTCAAAGCCATGTGTGTGTGCTTCTGTTCACTGAGTAGTGGTGTTTGCTTTCGCTCTGGTTTGAGATGCAAAAGATTGAGTCTCTGAAGTTTCTCTAAATCTCCTCCTTGAAAAACCTTAAGACCAGCTCTCTGTGGATCGAGAGATTTCCTCATACTATTTCTAAAAGTTTAAATCATAGCAGAGAAAGTATTTTTCTACATTTACATCGAATATGACCACAGTGTCGATACAGGAGAACTTAATTTGAGTCTGTGTTGCAGATATAATCCTGCAAATATTAAACATGCTCAGTGCACTTTTAAAAAACTGCATGTCCTAGATACCAATACATGATAAATCAAAATTTGGCAACACTGGAAATAACTGAGAAGTACTGATGAGAAGTAAAGATGAATCGCGTGTGCAGTATCCAATACAACCTGAATCCCAGCACAATGTCCCAGTCTGTTTGCCTGTATCAATGTGATCATGCATGCAAATGATTTGCAAATGTGGGTGTGTACAGCATCAATACTGTAAATACACAATTTCTTTCACATCGAGTCAAAATATAAATTTCTTGTGCGTGTAAACCAGAGTCACAAGCGTGGTTGCATCTTTGATGGTTAAAGTCCCGTGTCCAACAAAAAAATTTAAAAAGCTGTTTAAAGAATGAAGTCTCTGAATACGCATCTCAAATAACTGTCATCAATAATGCTGAGCTGCTATGTCATTCTAAAGTACGACTTACACAAAAACTCCATGCTCCACACCTCCTTCTTTGTCCTGAGCACCGGTATGTTATAATCACGACAATAATCTTTGCCAAATCTCCCCACCCAGTCACGTAAATTGTACACTTGTCATTTTTCATGAGCATCAGAGCATAAGAATGCAACAACAGAAACCATGCTTGAAAAAGGATGTGAGGATGCGTTTGAGGTCCGTTTTGGTTCCAGTTCTCACCTCATTTTCTTTAATATCATACTTGGATGAGTTCTTCCCCTGACTTTTCCTCCGGAGCTTCTTCAGGTCTGTCTGTGAGCGCTCCAGGGAGTCCTGCTTCAGCTTGTGCTCTGACTGATAGCGCTTGAAGGTGGCCTGTAGAAGTTTGAAAAGCGAGGCAAGAGAAGGGAAGGAACTGATGATCACGACAGTCAAAATATTCCACAGATGCAAAGCAGCTAAATGTATTTCTCTGTTTAAAATTCCTATGTCCAGATGTTTTGATAAAAACCCTGGCATCTGTGTTAGCCCACTTCTTTTCTAAAATAGTAGCCTACATTGCAAAGTACATGATACTTTGTCAAACTATTGATTTAGAGCAGAGAAGAAAAAAAAGCAGAGAGCAGGTTATGCCAGCAAACTGTGAGCATTTCTATATGTATGTATTTTTGTTAAAACAATTAAAACGAGTGAAAACAAAAAATAAAGCAATTTCACTCTAAGATAAACCAGTAGGCCTTCATCTCTCCAACACTTTTCAGCAGACACAGGAAGTCAGAAGAGCCCGATGCAAATCTAATGCTTAAGCTAGCTTAGTTTAGGTTAACATTCATTTAGTGTACTAAGCTAGGCACAATAGCTATGTTAGCTATAATATAATAAAAGAGGCTCAGTAGCATTATGTAGTTATAATAAGTAAAATAAGGGATGTCAAAGGGGCTAATACTGAAGTCTAGAGGTCTGTGAATCAGCATTGGGAAATAAAACATTTGGTATCAAAACATCTCTTATTTAGAGTAAGCATAGACAGATATTTTAAGATTCATTCTACTTACATTCATGTATTTAACATCCATCTCTGTCTTCTTCTCGAGCTCGACAACAACCTCTCTGTGGAACCTTTTGAACTGCAGCGAGAAAACACACACACACACACACACACACACACACACACACACACACACACACACACACACACACACACACACACACACACACACACACACACACACACACACACACACACACACACACACACACACACACACACACACACACACACACACACACACACACACACACACTGTAGTTCATTGCATCACAAATCATCCTGCCTGCACACTGTTCCTAACACAATGTACAGATCGGGTCACATGGCTCGATGGCAACATTACGATAAGACAGGAGTGACCTTTGAGGAATGTATCTTAATGGGTTTCTGAGAGGAGGTGATTCCACCCATTTGGATAGCTTATCGGCATGTTAATGTTAAAAATTAACAACTTTCCCCTCGCGCAGATACTTTTCAATCAGTCCAGGATATTTCCCAGAGGGAAAATAAGAAATTACAGAATGTTTATCCTGCTGCAAGCAGTTTGTTACTTTCATTGTAGAAAACTGTGCATGTCTGACGCTTGTCTTAAATCAAACTGATTGTTGTGTTTAAACAGGGGACACTTGACTTCAATTAACTTCAAGTTACTCAGGTATCTGAAGCATCTCACCCTGAGGCAGCAGGGTCAGGAGTTTTTTTGGCTTTTTTTTTTTTTTTTTTACTCACGTCAAACTTTCTTTCACCTAACGTTACAACACTTTAAAACTTTCTAAAATGAAAAGAATGAGCTCAAAAGGTTGCAAAGGTGAGCAGAAAAGACAATGCGACAAATTGAAAATCTGTCCTGTCTGTCTGAAAGTGAACATGGTCACCATAGGGGACTTCAAGGAATGACCATTTTTCAACTGCTGATGCAAAAAAAACCAAAAAAAATTCAAGACATTGTAACATAGAATTTCTCTTCACATAACTTTTCCTTAATTCTTCTTAAGACATAAAGACTAAAAGAGCTGTGGGTTTCTCTTAGTACTCATCTTCAAAGGCAATAAACTAGTTTTTCAAATGTCAACAAATCCCATGAGACACAAAACCTGCAATGTTTAAGTTGGTCTTTTTTTAAAAAAGGAATAGATCACAAAAAAATGCTTTAGTTTTTCTCAAGTAAAATGTCACAGTCAGGTATCCCAACATCCCAACAAAATCCCTCTGAATAAAATTCGGTTTATATGTTGTACCCTACCCTATATAATGGTATCAAAATGTGAATACATTTCTTCACCTGACATTGGTAAATGTGACATTTGTTGAGGACACATTCTAGTGGTGAATTGTGGTCTGTAGTGTAGCTGTATAAACAGGATCAAGTAAATGAACTACAGAATTCATATTAATCTTCATGAAAGCACAATTAAGTCAGCCTGTGTAACAAGGGGCTCATTTATTTCTTTTGTTTTTTAAGGGGGCTGATGACAGAAGAATAAATTACAGATGAAGATAAATGAACCACATTGATCAAGGTTTTGTTTTGACAGTAAGAAAAAAAAAAAGAACAAGGCTACTCACGTTTTCTTCCAGTTCATTATGGACCTTCCTGTGGGCCTCAGCGATCTCCATCAGAACCACACCTTGTAAGAAAATGAAAAAAAAACTACTGTAAGTACATCAGACATTCAAAGAAGCATGTGTTGAATGCATGGACTGTTTTCCTCTTGATGTGGCAAAGTGGAAAAAAAAAAAAAAGTGACAGAGACCTTTACATTTTCAGAAATACATTTACATGCTTTTTTGCTGAGGGTGAGCAGCAATTAGTTGTGATACAAAAACACCAAAACAGAAAGTGATGCAACCGTAAAAAAAACTCATAACATATAGATACACTTAAACATGCTGTTATGAACAATAAGCTGGTTCCTCTTGGTTCGAGACCTTGTGCTAAGCTAAGCTAACTGGCTGCTGGTGGTGCTGTGTTTACATCATGGAGTCCAAGACAATTTTCCCTATGAGGACAGTGCATCGTATTGTATCCTATCATAACCTATTGTATTGTTTTAATGGTATTGTATCATATCACATCATATTGTGTTGTTATATCATATTGTATCATAACCTTTTGTAATGTTTAATAATGTGTTATAGTTTTGATTCCTATGTATCATTTCGTTTCATATCATGTCGTATTGCATTGCACAAAAGTAGCTTTCTCGAAATGCATAAGTATTGCTTCAATGGAAGAAGGTGACAGAAACCAGAAGCCAAAAAAAAGCTGAGTACACAGAAAAGCAGCTGCAGGAGGAGATGCAATTTACAAAGAGATCCAATCAACACTTTCCAAATATCAACATGGTAACCTGTTGTTTTTTTAAATTTTTTTGTATCAAGCCTTGCATATACTTTTACAGCCCCAGATTTTACAAGTGACATATCTCCTTTCAATATTTGAACAGCTGTCAATAAGTAATCTCTTTGAAATGTTCTGGTATTGTGCGGTCAGAAACAGAACAGTCTCCATTCACAGACGGGCTACGGCATATGACACAACACAATGGGAGTGAGTCAATACTGTAAACACGAGTGGACAATCATAGCGAAGCAGTTTATTGCATTATACCTCTGTCACAATGAGGTGAAATCTAGACTCAAGGTTCACTATAGGACACACAGTGTTCTGGTGAAACCTGTAAAAGCTGTGTGGCATCACAGTGTGTTTAAGGCTCGCTGTGACAGACACAAACATGTAAGAATTTGAACACCCTCAGAAGAAAGTCAAGAAGTCACTGGTGTAAGGGTTAATTAAGAGTCTTTTAGGAGGGAAAAGCTCCTAAAAAGTTGTCCATGTCAGCGCACTTTAACGCCTGATCGCCCTCCTGCACTCAGAGCACACGAAACGTAATGACCCGCAGACACAAAGCTGAACTTCTGTGATCTGACAGGCAGCGAGCAGCTACAACAACATTGCCCTCTGAAGGTCACCAGAACGTACTGGTAAATGCTGCCTTTGTGCTTGGACGGGGAGGGGTGGTGGTGGTAGTTGCGGGCTTTGGGGAGCTGTTTGTACAGCCCCAACAACACACTGCACAGGGAGTTAGAAGAGGGAGGCTGAGAAATGCAGGGGGGGGGGGGGGGGGGTCAAAGAGGCCCTTGTACACCTGCAGGTTTCACCTTTTGGGGTTAACAAGGTGTGAAAGTAAATGCTGCCACAAGTTATCACAGCTTGGTATACAGAGGCTGGATGGTGAATCAGGAATCTGGACATTACAGGATGAAGCGGTGTTAGAGGGCAACACACAGAAAGCCTGCAATTTTAAGTTTGTAGACTTTCTCCACAGAAACAAGGAATGCTGGAATTTGAATCAAAAGTATCTAATAACATAAATGTTTTTGATCCAAGTTCATCACTTTAAAACAGTAACAACATCACACTGTGATGTAGTGAGTAGTAGCTCCTACATTGCATCTTTTGTACATTTTGTATCTTACATTTTTTAATTCTATTTTAAATATTGTAATAGCTTCTTATACTGTATTATTTAAGTTGTTGCTAGTTCTGCTTTATTTCCCTGTTAATTGTTTAACACCAATACACCAATTTAAATTCTGCAGCCAACTCTCAGTTTATCTTATCTCATATCTCTATTTGTCACTGCCCGTGTTCTCTTTTCAAAGGTTTTAAAGAACCTACGTAATCTAATTTTACCACAACTATTTCAAATACACAACACTGTTTCAGCATGGATTTCTACACAGATCAGTACAGGGTTGGTAAAAGATAGCTGCAGACAAACTACACAACCCATGATTCTCAGAAATGTCTTATGGTTCCTTATTGACAAAGCTACCTAAAACCTGAACTTTTCCATGGTGTAAAGTGGTTCAGATATCGTAGCTTAAAACAATTTTATTCATCTTTGTTATCAAGGGTTGAACCTTAATTTGAAAGGAAAATCTATAACCCAACTTTGCAACTGAACATGGGTCACAGTGAAGGAGGAAAACTATGAAACGATCATTCAAAAGCCAGTTTTGTTTTTTTTAACGATAGTGCAAACACTACTCTAGTTAAGATACATAACTGCATGTCTTCATTCCAACACCTGTATCAAACGCTTGTTTTACAAGCAGACAGGACGCAGAGCCATGCCTTCAACATTCTCCACAGGTAATGCCTTTTATGAGCTGGGAGTGCCCTGCGGCAGCACAACCCAAGCCTATGTTTGGTCTAAGATAAGAAAGCTGTACTACATGAGATGATGTCGAAGAAGGCAGCCGACCTGTTGGCACGTTTTCTCCAGTTTGTTTTTATTTCTCCACAATTTAATGGATAATCTGTCCTCTGTTGTGCAAGCTTAGTTGGCACTGGTTATCAGCCATCAGTTATCGTTATATAGCATTGTTTTATCAGTGAGATGCATCACTGGGCTTGTACGCCCAGGTTAGCAGTGATGTGATGTGATGAAGAGCAGTCCCTCATATGTGACTCAGGATTGAATGGTCTATGATGTCACAACCAGTGCTTAATCCACTTAACTTAAGGAGAAGTAATAAGTTAAACTCCCTCCGAACACTTATTTTTACAAATGTAAGTACTTCCAAAGCTCCGGGTCAGCTCATAAATAAACCTCGAGGTGGGACTGGACTGTATGTAAAATGCTGTCTGTGAAACTGAAACTCTATTCTGGAAACGCTGGAAATGAAAATGAATTACAATTCATGACAACAGGGAAAACACTACCTGCTGATGAAGATAATGAAATGGTTTATATGCCTATGATTTGCTATTTTATGGACTTGAAGGTGAGACTGTTAAATTAACAATACCTTAATAAAAGTTAATGGCTTACTTAAGCTTGCATTTACAATTACAAAAGCGACACATACAGACTTGGGCTGCAACCAACTATTAATTAATGAATTACTGAATTCATCTGTGATAGGTGGATTTTTTTAACTTGCCAAGTAAGAACAAATCACACACATTTTCACTCTTGAAAAAGTAGAGGCAGATGAAATTGGGGATTTTTTAAGGATTTTTTTTTTTTTTTTTTTTTTACAATAGTTTGGATTAAAGGATTCATCATTTATTAAACATGTTACTGATGTGTTGAGGTTGTTGGCTAATAATTTCAGCTTCCTGTGAACAGAAGAATGTGTGTGCTTTGAGCCCTTCACTAATTTAGTGAAGAGTTTATTTCACTAATGATGATCAAAAGTGACCTTTGTTGACTTGTATTTTATTATTGATCCATGTGTCTGTCAGCCTTTCAGCTGCGTTTACTATAGATCAATATCCTGACAGCTTTCTTAACACAGAGTGATGACCTGCCGTGAAACAAAACACAACAAAACGTATGACGAGAACACGTAAAAATGACTTCAGCCTCAAGCATTGACAAACATTGCTTCGACTGAAACTTCAAACTGGAAGCAAACCTTCAATGACCTTAAAAACGTAATATATGCCACATTTGTTCTTTATGTGAAAATAAAAAAAGAACAAGTGAGTCTGGAGATTTCATAGACAGTTATCCCTTTAACCCGTGAAACTATAAAAGCCAATAAATGGAGGGGTCAAAAAGAATCATGGGGACTTTTTAGAAGGAACTGAAGTGTGACTGGGTTTTAAGTATTCCAACGTCACAGTTTATTGAGCAGTAAGTGAGTCTCTGGTCACTTTAGAGGTCCCTTGGAGGAAACTCCCAAAATACTGGAGAGCCGTTTGTTTAATGGTGGATGCAGGTGAAGGGTGTTTGAGGTCTGGGATCATTACAGAGCTGTGGAGTGTGACGAGAGGAGTCATAACTGACTGCGCAATATGGGGACTCCCTGTAAAACAACCAGCAGCTTTTTTATTTTGTTTGTTTTCAACAGTCCTGCTTTGGAAAAACAGCCCGTGTCTGTGTTACTGACCTTGTTAAGCCGTGGTCCAGACACATTTATGCCATATTGTTCCGTACTGTTCTATTGTTTTCATAATTAGCTGTAAAGCTATTAGTATTTTTTTTTTAAGAAACACAGTAGTTAAATACTTTTGAAATACTACTCCCTTTCTTTCATGCAGCAAATTTGATAAAAATGATACCACACCCATGTCGTTGTTATGCTATGTGGCTGAAACAAGAGAAAGTTAGCTTAAATTAGCATTTTAACTAGCGATCTCATTTTATGGGATAAGACTTACCTTTTGACAGAAACAGACTTACTGTAGCTATTTTCCCTTACTGCCCTTTTGTTCAGCTAAACTAAGCTAAACTAAGCTAAGCTAAACTAAGCTGTGATAGTCTAAGTCAATCTTTGTGTGTCATGGCTGAAGCCTTCAAAGCAAACTGATTGATGTGGTATCAATCTTCCTACTAAATTCTTGGATGGCGTGAAGCAAGTAAAATAAAACACAGGGAGAAATTCATAATAATGAAGGTGCTTGTACATGCTTTTGTGAACAAGCTTGCTGTTAGCATGTTGTTTCTGTTTGTAGGACAAATTGCCCATAATGTAGGAATGGCACAACACAGAAAAATAAATACCTCTCTCAATAACTGAAATCTGTTACAGAAGCTATCAGGACACACTCAGCTGTCTCCTCCTGAATCCTCAGTCTATGTGAAGAAAATACCGCTCAGACTGATATTACAATTTCTCTCACGCTGACCATACTTCAATATTTCAAAAAAACAATTTAGTCAAACAGTGCAGAGAAAAGGTGGAAGGGTGGGGATCGTGCTATTCTTGCACACGTAACATTCAGTCCCTCACTACCTGCTGCCTTTCATGGCAACTCCTTGTGGAGTCCAGTCACACAATATTGCACAGGAAGTTTCTTATTGTGCCCCCCCCCCACACTGAAAACCACGACTCTGACAGCTGAACTGCCCTCTCTTGCTTTATGCAGAGTTTTAAATAGCTACTGTCTCAACTATTTAAGGACAAATATTGTAACTGTTTTAGAAAGTGAAAACATTGAAATTGACATGGTTTGCAAGTATGATTGTGTTTGAGTATGTGCGTCATTATTTTGTTTTGTGTTTATATTCGTTCTGTTTTTTACTTGCGTTGCTGCTGCTGAGTTGTTCGCTTCATTTTTCTTCCTTTCTTTATTTAGTTACAAAACAAGGCAACATTTTGTTGCATTATTATCAACCGTGCAGGCAGGTAGACCTATAGGACAACATTTGCAAAGTTTGACCTGCCCTACTCTACCTCTGATTGGCTTTCCTTTATTTTTACCCAATCAACAAATAAAGGCGTAAGGAGTAAGGCGGTCATGCTGTAATCATCCTAGGATTTTTTGTTTTTGCATTATACTAAATGATACACATCAGGGAGAATTTAGAAGTTGGTACATGAAGACTATTGTTGTAGTCATGACAACACACTAACCAAGACCAGAGTTTCTCCAAGACCAAGACATTTAGGGAACAAGAGTCAGGACCAAGACCACGGCAGGTCGAGACTGAGACTGAGACACGACTAAGACCATAAATATCAATGAAAAATTATCATCTTGTGTGCATGGGGCACGTCACTCAGTTAGACTGTAACACAAGGAAGTTTGCAGCTGTAACCAGAGGATAAAAATCCAATTATTAATGAATCCAAGTGATTTGTCTTTTTTTTTTTAAATGTTATTCTAATCACAGTAATGGCGTGGAAAAACAGCCTGTCAGTGGTCTTGACTGGTCTTGAATTAATATCCGGAGTCAGCACAGTCCAAGACCAGACCGGGTAGAAATGCTTTTGATTCTGAGACGAGACGGAGACCTTGAAAAAGTGTTGAGACCAAGACCAATTTTGAATACTACAAAACTAGTGGAGACTGAAATATTAGTATACTGGTAGCAAACAGCATAGGTCACTTGAATCATTTGTCTGTCTTCAGGAAGTTCTGATGTTTGGCTCAAAGTCTTTCCTTATTGCTATGCCTCTATCACCTCTATTACAGCATCATTCATAGAAAAAATCTGGACAAACAGTCGTTCCCGGAAAAGAAGCAGCCCGGTATGAAGTAAAAGCCTCAGGTTAACTTTCTGCAAATACCTGCTAACCACTGTGATGCAAGGGCTTTCTACAGAAAACCATTCACAGAGAAAGGAAGAAAATCTTGCAGGTGTCATAACAACACCTAAACGATTTGGCCTTTAATTGTTAAAAATGAATTCTGCAAGCCTCCGCCTACACCAAACACCCCTCTGTCAGATATGGAGTGATTGATTCACATGAGGCAATGCTAGGCAACTGTAAATCTTTAAGAATCATTTACAAGGAGTGTCCGTCTTAATGTCTCTACCATCTGAGATGTCAACTTTTATGGAACTCTTTCAATTGTCTTTTGTTTTATTGTTCTACACCAGTAAAAAAAAGAAACATTCTGTAAAAGCCTCCCTATCCATACAGTTTGAGTCTCCTCTCTGGCCTCCACAAACAGATAGTAAAGACCATGGGTAGGTTTGGATAGGCAGATGGAGTAACAGTGGATGGAGAGGATCAGTGGTGGGAAGACAGTCTCCTCTGTCTGTCTGTTTGTTCAGCGTGTTTGCTACTCTGCTGCCTGTAATGTGTGAGAGAATTCACACTGTCTTGCTGTCGTCTATTCCAAGCAGAGAAGGAATGACAGGGATGGAGGGAATGAGCTGGGAGATCAAGATTTCCATGGGCCTTTTTCCATGAAGTCATTTTGATTTTGGACTTGTGGATACAACATGTCAGTCACTACTTCCTTATTTATCACGTCTAAGAGGTCAATTTCCCTTTCAATTCAATCTATGAGTGAAATATTCCAACTTTGTTTTTCCATAAATGAATACAGCAGCTTGTTCAGATTGAATGCCATAATATGTCTGTGTAACCAAACAGGCTTTGCTTTAGAAATGAAGCAACCAATGCCAAAGCTGCAAGTTTCCCCATGATCATAGGACAAGTTGGCATGGAATCTTGTTCTGGCATTTGTGAGGTTGCTTCAGCTCAGTGTGTTTCAGTATGAAGTAAAAATGTAACCGACTAACTACGAAAGATCATCGTATCATTTAATGAAGCGATGGAGGGTTAACATTGTTCAATGACAGGTGTGGCCCCGACAAAAGGGGGATTTTAATTACAGAATATGGAAATAACTATTTGTAAGGCAAAAAAGCAGCCTGAGGAAAATTATTAATTTATCTTATACGGTTTAGAATCATGAGGAGAAGCTTTGTAATATCTCTCTGATGTCCGATTTGCCCAGTCTATTCTTCATTCGATAACTTTTTAAGAAAAAATAAGACCATACTGTCCACTCTATAAAGTATCCATCGTGGTTTCATTTTCAGACACTGACGCTGCTCAGATGGTGAGCGTTGGCTTTATGCTAACCTCTTTATTCCATTATTTACATTTTCATTAAAGCTTGGAAACATGCCTAATCTTTTCTCTTTTACACCGTGGCAGCTCTGTGACAATCACTTCACCTCGTCTGACTTTACAACAGATTGTGTTAATGACTGGAAAAAATGCAAATGCTGTCTATAGGAAGAAAACTCAGTCAAAAAAAGGTTCATAGAAAATCTATTTCATGAGAGTAAATGAAAGTGTCAATCTTGGTGGTCACGATTTAAATACATAAGACCAAAATAACAAAGCATGATTTTTCAGGTTTAAGGATTTTTTTTTTTTTCCTGCCTGTCAAATCAGCCTGAGCTGTCATGAAGCCAATTTAAACCCCTATGCATTCTAAAAAAAACCAACTTGATGAATTGTAATAGTGCAAAATTGGGTCCCTTAGGCAAAGTAGGTCGGCTCCAAATTTTCAGCACTAATGGAATAATTGGCGATGAGTCACAGGATGGATGAAAAACAACCTGTACATGGTTGATGACAGCTTCAGAGAAGAGACAGAGGAGAGGAAGCACTTCAATCAGGGCCAGATGTACAGCAGATGATAATGAATTTCTGCAGCTGATGTGAATCTGTCAATCAATGGCACTACCAGATGTTTGCATAATTGCACATTTGGGATTATTGTCACATGCAAGCAAAATGTGTCACCATGATTAAGTTGCATAGAAACAGCACTTTGCTGGTGTCCAGCTTCCATTATTTAACGGGATGTTTGGGTGAAAAATCCCATTTTTCATTCTCAATAAAGAATCAATTTAGCATTTTTGGAACGGTACTTTTTGGTTTTCTTTCTCAGATTTTTTCACAAAACTACTCGTCACATGTCTGTACATAACCCATTAGGCTAAAACCAGCAACTAGTGGGTTTAGTTTAGCGTTAGGAGCAAAAAGAGGACAGTTAGCCTGGTATTTATTAAAATGGACAATAACACCTACCACTCACCAGTACCTCTAAAGCTCTAAATCCAACAGGTTAAAGCATTTGTAAGATATTTTTGGGAATAAACAACAACAACAAAAATGTGGGTTTCTACACAGGATTATTTCTTGGCCCGGAAGCAGTGATGTCCTGAAGTCACAGTTTTTGGCAACACAAAATTGAAAATTTGAAATCAGTCACAAAAAAAAAAAAAAGGATTTCATGTGAATGAGTAGTAGTCATCCAGGTTATGCTAGCTCAAAGCCTGATCCAAAGGCAACTGGACTTGGTTGAAGAAGTAAACCAGTAATGCTTACTGACTCAGCATGTATACATTTAACCAATCGGATGGAGGCGATCAGATTAAGCATGGGTTAGCTATCAGCTAACCTCAGATTAATATTTGTCAATTTAGTGCCAAAATAAACTGCGAAGAGATTGATTTGGGATTCAGAAAGGACACGTTGCTAAGACAAATATTGTGTAAAACATGAGCAACAGTACATAGAAAGAAACACTGTGAGGGAAAGCTCATTTGCATAAATATTTGTTTAGTTATCACACCTCATGTCGGTAACACAATACTGAATAACTTAATCGCACATTGCCTAATTTCCCTGAGGTTCTACTCTTTGTTCTTCAAATCGTACTTTTTACATTAAAGTAAAGACGTTCATGACAGATTGTCAAACGATGTCAGTATTTACATTTCAACTGAAATATCCTTGAGGAATCTTAGTCTTTTCTTTCTGCTGCACCATAGAGATATTTGTATATATCAGGCAAACCATCTTGAGATTTGACTAAAGATGGATCTGTATGAAACTCACCAAGCTCTCTGGAGACCGGAGACACCATAGCATTCTCTCCAACCTTTGAGACTGCATCAAAGTAGGCCTTTCCAGCAAGAGTCATCGCTGAGTTCAAAGAGAGACAATCATCAAGTTACTGGCTGGGAGAGGAGGACTTGTTGGATCTTTTGTTGCAGAGAAACTTTTAATGAAACCAAACTTGACTTGTGACTGCGGTAGGCAGGATTCAAAAGTTCATGCTAAAAGATCACAACGTGATATCACTTGTATGTCCTGTGTAAGGGTGAAAGTTGTGTTTACCTGTGACTGATTTCTCATAACTCTTCCCTAGGTTGACCAGGTTCCTCAGGCCCGGGTTGAACTGGTCCATGACAATCTGGGAGAGAGAGCAAAGACTTAAGGTTGTGGAGAAAGGCAGCAAGCACAAACGCTCCTTTGCAGATCTTAATATACAGGTTAACATATTTTTAAGTTACTTCCTTTTTTTTGACAAATCAGGAAACAGCGCTTAATTGTTTAAGGGCTTGCCAGGGATAATATAACTCATGAAGCTATTTTTGTGACAGTGGGTGGAGAAGAGAAAAACAACAAACAAGATCGATATCAGCACGTGAGAACAATAAAACGTTCAATCTTTAACTTGACCCCTCGCGTATGCTTTACGACTCCCTCCAAAGAGCGAAGTCCCACACACAGAATGCAGCTATTTGCAGCATTAGCTTCATCACTCCCCCCCCCCCCCCCCCCCCCCCGCTTCTCTCCCTCTCTGTCTCCCTGTCTCCCTCTCTCTATTGAAATGCCTCAACAATCAAGTGCTGTTCACCTCCCCGTCTCTATTCCCCAGGCACGCCCTCAATAGAACAATGAAGGGGCAGGTATGACTTTACATGAAGAAAAAAAAGAAGTGGGCAGAGGAGAGAGAAAGAGAAAAAGGGAAACAGGTTCCTTGTTTTCTTTCTTTCTTTCTCTCTCTCTCACTCACTCACTCACACAGCTCATACTGTGACTGTAAGACTTCAGGTATGACTCCCTCTGTCCCTCAAACACAACACACACAATTTGTATAGCTTAACAAGAGAGGAAAACCCAAATTGAAGTATTTTACCAGAATTCTACCATCAAAAAAAATCTCAAAAAATGAGTTTATGAAACTTAGAAATTCTCACTATTTTGGAAACTTTTAAGTTTTTTTTATTTATTTTTTTAAAAACGCCTCACAGAGACATAAATTAATTCAGTAACACACTCGTCTTATCACGTGAGAGGCAATCGTGTTAACTTGATTAGATGAATAGATTTAATCAAACAGCCTGGATATTGATCACTCTAAGTCCACTGACAACCTACAGCAACTTGATTGACGGGACTAACTTTCTTGTGTCTTCTCTCTCGTACTGTGGTTTGTTGTGATTTATGCATCTAATAATTAGATAATAGGGTGTGTCATGAATTACGCTTGTAAACAATAACAGAAAGTTTCGATTGCTCAATCAGATGTTTTTTTTATTAGGCTAAGACAGTATGAAAGTACATACTGGGTCATTTCTAAAAAAAGCCATAAAACGTGACAATTGCAGTAAAAGCAAAGTACATGTACTCAAAATTGTAAAGTGTTGTTATCACTTTCATTGACAGACATTGACAGAAGTACTCCCTCCTTTAGCCACAATTACAAAGCAGTGAAAACATTCAACAGTTAGCCATGAACTAAGCTCTTTGCTCATTTCACTCACCTTGTATGTGTTTTCAGTGAGCTTGCTCACATCCTCTGGAGCGCGAGACATGGTGGCAGGTTGTTTCCTCAAAGCCAGAAGTCGAAGAAATAATAATAATAAAAAACAACAACCAAAAAGAGAAATAAAGATGGTGTTTTGTAATCCAGGAGTTCGCTCACGCCGAATAATAAATCCCAAAGTCGGTCCTGGTCGTTTGTCTGCCCCCTCACAGCCGGCGGAGGACGCACTGACTGACTGACTGACTGACTGACTGGGACACCGAGAGAGAGAGAGACACCGAGGGAGGGCGCCGTGACGTCATGAGCCGAGTTAAAGTTATTGGAGTTACTGTGTGGTGCAATAAAAAGATACAGAGGATTGTGTTTTATAAACGTTTTATTGTTAAGAGAAAGGTAGAAGGCATAGAAAATGTAATCATTGTGGGCTTTAATCATGATTAATGTCTCTGATGAGCCAACAGAGGGCTCCAGAGATCCAACATAGAATACTAAACAAAAAATACTCAAATAAAAAGTTTAAAAACAAAAGTTTTGTGTTTTGTTTGATCATAATTAAAGAACACATAATGAAAAATAATTCCTATAGGCTAACCATTTTATGTCATTCTTGGGTCATATGTCTTATGCAAATATGATACATTTTGAACCTGGACGAGGTGAAGCTAATCTTAGTTCATCCATCCTCCTCATCACCATCATCAGGATCATCATCATGAACCCGCATTGAAGCTTCGAAAATCATTGGGGTTTGCCCTCATTTACAATACTGGGAAGTCACAGCTATGAGGAAAAGTTCATTTAGGTAAAACACTTCCTTCCACGGCCTAAAGGGGGCGATATATCTCTTCAGTTGAAAGAACATCATGGGGTATCTGCAGAGAGCAGAGTAGCAAACAAGCTGCAAACTGTAATATACAGGTATCACATTTATAAAGTCTTATTCTGTTTGCCACAGTTTCCATGAAAGCATTGTGGAAACATATAGTAGCCCACATGTTTGGTTCTGGCAGCTTGTAATAAATATGAATGTAAACATAGCTGGATTAACACTAAAGGCATTAAGAGAAAAATACTCCTGTACAAAGGACGAGTGATGAAATGGACCAACTTTTTTTTGTACCAGTTTATCTACTAATACAAAAACTTTGGGTATATTTCAAAACAGCACACCAATTATACACATGTTCTCTCTTTTCCCATAATTCAAACATTGTGCACATCATTTTTATGTAAGCTAGCTTGAGGCCAGGCAATGTTTTAACAAATTAAATAATAAATAGTGAGCAGCTCACCATTTAATGGAGGAAACAGTGATGAAAGGACATAGAAGCTATGTCATGTAATGTGTAATAGTGTTGCCCATAGTGTTATAATATCAATATTGAAGCATATTAACAAACAAATATGCCCAGTAATCGGGCTCCTTAAATAACTGGATTATGTTATTCTTTAGTAGTTAGCGCCACCATGTGGTTATCTCATGTAGCAGAATAAACTCACCAATAAAATCATATTGTTGTTTTCATAGAATAAATATAGAAAAATCTTCCCACATCTTAGATAGATGTCCCACTTCTCTGACAGGAATGTGAGCCAGGCTGGAGCCTCTTACTGAAAGCTGATTGTTGTTATGGAGCCACATGATTGAAACGCATGGTGACAATTTCAAGCTTTTACACCCCTTATCTGCAGACTCTGAGACTCACAGCCAGTCAGAAGAAAACTTTAAACGTCGACCTTATTACCACTTAAGGTCCTTCGTTAGAGCAGATATGGAAAGGTACAACCAACACTTTAAAAAATATCTAGATTTCTTGATCAATTTCTAAACTGTGGGAAAAATTCTTTCAGACAAAATGCTACATGGATCCTGGTTCTCCTGTCCCTGGTCGTCTTAGGTGTGGCTGTGACCACCGACCCTTTGACAGATTTGGGTAGGTCATCAATCATATTGTGTTTATTCTATTCATGCAGCTGTCACAGCTTCATGGATGTCTTTTATTCTGAGCAGAAAATATTGCTGGGAAGCTGGTTTTCTATCAGATGGAAGGAAACGCCACCTATGTGAGGAACACAGGAGAGCTGGCTTCAGATGTTCCCACTGAGACCATGTTTGAACTCTTCGATCCACAGATGAATTTCAGCACAGCAAAGTTCACCTATACCTGGGACCTAGGGAACGGGTATGAGGACTTTTAATATTTCAAAAAATAAATGGAATTTTTAGGCGGCTTTCTTTCCTTTTTAAAAAAAAACTATGTCTGCGTCTGTGATATAGAGAGGTGATCAAAGGAACTGAGCCGGTGGTGCGATATAATTACCCTGAGTCTGGAAACTACACACTGCGGCTGAAAGTGGGAGCGAATTTAACCAAATCTGCACCTCAAATCACTGACGTTTACTCCATGGATGTACAAGTACTTGGTTTGTAGTTTAATATTTTCCATAGGAAACTATTAGCTGTAAGATGAGTCAAGATGTTTCAATGCTTCCAATTGTTTTCATTCAAAAGTTCCATTATGTATATCTGCAAAACAAATTAATCAGAATAAATATATAGAAGAATGGGGCAAGTCACTATTATAGTGGTTTTTTTGGATATTAAAGACCCAAAATCCCTAAAAGTTCATGTTCTAATTCTAATGCATTTCAATGTCTGTCAGAAGTTGTTAAGCACCATATTCAATGTCAAAAATCAAAGAAAAGAGAATGTAAGTTGTTGTATTATTGTTCTTTATCAGGCTAGAAAGTGTTTAAAGGAGTAATTATTGAAATGATTTTGTAGATGCCATTAGAAACATCGAGCTGAAGGGCCCTTCTGATTACGAGGTGTCTCAGAACACCAGCTTGGCAGTTCATGTGGATGGAAGGTAGGATATATCTTTTTAATTTTTTCTACTTTTTGTTAATTCCATTTAAAGCAAGTTATTTTGACTGAAGAAAAGCAGAGGTGCCCCCCCCCCCCACAATCAAAATTAAACCTCCCCCGAAATCCAGTTAAATTGGACTTGTGTGCTGTTTTTCCCATTAATCTGTATTGAAAAGTTTGATTTTATGACATTTGTTTAGCAACCCAAACATAATCATCCTTGTACAAATTACTGCATGAATATGAATGTGTATTTGTGTGTATCTAGTCCTCCCATGTGGGTGTGCTGGCGTTTCCTGCCAAACTGTGACCCTGACATGTCGGGTGGCTGCACGCTGACCATGCTGTATGAAAACACTTTGAGACTAAACCACACCTTCACCTCGGTCGGTGTCCACTGTCTGGACATCAGCGTACGCAATGACATCAGCAAGCTGCAGACCTCCTTCAGCATCTACGTCAAGAGAAGCTGTGAGGATACACGCACACACACACACACACACACACACACACACACACACACACACACACACACACACACACACACACACACACACACACACTACCGAGCCCCTGAAGTCCTGGAAAGTTTAAAGAAAAATCTTGTGTGCACAAAATAATTTGGAGGTTTGCCAAGATATTGTGTTGTGCACACAAGTTAGATGAGGGAACAAGATAATTATCTTTGGCGCGCAAGTTGTTATCTTTTTCGCTATCGTCAAACTTCTCTTGAGCGCACAAGATATTAACTTAACTTATTTTTTTTTTTTACTTGTTGGGAATTCAGGGCTCCATACAAATCTCAGTTTGCTAAAATAAACATATTATGACTTGGTTGGTTTTAGTTAATGTTCTATTTTCTTATCTTTTTTAAATATGTGGAATTTAGTTAAATTGATACTGTTTATATTTATTTAATTAAATTCCTTTATGTCCTTTTATCAATTAAGCTGCTAATTTGTAAATTGGGCTATAAATTTGATAACAATATATATTTTTTTTATCACCCAAGGAACTAATCTCTATTAATATTATAAATATAAAATGTGAAAAAAATATTTTTTTGGTCCAGTGAATGAATGAAAATAAAAAACGAGTCTTCATCAGGAAATGATGGAAATTAACTAGTTAGCTAAATATAGTACAAAGCATCTCTTCTCTTCTGAGACTGATGTTTTTGTGTGTACACTGTCCCTGATTCAAATAAACCAATAAACTAAATCATGACTCATCAGTTTGCTATAGTGTACGCGTGCCAATAATGAGCTACTTTAGTAGTTTTCTTTCCTCAAAAGATTCTATCCCTGGGTGGAAAGGCGGCTCTGGGTGTTTCAGATCTAAATCTTAACATTTCCTTTAAGCTGCATTAGTTCCACAGACAGAGAGGAGGCGGCAAAAATTAGAGAATCAAGGCTCAGCACATGACTGCTGTGTTGAATCAGTTTGATACTGTAATGTTCAAACTGAAGGTAAACTGCTTTTAGTGTCAGCTGGTTTGCATTTATTTCCCCTGAAAGTTTGGAAATGTTGTCTTTGCGTTGTAGACTTTGTCCTCTGCTGCTTAATTTTTTCACGTCTTTCAAGTTTCAAAAAAGGCCTATAAATGCTTCTCCATTGCTTCGCTCCAAGCATGAACAAAGAAATCAACTTACTGAATAATTCTAATTGAAGTACTTTAGTAAATTAACAGAACTTATAAATAGAGCATGTTGTTAAACTGTGAACTTCTTTTCAAAAGTTAACACTCACAAGAAAAATGTTTTTCTCTGTATTTCTTGCAGATAGCACCCATCTGTTCTTCATCCTGGCATGTGCTGCCATACTTGTTGCAACTTTTTCCTTCATCACTGTCATCGTCTGTCGCCCTCGTCATCAAAACAAATCACAGGTACAGATATTTTATTTCTTATTCCAATATCTTATTTTTAATTCAGTGTAAATCCTTATTAGACAGGTTTTAATAGGGTGAGAAGACGTGACAGCCAAGATCTGAGTGGAGCACATGAACCTGAATTAAATATCACATTTAATTTCATTTTCATGTCCTCTTATACAAACCATCAAACTTGGACAATGTGTACACCTACAGAAATAAAAAGGGCAAAGAGATCTAACAGCTGCTTTAACATAAAAAAAAGTGGAGGAAAACTTAAAACCAAAAAACATTGGTATAAATAATCCAGGTCCAAGCACTCAGAATGGTTGGAACTATATAAAAGGCCTTTAATTCATTGGGCTACAAACATTAAAATAAGTTTTCCCTTCCATGACTACTGGTGGTTTGAGCGATACCAGAAGCACTCCTGTTGTCTCTCTTTTTCAGAAGCTTTAACATTTGGTGGTTAATTATCTGGGTGGCTATGGGTCTGCGGTAGGGTGGATTGCCCTCCTATTGGAAGCTTGGCAATTTGATCAACAGACCCTCTAGCCTACATATTAAAGTATCCTTGGACAAGAAACAGAACCCCAAATGGCTCTGAAAGACACAGTCTGCATTGTATGAACATGTGTGTGAGTTAAAGGTTGTACAGTATCCTTGGATGGCAGTACGTTAGTGATTGTGTGTTAAAGGGAGAATGCTTTTTTTAATGCTTTGGAGAAGTTTTGAAGCACCTTGAGTGGTCAGGAGTATAGACGGCCACTATATAAGTGAAGTCCATTTATTGTTTAACTCATGTTGTTTGTTGTTAAACTATATGTAAAAAATCTAAACTTGCCTTAAGAGCCAGTTATCACACTTTAATACTGTTTGTGATCACAAGGAGGCAGTCTGTGACTAGAATCAAATAATTCTTGTGCATCTGGAGTGATTGAGTGAGTAGAGTGTATCTCTACATTACAATAATATTATGTTGATTAGAAAATTACAAAAAAAAGTATTTCCTGACCTTTATTTGCCAGAGATAAAATGGTATTTTATGGGGATTCATGAAACGTGGATTCTTTTGTCTAAACATTTGTAATATTTTTTTTCTATTTCTATTCGATTCAAAAGTCTGGCTCTGTGTTTAATTTTTGCAGATTGCTGTCTCCAGTAATGCCTTATTCCTGAAAAACCAAGAATCCGAGGGTCAAAGCACAATTCTTTTTAAATTCTCCAACGAGAAGAATGAAGAAAAGGAGCCTCTCCTGATGCAATATGGGACTCAATACTCCTCTTAAGAGTCAGTCTTCCAGCATGATGTGGCTGCATGTTAATCATGTAGGTATTTTGAAAAGGAAAATATACAATTGTAGTGATAAAATTATCATCTCACATTCTGACACATTATAAATAAATTTAGACACAAATGGATGATTTCTGCACAATGCATAGCCTTACATGTCATTTGAAATGTAAGTACTCCAGTAGAGTTGGATATATTAAGCTCTAATTGTGTCACTAATGTTCAGTGAGCTGGAACGAGAAACACCTTGAGATTTTCTAGAAACTAGATGATGGCAATCAATAAATGTGTCAGAGAGGAAAGTCTGACATTCAAATGTTCTCATAATAAAGCGCAGCTCATGTTTAAACAATGACTGTCTATTAAACAAGCTGTGAATCGATGTGGTCACAATCATTAATTTAATGTTTTTATATTGATGTTGAAATGTGAGCCTTTGCTTCAAAGCTTAGAAGATGATTAGATGTGTTTCTTTTTTATTTTGTTGTCAGTTCTGATGATAAATTCATATTTGTTGTAGATGCCTGTTCAAACATTCTTTTATTTTAAAATGAACATATATGTAGTGGAGGTGTAACTCAAAATATAAAGTTATTGAACGATAGTTAGAAAATCATTTTAAGCCTAAAGAAGATGATTGAACGATAACAAATACTATCAGCTGTCTGATCAAGTCACTACCTAAGGGTTAACTTTCTGTTGTTGTCTTTGAGTGAGTTTGATGAGTTTGTAAGTGAGCCAATCGGTGAACTCTATTAGCCCGTGAGCCGGCCAATCCAAGTACCAACGCCTTATTTGCTGCATATTTTCCTACAAAAATGAAATCATAGGATGGGTTTAATATGTAGCCAAACCCCCTTATATTCATATGTCATGTGTCATCATTTCTACATACCTCACTGAAATCACAGTGAGGTATGTAGTTCATGTAAAGATAGCAAAGATAAAACCTATATCTCTTAAGATACTTTTCAGAATATAGAAGACCACCAGTCACTATGGCTCAAAACATCAGCATATAGCTCTTTATAGGTGCTCATACTGATTTATATATTTTCATAAGCAACTCATGCATGTCTCAGTATTTTGCTGTCTTTATTTTTTTTATTGGATTTTGTCGTAGCTGTCCTGAC
Source organism: Labrus bergylta (assembly GCF_963930695.1). Lineage (NCBI taxonomy): Eukaryota > Metazoa > Chordata > Actinopteri > Labriformes > Labridae > Labrus > Labrus bergylta. Next base: position 20,922,899 of record NC_089215.1, on the reverse strand, counting down.
CTTGTCTGTATGTATTTTTTGTCATGTATGTATGTATGCATTTTTTGTCATATGTCCCCAGTTTGTCACGCTATTGCACCTAATAATAAAAAATAAAAGAATACTTACCCGTGCTTCCGAGTGACTCACAGTGTTTGCCTAGTGACTCCTTGTTTCCCTTTTCGGATTTTTTTTTTTAATTAAATATTTTACTTCCATCTGCAATTGGGTCCAGTTCCTTGTTTTCCACTTCATGACAGTTTCTTGCCCATGTGTGCAAGGCTTAGTCCTGCCTTGTTGCTGTTCTGCCTTCATGGGCAAACTTTTAAGATGTGCAAGGACCTTTTTATTCCATTTGAACTACTGTAGCTTTTTCTTGAAAATTCAGCATATGTCCACAAAACACAGGACCCTGCTTAAGATGGAAATGTTTCCCCGTAAGTGAGTTAATATTGTGACACTGTCATAGACATGCGATGGACTTTTTTTTACATTTCAGAATGATGGTTGCTGTCTTACATTATGACTTGTGACATTTTGATGTAAATCTGACTTTCTATCTCAATTACTTTTTTTATCACACTATTTTGACTTTGGCCTTTCTCATTTGGCCAACATGACTTTTTATCTCGTAATTTGAACTTTCTTTAGGCCGACCATGTTATGTTTTCCCATTGTCTATTCCCTATTGTGTCTTAGTTTCAATCTACTGCTTACATGCACTTTCCTAATATCATGTCCCAAAGCTGGATCCTCTCCTTAAACCACATGATATTTACACATGTATCCTTTATTTGCCATGTAAACATGTAATTGATCATCTTCTCCATTATTGTGCACATTTTAATGCAATTGGTCTGTAATGTCCTGGACTTGTACAATCTTTTTCTTGTAAATTAGAGCTATGACAGGGGATATTTGTTACAGAAGTTTATTTGTTTTGAACACAAAGAACATCTTTGTGTGTGTTGGAAAGAAACTAGGATTAATACACAAGTAATCATTTCTTTGACTTTGTTGTTAAAAAGAGTTCCTGAAGATTGAATAGACCTTCTTTTTTTTGCAGCAAATATTCTCAACATGTCATTAAAAACACTTTGTTTCATTGCATTGGATCCAAAGATTTAAGGATGTTATAAACGACCTGTGTCTTTAAGTGTGTTATATGTTACATGAAAAGTTGTCAGGTCTCAGTTTGATTTGAAACGGTTTGTGAAACATTATCCTGGAGAATGTAAACTTTCATCAAGTCAAAGATCATTTGTATAACACCCTGGTAATTAAAGTGCAGGGATTTCTCATTATATGGAGAGCATTTTTACAATAGCTCAAATGAATTGTCATTATTAAAAATGTTGTATTGAAGGAGCAGTGCTGAAAGACAAAATAAATGTGTGACTCTGGTGTGACGAGCCCTCCACACCGTGCTGCTTGTTTGTTCTCTGTTACAGGTTCAGGTCAAGGCGGGGTCGTGATCAGGGGATGAGCTGCACCTTGGCCCGGTGTAGTCCTCATCCATATAATCCTCTTCTCAGGACAGACGCTCTCTCTCTCACCTTGTTCTCACATTTGATCATTGTTAATAAATATGGTGTTATTTTGGTAGAGCTCGTCTTCGGCTCCTGTTTTTGTTGCAGCCTCAGAGCCGGGTTGTAACACTGGAAAGAGTTTCTTCTTTCTTCCATGTTTTGATATCGTTTGACACAATTACTCTCCACTGTGGATCTTTCTCCAAAAGAAAATATAAATGTCAAAAAACAGATATTTAGTCAAATATGTACTTGAAATTGGAAATTTGATCAACTCCTCTGTTGGATTTCAGGATTGCATCATATTGGGTATGATAACAGCAGCAAAACATAAACTTCAAATTAAATAATTCAGAGTCGGGATATTAAACATGTTTGAGAAAACCTGTTTTTTCCTTAATAAGGAGATATTATTAAGGATATATAAATTGCCCATACATCAAAATAAAGAGAAAATACCAACAGTTGACAGAAGACATTATTCATGGATCTATATTTATTCAGATTTGAATTGCAAACTCTGTTTTTGCAGCTGATTCTAAATGTTGTGCCGACCTCTTGTTGTCTCCAAACTCATCTGTCTCTTCTTTAAATGGACTCCTCTGTTTGCTTTGAGGTCTCAGCTGAAACAAACAAACAATAAAATGGTTTAGTGGACATACATCACAAATCAAATGAAGTTCATCTAATGTCAGAGAAATGTTCCTCAAAGTGAGCCATGTTTTCTTATGAATATATTCAGAGCTGTTTTCATGAAGTTACCGTTGACACTTCACGTCTCTCGTCTTTTCTTCTTCTCTCTCGTTGTCGGTCTGTTCATTCAGCCTCATCCTGTCTGTGTCCTCTGTGCTGCTTCCTGTCTCCTCTGTTCTGTTGTTCACGGCTCTTCTTTAGATTTCACCTCCTGTTCCTAAAGAAAAAAAACAAACAAAAAAAAGAATCAAAAAGGATTCCATGCTGAAAACAAACATTGTGTAGGAATCAAACTCACCTTTTTTAGATCCCACCTGTCCGCTGAGGGAATGAATCAGAGACGCTGGGACATTCAATGAACCAAAAAGTTCATTTTGATGAAACAAAATGTAGCTCACATCACATGACCTGATATGTGACATCATTAATCATCACATCAGATCAGATCAGATCACATGACGAGACAACATGTTACAACAGAACGTAACACACAAAGACACAACAAGACACAACACTGCACAACAAACAAGACAACACATGACATGAATAACACCACATAACACATAAACACAATATAATATAGAAACATAATATCTGAAAAAAATCAAACAACAACACAACAAAATACAAGACAACACATGACATGAATAACACCACAAAACATATTTACACAATAAAACAACATCATGTGAAAAAACATCAAATCTGAAAAGATCACAACATCACATTAATATCCCCTGACTATGTTTTCAAGTTTCCAGTTTTCTATTGTTAAGGTTTTAAGAGCCAGAGTTTACTGTATTTGGATGAGAGGAGGAGTCGAAGAGGAGCAAGAGGTTACCAACAGAAACGTATCAAAAAGTTAGCAGACAGTCTTAGTTGTTAGTTGATGAGCTGGTGAGGGAGCTTTCTGACAGAATAAGTCGACAACAAACCTGAATTACAAACAAGAGCTGCAACAATAAATGACAAACACTAAACAAGATTCAGTCTGGATAAATAGCTAGTAAGCACAATGTTCATGACATTAATGTAGTATGAGACTGAAGCTATCTAAGATACAAGAGTTCATAAAACAGAAGACTTGCCCCTTACCCACATTCATTTCAAAGGTTAGAGCAGCAGGAGAATGGCAGGTACCAGGAACTAAAAGTAACAGGTTTCTCATCACACCATCCTGATAACCATGAGCCATTACAATTCAAACAATGTAACAAGCCAGGTACATTTAGATTATGTTTCTATCATACTTCATATTCAGGTTTTTGTTTAATTTCAAGTTATTTCTGATGTGACCATATTTGGACATGAGGAGGAGGAGCTTGAGAGGAGCAGGAAGTTAGCAAATGTCAAGTTATCAGACCAAAAGTCCTTACTTATCAATTCATAAGCTGCTAAAACAGCTAGTTTCCAGAATGAGTTTCTGCATTAAGTGATAGAAGGTGATAACATCACAAACACATCACAACAATAGACTGTAACATTGACGTAAACACTGTGATATAACCCTCGCTTTTGTTGCCTTTTGGAAGCGTTTGTTACCTGGAGCCACAGGTGACTTGAGGAGAGGGTGGAGCTGAGGAGGAGTGCTACATGAGAACAACTTTGTGCAGGAGATGTTCAATATAATGCTATTATAGAACTCAACGAGTAATAGAACTCATTATTTTGTTGCCATGTCAAAGCCTTTCGTTACCTGGAGACGGAGGTGACCATGTTTGAATACGACGGTGGAGCTGAAGAGGAGCGAAGCGCTGGCAAAAGCCAAGTTGCACGACCAAACAATGTAACAGTGATCAAACACAGAACAACACAATATACCAGGTACAGTGAGACACTGATACCATGAGCACAGTGTTCAAATAATTCAATGAAATCCTGGGTCTTTTTGGAGGTCTTTTTCTCTCCTGGGTCTTTTTTGTGATTTTTGGAGGAGAGGAGGAGCTGGTGAGGAGCAAGAAGTTAGCAAATGCCAAGATGTCAGTCGGGACCTCTTATTAATTCATTAGCTGCTAAAACAGCTAGTTTTCTTCACATTATAGAAGAGTAATAACATCACAGCACATCACAACCATAGAGCGTTAAAATGGATGTATCCACTATGATGTAAACATTGTTTTGTTGTCTTTTTAAGCCTTTTGTTACCTGGAGCCACAGGTGAGCATGTTTTGAGGAGAGAGAGGAGCTGAGGAGGAGCGCTATATGAGAACCACGACGTATGCTGGAGATGAATATTATAATGCTGAAATATATTTTTGAAATTCAACTTTTTCTTCCGTGACCATATTTGGAGGAGAGGGTGGAGCTAAAGACAACAAAATGTTATCAAATGCCAAGTCATCAGACCAAACAGGAAGTGCCCAAAGAAAGAAAACTACATCACACATCACAACCTTAGTCTGCAAGAATATATCTTATCTGAACTTAACTTATCTAAACTTATCTAAGCTTAACTTATCTAAACTTAACTGAACTTATTTTATCTTATTATATTATACTCGACACAGGAGCTTATCTCTAGTGAGGACGCTTCCGTGGAGGCTCTCCTTCCACCCGTGCAGCCGGTCTCTTCTGATGATGCCTAACAGAGGAGGAGCGAGAAGAGGGGGGAGAGGAGGAGGTAGAGGAGGGAGAGGAGGAAGAGGAGGAGCAAGAAGAGGAGGGAGAGAAGGGAGGAAGATGACGCTTCCGTGGAGGCTCTCCTTCCACCCGTGCAGCCGGTCTCTTCTGATGATGCCTAACAGAGGAGGAGCGAGAAGAGGTGGGAGAGGAGGAGGTAGAGGAGGGAGAGAAGGAGGGAGCGGAGGAAGAGGAGGAAGAGGAGGAGCAAAAAGAGGAGGGAGAGGAGGAGGGAGAGGAGGGAGGGGAGGAGCAAGAGGAGGAAGATGACGCTTCCGTGGAGGCTCTCCTTCCGCCCGTGCAGCCGGTCTCTTCTGATGACGAGAAGGAGGAGGGAGGAGGAAGAAGAGGAGCAAGAGAAGGAGAAAGAGGAGGCAGGGGAGGAGGGGAGGAGGCAGGTGAGGAGGGGAGGAGGGGGGAGGAAGAAGAGGATGGAGAGAAGGATGGAGAGGCAGGAGGGGAGGAGGGAGATAAGGGCGGAGTGGAGGAGGGAGTAACAAAAGGAGCGAGAGAAGGAGAAAAAGGAGGCAGGGGAGGAGGAAGAGGAGGGAGAGAAGGAGGTAGAGGAGGAAGGTGAGGAGGGAGTGGAGTAGGTAGAGAAGGAGGGAGAGGAGGGAGGGGAGGAGGGAGTGGAGGAGGGAGAAAAGGAGGGAGAGGAGGGAGGGGAGGAGGGAGGAAAGGAGGAGGGAGTAGGAACAGAAGGGGAGGAGGGGGAAGGAGGAAGAGGAGGGAGGGGATGAAGAAGAGGAGGAGCTCACTTGAAGGTCAAGGATCAAGCAGTTCGAGGGACAGGCAGGAGGAGAAACAGAAGGGGACCTGGGTGGAGACGGTTCTGGAGAACTGGCTGCTGCAGGGACCCTCCGCAGGATGAGCCTCAGACTGGTCTGATCTTCAGACTGGTCTGATCCGGGTCGTGGACAGTCCAGGGGGAGCACTAAAGACAGAAACAAACCAATATTTCAACATTCAAAGTCTGAAGTTGTAAAGAACATTCAAGAAGTGTTCCTTTAAGTCATTCAAACAAACACATTTCTACAAGTATTTGCTGTAATTCATATTTGTATTGTTTTGTAGGCAGGCTGTCAGCCTTTATGTTTATTGTTGGTGTGATGTGCTTCACCTATCAAAAGATCAAAGTGCACACTCACAAAGATTTTGGATGAAAAATGAATTATCTGAACCAAACTTCTTTCACAGTTTCTTCCACAACACAATATTAATAAAATAAATTGAAGTTTTTAACCAGTAAAAAGGCCTGATAAGTCAACATAAACAAGAATTGTACTGAAACTTCAAGTTGTTAAGGATCAGTGATTTACTTTAGGGTTTAAAAAAAAGATTTCAATCATTCTTGAGATGAAATACAAACCAACTGATGAGTTCAAAGGAAACAAGTGAATAATTACCTCTGCAGGTGAGGAAGGAGAGCGAGGAGGAGTTCCAGGCGGGGACCTCGGTGATGAACCTCCTGAAGAGCCGGCTGAAGACGGGATCCTCCTCAGGATCACCCTCGGGCTGGACCAGTCCGGGTCCTGGACGAGGGTGTAGGCTATCCTGAATCGCTGGTTCGTCTAAAAGACAGAAACAATCCCAAAATGTAAACCTCTGATAAATTTAAGAATATGTTTTCTAAAAAATAAATTCCTCACACTATAAAGGTATGACCAACAATCAATAATTATTCATGAAATGATTAAAAGTCACATTTCTATGAGTATTTACAGTAGAAAGTATTTTTTTTTATATCTATATATTGTTGGTTTAATGTGTTATTAAAGTTTACACTCATAGATTCATTCAGGATCAAACTTAATCCTGAACCAAACTACTTTCACTGTTTCTTTCTCAACACAATATAAATGAATTAGACTATTTGAGTTTGAAAACAGTTAAAGGTCTGACAGAAAATCATTTCGCTTTTATAAAGATCACGACAGAAGAAGCTGCTAACATTATGTTTTAATATTTAATTTATTACATGTTTTCATATTTGTGACAAAAAGTGAATAGTCTTAAAAACCTCTGAGTCCATGTTATCTTACTGAACTTTAAATAGAAACGTGTGATCGTGTCGATCTAGTTTGATTCAAATCATCAATCGTACGTCCTGCAAGCTCAAACACTTGTTGATAGGAGGAGAAACGTTTTCGATGAACATCTTTTGTGAAGAAATCCTTGAAAATATGAAACTTTTAAACCACTTTGGATATTTTCCGCTGTGGGGGTTTGTTTTTGTTCGAATAAATTCATTTTCGTATCTGGTCTATCATGAGCTAGGCCTCTCCTAGACAAAAATAACAGAAATAAAGTTCATGAATTAAGACCTTAACGATGAGAAAATAATAAAGGATGAAAATTGAGACAAACGCACATCAGTCCAACATCTGGGACAAAGTTAGTTTACTTTCATTATTTATCTTGTTGTTGTCTATTTGAACTCGACCTGGTCTGAAGCCTTAAATTAAATTGTGTTACTATTTTCAGTTTGTGTCAAACGTCTGTCATGTGCTAATGTCAGTTTAAAATGTAATTTAATAAACTTTAATCAATCCTCGTTTAATCTCAAAGTTACGATCGTGTCGACAGTAAAACAGTTTTATTCAAAGAATCAATCTTACGTCGTCCATGTTGACACTCTTGAGCTTCGTGATGATGTTCAGTCGATGTTTGGAGAACAAAAAGTCCTTGATGAAGATCTTTGTCCAAGAAATCCTCCAAAATATCAAACTTTGACACCACAGTGAATATTTGCTGCTGTCTCTCACTGAGATTTGTACTTTGACTTTGTTTTTGTTAAAATTACTTAATTCTAGAATCGTCTCCTAGCAACCTGGGTTACTATGGAGATTTGAAGTAGCCTACACATTATTTACTTGAATGTAGGCTATTTAAATCTACAATCTACATTTTTTTAAAATATATAAAACTGGGACTTATTTTTAGCCAATTTTTTTTTTTACCCCAATCTTTTAATCTTTAAATTGCGCCTGCAGATAGGGACTTCTAAAAATATTAAACACTGTTTTTCTCAATTTTATCTGATTAACCCCCTCTTCCAAAAAAGGACACCAGGTGGTGCTGTTATTCAGGTGGTTGAAGTATCTGTCGGCTTTGTGCTCCACCCTCATAATATTTATACTGAAAGGCTGACCAAACCACACGTGTTTACAATCCCCTCTACTTATCTTTGTGTGGTAGGCCTATTTCAACCTTTTCTTGCTTTGATAAAGATGTGGCTGCCACTTTGATTTCTAAGGCTCTTTTACAGACAATCTAAATCCTCACTTAAAGTAAAATGCACAAGTAACACACCTAAAGTGTTATCTCCTTTACAACAAAAACATACCAAAGTGTTTTTAAAGAGCAAGCACTTAATAGTCTTTGGTTTGGTAAACTACATTACAATATATTCAAAATGGTAAATGGACTGGACTCACAGCACTTTTCTAGTCTTCTGACCATGAACACACACTGCATGCAGCCTATAACATTCCCCACGGATTTGTTTGATTCTTTGATTTCTTCTTTTTTTAATGCAATTTGCAATTTTAGGACATGCAAGGTGACATTATTATTTGTTTTATTTTAAATTCATAATTCTGAAGAAGTTACAGAAATTTGCAACCCTAAAATAAAAATAAAAATACTTGTATTTATTTATTTTGGAGTGCATTAACTTTTCATCTCATAATTCCGACTTTTTACCTCATCATTTTGACTTAATATGAGCAATAAAACAAAGTTTAAATTTTGATATTTTTAACTGGTGGAAATGGGCTTCCATAGCCTGATTGGATTAAATATTAGATTTCACTATGCACTTTTAATCTAAGTTTATGGCACCATGGGAAAGCACAGGCGGGGTTTACCATTAGTAGAGGAATTCAACCAACCAGGGCTCTCCAATTATTAAAATCCCACAATGGCAATTTAGTTTTTAAATACTCACCCCCCCCTCCTCCCCTCCTGTCTCTGCTGCTGAACTGGCAGCGCGCCCAGCAATACAGCAATACGGTTGCTGCCGGCAGGCCCGTCTTGTGTTGCGACTGCCCCGCGGCCAGCGCCGGCGGACCCTGGCCGCCATTATCAGCTTTCTCCATACAGCCTGTTAGCATAGCTTCCAAGCAATATGGCGAACGTTAAGTTTCAATTCTGGGAGTGAGGTCCTACCCACTGACCTGTGATTGGTCTGTAGCTCCAGTGGTTGAAAATATGATGAACTAGCGTTGTAGTTGTCATTTTGCGTCACTGGAAGCTCCTTTTCAGACTTAGAAATACAAAGATTTCCCATCTCAGGGGAAAATGAGGGCGGGATGCACGACCATTCAAAAATACTACCAGGTTTCTAATGATACAAAGCTTAATGCTAATGGGGAAAAGGAATTTAAGCGTTGTTGTACAACTAAACTGAGATTTTGATTTGCCTTATGGGTTTACTGAAATATTAAGCTCTTTATTTTCATAGTAGCCTGCAGCAATTGATTTGATTACAGAATGATAATTGAGAGAAATGATCTGACCTTATTTATAGGTCACGTTGTGGTGACGGGTTGGAAATCATCGGACAGCCCGAGGTCCATTCCACAGAGGACTACGGATTCCAGATTGTCCTCAGATCCAGATATTCACAGATTCCAGTGCTTCCAGATTGCACAGATTCCCAGTCCTGTTGGCTGGGTGGTGAGCCGGATCATGACTGTTACTTTTACTTTAGAAGGATTTTCCCTTCCTTGCTCATCGTGTGGTATGACAAACACTGGCACGTAGTCATAAGGGACAAAAAGGGTTTTCTTTTCGTTTGCACTTTATCATTTTAGTTTGTTATTTTTCACATCTGTCATACCTGTTTATCTATGTATGTATGAACCATATTTTGTGTATTTAATATACAGGTTCAAACTTTCATTCTGGTGTGGAAATTCTCTTTATTGATATTCAAATTCTCTGGCTCTTAACAATCTAGTTTCTTTTGATATTGGTCTACATTCACATTGATGACAACATATAAGATCAAATTCTAATACTGTTTAGACCATTACTGAACTGTAAGAAGGGCTACAGAAGTAAATAGATACAAATCAAATATAGCTGCAAGTGACAATTATAGGGGTCGAATCATTGAGAAATTGAAGTAGCAGCAGCAACCATGTATTTGACTTTGCCAATTTATTGATTGTTTGTGTCTCTCTGGTCCCATATGCTGTTTGTTAAGTTTGCTGTTGCAAAAATTGGGGAAAAAACGGTTGCATTAAAATGAAGTTGTAATTTCTGAGTTGTGTTAATTGTTTTTGAAATCCCATGACTTTCTGTTTATAAATGTGTTTTACTTGATGTTTTATAAACCACTTAATATTTCATTCATTATAAATATTACAAGCATTTGTTGCAACTTTATAATAGTCATTCACATTTTGTTTATGAATGGTTTATAAACCATGTAAAAAGCAATCGTTAACGTTTTATAAACATCAATTCCAACTTTATAATAACCATCCAAATAATGTTAATAGATGCTCTACACATTATTTATTAACCATTTACAAAGTATTATAAACATCAGTTCCAACTTTACAATAACCATCCAGATAATAATTGTAGATGGTTTATAAACCAATTATTAATTATCTCTGAAAAATATTTAGACGCTTTACAAAGTACTAATAAGGGATTATAATCTTCAATTCCAACTTATAATAACCATCCAAATAATGTTAATAGACGCTTTATAAAATATGACAAAATGTCAGCTTGTCCCCACCCCCCCAACGCTGTAAACCTAGGGGAAACGCTGATCTCTGTAATGTTTATAGATGTTTAATAAACCATTTCTTAAAGGTGTTTATAAATCATTTGGTCATCATTAACAAACACTTTATAAAGTGTATGAAATGTTATAATGTGTGTATCAATAAACAGTTAACATAACATAAATTATAGCATTACAGATCATTAGCAAACATTAACTATAATTTCATTGTTAACAGTAAATAACTTTTAACTAATGGTTAATTAACTATCTATTTACCCGTATTTACCCTTTATAGATGATGTTTATCATAAAGTGTTACCTTTTTTGTTGTTGTGTAATTCTTGATCCAGTTTGTCTGTTGGTTTGTGTTATGAATTGTTCTAATACTAACAGAGGATGAAAATATATGGGCACTTTGGATATCAATCAAAAACTGTAGCCTTGGAAAGCTGTTGCCATCCTGACCTCACAAAGAGAAGACAATATATGTGATGGCTTCAAACAAAATCAATTAGGTAAGCTGTTGCTGAGCGGGTTTAACACGCTATCAAATAAAAACAAAAGGCAGCCGCGGATCCAAAGTCAACTTATAAACTATATTTATTAATAGAAAACTTCATAAAATAAAATAAACAAACAGATTGCTATATAATGTAGCGGGTTTTTGCAGATGTCCAGCTTGAGTTTAGGTCAGTTTTTGCAGATTTTTTTTCTTTGATTTAATAAAAGAAGTTGTTCTCTGAACTTGAAGATCCAACCTTTTTGTAGTCTGTTCCATGATGAGAAATACTGAATCAGCTTGCTGGTTGGATTTTTCTCCACCATGCTTAGACTATTAATAGATGCCTCGTTTTTTTTATTTATTTATTTATTTATTTATTTATTATTATTTATTTTTTATCTCTGGATCATCAGGAGGAATTTATCTCAATTTCTTCGGGGTCTCTGGCCAAGCTGTTTCTTGCAGTTCCAGATACTTGGGACCCTTGAGCCATCTTGACTCTAGGAAGGGTTCAACATGCAGCCCACGTGATGCCACGTCTGCTCGGTTGTCTTTAGAGCTGAAAGTCTGTTGGCAACAAAAGTGTGGAATCTCTTTGTATGATTATGAATATATCCTAGCACAGAGGTGCTGTCTGTCCAGAATATAGAGTCTTTGATTTCTACTTGTAGTTCTCTTTTCAACATCCTGTCCACCTTTACAGCAAGTGTCGCCGCTGTCAGCTCCAACCTGGGGATCGTAATCTGTTTGAGAGGAGGGACCCTGGATTTCCCCATAATGAATATGACATGGACTTGTCCAGCAACATTTGTAAACCTGAGGTAACTCACAGTGCCATAACCCATTTTGCTCGCATCACAGAAGTGATGGAGTTCTGTAGTCCTGATTGGGCCAAAATTCTCAGGTTTTATACATCTGTCCACTTGAAATCTGCTGAGCTGATCCAAACCTGTAACCCAGATCTGCCATTGCTTAGTCAGTTTTCCTGGGATGATTTCATCCCATCCACATTTTAATTTGCAGAGTTCTTGGAGTATTTGCCTGGCCTTGAGAATGAAAGGGGCAAGGAATCCCAACGGATCATAGATTGAGCTAACCATGGAAAGAATACCCCTTCTTGTGAGGGCTTTGTTCTTGATGGCGATTTTGAAGGTAAAGGAATCACTTTCAGTATTCCATTGGATCCCGAGAGCCGTTTCAACTGGCAGTTTCTCTCTGTCCAGATTTAGTTCCTTGAGATTCTTTGCTCTTTGATTTTCAGGAATACTCAACAGAACTTGGCGGCTATTACAGACCCATTTGGTCAATGAGAAGCCTCCCTGAGAGCAAGCTTCTTTGAGGTCTCTGATAAGCTTGATGGCTTGATCTACTGTGGCCACTGATTTGAGGCAGTCGTCAACATAGAAATTGTGTTGGATTGATTCAGTTACCTCTTTTTCGTACTTGTAGTTGTTGTCTTCTGCTGTTTGTTTTAGAGCAAAATTGGCAATGCTAGGCGAAGAAACAGCGCCAAAGAGGTGAACCTTCATTCTATAGGTTTCCAAGGGTTTGTTGGTGTCTCCACAAGGCCACCATAGAAACCTGAGGAAGTCCCTATGGTTGTCATTAACCATTACCTGATAGAACATTGCCTCAATATCCGCCATGAAAGCTATTTGTTCCTGTCGAAACCTGAGTAGAACTCCAATGAGAGTATTTGCCAGGTCAGGACCTTGGAGGAGTTCTTTGTTAAAAGATGTGCCTTTGTAGGATGAAGCACAGTCAAACACAACTCTTAGTTTTCCTTTCTGACGATGGTAAACACTGTGATGAGGTATGTACCATACCTGTCCGTCTCTCCGATCTAGCTGTTCAGTTGGCACTTTCTCTGCAAATCCTTTCTTGAACACATCATCCATGAAAGTTTTGTACTCCATTGCATAACCTTCATCCCTTTTGAATCTCCTGAGAAGATTTAAGGTGCGCTGTTCTGCCATTTCATAGTTGTCAGGCATTACAGTCTCTTCGTTGCGAAAAGGCAAAGGTAGGTGATAGTGTCCATCCTTTTGTACAACTGAGGTTGATGCGATCTTCATGAATCTTCTGTCCTCATCTGACATTTCATTTTTCTCTTCATAGGCCTTTTCAGGGAAGTCCTGATTATATTGTCTTATCAGGAGATCCTTTAGTTGACCAACTGATATTCGATTGGCCATTGCTACCACGGGTCCAGATTCCACAGCAGAACAAGAATAAAGTGGCCCATTTACCACCCATCCAAACACTGTCTTGACTGCATATGGTCCATTTCCTTGGCTATTTATTATGTCCCATGGGTCCATTGCTTTAGGCACATCAACTCCTATTAGAAGATCAATATCAGCATCAATTTCATTCAGTTGTATTCTGTTTAGATATGGCCATCTTTCGAGATCCTTGATGTGTGAACACTGGGTAGGTTAAGGTAGGTGCTGCCCTCCAAGTTACCGATCTCCAATCCAGTGAGTTCATAACTCTTTATAGGCCTTTCCTGCCCCATGGTTTTTAAGACAACCGTAGTTCTCCTTGCTTTAGGGTTTAGCTGCTTCATCAGATGCTCTGTGCAAAATGATGCAGAGCTGCCAGGATCGAGGAATGCATAAGTTGAGATGAATTTATTCCCTTTATCAACTTTTACTCTGACTGGCACAATGGCTAATGCGCAGTCCCTACCGGCCCCAGTTACTTCATCCGCTGAAACAAGAGCACTGCATTCTTTTGTTTTGTGTAGGGCTAGCATTGGGTTTGAGTTTTTGATTTGTCGTTCCTATGCCTTCTGTGTAAAATTGTTGGGTGATTCCTGTTACACTTTTGACATGTCAGCCTTCGTTTGCAGTTTTTGCTTATATGTCCTTTTATTAAACATCCAAAGCAGTGACCATTTGTTTTTAGGAAATCAACCTTTTTCTTGTGTGGAAGGACTTTAAATTTTACACAATCTGTTAGTACATGCTTGTTTTTACAGAAAGTGCATTGAGAAGCAGGACTGCCACCTGCTGGCAGCTGTTTGAATGTGCAGTGCTGTCCCATACATGGGTGTGAAGCACTGCCTTCTGTCTGTCTGTAAGTCTGTTGTTATTATAGTAGCAAAGCTGCTACCTTGGCTCTTATGTGCTTTTAGGTTCACTGTTTGGTTTCTTGTTACCATCCTTTTGTTTGACAGGTGGTGGTCTTGAATATCTCCAAACAATGGATCCAGAAGTATATTTGCTTGTTTTAATGAACTCCACAAGGTGTTGGAATCTAGCTCTCCTGTTTGTTCTTTGCAAAACATCATAGGCTGCCATTCGCCATCTTTCTCGAAGTTTATAAGGAAATTTGGATGCGATTGACCTTAAAGTTGAGGGAATATCAAGCTCCTCCATGTGCTGCAAATCCTGCATAGCATTACAGCATCCTCTCAAGTACATTGCATATGCATTCAGCGCTCCTCCATCATCAGCTTTAATAAGCATCCATTTCAATGCCTTTTCCAAATAAGCACAGGATATTTTGATTTCATCCCCATAGTGCTCCTTTAATAGTTGTTTGGCGTTTATAAAACCTCTTTGTGCATCCATATGTAGACAGCTTCGGACAAGACTTTTAGGCTGGCCTGAGGTGTATTGCGCAAGAAAATAGAGCCTATCCTGGCTGCTATTGGTTTTATCCTCAATAAGGTGCTTAAATGCCTGCATAAAAGATTTATATGCCATAGGATCACCATCAAATATTGTTATCTTCATAGTCGGCAGCATGGCTAGTTTTTGTTGCATTATTATAAGTTCAGTAATGTCATTCTGTCTTTGCCCTGTGTTAATGTTATCATGATTGTCGTGGCTACAGACTGAGTCATCCATACTGTGTAACCTGGAAGGCTTTGAATCTTTAGTTGATTGTGAAAATCGCTTTGATGATGCATTGTTTCAACAGTTTTCTGAAGGGGTGTTTTAGGCACTGCACCCATTCTCATAAACTCCACCGGTGAGACCTCAGGATTCATAAAGTCTATTTTCCTTTGTCTATTTTCATCCAGATATGCATTCATTCCATCCAATCGAGTTTCTTCCTCCACTCCAGGTCCTGGGTACATCTCATCCATTTGAGTGTTTTGGAGAATTTTTATTTTGGCAGCTGATGCTGCAATTTCTGCGTTGAGCTCCATGTTCTCCAATTCTGTCTTCAACTTTGCTTCTTGCAGTAACAGTGCATGTTTGTCCTTTAATGCAGCAGCTTTGGCCAGCAGGGCAGCACTTTCAGCAGCTGCCTTCCTACATGCCAATGATGCTGAGGAAGAAGCCTTTGATCCTCTTGATTTTCTTGACACATTAGAGATGCTGTCCTGAGGTTCAATCCTCAATTGTGCAATTTGTTTCTTTTTCCATATTTCAACCTCTTTCACACAATATTTAAAGTTGATCATCCTAGGCTCAAACCAGTCTTCATGATCCTCCTCTTTCTCAGCCTCTGATAAGAGCCTTTGCACAGAGATATGCACATCATTGAAATGAGCCACCGTTTCATGAAAAGTTTTTAAACCTTTATTGACATCATCAATACATCCACCATCATGCTGCAAAGCTTTTATTTCGTTCATTTTCCTTGTGCACGCTCCTAATTTTCCTTTTGCGGGATGCTTTGAGAGCTTTTAACATTTCTTCTGCCTCGGCAGAGGTCTTGGGAATTTCCATGCTTTATTTTATTTATCACTCGTTATTATGATGACAGTTTTGTTTATTTATTTTTTGCGGAGCGCAGCAAGACGTCATTTCGTGACGCTCCCTTGCCTATATTGCGTTGCATTTAAATCAGCGCCGTCCGTCAACTCTTTAAACACAGCCCACATCCATAAACACGTTAATTTGCACTCTTCTTCAGTCTGTTCATATCGACTCTTGTATTTTAATTGTCATCCAACATTTCCGACATGTCATACAAAGCGTTGAACGCCGATCCATTCATCATTTATTTGTTTACTCACGACCGGACCAGTGTTTCCTCTGTTGTCCTGTTCACTGTGTGTTTCTTCTTTTACTTAATGTGATGGCTTCAAACAAATACACAGATACCCCCAAATCAATTAACACAATGTAAAACCAAATTAAACCAGAATAATCAATAATATAAACAAATAAGTCATTAATGTTTGGCTCTTTACGATTTTTTCACTGTAAATAATTCATATGGCCATTTGGCCACAACAATATATCTTTGCTTCAGTGGGTCCACCCCAATCAAAAAGATCTAGACACAACACTGGCATGGATGTTTGCCTGGGAGGATAGTGTATTTATATCACTGTTTTCCAGTGTGAACACACTGCATTCTAAAACATGCTTAAAATTAGTATTGACTTTGAGGTATGAGTGTAAAGCAATACTACAGAGAAACTCTGTGATGCTAGTGCTGCTGTCAGCTTGCTACCATCCTCATAATGGAAATGCCAACAGACTGACACTTGGTATAGAAAATGCTTATGGATCACTTAGGGCAGTTTGGCTAATATTTGCTTTTTTGCTTAAACCATAGACTACATAAAACATGGACATAGTTTCAGTTGTTTCACCCATTAATTTCTTTAGAGGTGTTACGAAGCCCAACCATGATGCCATATTGAAAATGTTAACTCCAAGTAACTATCGGCTAATCTAGAAACAGACCAGGAAGTGCAGTTTAGTCATTTCAGATGGATCTTAATGACTGACTAATGCACCCACCTGTCTGTCAAATCAACCACACCACGTATTTGTCTTGCATGCATACCTCTTGGCCTTAATGTATTTAAAACTGATGAGTTAATAAAGATTTGAGCTAATTAGTATTTTACCATGTGT
This sequence comes from Labrus bergylta, assembly GCF_963930695.1. Lineage (NCBI taxonomy): Eukaryota > Metazoa > Chordata > Actinopteri > Labriformes > Labridae > Labrus > Labrus bergylta. The sequence continues at coordinate 20,905,997 of NC_089215.1, read as the reverse complement.
AAACATATTCAATACAGTTGTAAAAATGGCCTTCTTATTAGGGAACATAATTGGAATCATTGGTTTTGGAGCAAATCTGAAGTAGTAAAATGGGAAAAAGCTTTTTTTACTTTCACATTAGCTTTTTTTTACCAACATTGGAGGTTGTCACCTACATTGCATACACACATAGTATAACCATATTTGAATTTTATTAATCTGACAGGTATTTTATTATAACCCTTTATTGTAAGTCCTGAAAACGATGATAACGACGATTTGGATGAATCAGTACAAGATTTAGAGCCAATTTCAAATTGGATAGTGATTTGTGAAGATAGTTCACTGGAAAAGTAAAAATCCTTGTCTGCAGAGTCACTGGTGGAAACAGTCTTGATTAAAAAGAAGCTGGACAAATCTACTACAGTCTACAACATTGATATCTGCACCAGGTTCCTTACCATTCAAGAGATGCTTAAGATTTGTCCGTGCTGTGTAAAGTGCTGTATCAATGTAACCATCCAATTCAAAACACACTCTTCACACTGCAGAAAGGACAAAACATCTACTTTGCTGGCTTAAAACTCAAAAGTTGCACATTATACAAACACCTATTACACTCTAAGCACAGACTAGGTCACAGTGAACGAGATACCTGGTGAGACGTAAATCTTACCGGACTGTGTTGTAATAAGTGTTCAAAGAAACAGGACTGAATATACTAAAGAAATTTATTTTTCCTTAAACAAGACAAAATCTATGATTCTTTTCCAACTTCACTGACGTCAGTGTGATGTTTTTTATGTGGTTGAGGACCTTGATGGTGTTTAGTAACAGCTTGTCCTCTGTTAGAGTTGTCTCAACATCATTAATTGTGAGTGTTGTGATGAATAACAGCTGTCTGAAAGCACTGTGGGAGAGCTATATATGCCAAGGTGAATACTTCACTTAACCTACTTCAATCAATCTAAAGACGTTTTCACATATACACTCCTCAAAGTTGATTATTTCAGGGGTCTCTTGAGGTGAGACAGCGGACGAAGCAACAGAGCTCGCTATACAATGCTATAATGTGAATATTTGGCTTTATATCAAAACTATGTGTAGTTTTTTTTTAATTACATGCACAGATCGTTGTGTGTATACACTTTATGCACTGTGCAGCAGTCACAGGATATAAACATCACCACTTGCTGCGGAAGGAGAAACTCCAGGTGAAATCCGAGCTAAAAATGTGGCTGTTTATGGTTCACACATACAGCTCCTCCTGCACATATCAGGAGTTTTTCAGGAGATTTCTGCAAGTGTGAAAGCCCAATAAAACAGTGCTGTTGTTAATCTGAAACTGTCCACAAATTTAAAAGAGCATAGCTCTAAATCATAAAGACTCCAATTGAAGGGCGATCCACAAATGTGGAAAAAAAACACACTTGAGATGGATGGGTCTAGCTCTGAAGAGAAGTTTGTTCAAGAGTGCCCCCTGTAAATTGGAAAATATGAGCGAAAGTCATAAAAGTCAAAATAGCTGACTTCTTTGTTTAAGAGTATGGGTGGTACAAGAGGTTATTTAATGCAGACTTTTTTTTTTTTTAACATTTGAAGGGGGCCCATGGGACCAGAGCCACAGACATAACACATTTTTCGCCACTTCTGATTCATGTTGAAAATTTTTTTTTTTTTTTTAATAATTTCAGACAAGAAAAAAAAGACAAGCTAAAAAAGCAAAGAATGGTCATTCCACTTTCCCACTAAACTGAAAACAGCTTAAGGCGATGAGACATTAATTCTATGACAATGTTGATTTTCTCTTGAGGTTTCTGTTCCATTCCTCGCTAACTCCTGAGGAAAATGTCTGGCTCTAGATTCTAATTCTTCTGCCATTATGTTCACAAGCTAACTTTATCTGTCTGCCGATCACCGCTCAGCAGATAGTGTAATTTAGAAGTCTTTACAAGTACATAATAATGGATCTGAGTAGATGTTCAGGCGTGTGATTGGACCTATAATTGTTCAATAGTGACCCTTGTCACCCATCTAATTACAATCTTGACCCAGAATTGTAGAGATCTGGAATAAGTTTGGAACCAAAAAAACGTACAAAATGAATACTATCATAACTAATTTCAGATAGTTATTTTTTTGTATTCAATTTACCCTATTAATGTTGTTTTGCAGTAATGTCTCGTCCTATTCCAGTCTACAGTTACACACATACACATTAAAGAGCGCTTCATTTGTTTGAAAGAGGTTCAGGAAGAGGATGGGATGCTATGTTTGACCTCTTTATCTTCAATATGAAAAGGGTGTCCATCTTTAGTCCCTCTAGTGATGCTGCTGAACTGTTTTAAATCTATTAAACTCTTTTAATCCTTCTCCTAAATCAGCCTTATCATGAAGTAAGTTACCCACACAATGCATTCACACTTATGTCATGATCAGTGTTGAACTGGTGTTAACATCTGCATTGTGTTTCTATGAATCAGAATCAGAATCAGAATCAGAATCAGATTTATTGTCCAGGTATGCTTACACACACAAGATATTTAACTTTGACCTGTGCTCTCTTATGTACAGGTACAACATTAAATATCAACAATAAACACAATCAGAAAAGACTAATATTTACATGACTAAATATGACACAGTGCAGTGGTGAATAGTGCAAAAGATGCTGAAGTAACATGAGAAGTAAAATGCAGTTATGTGACAGATGGGTCAATTAAGATGTCAATTACAGTATTTACATACATAAGTGTGTGTAGATTGATCATTTAAATTAAATAATACATCTATATATCTATATATACATATCTGTATATTCACAGTGACGGTTGGTTTAGAGTCATTTCACCGTGACAGGTCTGACAGTCACAGGTCTCTGTGACTGTTTAGCGTTCATCAGAGTGACAGCCTGGGGGAAGAAACTGTTCTTATGACAGGTTGTTTTTGCGTACAGTGTTCTGTAACGCCTACCAGAGGGGAGGAGTTTGAAAAGTAGCAACTGATCAACCCAAGTTTTACAAACCAACCTTGTTTATTATCCACATACCAGATAGTCCAGAAAGATAAAAAAACAGATCAATTAGAGCCTTCAACAGCACAATCCTGTGTCATTAGAAAATGACAAGTTGTAAAGACAGGAACAAAATGTATACCACAATGTATATCACAGAAAAAGAAACATCTGGTTCAGGTGTCTTATTTGCTTTACCTTTGATTATCCAAAAATATCAAAGAGGTGCATTTTAATGTCATACAGATCAGACATTATTTATCCTTTAAACCTTGTGTAGTTTTCAGGGGCTGCTCTGTCAAAGGGAGTGTGTCTGTGAGGCCGCGCTGACCTTTTAGCCTCTCTCATCTGTTAAGTGTTCCTAATGCCACCCTGGACACCTGTTGACCCAAGCCATCTAAGGCTAAAGATCCTCATCAGCTCTTTGTGCTAAACCTGCTCATGTCACCTTGCCAGTCTGACAGTTGCGGCTAACAGGGCGATTTGAAACTCGTGTACATCTGCCTCATGTTTAAACAAAGACCACTGATTCACTGTACTTTGTCATACCTTTGATTTATTTGAACTCACATAAAATGGGTGATATTAGCTGGAATCAATGTGATAACTTACAAATGAAGAAGTCATTTTCTTTGTTTTCCTCATGTTCATTTATTGGCAGGTGTACAACTTTCAACACTTAGAAAAAAAAATAACGGCACTTGGGTCTCCTTATGAAGGCCACAAGACAATATGGGTAATTGTTACATAAACCAGAGATTATATTATAAAACTAAAATCTGTTTGGACAATAACAAAAAAATAATACAATAGAAAATACAATATCGTTCACAAATGATGAAGATACAACAATTAACGTACATTCACTTCAAAATATATATTTGAGAGTTTTGTTTCAGATCTAATCTGTAACATTCATCCACTTCAACAATATCACAAATCACAAAGAGTAAAAAATATTTCACAACATTGAAGATAATGAATATCTTTTCAGTTTGATTTTACCATGGGTTTGTTCAAATGGGAAAGGCAAGATATTAAAAAAGCACTGTGATAGTCTTATTGGTATCACTGGTATTATGCATGACAAGAAGAAATAAATGAAGTCTTAGTTAACACTTACGTAAGTCGTAAAACTACTTTACTATTTCTGCAAGGGAATAAAAGCCTTTTGCACATAAACCAGTACTAAAGAACAAATAAAGTGCTACATTGAACTTTTCCAGTTGTATTCTACCTTTAAATGAAATATCCCGTCTGGATCAGAGGTGTAATTGAGGTTTGCCTTAAGCCTGCTCCATAGTTAAGGAATAGACATAACATTTGCCTGCTTTTAATCTTTCCAGTAACTCACTCCCACACATCACGCAACCAACTCACATGTCAAAGGCAAACTGTCGGCGAGTCAGTGTATTTTTAGAAGAAGCAGTGTGCGTGCTGTCTGTGCGGGACTAAGGTGGATTTTCATTACCTCAAAGCTTGAGGTGAGTGTTAATTTAAGCTTGCTTGAGCATTGGGGGGGGGGAGCTCTTGGAGAATGTGTTGGAATGAAGGTGTATGGGATTTTTTTTTAGAAACAGTACCTTAAGGAACCTTTTACAAATACTCTTGTATTAAAGATTAAGTTCCTTAATTGTTGGAACACAGTGGCTCTCGGATTTTCTCCTAGAAATGAAACAGCTGCTGATCACTGAGAGCGTCTGCAAACAAATAACTTTTCTAAATGTGTTCACAAACTTTGAAATATTGAGTGAAAAAAACAATAGATTAAACAATATTGTAACATCATTTCCACAAACGTTCTTCCAGTGAAAACAGAGAGTAAAAAAAAAAAATGCTGAATGGATGGAAACCCGCTAATCTAAAGAGAGGCAGGTAAGTGAGCTTTAAGCGTTTGGCAGCCGCTCCTGACACATCTCCAAGGGCCGCTTAAACGCTCCCCTCCCAAACACTTCAACATTGCTTGGCAGCCAGGAGATCACATTCCCAGGGAAATAAGAGCTGCAGTTAGCCATAGACCTGATCTCCGCCGGCTTCAGAACACGGTCCCAAATGTTCACTTGACTCAGCTCGCCCACAAAAGCCTGTCCGGCATCAAAGCGCCCGCCCACCACATCCTGCAAGGGCAATTAGACAGCAGGATGGAAACTTAAACAGCAAATATTATGATGTATCCAAAGGTGATTAACTTCCTGAACACTGGGAGTATTTATGGACCAGTCATTAAACTTTCAGGTTTAATTATTGTTATCACCTTTTTCTCTTCAATGTTGCAAATGTCAAAGAACTTAAACGGCCCTATATTTGTTTAAATATGTTCATTATGACTTAAGGATACAGAAATTGTGGGACATGTATAAAATGGAACAAATAACACACTTAGTGAGGCTTCAAACCCCCAAATTCACTAAGAGATGGAGTCCAGCCATGATGTTGCTAATGCAATAAAAAAATAAAAATAAAAAACTACCTTAACCTTACCTAGGGCAGGGTGTCTTGTATGTGTGTTTTTTCTGCTTTTTTTTTCTTTGTAGTTGTTGTTTCTTTTTTGTTTTTTTTAAATGCTATTTCTTTCTTCTGTACTGTGCCAAAAATTGAAATAAAAAATAAGTTGAAAAAAAAAACATGTTCATTTTGTAACTGGATTCTTATTAAGATTATAGAACCTTGATGCTTATCTTCTCCAAAGCTCTAGAGCTAAAATAAGACTAAATAAGTCAGGACAATGCCTGTGTAACTGTAAGTACACTCTGCTACTTCTATCTATAAGTAGGATGTAGTAGTCAGTTAATACTTGGTCGAATTTGACCTCAAGGTGAAGCTGATCAAAACATCAACCTTAAAAACTATCGATCTTAAAATGTAGCCTCAATGGCGTAATCCTGAGAAGAAATATACAGCCGTGTGTAATTTGTACTCCCAGCTCACAAATCTGTGCGAAGGATTTAAAAAACGTGATTTATGATGCATAATCCCTGCCCACACCTTTGAAATCAATGCCAAAGGTTTTGTCAATCCAGAACATTCACACAGGTTTGTAGGCAAAGAGCATGCTATCTATGTAAGAATTTGCTAGCGGCCTCGGGAGGTTGTACTTTAGAGAGGAGTATTGTAGCTGAACGTTAAAACAAGTATGCTAACATCCACACAAGGACCAGCAGATGTTTGCATTGTTTTTTTTCTAGTTAGTTTCAAATGTTAACATGCTGAGATTGGTAATAGTCACTAAAACATACACATTTACTTGGATGGTTTTGATTGTGACACATTGAATATTTATTTTTTAGATTTTTAAGGTTTTGTATAGATCTATTCAAATGGCTATTCCTATGTATTTATTACATTGTCTACATATTTGATTTTGATTATTTGATTTTGATTATTTTGTACATGCTACATTGTTGCTGCATTGTTGTGTTAGCATGCTAATGCTAGTGATCTTTATTATGCTCGTATCTTCACACTGCATGTAAATTTACCTGAAATGAGCGTGATCTAGAAACACAGTTAAGCAGTGAGTACAGTATGTTATTCTTCTTTTCTCTAGTCCCTCAATTAAACAACTTTTATACACGAGGGGAGGAGTCAGCCGGCCGTCCGGGCAATGTAAACAAAGTGAAGATAGGACTCTGAAAACTCTGAAAGCATCACAGACAGTGGGACTCGGGTGTTACACCCATTGTAGACAGTCATGACTCACAGAGTTATTTTCAGAGGATATACTTGATTTCTATTACATTTAAGTGTGAAAAATCGCATATAAAGCCTTTAAAGGAATGTCATTACATTTTATATATTTGGCCATTAAACATGTTGGCCAAACTACAATTTCGCTGAGATAATGCAGCCACTTAAGAAGGTCTTGAAATCTTAAAAGTGATTATGGTTCGTCCTGAGGGAGGCATGAATCAGTGAACCAAATTCAATACAAATCTTCCCAATAGTTTGGTAAACTTGAACTTTAAACCCACACATGTTAGCCTCATTGTAATAATATAAATGGTAGGGGATTCAATTAGGTTACTAGGATACATTATTGTCTTGGGACATGAATGTCTTTGGAAAACTTGAGTAGACTCAGACAAGTAAATATAGAGATACTTCCCTGGATAACTGACTACTTTGATGACTAGTGGTGCTTGACATAAAAAGTCTGGGCATCTACAACCGTTCTAAATATCATCCTATGGGGACAATGAATTTAAGCACAAAGTTTCAAGCAATCCGTTTGCCAATTTTGAGTTGTTTCACTCTGGACCAAAGTGGTGGAAAACGTACCGGCAGACCAACAGTGCAATTCAATTGTTTTAAAAAAAAACATTCAATATGAATTGTTGAATGCTACAGGTCTCACTTTGAGTTTCACAAAACTTGACACTGATTAATTCTAACTCTACAGACAGGTCCTTCAGAAACTTCAGGAGCCTCTGCCAATGGTAGGTTTCCTGTTGTCTTATAAATGGATTCGTCATGACAACCTGTCACCATCATCACTGCTGCTTCATGTCTGGTTTATTTTCCTGTTTCCACCGGCTGTTTGCTAAGGTGCTCCATAAATAACACTACACTGAACTACTTGACAATGCGGTTTGAAGCTTTTTGGCTTTTGAAAATGTGAACATGCTGCACTTCACATTTGACGCCTCATTGTCAGCATCTTTCACTGTCAATAATGTTAATATGGAAGACAAGCCATTAGTGATGTTGGCCTAATTCCAGGTAAGTGGTTGCTGTCTTCAATCATTAGAGAGAGAGATGACTAAATCTACTCATACAGACAGAAGTCTAACCACCGATGATGCTTTCTTACCTGTTCCTGCCCTAATATGATGACTCCCCCAGGTTTGATGGGGTGCCAGGCTGCCAGGTTGTCCCCACTTCCCAGCTTCTCGCCATCTTGGTACGCGTCCCATTGACCATCGCGTGTGGTCCAGGACATGCATATGTGGTGCCACCTCCCATCACGTACATCCAAAGGCAACTGGGCAACCTGTGGTCAGAATATGATGGGCTAAGTTATTGTTTCTTTTCATTGCAATGCATAGCACATACTAAGTTCGTGAAAGTATCAATAAGGAAGGCTTGGATTAAGTTGAAGCTCCCACTGACATTTGGAAGATCAACCATGCAGGTTTAATAGTTTTTGCACACTAGAAATGACTCACCTTGTCATTAATCAGCAGCTCTATTGGGTTGTTTCCCCATTCAATTAGCACAATCTCATTGGCTTGCCCTGGGACTCCGTAGGAGAAGGGAGTCCCAATGCCAGGACTGGCACTGGACTTGATCCACATGCAGAGTGTGAAGGCGTACATCTCGGGCAGACTCTTGGTGATTCGGCCGTACAGGTAGTTGGTACGCTGGGGAAGGGAAAGCTTGAACTGCTCAGGGGACTTGTAGTCTCCACCTCCTGTGATGAGACAGACAGAGAGGTTAGATGTGCTTGTGGTGTTTTAATGTCATCATTGTTGCCTACATATAAAAGCAAAGAAACGTCAGCACTACTTCCTATTAGGCTTAAAACATTTAGCATAAGCTTTGCTTAAACTTGTAGTTAGGGCAGGCTCATGTTCGCCTTGGACTGGATAGTCATTCTGCTACAGGATTGGACGCCACCTCCTTCTCCTTCCCTCTCTTTCTTTATCTGCATGCATTCATGTGCTATTATTGCATGACACTAACGTAATATCTTCCCTGATGTTTTATTCTCTCCTAACAGGTTTCTGTGGAACCTTGTTAACTGCGGCAGCACTTACCACCTCTGCTACAATCGTTATTATCATTCATACTTATATTTTCATTATTTAAGTCATTATTCCTGTCTCTTTCTCTGCCCATCCATTGCTCTTCACCTATCCTGCTAGAGCCTTCTGCCTGTTAATTTTCAAGAATAGGTTATTGGTGGTTTAAATTGGAAACAATACAGCACCCTCACTTTATATATCTATTCATGAAAATATGTTTCAGACAAAGTTGCAGCTGTTGCAACCCACTCAGACAGCACTCTACCTTTCTCCAGCTCACTGATCCTCTCCACCAGTGCGTTCAGCGTGCTCTCAGTCTTCATCCTGTAGGCAGCCGTGGCGTTAGACAGCATGCTCTTCTGCTCCTCCAGGTTGTTGACCTTCTTCAGGAGCTGCTTTTCCAACTGGCTGAGTCGACGCTGCAGCAGGTCGCGAAGCTCGCTGGGGAACGAGGCGCCGGAAACGTTGGCCCGCATCTGCTGTTGCTAAGGAAAGAGTGAGGTTACAAAATCAGCAGGAAGTGCACAAAGATGACCAGATGATAAGATAAACCCCTGAGGACTGAAAGTGATGCCTTACATCACCGATTGTTCTGCATGACTCCACTGCAAATGTTATCCAACACTTTGGAAAATGGTGTTAAGCTTTGTTTTTTTACCCCTCGATTTTATGATCCATGTCACTAATTAAGCCTCAGCTAGTGCTTTTATGTAATGTAAAGCACCGGATTTGCCTTCCTTTTTCAGAAGAAAACGTAAAAAAAGACACTTTGAAGAAAGACTTTTGGGAAGATATTTTTCATGCTTTTTACTTTTTGCGCTTGTCTGATTTTTCTCTCGGCATAAAGCTACTCAATAGGAAGTTCAAGGCTAATCAGAGTCTCTCTTGATCTCCACAATACCTACTCTAATGGTTTCCTGGAAGTGCCTACTGCTGAGCGTTGGGTCAACAAGATAAGCTTTTAAATCCTTGAATAAAATCAAACCTGGCTTTTACGCGTGGGCATGGCACCACATGTTTCCCTTTTGCGCAATTGTTTCCGACTTACCTCCAAGTTCTCCAACCGGTCCTTGAGCCCTTGCATGGTTTTCCGAAGACTGTCAATGGTGTCATTTGGATCCCTGGGAACATCCCCCATTGTGTTTTGCTTGTCTTTTCCCCAGGAACCCGCCTTATCGTACCTCCTGTCGTCAGTGGCGGACGCGCAGAGAGACAGCTTGGTGGTGAGCTCGTTGATGGTGCCTTGCTGTTTGGAAATATTTTCCTTCTGCTGTAGGATAGTCTCTCGCAGCTGCATAACGGTGTTTCTGAGCTCTTCTTCTTGGCCGCCGGTGTTAAGCTCCGGTAAGAGAGTAACGGGACAACTGGCATCGCCGCTGATGGGAACTGCCCTGCAAATGTACCTCTTTCCATCGTCCGGTTGTCCACTCGCCTGTCGACTGCAAACCAGTGCACAAAAACACAACAATCCGAACAAAACTGAGAACATACCTGCGTGCTTAAAAGGAAGTCAAGAATAAAAGTGGAAAGCAAATAAATAGGAAATCCAGTCTCAAATTTGGTGCGTAAAAACGTTCTCCGAAACGTCTACCTAGTAAAACACCACGTGTCAGCCTATCTAATTCTATAATAGTAGCGCCATCACTAACACATAAAATTAAGAAAATTCTGAGCAGAAAATCCGATCAGTGGAGCCTGTAAGCCCGGTTAATGTGGCTTGTGTTAACGGGACTATTCCTGGTTCCAACACAGCGCAATGTGTGGTGCTGATCGGACAGCTCCTCTTAGAAAAGAGGATTACCAAAAAAAAGTGTCTGTGAAAGCTCCCGGATTGGTTGTAGTAGGCTGACGTCACCGCCCTGCTGGTTCAAATACCTTGGTTCAAATATCTGTTTGTTTATTTATCTGGAAAGTTCATTAAGTAATGAGCAGTAAGTTAGTTTTATCAAATTGGTTAAGCCAATGAGGTTGCCACAGGGATCGGAAATGTGTGATTTGTTTTCTTGATGCGTCTAATTTCATATCCCCATGTTTATAAGGTCAAACATTTTTGTTTAGAACAACATTTTAAAAATAAGTTGTATCCATCCCTCGTCTTCAGGTATGAAGCAGGAAGAGAGGGTTGGTAAAAAAGGTAAACATGACCAATTGAATAAAGAAACAGGTATAAGACAATTGGGCACTAATACTGCTTGGCTGTACATATAATCATGTTGCATCAGACACGTTGGCCCAGAGTACACATTACAACACCTATAGATGACACAGTGTGTGGTACCAACTGTTGATAGTAGACTGGTTTAAGAAAAATAATTATGTTTAAAGCATTTATTTAAAAACAGGTCCTATACAAAAAGCTCTTGTTTGAGAGAATTGTACTTTTAGTAGATGGCCTTTTTCATCCACTGGGAGTCCTGTCTGCAAACACATACTTTACATAGAAAGTAGTCCACTTTAACAAATGCAATCTGAATGCTTAAATATTGGTCAGATGTTGCTTCATGTCTGCCCCCTATAAGACACTCCAACCAGCCTCTGTCTGCTATAAGGCTGGGTTTCCTGTAATCAATGGAAAATGTCCACTACTAAAAACAATCATAGTCAACTTAAGTTGGGCTCAAAGGCATCAGAGAGGCCATCGAGTGGACAGAAATAACGAAGTTGAAGTTTTGACACAATAAATTAAATACAAATCCAATTCTCAGTCTAGATCCACCAAGGGATAAAAAAAACGTATTTACTTATTTAAAAACATAATGTTTAATGTTATCTGGTCTTAGATTGGTTAGCAAGCAGACCATATAATAATAACAATAATAAAGTTTATTTATATAGCAATTTTCGCAGACAAAGGTCACAAAGTGCTTTACATCAACAAAAAACAACAACAGCATACATATAATGAAAGAAGAAGAAGAAAAAAGAATATGTCATGGAAGACATTATAAAATCCTACTATAACCAGGAACAATAATTGGCACAATAAAATATAGATGAGTAGGTACACTGGGTGGACCTGATTACCCATAGGCCTGTCTAAACATTAACGTTTGTAATTGTTTTTTAAAAGACTCAACAGAGTCAGAACTATAGGCCTACTACAGCTATAGTCTTGAAATTTAAAAATATAGTAGGCCATCCAGAACCTGAAAAATGACTGTATGCAGCAAAGCAAATGATGGAAAATCTGACATGTAATTAACTTTCCATGTAAGCGTTTATCATTTGGGATTAAGGCCAGATATCAGTATAAAATGCTTTTGTCCACCACAATTGATTCAATCACATTTTATATACATTTGACACCAGAATTAAAGTTTCAATGCCTTCAATCAGTCATTAACGTCATTCTAAATGTAGGTCAGTGGCTTCAATAAAGCAAGCAGTGAAGAAACAGGAGGTGGTGGTAAATAATTAGCACTAGCTGCCTGCATGGCTGTGAAAGGTCAATAAAGCCTGGAGTGCAGACTGGAAGACACACCACTGTGCTTTGAACATGACGTCCAACCATGCCCCAAACACACAGCCAATCAGTGAGGATGTGGAGACTGTCGGCTGATATTCACTGAACACAAATGGTTTAATATAAAACAACAAAAGATGTAGTTGTAAGGATTCTAATTTGTTTTGGATAATGATTAAATCAAAACGTCAATAAAAACATTCTTATTCAAGGATTTACATTTGAAGTAGTTTTCTTAGGAGACTATAGTTTCAGTTTACCTCATATCAATAAATATGAATTTTTGTTGGAGGCATACAGAGCCCTAACTTTACTGAAACAGCATAATAAGTAATAAACATTGTTTATTGTAACTTGTTTGAGTGGTCTTTCTTTTAACATTACTGTTATTATGAATAGTTGAGTTGCAACATTGGGGTCAGGTTAAGGTCCTGAAATAAATATAATGGTCTGGGGATGATTGGTGGCTGGGAACCAGAAAGAAGGTTCTGTGATGTCTTAAAATAAAACACTTCATACCTGTTTCATTGTAAAATAGAAATGTCTCAACCCATAGACATAAAAAACATACAGCCTAAACAACTATTTCATAAAGCTATAAGCATACAATTATTTAAATGACTTTTAATCAATGTATGAGCCTCTAATATGTTTGTATGTCTAAAATTAAGAGGAGAAATGCTTTAAGTGGAAAACACATGCAGAGGAGTAGGTGTAGGAAACATATAGAAATGCTGAAGTATACCAAAACATCAAAATTGAGTATACTTATACCTTATCTTATCTTATAAATTCAAAACGTATAATTGACTTTCCACCACTGTTAATGTCCACTTTCATATTAGATAATCATGTTTAAGTGCAATGTTCGCAATTATTCATTCCATCTTCATTACCTGTAAATTTTCCAGTGCTAAAATATGTATTTTGTCTTTAAATATGTATTTCTGTTATCTTTTGAAGATAATGAATCATATAAATTCTATGTGGATTGAATGAGCAAGTACATTGTGAAAACAGATGATTTAATAAACTTCCAATAATATTCCAATATGATTTTGAATGACTTTGGAAAAACAATGAAGAAAGGAGGGAAGGAAGGAAGGAAAGAAGGAATGAAGGAAATAGAAAGAAAGAAAACAGTTAAAAAGACAGAAAGAGATATAAAGAAAAAGCTAAGAAAGAAACAGACTGCAGGTGGTTCTGACAGCAGTAAGTGATCACCAACATCATGTATTTGATGTACATAGGGTTTTGTAGCTTTGCAAAGCTTGTTCAAACCTTCAGAAAGTTCACCATCACACCTTTTTCTGGTAACAGGTGGAACACCAAAGTCCAATATAACTCCACATGGTAACAATTCAGCTCCTGGGAATGAAAAACAAACAAAACAATAACTGGGATTACTCTGGGTACAGCACATGATAATATTAACATCTCCTATAACACACATGCTCTGTGTATCTAGCAGAGATCATGTGTGTGAAAAGAGCGAATGTACATGGGGGCTTTGAGTGCATGAATGGATTTTCAGGGTATTGTTGATGATTCAGACTCAGCCTCAAGAAGAGTGCACTTATTTCTATATGAGAAATAAAGCCGGGGTGCATGGCGCGGCTTCATCATAAGGGCATCAGCAGCAGCAACAGTTTGTGAGAAACACAAATCTAATGGACAGCTGAGGGGTTCTGCAAAACCGGAGAACCAGTGTGTCATCCACTCTCCCCTCTTAGAATAAAGCCCCCATCACAACAAAAAAAAAAAACACCTATGAAACAATCCGGACAGTGCAATAAGCCTGAGACAAACATCTTTTAGCAGATCATTACTAGTTAGGGAGCAGAGAGGCAGAGAGAGAATGAAAATGTCACACTATGTGTCAAATTAGCTTGTGTATTATAGACGACGTTCAGTGAAAGGAACATCTCATTCTGCAGTCCTCTGCCACTGGGTTCACTCCATGGACGAGGAGGCTGTGAAGGAGAGAGTTGTGAATTAAAACCCATTAGCAGAGCAAGCAGGCAGCAGACAGGCGGGATGGATCAGGCAAGATAAATAATGAGCATCTTTCAACCAGACTTCATTATTTCCAAAGCCATTAAAAGGAGCGTTATGAAACAAATCTCAAGCCCAAATCTCATACACTTTCATTATGAGTCACAGTGTGTGCATGACCACAAATTGGCATCAAATCTTAATATGAATCAAATAAGCATCTTTAACATGACCATAAAAGGTAATCCACTGCAAAACAAAAGAAGAAAAAAGTGAATTGGTTTGACTGGCATAAAGGAAGAGAAAAAAAACAGTCTTGTGTAGAATCAATGAAAACCAAAACAACCATTGAACAAAACATCTATACTTTTCTTTCTTAATTATGTTTTAACCATATACTGTAAATATTAAGGTAAAAAAAAGAAGAACAAGTGAGAATAAACCTGAAAATACTGTTAAATATGTCATATTAAGATTTAAAATATTCTGAATTATCTTTAGTTTTTAGACTTATTCCATGCGAATATACTGAAAACAATAAAACAACAATAACAACACAAAACTCCACTTTCAGACAACTGGCACATACAGATGCTGCACAGTGTTTTTTTTTTAGTTAAAATTTCATATCTAAAAAAATCTATGAATATCATGATATAAGATGTACTTCATTTTTTTCTTATTAAGAGTTTTATTTGAAGGTATCATTACAACTTAACTGTTCAAAGGGGCAGAGTATACAGACCCATTATTCTCCTTTGGTGGACTGACATCTTGTGGTGAAGAAAAAACAATGCAATCTAAAGGAAAAAGTTCTGAATAAATAATTATGTTGTAGATGCCTACAATTCCGTCTCGTCCATCTTTAATCATTTTTATGTCCGAGTTGATAATGAGAATTCTATGGTTTGCCTTTTGTAAAAAATCCATCTAACATGTCATCTTACTGAAAATTCAGTTTTTTAATTAATGCACAACACCCAAATAACTCTTTAGAGGAACACACTCATTATCGATGATCTTAATAATATGGCCACTGCAGAATCTCAGACTTGAATCAGTCTTCATAAATATGAAATTATAAGAACAGCAAATGGAAGATTTTTTTTTTCCAAACATACACCACAGAAATGTTTACTTATGATTGATAATGGTTATAATCTTGCAATTACTTTAAAGCAATTTATTAAAAGTGTAACAAATACCAAAATACATGTTGTTTATAGACGTGCATTTTTGCAAATAAACCTCTGGATCGCATTGATCGTATACTACCGCCAGTGTTTATGCGCAGTTACCCGCAAATTTACTTTCTCTGCTATTAACCCTGACAAAGAAGACCATCGAAAACGATGGTCTTATATCCACTCGTTTTCAATGGATATCATTCCGCCGGAACTATGATACAACGTTTTTGACAATAATCAGATTATCTTTATACTAAACAATGGTTGTACAAGAGATATGTGCATGCTAAGGACAATTATGTGTTAAAATATTGTATTTAAGCATTATAACGATAATATAATGCAAGTGGAGGTTAACGCGGAGTGATATACTTGTTTTTGTGTGTGCAGGTCTGAAGCTGAGCAGCAGCGCGGCGGGTCTAGAGCGAGCGACAGTTTCCTGTCTGTGCTGCACGGTGAGTACAAACTGTTCGACTTTTCTTACAAACACACGCGAAAGGATATGTAATTTTCACAACCTTGTGCATGCGAATAGATTTGGGTCAGTTACTTGTCGGAGAAAATCTTCTTTTTTTAAAGTTAGTCGCCATTCCCTCCTTTAAACAGAGTTTAATGTGAAGGGATGCTCGGGCGCTTTCTTTCTTTGGGGAAGCTAACTCGTTAGCCTACCGTTGCTACCGTGTTCTGCAAAATATATACATTTTAATTCGTTTTTGTCGTCATCTGGTGAACAAATACGCAATTTCGGACTTTTAATAATCCAATGAATCCAATTTTGACCCTATAGAGCATTTTTTTAATTCACAAGGACTATCGGAGTGAACAAAAATGATGCTAACTGCTGCCTGTGATGATGTCATCACTGTGCGCCCGTTGGGAGGCATGTTTGTGTCTGTTACCGGTTTGTTACTCAAACTCTTCAAATCCCTGTTTCAGCTGTAATATATGTTCTGTGATACCAGAGATAAACACACTGTTTACCATCGTATAGATTTACAACTACAGCTGTTGTTTTGTTCATTCCCTCTCCACAGTGTGCATGATATCCCACTGAGTGCTGTGCAGGCTGCTGTCTGCCTCCTTTCCCCCACAGCAGGCGAGTCTTCCCCGGCTGCCACCATGGCCTTTGTGCCAGCACCGAGCCCCACTGTGGTGGATCAGACTACACTCATGAAGAAGTACCTGCAGTTTGTGGCAGCACTCACAGACGCCAACACACGTAAGTTTATTGACCTCCAGTGTATGCGTGTAGGTATGGTGCAGGTTCAGAAAGTTACTAGCTGAAAGGATTATCAACACAACATTTAATACAAATTTACAGCAAAAACTACTTTTACATGTTTATCTGGAATGATATTGAGCTTTTGTTTGTTTAAGCTTTCTTTTAGGGCTGGTGTCCTTCTTTAAAGTTTGATAAGATGATCAGATGTGATATGGATCAGTCTGAATAAAGCTTAGCCCTTTTTGGTCTTTGATATTCATGTCTGTATATTCCCGTCGAAAAGAAAAACTATCTTGTTTTGTCTCTAATTTAAAAATCAGTGAAATATTTTGTGTGACACAGGTGATACTTTCATTGCAACTTCTTTTCTGCTCAGTGTTAGCTATGTAAATGAAGGGTCAGATGAGGCACTTGTGCTTACAATGGGCGATGTGATGAGAGCGATGTGCTTTAGTCCAGTCAAAGGTACGTGTGTCTGAGAGAGTGCTTGTTTGTGTGTGCGTGTGTGAGTGAGTGTGAAAAGTACCTTTTGAACAACCTGGACGCTGAAAGTAAAACTGATAAGATCTGAGAATCCCCATTGAAAAGTATGAAGTTTAGCCATACAAAGTTGAAGTGTGTCATTAGCAGGTTTGATTAATGGTCATATTGTGTCCTTCATCTTCCAGCTGATGAGACTAAGCTGAAGATGATGCAGGAGGTCAGCGAGAACTTTGAGGTACGTTTGATGACTGCTGCACCCAGTGTGTAAATGATGGAGGAGAGTAACTTCTTGGATCACTGCTGACGGATATTTAGAGGTTTAATAGATTCCACAAAAGTTTAAGGACATTTTTGTTTTTGACATAACCTAGAGGAGAAAAATCCTGACTGTCTTCTCTGAAAACAAGCAATTATCAAAACATCTGCAATTTCCAAATAGCCTAAAATATCTTGAACTTGCTCCTTTTCAGAACGTGACCTCTTCGCCTCAGTACTCCACCTTCTTGGAACACATCATCCCACGCTTCCTCACTTTTCTTCAGGATGGAGAGGTGCAGTTTCTACAAGAGAAACCTACACAGGTGTGTAGCTAAAGACACGATTTCAGGCTTCCTCCTATGCTCATCAATTTGAACCTCTGCTTGAATGTTGGACATCTGTACCGACTTGTCCACTGCAGCAGAAACACAAATCTGTTTTGAATTCCCAAACACATTTCACTTAGTATCATTACTGCAGTTGTAAACAAAAACTCAAGAACTACTTGACCTACCTGTTATGAATCTTAACGCACACACGCGCAAGTTATTGTCTTTATCGATACTGTTGAGAGGGATTTGAGCAAGTCAGTCAATTAAACATCCCCTACGATCATGTTATTATATCAAATGGCCTTATTGTACTGAACGCTTAACCCTTGCTTTAAAATATTCTCCATTCTTCCTCATTCCTCATTCAGCAATTGAGGAAGCTGGTGCTGGAAATCATCCACCGCATTCCAACAAATGAACACCTTCGCCCTCACACCAAGAACATCCTGTCTGTGATGTTCCGCTTCCTAGAGGTATGATGGTTTCCCTTAAAACAGAAAATCTGACTATGCCACTATTTGATCATCTTGTGTTTTGTTTTACGTCAAAACTGCACTGTGTTTATTTTTTCTCTCTCTCTTTTGCGTCACAGATTGAAAGTGAGGAAAATGTCCTGATATGCCTGCGCATCATTATAGAGCTGCACAAACAGTTTCGGCCTCCGATCTCTCAGGAGGTAAAACTCTCCTCCTCACTGCCTGAAGCAATACGTTGTAGTGAAATCACAAAAGACAAAAGTGATTTCAGCAGGACAAATACAACTCAGAAATAAAGTGTCTCCTGTCATTGTTTATGAAGAAGACACATGTGAACATTGTCTGAAAGCTGTTTTCTTATCCTTCTTTTTCTCAGATTCATCACTTCCTGGACTTTGTGAAGCAGATTTACAAAGACCTGCCGAAAGTAGTTGTAAGTATGTCCTCTTTGTCAGGTGACTCTGCTTTTAATGAAGAACCTTTTGATTCTGATTAGGTTTTTCTAAAAGCACTGAGTAACATGACATGTCTTTCTAAATGTGTCTCAGTTTGCAGTTTTCTTTTAACCCATGTCTCTGTGTGCTCCGACCAGGCCCGTTACTTTGAGAACCCGCAAGTGATAGCAGAGAACACGGTTCCCTCCCCGGAAATGGTTGGCATGATCACATCCGTTTTGGTCAAGACCGCACCGGAGAGGGAAGACAGCGAAACAAGAACAGTAAGTGAAACTACACCAGCAGACATGTTAAATGTCAGTGCAGTACTGTGTAGAACCACTAGATGGGAGTAGAGCATCAAGTTGCCAAACTTACAGAAGAAACCACTGCTCAGAAGAAAATGTATAGTTACTCTTAAATTAAAAAAAATATATATAAAAATGACACTTTTGGCTCTTTCAGCTGTGATTTAAAATAATTTAAAAACCTTGATATATTTCATATTTATATCAGTTAAACATGATGAAACACTGAAATCATTTAGAGTATAATTTTTGCTTAACTTCTTTCATTTCAAAATGGATCCAAATGTTGGATAACGGATAATTTTTCAACCAAATAACCTCATGGACGACTGAGACACAAGTCCATTTTTAAAATCTCTTTCTGTTTATGGGGTTTTACTTCAGCACAGATGAGGCACTTGTGCTTACAATGGGCGATGTGATGAGAGCGATGTGCTTTAGTCCAGTCAAAGGTACGTGTGTCTGAGAGAGTGCTTGTTTGTGTGTGCGTGCGTGTGTGAGTGTGAAAAGTACCTTTTGAACAACCTGGACGCTGAAAGTAAAACTGATAAGATCTGAGAATCCCCATTGAAAAGTATGAAGTTTAGCCATACAAAGTTGAAGTGTGTCATTAGCAGGTTTGATTAATGGTCATATTGTGTCCTGTTGCATCATGTTGCAAAAACTTACAGAAGAAACCACTGCTCAGAAGAAAATGTATAGTTACCCTTAGACAAAAAAATATATCAAAGTGACAGTTTTGGTCCTGTGATATAAAATAATTGTAACACCTTGACATATTTCATATTTATATCAGTTAAACATGATGAAACACTGATTTAGAGAATAATTCTTGCTTATCTTCCTAAATTTCAAAATGGATCCAAATGTTGGATAACGGACAATTTTTCAACCAGACAACCTCATGGACTACTGAGACACAAGTCCATTTTTAAAATCTCTCTGTTTATGGGGTTTTACTTTAGCTGTAGATGGATGCAGTTAATGTCCAGCATCTGCGTCATTCAGTTCTTTTAGTCATCCTCATTATGTTACAACCCTCTTTTTTTTTCTGCCTCTAGCACACCATCATCCCACGGGGTTCATTGTCTCTGAAGGTCCTGGCAGAGCTGCCAATCATAGTGGTGCTGATGTACCAGGTTAGTGACATCATCATGAATATTCCTATAAAAAAATCTCTCTGGAACCTTTGCTGATGTGGCAAAGTGTGTTTTCTGCTCTATGCCTTCTTAAAATGCAAAATCAATTCTTGTAATGGTTTGAATCACGAGGTTTAGAGTCAATTATTGTTTCTGCATTGTGGTGGAAATAAAGCTGCCATAATTTTCAAACTGAGCTCTGCATTGAGATAAATGGATATGTGGAAGTTTTAACAAACCTCCTAAACATCCATTTGAAAGAAGTTAAAGTTAAATCACTTTGACTGTTTAAAAAGAAAAGAAAAGGTTAGTTCAATTTATTCTGACTTGAACTGTGTTTGTTTCTGTCCCCTCAGCTCTATAAGCTGAACATTCACAACGTGGTGTCAGAGTTTGTGCCCCTCATCATGAACACCATCATGCTGCAGGTGTCTCCTCAGGCCAGGTAGGATGTGTGTGTTTGTGTGTGTATGTCCCTGCAAGCTCACATGTCGGCCGTGCAAACCTGCCTCAGACTTTAAGTGTGCCTCAAACAGATTAAGTTTTCACTTTACAGCCTTTAAAGTGATTTGGGAACATTAAAGATCATTTTCTTTTCTTTTTTCTTCCCCTCTTCCTCTCTAGCACTAAAGTTTGTTGGTAGTTTTGCAAGGCGCTTTGCCTGCCAAAGCCAGAGTTAAGATCCATTTGTGGAAGTTAAAATTGGAGAAATTGGCTTAGCAGGAGGTGAAACCTCAGGGTAGGATGAGGTTTTTTTTTTTTTTTTTAGCATTTATAACAGGAAGGAAATGGAGCAGAACTAATTTAGCCAGAATACATCCGCAGACTGCGGCAGGTAAAGAGAACGTTTTCTGACGTGCAGTAGCAGCTGTGATGCAGAAAAAACAAGTCCACCATGTAGAACGGTCCGTATGTAAACTCACTATTTTAACCCTCTGTAATTGCCAACTGCTGCAGGTGTGCAGAATCATTGACGCTTTGATGTCACTAAATGGCTTTGGTATGTTAATAGTGCTGTTTCCTTCTGCAGGCAACACAAGCTGTATAACAAGGAGCTGTATGCAGACTTCATTGCTGCGCAGATCAAGACTCTTTCATTTCTGGCTTACATCATCCGGATCTACCAGGTACACCTGTCTGATGGCTCCGTGTTTCATCACTGTGGATGAATAGTTTCAATGACTTACCCAGCTTTATTAGGAAATAACTGTCACATCTATTTCAGCCTTCCCTTGCATCATTTTGCATCATTTACTTCTATCAGAGATCCTCTACAAGAGGCATCACTTTAGCTAAGCTGGGTTGAGCATGCGCCCAATATGCAGAGGCAAAGTCCTTGCTGGCTCTGGGTGAGACTCCAACCCTCATCCTTTTTGTTTCATGACATCCCACTCTCTCCTCCATATTCCCTCTCTGTCTTCTGCTGTCCTGTCAATGAAGGAAAGGGCAGACAAGTGATAAAGGTCCTTGACTGTAGAGATGCAAAAAAGCACAAAGACATGTTTTTAAATATATTTCCTTCTTGTGGTTGTTGGGTGATTGACAGGAGGCAGTGCTCATTGATATAAAAACAAGTTGTGAAGTCCTAAGAAGAAACAGACCCAAAATTAAACTTAGACTTTGTGAAACTTCCAGGATTCATTTGTAATTATGAAAAGAATATCTCTTCTCTGAAGCTATCTCCTGCTACACCCACTGAGTCATTATCCGACATTATTAAAAAAACAGACAGAAAAACTGACAATTGGTTTAAAACATCAGAAACTTCTGATAACACCATTGAAGTACCTTCAAACCCACCTAGAAGAATTCTGTTGGTGTGGGGGTGTTTTAGTTCAGCTTGTGCTGTTACAGACACCCTGCTGGTCCAAATTAATTGAAAAGATACAAAATAAAACATATTGAGTATAGGCATATCATTTGGTTTGTATTTGAAGGTTTTTGCGCATGTGCATTTTAACAGAAAAAGAAAGTAAACAGTTCTGTGTCTGTGTTGCCCTCTCAGGACCTGGTAGGAAAATACTCTCAACAGATGGTAAAGGGCATGCTGCAGCTGCTATCCAACTGCCCCTCGGAGACCGCTCACCTCCGCAAGGAATTGCTCATCGCGGCCAAGCACATCCTCACGACTGACCTGCGAAGTCGTATGTACACACACACACATGGCGAGCACACACATGAGTGGAAAACAAGTGTTAAATAGCCACAATTTAAATCACACTTATTTTCTCCAAGGTGAACATTGA
This sequence comes from Labrus bergylta, assembly GCF_963930695.1. Classification (NCBI taxonomy): domain Eukaryota; kingdom Metazoa; phylum Chordata; class Actinopteri; order Labriformes; family Labridae; genus Labrus; species Labrus bergylta. The sequence continues at coordinate 20,883,718 of NC_089215.1, read as the reverse complement.
AGAAACTGTAAAGCTGGTTTACTCTGAAACCAAGATTCTTGCTTAGTCATGCCAATCCGGATATAACCTTTTTTTATATGTGGTCAAACTTCATTTGGTGACAAAAAAGGAAGACCATCAGTGAAATTATGAGACAGTGACACACATTTTTGTGATTTAACGATGAGAGTTCAATTGTGCGGTACCTCCGCTTCTGTTGCTAAAACCATTTTCAGTGATTTGTCCCATATGCTTATATGATCCAGTTATAATATTTCTATCATTTTGTGCTTAGTTATTATCCTCTACTTTAAAACTGCCTTACTGGGGAGCCGGTTTGACCTAGTGGTTAGAGCATGCATTCTATATGCAGAGACTATACCCCTCCCTGCTGTCAAGGGTTTGAGTTAGACCCTCGACATTTGCAGCGTATCATTCGGTCACTCTTCACTATCCTATCTGAATAAAAATATATGTCCAAGTGTTTAGCAACACATCTACACAAATTCTCTACAGATTTTTTCCTTTTCTCCCATCAACATAATTTCTTCAGGTATACATTCATTATTTTAATAATGCCATGGAAATGTATCTTACTGTGTTTCAGAGTTCATACCTTGTATGGACAAACTTTTTGATGAATCCATCCTGATTGGTTCTGGTTACACGGCTCGGGAGACTCTGAGGTGAGCTTTGTGTGTTTTCTCGATCATGTAGTGTTTTTGTGTCAGTCTCTCTCTCTCTCTCTCTCTCTCTCTCTCTCACTCTCACTCTCACTCTCTCTCTCTCACTCTCTTGTGGCTGATTGCACAGCCAGGTTCATGTTAAGTGTCCTCTCAGATTAATCAGGTAGCTGTCATGTTAACCTGCATCACCAGAGTGTAGGCTGCCAACCCATTCTCCCTTTTGTTCATTTTAAGACCTTGTTGACCCTCTTCAGAAGCTTAATACTGCACGCTCAGCAAAGTAGTTGTCATTTCACATTAGAACCACATTTTAAACAAGGTGAAGGACACTTGGCATACCTCTCTCTTTACCTCCGAGCCACTTTCCATATCTGTCAAACTTTCTCTGACTTCTGCTTTTTGGTTTAGCCTTTTTGTTAAAAATGTAGGTTTTAATTGTTTACAGCCTTCTTAATTTTCACGACTATACAGTCATAAATTTAGCTCAAGATGTCATAGTTACATGTCTCTCTTGCTTTCTAGACCCTTGGCCTACAGCACGCTAGCCGACCTGGTCCACCACGTCCGCCAGAACTTGCCCCTGACGGATTTATCTCTAGCTGTGCAGCTCTTTGCAAAGAACATTGACGACGAGTCTCTTCCCAGTAACATCCAGACCATGTCCTGCAAGCTGCTGCTCAACCTGGTGGACTGCATCCGCTCGAAGTCGGAGCAGGAGAACGGCAATGGGCGCGACATCCTGATGAGAATGCTTGAGGTAGAGCTCGGATCGACAAAGAAAGATGCACTTAATTACTTGGAAAGAAATCCTAATTATGTTTGTCGCTCTCCTTTTCTTTAACTCAGGTGTTTGTGCTGAAGTTTCACACCATCGCACGCTACCAGCTCGTCTCCATCTTCAAGAAGTGCAAACCCCAGTCAGAGATGGGGGTGGTCGACCCAGTGGCGTTACCCGGGGTCCCAGCCACACCGACACCATCCACCACTCCTGCCCTTCCCCCTCCTGCTCCTCCCACACCTGTTCCCTCAGCGCCTCCGTCCCAGACAGCGTCCTTCGACCGACCCAATGAGAAGGAGGACAAGCAGACCTTTCAGGTGTCGGACTGCCGCAGCTTGGTGAAGACTCTTGTGTGCGGAGTGAAGACGATAACTTGGGGCATCACCTCCTGCAAGGCCCCGGGAGGTGAGAGGACACAGTTTTTTTGTTTTTTGTTTTTTTTAACTTTAATTCACCAAAATGTGCATACTCACACAATAAAAAGAAAGAGATACAAACAAGAGGGGAACTGTGGTACGATACAGTTTTGCAAGCAGATTTAGACACAAACAAAACAAAAGGAAAAGGGTCAGTAAATAAAATGAATGAATTAGAAAGAGGGACAAAATAAGTAAATGAGCAAACAGGACAAAGAAAAACATGGGGACAGTATAGTAACAACTTATCTAAAATCAAACTGGTGGGATAGGTTGTACACATGGTGATGATTTTTGGTGTTATTTGTTTGTTTTTGTTTTGTTTTTCACTTTGTATGGGTGCTAACATGATGATTGCCAAATACAGACTGTTTGTAAATTATAAAAAAATTGTGCTAATTAAGTTAAAAGCTGAAAAACCACATCTAGCTGGGGGTATAGCATATAAATGCACATCTTACCATTCATTTATTCCCCCTTTCCAATTCTTTTTTCAGAGGCTCAGTTTATTCCAAACAAGCAGCTTCAGCCAAAGGAAACACAAATCTACATTAAGCTGGTGAAATATGCCATGCAGGCGTTGGACATCTACCAGGTACAGGAGAAGGTTGAATTCCCATCAGTATTTCTAACTGTCCAGATGGGCAGATAAATGTGTTTGGGGCTCGGATACACTGTAAGATTTGAATCCTTCTGTTTCCCCTGAGCAGGTACAGGTTGCCAACAACCAGCAGACGTACATCAGGGTGGCCAACTGTCAGACTGTACGCATGAAGGAGGAGAAAGAGGTTCTGGAGCACTTTGCTGGGGTCTTCACCATGATGAACCCCCTCACATTCAAGGAGATCTTTCAGACAACTGTACCGTACATGGTGGAGAGGATCTCGAAAAACTACGCACTGCAGGTACATGCTGGGCTCACACACAAAGAACAAAAGTTGCCATTTGTTTTGTGTCATGGTTGACATATTTTCTTATACTCTCAAGTCATCATTTGTCCTCACTTTCAGTTTTTTTTTTGGTATTCTTTTGTTTCCTAGATTGTGGCAAATTCTTTCCTGGCCAACCTGTCAACCTCAGCTCTATTTGCGACCATCCTGGTAGAGTATCTTCTTGAGAGACTGCCAGAGATGGGCTCCAATGTTGAGCTCTCCAACCTTTACCTCAAGCTCTTCAAACTGGTCTTTGGCTCAGTGTCACTGTTTGCTGCAGAGAATGAGCAGATGCTGAAGGTAAACATGCACCTTTGCATTTTTTTGTGTTACTGTTTTTTTTGTTGCACTATACTTATTAGAGTGTCCCTGTTTCATTAGCCACACCTCCACAAGATAGTAAACAGCTCCATGGAGCTGGCGCAATCGGCAAAGGAACCCTATAACTACTTCCTTCTTCTTCGGGCTCTCTTCCGTTCCATTGGAGGAGGCAGTCATGACCTGCTCTACCAGGAGTTCCTACCCCTTCTACCCAACCTACTGCAAGGTAAACCTTTTGCACGCCGTAACTTATGTGAGATGAGTTGTACTTAACACAGGTAAAAGGAACATTTTTTCCAATTTCACCTCTCCCATGTTATCAGGTCTGAACATGCTGCAGAGTGGCCTTCACAAGCAGCACATGAAGGATCTCTTTGTGGAGTTGTGTTTGACCGTGCCCGTGCGTCTGAGCTCCTTGCTGCCCTACTTACCCATGCTCATGGATCCACTTGTGTCCGCCCTCAACGGCTCTCAGACTCTGGTCAGCCAGGGCCTTCGCACCCTGGAGCTGTGTGTGGACAACCTGCAGCCCGACTTCCTCTACGACCACATTCAGCCGGTCAGGGCAGAGCTCATGCAGGTACGTGGTCGCTCTTAAATTCAAACTGCTCACTCACTGCAAATTGTCTCAAGGCATGGCAGCATACTTTTAAATCAAAATGCAACTTATTTGTATCCATTCAACAGTTTATTTTTCTCGACATTACTTAGCTCATGCGCCCTCTAGTGGCCAACAGTGGAAATGACGATATGGCAATATAATTGGAATCAACCACATAACCGTTTGCTGAAAAGCATGAAGTTTGACTTCTCCAAAATCAAATCTTATTACAATGTCAATATCTTTACCTTGAATTATGTTGTGGATTATCTTTTATTAATGTTTTTTTTTTTTTTTTTTTTTTTTAACTTAATACTCAGTTGTACATTCTACTTGTAATTTACGTTATACTGCTCTTCAGTGAAATATATGGACGAAATGAAACATAGAAATCTAGATTTTATTAAGACTATCAAAATACTCTTGCTTGTATTCACCATTAACTGTCCCAGAATTCTTTGTAACATGCAGTGAAATGCAGCATCAAGACTCGTAATCTGTAACCGCGATGTTGACATTTATTTAGCTCGTAATGAAATATTCCAACCCCCTATCAACACATCACAATACTTATTGTTTCTCCTCTTGTCCTCCCGTGCTGTAGGCCCTGTGGCGTACTCTGCGTAACCCAGCCGAGAGCATCTCGCATGTAGCCTACCGGGTGTTGGGAAAGTTTGGCGGCAGCAACAGGAAGATGCTGAAGGAGTCTCAGAGGCTTCATTACGTGGTGACTGAAGTCCAGGGGCCGAGCATCAAGGCCGAGTTCACTGACTGCAAGGCCTCCATACAGCTGCCCATGGAGAAGGTAAGACCTCGCTGCTCTTAATGGTACATGTGTAAGTGGTCTGAGGAGGAAAGTTTTGTTTTTCTTTACTTTGTTTGAACTTTTCTGAAGACCATTTCTCTTCCTTTTTTCTCATTGTATTTTTAGTTTTAGAAAGAAAGAAGTAAACGTAAAAGAGCTTGATATTCCTCATTATTGTTCCCAGCTGAGAGCAATATATCCTTGTCAGGGGTTTGTGTGTAAGAGAGAGCGAGTGAGTGGGGAGGTGTGTGTGTGTGTGTGTGTGTGTGTGTGTGTGTGTGTGTGTGTGTGTGTCCTCCAGGTAATTAAATTCATCTCCTGTTTCTCCTCCTGATCCCCAGTCAGTAATCATCAATCTAGTGTGGGCCACCATGACGGCATTATTTACTCCCACTAATGGCTGCTCCCTCTTCTTTCTGGCTATCTGTCTGTGTGTTTTCTATCGTCAGACCACACACACACGCATGCTCTTGCTGAAGGCATGAATCTCTATCAGGCTCATGATACACCCATACTGTTAGTTGGCACATTAGGAAGAGACAGTGAAAAGTGCTGTAAGATAGACAGAGAGATCAAATATCACTGATCTGAATCTCTTCAATGCAGTCCACTGAGGCACTCACTATCATTACCTTTTGAGCTGTACATATCTGACTAACTTCTGCTTAATCCTTAAAGCTCTGTTCTTGTTCAGATGTATCTCTTGACTCTTATCTTATACTTCAAAAACACTTCTGTACTCTTAAAAATGTTACATTAGTAGTTTTTCCTCACAAGTTTGCATTCAAATATATATAGTTTTTTCATAGCTAAGTACTAGTAATTGAGCATTTCTCCTGTCTTATATATAATTATACCCTGACAGGTCTGTAATCCATTTCTCCTGTGCCTCATCTCTCCGCTCATCCTTCCGTCTTTCCTTGCATCCTCCTCATCATCTCTCCTCTGCTCTGAGTGGCATTAATTAGTCAATTTTCCTCCTTTAAAAATGCCTCACTGCTGTAGTTTGTCAGCCCATAATGTTTAAATCAAAATGACCTTTGCTTAGCCAGATGGCGCACTGTTTAATTCCTGCACATTAATCACATATATATAGTCATACCTTGCACTTTAATTCCCATAATAATAATAACAATACAGGGGTATTAGCAGTTTGCAACATTGGATTCAGTATAAAATATGAGTATAAAACGCTGAAGACTGAAGTAAGAATGTGTCTGGATTATTTCCCCTAAGGCGATAGAGACGGCCCTTGACTGCCTGAAGAGTGCCAACACGGAGCCTTACTACAGGCGGCAGGCCTGGGAGGTCATTAAGTGTTTCCTGGTGGCCATGACAAGTCTGGATGACAACAAGCACGCTCTCTACCAGCTTCTGTCTCATCCCAAGTGAGTAAATTGTCTGGCTCTGATTTTTGGCTTTGGCTTATGATCAGATATTGTGATTGGTTTTTTTCAGTTGTACTAAGCATCACTCAATTATAGCTATGTAAGAAAATGTCACAACACCAGGATTTTAAATGTATTCTGATATTAGTTTAAAGCATGGCACTAAATCAAGGCTCTTAAAAAATAATGTCCATCCTCACTTCTCTCTGAAGTGAGTGTGTGGGTGTCTGTACCTGCAGAGAGCCTGCCATCTGCCTGCTTATTCTTATTACTCTGCTGTGTTCAGGACATCTCTGGTTGTGAAGTCAGTAGTGCTGCAAAATGAATCGCAATTTAACTGTTATTCTGATTTCATCATTCACAATAAACACATTGCAAAAGTTGAAATTTATCACCATGAATAACACAATATTTTTTGTAAAGAAGCAACGCTTTCTCACTCCATATGTGTATATTTGATTATTGGATGAAGCTGTGTGTAGAATAATGGCCACGCTTTAAAACTATTCTGATGCAGTCAGATGAAGCTAAAGCTAGCTGTCTGCTACCCTTCAGACTAACTGCTTCAATTTAGTTGTTAATAAAAACAACATTTTGATTTTATTTTTGGATTCAATTCAGATTCAAATAAAGCAAAGTGGCCAATCAGTCATCCCCATCCTTAACCTTTAATTGCCTTAACTTGACCATGACACTTACCCATGACCACTTCTTCCCCCACCGTACAAGCTGTTTGAATTGTTACACCTCCCCACTTCCTCAACTTTTGGCCCTCCACCTGTAGACATGCCCTCCTTTAACCCTGTCATGTCACATCTTTACCCCACTTCCCACCACACACATCTCATCAACTCCATCTCAGCAGGAGTGGTTAGTGACACACTCATACCCCCATCTGGCAGGCTTCATTGTATGTTGGAGACAAACACATCAGACACATGTCTGGGGGGGGGGGGGGGGGGGGGGGGGGATGTTTGGTGGGTTAGTCGCATTACCATCATTGATCTCCGGGCAAGGGCTAATTGACTTTCCCCTGTCTGTTTACGCTGCAGCAGACCCCTTACACTGTCCTGTCACTATGCACTGACACATACACATGCACACTAATATGTCTGTGTGCACATTTCTTTGGGTATAATGAAGTGTGTCAGTTATGATCAGGGGGGCTGCACCTGCCGCCTCCTCTCATCAGATGTCTGGATTTCCAGCATCCTCTCTCTCTCAAAAGGTTTCGTCTTCTACTTTCTCTCCCTCTCTGCCTCCCCTTTTGTGTTTGGTCACTGTAAGTGTAACCTTACCGTTTTAAAAAGAAAGAGACACAAACTGAATCAAGTAAATGTCAAGCAGAGCAAACAGAGCTGTGTTGGACTGGCATGCCTCTGAATGAGTGAAGGGCAATTGATCTGACAATCGCAACCCACTTTCTGCACAGGATCCTCACTCCCTTTTTTTTTTTTTTTTTTTTTTACTTCCCCCTGAACCTAACTAACCTAACTCTCCCTTCACTTCCTCTCCTTCCTCATCCTCCCCCCTCAAAAGAGTAGTTCTTTAAATGGCAATAATGAAATGAAGCGATCCATCAGGTTTGCCCCTGGCGTGTGCCGTTATAAAACACAAGCTCAAGCATGGAGAAAACAGCTGCTCAATCACACCCCGGCCCGGCTGCCCTCAGCTGCAGTAAATAACAAACATGGGACAAAAAGGGAGGAAGAGGAAATAGAAAGGAGGAAGGAGCTAAGAAGAGGCAGAAATATGAGGAGAATCAAAGTTACAGGGGACTGCAGCTGAAAGGGATCTTTTAACTGGAAATATTCTTTAAATTGAACACAAACCTTTGAAGAATATTTGTGCTTTCAGCATAAAAATGGTTTCACATATTTTCCAATAAATAAATCACCATTTAATTATTTGTGTGTTTTTTGTCCCCCACCAGCTTCGCTGAGAAGTGGATTCCCAACGTCATCATCTCTCACCGCTACAAAGCGCAGGACACTCCTGCACGCAGGACTTTCGAGCAGGCCCTGACCGGGGCCTTCATGTCTGCTGTGATAAAAGACCTGAGGCCCAGTGCGCTGCCCTTCGTCGCCAGCCTGATTCGCCATTACACCATGGTTGCTGTAGCTCAGCAGTGTGGTGAGGGACTTGTGTTTTTTTTATTCTCTTTACGTCTAATATTAGCTTTCTGTTTTGTCCTGGCTTTGACTTGTATTCCCTGCTGCATGAGAAATGTATCACTTTCAAGTTTTGCCCTTTTTTTTTGCCTGTTCTATTCAAATTCCGGCTTTAGTTTTTCATAAAAGAAAAGAAAAAAGAAAAAAACGAAAGAAATTCAAGTTAATATGCTTCAACACAAAAATTTAGTTGTAGCTTCTTTAAAGTATTTTTAAATTCATGAAGTCCAGAATGAACACGACTTCAGTCCCTCTCATTCTTCCCTTTTGATCCCCAGGTCCGTTCCTGCTGCCCTGTTACCAGCTGGGCAGCCAGCCGAGCACATCTATGTTCCACAGCGAGGAGAACGGCTCAAAGGGCATGGACCCGCTGGTTCTGATCGATGCCATAGCCATCTGCATGGCCTACGAGGAGAAGGAGCTGTGTAAGATTGGAGAAGTGGCTCTGGCTGTCATCTTCGACGTGGCCAGCATCATTCTTGGCTCTAAGGAGAGGGTGAGTCACTGCCTGGAGGCTGTTGGAGGGAGATTGGTGAATGCATTGGGAATTGTGAACATTTTCTGGCCACTAATAAAACATAAAAAATGATTCCACTCTAACTCTGGTTCCAAACATTCTGACAAATTGATTTCTTGCATTTACATATAAACATTTGCAATAAATACACACTTTTAATCACTCAAACTTTTTGTCATTTCATGATTAATTGTCGCTGCGTTTGATGTATTGTTTCGTTTGTGTTTCATAGTTTTAAATTGGAATCAGTTTATCATCCCAACCTCTTGTCTACATTTCCAGGCGTGCCAGCTGCCTTTGTTCTCCTACATTGTGGAGCGTCTGTGCGCCTGCTGCTATGAGCAGGCCTGGTACGCCAAGCTTGGGGGTGTGGTGTCCATCAAGTTCCTGATGGAGAGACTGCCTCTGATCTGGGTACTGCAGAACCAGCTCACCTTTCTCAAGGCCCTGCTCTTTGTCATGATGGACCTCACAGGAGAGGTGAGAGGAAATACTTAATTACCAAAAAATAATTCCAAAAAAGTTAAAGCAGGTTTACAAGTTTGAATTTGACGTCGGCTTCTGCCTTCACATATTACAAAGCTTGCAGCTAGTGCAATGGAACGACTTATAACCCGCACTGCAGTAGCCTTGTAGTACTAACTTATTGATTTTCACGATAAGGTGTCAAACGGAGCAGTAGCCATGGCAAAGACCACCCTGGAGCAGCTGCTTGTGCGCTGTGCCACTCCATTAAAAGATGAAGAGAAGACAGAGGAGCTGCTGGCCGCCCAGGACAAGTCGTTCCACATGGTCACACACGACCTGGTGCGAGAGGTCACCTCCCCAAACTCCACTGTCAGAAAGCAGGCCATGCACTCCCTGCAGGTGCTCGCCCAGGTCACCGGCAAGAGTGTCACTGTCATCATGGAACCACACAAAGAGGTAAAACCAAGGACAAAACTGTATAACAGGACTGAATTCCCTAGAAGACTTTCATGTTTAAACGCACCTTTCATGCCATGTGCAGAACATACCGCTATCACTAAGTTTGTCTGATCACCCTGAACACATGACGTACCTTTTTTTTGCCCTCGCTTTTCTTTTTTCAGGTGTTGCAAGATATGGTTCCCCCAAAGAAACACCTGCTCCGCCACCAGCCTGCCAACGCCCAGATTGGCCTGATGGAGGGCAACACCTTCTGCACCACCCTGCAACCCCGCCTCTTCACCATGGACCTCAACGTCATGGAGCACAAGGTCTTCTACACAGAGGTGAGGCAGATGCAAAAGGCCCTAAATCTTATTAAATGGACTCTTTTTTTCAAATGGTAGTTTCAGTTCTTGTTTTTGTGACTTTTTATAGAAAAAATAAATCATATTGTTGGCTCTTTTTCTATATTGAAAATAGATTTAATTTAATTCTACTTAATGTTATATGGCAAAAAGGGCATTTTATGATTACATCTTATGTTCAAAGAAGATGGAGCAATCGAGGAATCTCTCTGTGTTCCTCTTCATTATTTAACTCATGACATCTATCAATCACATTATTGACCCCTGACCTCCAATGTCTGTTTAATTTTTCTAGCTACTGAACCTGTGTGAGGCCGAGGACGCTGCTCTGATGAAGCTGCCCTGTTACAAAAGCCTTCCCTCTTTGGTACCCCTTCGCATCGCAGCGCTCAGTGAGTAAAGCCCTCAGAACTGAATATCTGAAGTCCCTTGTTTTGATTATTGTATTCATTTTGCATTTGATGCTTACCCTTTTTTCCTTATTGAAAGTTGTTCTTGAAGAAGCCCAATACCTGGAATTTACAAACAATTGACATTTCATTAAGTTTAGTGATCTAACTGTTGTCATGGAAGCATAGATTGTTGTGATAATTCTTTTGAACACATCTTTTTAAATGTGATACTTATATTTTAATGATCTAGTTTGTGATGTATACATGATGTCACAAAAGATATCAGATGTTCCTGATGTTCTTTCTTCTGTTTAGATGCCCTGGCAGCGTGTAATTACCTTCCTCAGTCCAGGGAGAAGATCATTGCTGCCCTGTTCAAAGCCCTCAACTCCACCAACAATGAGCTGCAGGAAGCAGGCGAGGCGTGTATGAGGAAGGTCAGTGCAACATCCCTCCTCCCTTTTTTGAAAATTGTTTCATACTTGGTGTACATTTGAATGAAAACACGTTACACAATGGCTCACCAGATGTATTAATTTCACATACTTTATTAACCCCCGAGGGGAAACTCTGGTTATTTAGAGACATGCTTCTCATACACATAGGCCGGTATTACACACATACACAAACAGTACCTATGCACATGCTTTAATGGAGAGATGTCAGAGTGAGGGGGCTGCCACACAGGGAGCACGCCAGAGCTGTTGAGGGTTTGGTGCCTTGCCTTGTGAGGAGATTTTAACCAGCACTAAAATGTAAATTGATCCTTCTGTATGACTTTCAAAAGCAAAAAACACCACATGTGTCCACAGTGGGTGCAAAAATGAACACAAACCTAAAGATCCTCACAGGACTTTTAACTTTTACTGTAACTTTTGTTGTAGATTAAACACATTAAAAGTTTTCAAAAGTATTCTATGAAAATATTCCTATACAACATCAGAATATCTTTTTTCACAAGGCCTGACTGTTAATCTGTCCGTAGATTTGTGTTCTTCAGAGGCCATGATGGTTTAGAAAACTCAAAATGACACACATCTGTATTGGAAATCTACAAATACTAGAAACTTTTCTGATGAATCTCCCCACATCCCTTAAGTGTGTTTTCTGATTGTCACTTTTGTGTAATCAATAACTGTGTATAAGTATCACTCATTCGATACATCGCTAGAGTGCTATGATTCTTGTGATTTTGACCATGTATACCAAATTAACCAGATTAAGATCCAACACAGTAGCCAAATTCTACACATCTGTCAGACCTCCGACCAAAAAAACAAGTCTTTCTGATTTATTTGTCATACCATCTGAAAGTGTACTGAACTCTTCTGGTCATAATATTCCAACAAAATGGTCCGCCAAGGGTCCCCACGATCCAAATCCAGTAAAAGATTGTATCCAAACGTTTTATCTGTTACATTAAAAAAAGATCCACCTGACACCTTATTTGACCAATAAGGTCCTTCCATTCACATTTGCTCGGCTACTATAGGCTTTCTTTCTCTCCCCTCCATGGTTACATTATTCAATTGACACCTCTGTATCATCTGTAAAGGGATAAGATGTTGAAATGTTTGAAAGCTGCCTATACAGTCTCTAGTTCAGTCATATCTTTTGGTTCATGGTTACTTTTAGATTGATTAGAATTGGCTCAAAGATTTTAATGAAAGCTTTCAGACATGCTGTCTAATCTCTGACTCCACTCCAGCCAGAGACCTACAGACGTAACCTTTCTAAATCTGGATTAAAGACCATGCCCCTAAGCTATGAAGCCAAAGATCAGACTTGTGAATTTGTTGGCACCCTTTTAATCCTTTGTAAAAACACATTTTCCACACCTTTGACTTTTCTTTCTACTGTTCAGCCCTGAGGCATCACTCTCTCTCTTTTTGTTTTAACCACTTGTGTATCATTTACCCTCTGATATAACAGTATGTGTTCTGTAGATTCTTTCTCTATCTATTTTCCTTCTTTTCCTTTTCGTGTCTTTATTGTTGGATCTTAATCATTCATGACATATGCCATGGAATAAATCCTTTGTTAGCCCCCCCCCACCCAAACCATTTCCCTACCCCACCATCTTCATATGGACCTCCCTCTCTTTAATCACACTCTCCTCTGAACCAGTCCCGGCTCTATTTATCAAAGTATCCATACCATCCAAGTATCCATCCATCTATCCTTTGTCCCCTTTTCTTTCCATTCCTGTGTCCTTCATTTTCTTTCTTCACCACTGTCACTATCTTGTGATTTTTTTTTTTTTTTTTTGGAAGCCGTTCCCTGCTCTCTCCATTCTTTCATCTCGAGCCTGCTAGCACTAATGAGCGTTGCCATGGGCCGGTCGATACAGGATGGAGTGTTTGTTCTCAGCTCTGAGAGGAAAATGAATGTGGCTGCCATTCATCATTCCCTTCCCTTCTTGTGCGAGGCTGTGCATCATCAGTGTGTGCTTTTGGCATGTGTGCTTGTTTATGGCTGGTCGTGCCCTCATTTGAGTGGCCTGAGTGAAGACACAAGGCTAAACGCTAATATCTTCAATCACAGAGTATACTCTGGTTAGTTGAAATGCAAACTTTAGTCAAAAGAAGTCAGCAGTGGCAGTTTGACACAAATGAACAGCTCTATTTGATGTGACCTCAATGACTGAAATGCATCATGGAAACTAAAGGTGGTTAAAAAAATCAAGGTTCTTCTCTTCTGAGATTTTAAATTTATTCATAACTTCCAAAAATATATTTTTTGGGGCTAACCAGTCACTTCCTGCTAAGTGCTAAGGCTAGCTCTTTACTCAGTAGAATGTCAGTCTCACAGATGACTGAAGTAAATCCTGAAGTATGTACTCATTCAAAAATAGACTTTGAATCATGAATCCAGAATCATTTTGAATCGAAAAATAGATGCTCAATTGAGTCGTGACCCCAAGATTAAAAATTGAATCATGAAACACCCAAAGAATCCCAGCCCGAATGGAAACATATAATTGTACAACAGCAGTGCAAAACAAGACTGATGATAATAATATAAGAAAAATCTGAATCTATAAAGTGCAGCTCTGATTCCTCAACCATGATATCTTGTTTGATTTCAAGAGATGTGTAAACACTTGAATGATGCGTCCCTCCGCTCTTGTTTTTAGTTCCTGGAAGGTGCCACCATCGAGGTGGACCAGATCCACACTCACATGCGCCCCCTGCTGATGATGCTCGGTGACTACCGCAGCCTGACGCTCAACGTGGTGAACCGCCTCACCTCCGTCACACGACTTTTCCCCAACTCCTTCAATGACAAGTTTTGCGACCAGATGATGGTAAGAAACATTTTAACGATTGAAGGTTTTTCTTTATTAGTTCCTCCAAAAGGTCAGATTGTTGTGCAGACGAGAGAGTCGGCATTCAAGAGATATATGAACAACACATTATAGCAATACAAATCTAAAGTTCAAGGGACGGTTATTTATAACCTGTTAGTGCCACATTCTATCTATTGAGCTGTGTGGCCATGCACACACAAATGAATCACCGATATCACGTCTGTCTCTTTTATTCTCAGCAACACCTGAGGAAGTGGATGGAGGTGGTTGTAATAACGCACAAGGGGGGACAGCGCAGCGATGGCAGCGTAAGTTCACACAGCACACACAGACCCGACACTTCAATGCACACATCTCTCTACTCTTCACGTTGAATACAAATGAGCAGCTCCCCCCACTCAGTATATGTAGATGTTTTTTTCTTCTAGTCCTTCTGTAGTAATCTGATTTGATTGTTACACCGTAGCAGTCACAGCCGGTGGGAGCAGGTCAACACAGCCGTCTACTGGCCCCTTTTCATCTGTCCCCCTGAGCCTGACAGCTCTCACTGAAGGGGGCAGAGAAATTGCCCCTTACACACACTCAAAGCCACAGTCACATGAAGTCAACACCTCCTCAATGTGGCCTCCTCCCAGATGAGTTGTGAGTGGCCATATTACAATCAATGATTAATTAGGCGCCAGGCAGGCGGTGGAGGGCCCAGCGCTGCGTCTCCTCATTATCTCCCCGACAGATAACCTTGTAAAGGCAGAGAAAAGGTGAGAGAGGAGGAGGAGGAGGAGGAGGGGGAGGAGGGGGGAACCATTGCCTCTTCCTCATAGAAATAATGCCCATTTTCCCCCCCTCCCTTCACTTTATGTGAACTCATTCTGCTCTATCTCAAATTGGTGCGCTTAATTAGATGCAAATTGAGCCTTTGTCTTTCCCTTCCGTCCAACTCGTGGTCTTTGTGGGTGTTGACAGCAAGGCTGGCTGTGACAATAAAAGCCAGGGTCAGGGGGTCAATCAGCGGGGTCTGATGAAGGCAAAGAAATTTGAAGGAGGAGGGACAGAGCAGGGCTGAGGAGGATGGTTTAAGACATGTAGGGGGAGAAGAGGGTTATCAGGGTGGAGGAGAATAGTGAGAGGAGTAACAAGGTGTCAGTTAGAAGTAAGAGATTTTTTTTACGTTGACTGAAAGGGTTTCAACAAAAACAAAATGTCAGGTGTTGCATTCTTGACCTGGTATCTATCAGAAGAGCATTCTTCCTCCAAAATGCCACAGATTTGTACACATCCCCCCCCGAGAAAAAAGGTGTCCACTAGGTCACCTGTAAAGGTTGCTGCCATCGTCCCGTTTCATTACCCTGTCTTATCTGCTCACCTCCCCTTATGGAACAAAGACTGACAACACACAGACACACAATCAAAATGCACACGTACTGCTCTGCTGACTCTGATCATTGTCTCCCCCCGTTCCGGCACAGCCTGCGTTGGAGGGCGTTGAGGTGAGATGTGACCTGGTGCTGCGCCCTCTGTTGGTGACTCTCAGTCAGTGATAGTTGAACCAATGTCTTGCTGGTGAATTAAACCTATGTTGTGGTAGTGATTGACTCGCCCTGTATTTCTGTGTTTGTAGTTGTCTGTAGGAATGTTACTGTCATCGTAAACATTTCTCTTACCTCCATAATTTGTCTGTTTTAGTATTCTGCAATACTCCCCTATTCCTTTTGGCCCTTATGTGTCATACTCTATAAAAAAAATAGAAGGTTTATAACTGCCATGTTATTATTTGTACCCTGTGCGAATGTTAACCAAGAATCCAAGCTAGTGTGGGATTAACCTACTGATGAGCATTGTTCATGGTTTACCAAGATGCATCCTCGTCTCTCTACAGTGGCTGTCCATCTGTCAGAAAATATGTCCCTGTTTAAATCCAATCGCCTTTCAAAAAAAAAAAAAAAAAAAAAAAATCATTCACTCCTTTTGTTTTCTTCGCTCTTTGTCCAGGAGATGAAGATCTGTTCTGCCATCATCAACCTTTTCCACCTGATCCCAGCCGCACCTCAGACTCTGGTCAAACCTCTGCTGGAGGTGGTCATGAAGACAGAGCGGGCCATGCTCATAGAGGTAGGAGCCTAACTACACTGTTGATAAAAAATCCTATCATAGACAAGCAATCAATTAAGACCTTTAGAGGATTAGCATGTACTTTATATAGTACACGCTAAGTATTTTAAAGCAAACTGGAAAAAATACCTTGGAGCTTCTTCAATGGTCAACATTGTAATGTCATCCTGCCTTTCAACAGGAGGCTGTGTTGTGTTTTATTAATAAAAGATGCAAAAAAGAATGTTAAAAAAAAATGGCTTGAGACAAAGAGGGCTATTGTTATACTCTAAAGCAGTGGTTCTCAACTGGTGGGTCGGGATCCAAAATGTTTTTTGCAAAACCCTTTTCAGTGGGTCGAGAATGTGTGCCTGTGGGATTTTTTTTTCAAAAAGTCAATGAAGCGCTTTTTAAACATATTTATTTATTGTGTCACATGTTTTGTAACTTCAGAGGTCCATGCTGCACATTTTCCATTAAACAAATCTGATTGGTTGAAAAATATCAGACATTTGCAATTTTTCATGAAGGAGTTGGGTGTGGGTCCTGAGGCTAGACGAGTTAAGAACCACTGCTTTAAAGGATGTGAAATTGATCCTGGGATAAAGTTCCCAGTCCTGTCTGATCCTTCCCATGTGAATATTGTCCGCACATGAAAACCTGCAATTAAGTCCTAAAAAAAATGATTGAATCTAAAGCTGCATTTTCTGTTGTGCATTAATCCATGTTTCTCCTGCCTGTTTCCTTCTGTCTCTTCTGCATTTTTCCTTCTCTGTTTTGCTTTTCATTCATCCTGCATCAGGCTGGCAGTCCATTCAGGGAGCCTTTGATCAAATTTTTGACCCGTCACCCATCTCAGACAGTGGAGTTGTTCATGATGGAGGCTACGCTGAACGACCCCCAGTGGAGCCGCATGTTCATGGTCAGACATTGGAATAATCAATCAAAAGCAATTAGCTTCAATCAGGGCTGAATTTGTTGATCTGATGCTCAGTCGTCAATATACAGATTGATCACTCTTAGTGAAAACATCATGTTTATTTCTATTCAGTTAACACTGTTGATGCAGTCTGTTAAGCAGCAGTGAGTTCCTCTAATGACACAATCTGTTTGTTTATATACAGAGCTTCCTGAAACACAAAGATGCCAAGCCTCTCAGAGATGTCCTGGCCTCTAATCCCAACCGCTTCGTCCCCCTGCTGGTTCCTGCTGGAACTGCAGCAACTGTTCGACCTGGCTCTCCCTCCACCACCACAGCCAGACTGGACCTACAGTTTCAGGCTATCAAAGTATTCATGCATATCATTACAGTTTTATTTCTTGTCAAGTTAGATGTATCCATGTAATAAGATAACCCTCAGCACCACCATTAAGGTTTCCACCATTAACCTTTTTTTCCTGCTCCATCTCCTCCCCACAGATTATCAGCATCATAGTGAAGAATGATGAAGGCTGGCTGGCAGGGCAGCACTCCTTGGTCAGCCAGCTCAGGCGAGTCTGGGTCAGCGAGGCCTTCCAGGAGAGACACCGCAAAGACAACATGGCTGCCACCAACTGGAAGGAGCCCAAGCTGCTGGCATTCTGCCTGCTCAGCTACTGCAAGTATGTGCAGTTATTCAAACTGTAATGGCATGAAATTACGGAGATTTTGTTTGACTAAGAAGACATGAGATCTGAGTTTAAAACTTGATAAAATGTGTTACTCTTAATATATCATAAGTACTATCATCTGTACAATCTCAGGTTGCTCACACTAGACATACGGTATGTGTCTGTGTACTGACCCCCTGTCTCCTCAATAGGCGTAACTACTCGGAGATCGAGCTGCTGTTCCAGCTGCTGCGGGCCTTCACAGGTCGCTTCTTATGCAACATGACCTTCCTGAAGGAGTACATGGAGGAGGAGATTCCCAGGAACTACTCCATTGCCCAGAAACGGTCCCTGTTCTTCCGCTTTGTGGAGTTCAACGACCCGCACTTCAACGATGAGCTCAAAGCAAAGGTACACAGACGAGCGATCAGAGCTGGAAATGAAATATTTCTACACGGTCCTACTAACACAAAAACATTTGAGGTTTCAAGTTGTTCCATAAAAAAAAACAGTCTGGAGTCTGTTAGAAAAAGAGAGAGAGTTTGGATTGAATTGATGGATGACCTCCAGAGCACTTTTTCTGCTGAATGCCTGAGATGTCTAAATGTGGAAACGGACTTGTTTTGAGTGATATAAGTGAAAGTTACAAGAGAAGGATAAAGGGTGGCTGCTTAGCTGTTGTATTTCTTTTTCATTATGACACACAAGAATAGTTGTATGCTGCTTTTTAACTTTAGGTTAGAGCTGGGTAACATATAGAGATTTTAAGATACATGGATATATTTCCCAACGAGTTAAAAGGTAAGAAAATGTTGTTTATATCGATATAGTTTACTTTGTGTTAAAATAACACTATACGTTTCTTCCTTAGAGCTGCCAGGTCACACAGTTCTCCTCTCTCTGAGCCTCATCAACCTGCTTCACCTCTCTGAGCAAAACTCAGAAAACAGACTGCATAACAAAATACACAGCTGTGTTTATTTTGTTACGCGTAAAGGAACATTTTTATTTTATTTAAGGAGCATTTTTTCCCATGTTTGCTTCCTCGGTTTGGGACCTGATCTATGGTAGTGCTCCGCTTGGTTTGATTTGTAGCAGAAGTTCTCTGACAGAAAGCAGGAAGGTCATTTTGTCTGGCTCTAGACCCTCAGAGGCTCACAGATGAATGCCTCTGTCCTCTTTACCTGACTTCCTGCAAACCTTAAAATCATTAGGGCTGCTTTTTAATTAAGCTCACATTCATGCCCTAGCGCTTATACACACACACACATTGTGCACAGCTGCAACAGGCGCCCGACCTGGCACAGCGGAGCAGCTGCACTGCTGTTAAGTACAAACGGGTCAGTGGGGGAAGGCCATGGTAGCTTATAGCCAAATGGCTGTGTGGCAAGAACATACAACTGTGCACACACAGACACAAACAAGAAGCCTGCATGAACTCACAAACTCTTAAAAGCAAGGAAATAAGCTGGTGTTTATTATGCTGCACACTAAACCCTCCTCTTTTCTGTTCATGTTCACTTATTTTGCTTCAACAGCCTACTTGAAAGAAAATAAAGTCAGTAGTTACATTTCAGCTAAATTACAGTTGCTGTGTCTTCATACACCTGAATGCTGATTAAGAATTTGTAACAGAGCGGACTTTAGCTTCTTAGCAAGCAGAGCCGCATCAGCCCCACCCCCTATGAGGAGTTTGCTCATGTTGTTTTTCTCTTAATTGTCCTCCTCTGGTGCGCAGCAGATGCTGGCTGTGTGTACGAGCCGAGAGAGACAGACGGACAGAAAGAGAGAGGCTGTGTTCCTGTGGGAATATGTTTGTGTTGATTGGTGTATGAGTCGTGAGTGTGGGTGTTACCTCCACTGACATTTAAATAATTGCCTTTAGCGTTTCACCGGAAGCGTAATATCAGTCGTGTGTGTGTGTGTGTGTGTGTGTGTGTGTGTGTGTGTGTGTGTGGCATCACAGGACTTGAGGAGAATATCTCTCTCTCTCTGACACTAGAAGAGTGTGTAATGGAAAGAAGAAAGAGAGATAGAGAGAGAGAAGCAGTGAATCATCTCTGATGGCACAGACTGACCTCATGCTGCTCTTTTGTTTAAGATTTCTTAAAGAAACTGCATTTGTGCTTCACATGGGATACATTTAAAACAGACAAGCGGACAAACAAGTGTACAAAATTAATTAAGCAAAGCTCATCTGCTTCACATTCTGTTACTTTTTTTTTTTTAAATCCGGAGAAGTCGAGCATCTTAGCAAACTTTTCTCAAACATCATAATGTGCCTATGTGGTGGTGCAGTTGTATTATTGCAGGCAAAGTTCAGTTTTCCATTTGTCTGTTTTAAGGTGTATAACAGCTACAGTTACAAAGACAACGATTTATGGATTCATCAGAATTTACAAGCAAATACATTTATTATCAGGCAGGGTCTGAAAACAAATATATTTACATATATATGATGTACCTGTGGACCATGTGGATGTACATGATTGGTTTTCTTTATGTATTTTTTATTTTATTTTTTCCTTTCTTTGAATTTCTCACACGGACACATACACTTCTATATTCAAACTGATGATTTGTTTAAGGGACTGAAAATGGGATGTTAGATTATTAAGACTCCAGTAGAATAAGATCTAAGCTGCTATACCCAGACGTATTGTTTTGTGCACACATCTAACACACACATAGCCTGCAAGAGCAAAACAATGAAGAGCACTACTGAGATCTTACAGTGATTGATGTAAGAGAAGCTTAGAATTAATAGGAACAGATGAGATGGAAAAACACACTGGTGCTCCATGCATTTTCTTTGCGTCTTCATTTAGGGCTCTGTGTGTGTGTGTGTTTCAGCATGTGTGTGCGATTCTGTTAACCATGCATGTTACATTGTTCAAAGCCAGTGTGAATAATGTGCTAATGGAGGAGCCTGAACATATGCCGCCACAGCTCGTTCTCCACTGAGCGATGCCCCGTCCTCCCCAATGATTGATTGAATCGGAGGGGTTCATTAACAGATAGCAGCTTCTTGAATAAATGCAGTCGTTAGCTTTATTGTGGTTTGGTTATTCTGAAATATACCAGCTAATAAAGCCTTTGTCTTTATTCAGATAGTTATTGTTTTTTTTCTCAAAGGAGTAAGAAAAGCTTTATTTTCTGATTCTTTAAAAGTCTCCCCGTGAATGTACTTTTTGTTTTTGACGTTTGTTATTGATCTGCCTCAAGTCTTTCTATAAGCTCGGAGCGCCGATAGTCTAGCAGTTCTGTAATGTGCCCCATGTGCAGAGGCTGTCATCCTTGTTGCAGCAGCTGTGGGTTTGAATCCGTCCTCGGCCCTTTGCTGCATGTCATCTCCTACTCTCTCTCCTGTCAGCATTTCCTGTCTCTCTTCAGCTGGCCTACCCAATAAAGGAAAAAAAGTATTTCTATATGCTTTAGCTATCTCTACTGAATCAAAGCTCAAACCCCCATTATTATTCATCTTTAAAAAAAGGACCTGTGTCCCCCTATTTCAAGAGTCAACTACTTTTTCATCACTAAATGATGTGCCATGGAGGACTGAAAGTGTGCAGATCACAGCAAGTGATTTCACTGACTCCTTTGTCCTTTTATTGATGGTGTGCTGTAAGTAAAATCCATTGTAGTCTTTGAAAACCTGAAGGAGTCAAAGTTGACTTTTTCCCAAAGTAAAATAACATCAGTAAAAATGCATCTTTTTTCTCTCTCTGACTTCAAAGGTGCTGCAGCACATCCTGAATCCAGCTTTCCTGCACAGCTTTGAGAAAGGGGAAGGGGAGCAGCTGCTCGGACCGCCAAACCCTGAGGGAGACAATCCTGAGAGCATTACCAGTGTCTTCATCACAAAGGTACACGCACACGCACACGCACACGCACACGCACACACACACACACACACACACACGTGCACTCACATGCATTCTTTTCACTCGTCTCAACATCTCTCTTTCCATTCAGCCTGCTTCATCCGGCCCCCTTTGTTGATTACTCACCAGCTTTGTCTCCCCATCCATCTCTCTAATTTCATTACCTGGTGCACTTCCTCTCATAATGTCTTATCAGTCAGCACATCTCCATACTCTCAGTCATCATCAACTACATCCCACTTAGTCTGATTCTTCCTCTCTCATGTCCTCCAAACTTCTAGGTCATTTAATTGTAGTCTTTCTACCTCTTTCCTCTTCTTTTTTCCTTCCAACCATCTTTGTCTTCTCTACATCGTGCCCCCACAGGTCCCCCTCTCTCCATCACGTTTCATTCATCAGGCTAAACTATAATTCCTGGTGTAAATGTCACCGTGTGACCAAGCTAAAGGTCAGCGTGTTTGTTTGTGCTGTGGCAGATCTCATCACTGACTAACACCAGTACTAATGGCTGCTAATGGCTTCCTTTCCAGTCTGGTTAAAACACGCTTCCTCACTCACCTCGCTCCCTCTGTGTGCTCTCTTCCAATCCTTACCTCTCCAGGGAACTCGCATGGTGATGGCTATTCTGAATTGAAAACAGCTTTTCATGTAATCAATTTCTGATATGTGACAGTATAGTATACGCTGTTGTGCAGTGTCAATGAATGGAAGTAAACCTTAGCCAGAACTGCAATTCTGGTTGGCCAGCAGATAAATATGATACTCAAAAGAGTTTTTATCTTCCTTCTTTACGCTTTTGATTTGCAGAAATAATCAAAGTCTTCTAATGACTTCTGCTGGCTTACATTACAGCTGCACCACTGACTGTTTATGAAAATGAGCCAAGTGTCTCCACTTTGACTTTCTACTTATCGTACCAAAGTGACACCAAAACATCCCCCATCCGCTAACCAAAACACAAGTTTAACAGTCTACAGCAGAACAGATTCATGTGTCCATTTGAAGCAGAGTCCAGTGACTCATATGTTTGTGTTTGTAAGCGCCACAGGAGCCGCACTCATCCACAGAGCTGTAAAACATGCTAGTTCACACCTTTACATCAAATAACGTGTTAAATAGAAACTTCCCAGGAAAGGGGACTCGTACAAAATAAGTTACTATCACGATTGAACAGGGTTTGAGAGAATTTAATTTAACATCATCAATCAATTTCAATCAATTTTTATTTGTATAGCGTCAACTCATAACAAGTGTTATCTCGAGACACTTTACAAAAAGCAGGTAAAAGACCATACTCATTGTTATGTTACAAAAAGCAGGTAAAAGACCTTACTCATTTCTATGTTACAAAGACCTGGTCTATCCATCATGAGCACTTTAGCAAAGCAGCAAAAGTTACAGTGGTAAGAAAAAACTGTCTTATTAAAGGGCAAAAATCTTCGGCCGGATCCCTGGCTCATGATGAAACAGCCTTCACAGGACTAGGCTGCACCGGGCTTGGAAAGGGATAGGGGGAGAAAAGGGATAAAATGCAGGAAGAGGGATAGGGAGCAAGGGGGTGGGTATTACATGAATTAGTAATTTTAAAGTCCAATCCATGTCTCATCTGGCAACATGGAGGAGTCGGCGGTTATGACCTATACTGCAGGCCGTCAATAGGGGGAGCGCCATACTTTTTGGCTTCACTTTCAGGGAGCTGTTATGTTATCCATCTTCTTCTACAATCAGTGAGCTGCATAAAAAATAATATGTATTTGTTTAATGCACAAAACATCTCAACACCATAGATAGTGGTGTGATTTTATTGACCAACAGTTTGCACATTAATAATTCCAGAGCCGTTCTATGGATAGCCAAAAAAAACTATGTGTGTGCGTCTTTAATCAACTCATGTTTGACCCCACATCTCTCCTGTCCATCTCAAAGGTTCTGGATCCAGAGAAGCAGGCTGACCTCCTGGACTCGCTGCGGATCTGCCTGCTGCAGTTCTCCACCCTGCTGGTGGAGCACGCACCCCACCACATCCACGACAACAACAAGTCACGCAACAGCAAGCTGCGGCGCCTCATGACCTTCGCTTGGCCATGCCTCCTGCCCAAAGCCTGTGTGGACCCGGCCTGCAAATACAGTGGTCACTTACTCCTGGCCCACATCATCGCAAAGTTTGCCATTCATAAGAAGATCGTCCTGCAGGTGAGGATGCAAAGACAGACAACAGACATATTAAGTAGTTTGTATGGGGTCCTTTAAGGTCTTTGAAGAGTTATAGACTTATTGTTAAACACAGTTTAATACTGATGCATCTGTTTGACCTACAAAAGCAAAAAGGACCATCAGCCTAAGGTAAGTATATCATAGTTATTCTTTGTCTGTCACCACTGTCATTGAGTTAGATTATGATCAAGTGTGCACAGTTTACAGATTGAAAAATCCTTTGTGTGCAAGTTCCACAGTGAGGAGTATGTAAGCCACTTGAAAGGAAGCAGCTGTTAATGTTTTTCATGGACTACTACATTTTGCTTGTACAGCACAGGATCAACAAAGAGAAAAGCCATACAGCTTAGTCGACGGCGGCTGCTTCAAAAGGAAATGGAAAGAAATGGAAGGCAACAATCTCATTGGAAAAATCTCATCCTTTTTTTGTTTTCTTCTGTCTGCAGGTCTTCCATAGTCTGCTGAAGGCCCACACCATGGAGGCCCGGGCCATCGTGCGGCAGGCCATGGCCATCCTGACCCCAGCTGTTCCAGCCCGAATGGAGGATGGCCACCAGATGCTGACCCACTGGACTCGTAAAATCATTGTGGAGGAGGGCCACACTGTACCGCAGCTGGTCCACATACTGCATCTCATTGTACAGCACTTCAGGGTGAGCAAATAATCACAAGACCCTCTGTCAGCCACTGTTGAATGCATTAAGCTACAGAGTTTTCATACAGGCTGGGTAGGGATGAGGGAATGGTAACAAATGAGACAGAACATGACGTCAGATTCTGGCCACGTCTCGTTCAGAGTTTCAGGAAACAAAGTCCGGGGATTAGGCCAACAACAGTGTATCTTGTGTTTAAAAAACATTGCCTTGGTTTAGGATATACATCCAACATTCTAACAATATATGCATGTATTTAAATGTGAATCAGCATAATAGATCTCCTGTAAGGATAATTCATCAATGAGTATCAAATATCAGCATTTTGATGATTATCAATCAATCAATCTTTATTTGTATAGCACGTTACATACAACAATGTATCACAGTGCTTTTACATCAACATAAATCAAACAGCAACAACATGACTCCCTCCCCCGACCCCTACCCCACAATCCAAAAACTAAGGTAAAATAACTGGATAAAAACAGGTACTGAGGAAACGCTATCATGACGCATCATGTGGAAACTCAGGAGGTTAAAAATGTAATAAAACTAGATAAAATAAGAATCAGTTAAAAGCTAAAGACTGAAAAGGTAGGTCTTGAGTTTGCTTTTTAAAAAAAAGCCCTCAGGTGTGTTCCGCCCTCAGGTCTCCAGGTAAATTGTTCCACAGACGGGGGGCCATTGTAATAAAAAGATGCCTCACCGTCGATTTGAGTTTTTTAGGATTATATTCTAAAACGGGGTGAACTAACACTCCACGACCGTTTCTCACACCTGCTAGCTTCCTGCTCAGTGTGACTTAGGTAACCGCAGGGAACCACATGGGGGGGAGAACAGTTGAGAAGCTATTTTTGACTGATTATTTGAGTGCCCTGAATTACATGATGCCTCTTAACCAGTCCTCGGGGGGGAATGGAGCATCATCTTAAAAAGAGTGGGATTATCAAATTTGTGCTTTTTAAAGTTTTTATGATACAAGTTAGTTAACACAATTTGAGTTTCATATTGACAGTAGTCCTGATGGGGATGATGTGCCCTGTTAAATCATGTTGTAAAAAGCTGGATCATTCATCACTGGGCAGAGGAGAAGATGGTACCTGCCTGCTGCCTGTAATGGCTTTAATGTAGATACATATCTCGACAAAATCTCCTCAGCAGAGTCAAAGAGCAACCCTGTGTGTTCACAAGTCTGCACCAGCAAAGGATCATTGGCCTTTATGTTCTTCATTCTCTCCAAACTTCTTGGAGACTTTGTGCCCTCTCGTCTCTTCAGCCGATGCTCACCGCCTCGCCGGTCAGAAGGCTCCCGTCTTTAAGCAGAAGAGTGACATTTCCCTCAGCTCCCCTCTCTATCTCACTGACAGGCTGCTCTCACTGGGCCAGATGACTAATCTAATGTAATCACATCAGCATAATTACACTGGGGAGAAGATAATGACAGACAGATGAGCGACTTGGTGTGTGTGCGTGTGTGTGTGTGTGTGTGTGCCTGATAAAGAAATAGAGATTGCGTGCGTGTTTGTCTGTGTGCACACGTGATGGACAGGGCTTAGCCACTCTGTCATTAAGGAGCTGTGAAGCCCCCGCTCGATCGGCTATAATTACCCTCAAAGTGAGAAGCTTTAATATTCTTTGACACAGGCAACAGCCCTCAGATAGACATCTCATCTCTTGCTCTTTTGTCGGCGTGCGCCTGTGTGTTCGAGAGTCCCAGTTCAGTTCGCGGCGCGGCTAAGTGACTCTTGAGTGTGACGCTGGAGAGTGTGAATTCTCAGGGCTAAGTGTGTGTCATCATGTCCTTGAGAGTAAGTGGAAATACGACTTCTGAGTTTGCCACTTGTGACTCTAGGTATCGAAGTGATTGAGTACTCTGGTGGAGCTTTGCATGTGGCATAACTTAAAAATCTAGTTCCAAGGATCAGTCGTTGAGCAAAAATAAGATGCACTTAATTATTTTTTAAGCATTCTTTTTTTTCAACTCTTTATTTAAATTTCTTAATATAGTGACAAACAATGGTAGATGACACTGATAAATAATGAGTCTGAAGCATTGTGTCAGTAAGCCCACACCCACCCAGCTCAAGTCAGAGACTTGTGACTCAGACACACACATCACATTGAAAGTGATTTTATGTGCCATTTGATTGCTTATTTTGCTGCCTTAAACTGTCAATTATCCACTGAGCCATGTAAACTGACCACAGAGTGTCCTTCCTCACGACAAATCCATCTTGCTGCAACATATTTGAAATCACAAAGTTGGGCACAAGGGCAAGAATTGGCCCTTAGCATGGATGCAGCTACTACTGTAGATACATAGACTGACCTCACGTCTCATATTTTAATTATAGAGTAGATTGTCTTCATAATATTGCCTCATCCTTCAGACTGTCATTCTTTTTCCACTCCTACAAACTTAAATTCTGCATCTGTTTTTTTAAAAGAAGAGAAGGAGGCTAAGAGTTGTGAATTTTCTATTTTTTAGAAGTAAAGCATACAAAACAACAGGCTTCAAGCTAGCAACATTGCCAGCTAATATTTTGAAAGCATCGTTCTTTATCTCCTCTTAGAATTGCTGCAAAGTCCTCTCCTAAACTTCATATTTTCAATACCAAACATGGATGTTTTTTTGTGGGAACAAGATGTGTTCGATGACTTGTAGACATTTTTCATTTCTATAATCACATGACATTTATTTCAAATCTTTGTTTTCGTACTTGGGTCTCTTCTCCAGGTGTACTACCCCGTGCGTCATCACCTTGTGCAGCACATGATCAGCGCGATGCAGCGTCTGGGCTTCACCCCCAGTGTGACCATCGAGCAAAGGAAACTGGCTGTGGACCTGGCCGAGGTGGTCATCAAATGGGAGTTACAGAGGATTAAAGACCAGCAGGTGTG
Organism: Labrus bergylta; assembly: GCF_963930695.1. Lineage (NCBI taxonomy): Eukaryota > Metazoa > Chordata > Actinopteri > Labriformes > Labridae > Labrus > Labrus bergylta. The sequence goes on along the minus strand of NC_089215.1, from coordinate 20,856,815 downwards.
TTCATGGACTGCCATAAATACACACACACATGCATCACATCAACATCTAGGCAAAAGAGGCTGTCTAAGCTAAATAGCTAAACAGTTTTAACTTGAATTGACATAACCGTGCTACTAGATTATGTCTTGTGCCAGGGGTCATCAACTACATTTGTACAAGGGCCAGCTTTTTTCTTGACAGACACTGTGGGGGCGGGACAATATAATATGCTTGGACAAAAGTCAGACGGGAAATCAAATTTGTCCGATTAACCTAATGCAAGTATTTCAGCCTTGTGTATTTTTATGTTAATTGTTGAATCACCCGAGATCATTTATATTCTGGGGGCCCGATGTGGCCTGCAGGGCTGCCAGTTGATGCTCACTGACCTATGCTCTGTATTAAGGAGGTTTTCTTTGGATTGCTCCCAATAGAGCATCTTATTATTTCAGAAGAAAAAGACCCATCCATAAATACTTCCCTCACAGCCCTCTAAGAATTGGTCATGATCCCTGATAGTTTATGCATACTTCGTACAAACTTTTCTTATGTTGCTCATTTGTGTCTTCTTCAACCCTTCTTCTTCTCTTCTCCTTTTTTTTGTGTGTGTGTGTGTGTATCAGCCGGAGTCTGAGGCTGAAGTAGCGACAGGCGGTGAGGGGACCAGTGCGGGTGCTGTGAAAAGAGGACTCTCTCTGGAAGCCGCTGCCACTGCTGCCGGACAAGATGTCAAGAGGTTCCGCACGGCAACAGGAGCTGCATCCACGGTATAAGCCTTGTCCCGCATCACTCAGTATCCACATGTTTTCTATTACACCCACAAATGTTCCTATTATTCAAAGATATGCTTATTGTTTCTGTTTCTCGCTTTTCTTGATGATTGCAAAACAGTCTGAAAGATACTCTGATCAAACAGTCATTTTTACATCCTTCTGAAACTAAATTTGCCTACAGGAGAGAACAAGACGGTTGTTGATGCCTCAATCCATTTTTCTAAAAAAGAATCTCAGCTTCACATCTGTTTCATCTTCAGTCCCACTGTGATCTGTTGTTTTTGCAATTTCAAAACTTGATGAGATGCCTTTGTTGCAAGTTGTGCCTGTTCAAAATCTAAGTGAAAGTGTCTGATTAACACAATGATCATTCTCTGGTACATAAAAAAAAAAAGTAAATATTGAGAGGGACAATTTTCTTGACTTTATAAATAATTTGCTGTTAGCTCGTTATCATGGGCCTACAGGTTTTGCTTGCCCTCGAATGATAGTGCCAAATTGCATCTGCAGTACGGGCGCCACAGTGGACTGACTGAGGGGCTGTGTTTTGTAGTTCAGACAGTCATGATTGGGGACATAAAGTTGTATCTATTTGCCTCACTTATTGTAAAATAAATAAACGTATCATAATTAGAGCCTGACCGATTAATGGGCCAGCCGATAATATCGGCCGATATTAGCATATCAGCAATTCTCTGTCACCAGCAGAGTGTGCTATATGGATTACAACAAGCATCATCACCCTCCTGAGTGTGAAGCGTTGATGCACTTACATGAACAGTTACTTTCCAGTTGGGTGGCCATCTTGTCTTCATTCTAAATCTTTTCCACAAGTGTTTGATAACTGCATTTGAGCGGTAAACGTAGCAAATGTGTGTATCTAAATCTATGTATCTGTACAGATAGATCTAAGAAAGATATCGTCCGATATATCAGTATCAGATTTTTTTCTTTCACCAATAAGGATATCGGCCCAAAAAATCTCATATCAGTCAGGCCCTAATCAAAATACAGTCTTTATTCACGTATACATTAAAATTCAAAGAACATCAGTAGAGTAACCACCTCAGTAGTCAGTACACACGAGTCCAAAGTTTTTGTAATACAATTTCCTGTACCAAAATGCACCTTTATTTGAAGGTAAAGAATTGTAGGTGTCTTTCTCTGCAGCATTCTGTGAATGAAAACACACTGTGCATTTTTACATTGTTTAGTTTCTCTAATGTGTTGAAAATGATTCTTCTACTTAAACAACAAAAGTGCTAGTGCTTACAGAAAGTCCCACAGCTTTAGTTTAAGTATTCATGACCATCTTATTTTCATCCTCTTCTACCTGATGACAGCAGAAAAATGCAGACGTAGTATATGTTTGTGCTTGAGCCAAGATACTGTTATTGTTCATAACGTTGTCATTATTTTTTATCAGTAAATAATAGGTGCAGTCTGTTTTCTTTTTAACTTTCTCTCCAAACGACGGAGTCTTTGCAGAGTTTGCAAAGCTGTCACAGAGTTATGAAGATTTTAAAGTTTTTGCTACGAGATGTGAAAAAAACCCTGGTTGTTAGTAGGATCTCTCTCTTCTCTGTATTCAAACAGAAACAATCTGATTTATTTAAAAATGGTTTATTGATGTTTTTTTGTGTTTTTAGGTGTTCGGACGTAGCCAGTCCATGCCAGGAACAGAGACCATGCTCACCAAGCCGGTGGAGAAACAACATACGGACACAGTGGTCAACTTCCTCATCAGGATTGCATGCCAGGTAACACCTCCACTGCAAGTTCCACCCAAACACAGCACTCCATCTCTCACTAACACTCAGACACACTGAGTACAGTTCTGCCATCCACAGTGCCTGCCAGGTAGCACGCACGTATCCTTAACCCCCTTCAGAGGTGAAGGTAGGACACGCCTGGTGGCTGTCCTGAACACAACCACTAACACACACTCACTCAGTCCTTTTATGTGTGTCCTCCTAACACAGCTGTCCCTCGCTCTGGTGGCAGGGATGACCTTGATTACGGGCCTGAAATAGACTGTCGAGATATCCCCTCACCTTGACTCTCCGTTCCTTCTTTTTCATGCCGGCCTCCATTCTCACTGTTCATCCAACCATCTCTGTTGAATTTCACCTTCTCGGATCACTAGCTGCTCACAGAAGAGACTAGAAAACATGGTCCTTTCTTTGTGTTCCTCCTGATTACACTGTATTGTTACATTTAATTGATCCCTGTAGAAATCAGTGAATCAATTAGCTGGCCTCAGTGGGGTTACTATTAACCACAAGGACACCACACCCAAAATGAAACATGGTGAAAGTCCTTTTTCAAGAAGCTCTATTGCCTATAGCAGTGGTTCCCAAAGTGGGGGTCGTAAGACACTTGGAGGGGGTTTCGAGATGCCTTCCAAAAACAAATTTGAAATTTCTTGCAATAGCATATTTTACCCATTGTTGTGAAAAAGTCCATTAGTGAGATTTGTGCTGAAATGAACGTCAAACATTTGACTGTAACAATGTAGGTATCAGTTGTGCTCTTTGTTTTATTTTGTGTAATTATTTTAAGGATCTGCTGTATTCTTTAGTGCTGTTCTTATGCCAGTGTTTGGATAGGCCTATTGGTGCGTGCAGCTTTGGGCAACGTTCAATTTTTAATATTTCGGGGACCCCTGGTCTATGGTATAATGTCAATAATACCAACATTTCTCCTTTTCTTTTTTTTGCAGGTGAATGACAGCACCAACGTGGCGGGGTCTCCAGGCGAGCTGCTGTCCCGTCGCTGTGTTAGTCTGATGAAGTCCGCCCTCAGGCCTGAGATGTGGCCTCGCGCTGAGCTCAAGCTCCAGTGGTTTGACAAGCTGCTTATGACAGTGGTAAGATTTCATCAGCTTTCAGAATGACTTCAAACATGCCTTCATGCTTAATGTAGCTCCGCTTAAGCTTGTTAAGTGGCATTTTTCATGTTAAAGTGGCCATCCATACTTTGTGTCTTCTTTTGCAATTCCCAGAAACCACTTTGTCAATCACAAACATAACTGCTTGGATTTTACATTTATAACTATAAAAGTGGCAGTAAGTAACATGAACATTTCAATGTCCTGTCTCCTCAGTTACTTTGTATCACTCTGCTAAGCCCCGCCCACTATATGAGTCACAAAACATGCAAGCACAACCGCTGTCACTGCAAACTGTTCCGGTCAGGGGGTTATGTTGGACTCAGAGGACAGAAACACTGACAGGTGATCAATATACTTCCCAAAGAAATACCGACTTGTGTGTGCTGCACAGCCATTGTGTTTGTCAGCACCAACGGGGCGGGGAGAGAGAGAGAGCGATTGAGACAGAGTGGGAGACACAATTCACTTAGAAGACAGATGATGCTAGTTTTTTTACAGAGACGCTGTGATTAGCTAGTAATATGCAAGCTTACCCTGACTGGTTTGTAGTCCGATTGAAACAACCCCAGCCCATGTGGATGAGGATTCTGGAAAATTAAAATTATGAAGCATTTTCAGAGCAATACTGCAAGCAAAGAAAGACACATTTTAGTCTTGACTCTGCATTATCTGAAGTGTCTCTCTCTGCTGCTCCTGTTCATCCACAACCTTGTTAGCAAAGATTTGTGAAAATTGTCAGGGGGGGAAGTTTAAGAAGAATGGGAGCAACATTTAATAGCCGATATTATAAAACATAATGATTCTGGATCCCTTTGGATGTTACTGAAATGACTCGATCATGTCCATAGTTGTATTGTTTTAATGTCTTTTTCTATGAGGATTATAGCCTCCATACATCATATGTGGTGTGTAACACTACCGCTGGGACATACAGCGCCCCCCCAAAATTCATCTATTTTAACTACAATTCTAATTGGGTAATGTTGCCTACTGTAGTTTTAACTTCCAAACACACTCTGGCTAATCTTTTCCAAACGTAGATGCAAACTAGAAATATTAAAACAATTTTTGTTTGCATGAGGATTTTGTAGATTCTCATCCCAGAAAGTTCTGCTGACGTTTATATCATGAACAGTATTTTGGGCAAACAACTTTAAATAAAATGAAAAAAACCGTAAGGATAAATAATGTATCTTTGGAGTTTGCCTTCCAACAGACTGCAGAAGTTTCCTGTCCATGCTGTCCAAGTCTGTCCTATGTGTTTGCTCTAACTGAGTCCTTTGTCCCTTATCAGTTATACATGAAGTGAGGCGCAGACTACCATAATGACAAAATAATGACAATGGGAGATAACAGGAGACTATCCGGGTTGGCCTGCCCCCCCCCTCCCTCCCCACAAACACACACACACACACACACACGCGCGCACACGCACACACGCACACACGCACACACGCACACACACTCTTCTTCATCCTTTCCTTCTGTATCGCCCCACTGTGCCTCTCTGAATCTCTCCTCGCCTTTTCCCTCTGTGTCTCTTGCCACCGTTTCCTCCTCTCATCTCTAACTTTTCTTTTCAGGCTCTTATCGCATTCTTTCTTCTGTGTCTCTCTTTTAATCTGTTGTTCCTCTCCTTCTCTCATCATCTCTCTCTGGTCTGATTCGGCGCGACGGTTCAGACAAGGTTATCACCGTTTGCCCGCGATTGTCACGTACTTCCCTTTCTCTCTTTTGGGGATTGCTGCATGAGCCGTGCCTTTGCCTCTCTTGCCTACACCAGACACACACACACACACACACACACACACACACACACACACACACACACACACAACCAATCAGCCTGTCCAGATCCTGTGGGAATAGAGTGATAAACAAGGCTTTATGTGGGTCTTATGCAGATGCACATACACGGGGCCCTCGCCCCCTCGGGAGCATGCTCTACCTGCCCAGCCATCTTCCTCAGACTAAGGAACAATGCTCTAAATCGGATTACATTTCATCATCTCGTTGTAGTAGCATGGCAGTGATTAAGAGTCAGAGGGAGTGGCATGAGAGGGCAGGGGAAGCGGGCAACAATCATCCACATACACGTAAACACCACTATCTACATGGGACCAGATACAAGATCCCATTCTGTTAATACAGTGCCAAATCAATACCCCCCTAATATCTACCAGAAGCCTTATCGCAGGAGTCACCTTGTTCATTAACTGAGATTAGTGCCATGGATCTGTCCCAGATTATCCTCTTGGCCTTGCCATCTTGTAAACCTTGATTGCAATTTAGACAAAATTAGGGAGCCGATGTTGGCCATTGATCTTTAGTTTAGTAGCAATCACATCGGCCCGGTTCATTTTGTGCGAGAAATACCTCTGTGTGTGGAATATTGATCTCTCAGTTGTCTAGAGTTCGTATGGAATAAAAAGTTAAATGATTAATGCATCTGCTAAGGAATTTTGTTCTGCAGTTGTCTCGCTTAGTTTTGAGGAGTAATGCTTAGAGCAAGAAAGAAAAGCCTGCTAGTTTTCTGAGAAGATATTACAGCTATTAAGAAACTAATAATGGTGCTAATAGAATAGAATAGATGTTTATTTCCACCTGCACAGGTACAGGACAGTACAGGTACATTGGAATTCTTGTGTGTTTCTCCCTGAGTCAGCTTCTACAAAAAAGTTAAAATGATGTATAAAATAGAATAGCATTATAAGAAAAAAAGAGTAGAAAAGTACTAAATAAAATAAATAAATAAGTTATAGTAACAGCTAAGTAAATTAAAATACTGTACAGAAGCTATACACTGTATTAAAACAAAGATATAATACAAACAATAACAAAGGGGAACACTGTACAATGAAATGAAATTATAAACATGTTTTCTTGTCTCTACTTTCTACATCTCTTATTGCACCTGAGGTTAATAATTCCTGTGATAAATTTAGTTAATTTCTCAGTTCACCTTTTGTTGTCATTGTTTATCTTTGTAGGAGCAGCCAGCTCAGGCGAACATCTCCAACATCTGCACGGGGCTGGAGATTCTCTGCTTCCTTCTACAAGTGCTGCAGTCCCCCGCCATCCTGGCGCACTTTAAGCCCCTCCAGCGGGGCATCGCTGCATGCATGACCTGCGGCAACACCAAAGTGCTGCGGGCCGTCCACTCCCTGCTTTCCCGTCTCATGAGCATCTTCCCCACTGAGCCCAGTAAGTTGTCTTAGTCAGATCGGCTAAAAAACTCTTGTCTGTTCCCCTTTTTTCATCATTTTTCATTTACCAAAATGTTTGTGATTATTTATTTTTTTGATGAAAAATTGGCTATTTTTCAGTCAAAAGGCATTGATTTAGATTCTCAGCTAGTATTCTTCAAACACTGCTCTCTCATCCTATAGGTACATCAACTGTGGCATCTAAGTACGAGGAGCTGGAGTGTCTCTATGCTGCTGTGGGCAAGGTCATCTATGAAGGACTCACAAACTACGAAAAAGCAACCAGCAACACTAATCCCACACAGCTCTTTGGTAAGACCTTCATCGCTCCCTGTTTCTTCCTCTCATGTATCCCTGTCTGCTCTCCTGTGCTCTGTTACCCTCCCTTTATTGGTCATAAACCCATATACATTTTTTTTTTTTTCACACCTTCACTCATTTCCCGACAAAACCAAGCTAACTCACTCCCTCTTAGCAATTATACCAGTGAGTGGGTCGTTAAAATGCAAGCCGACGGGCCCTGCTGCTCGGGCTAACATCTGCTGTGTTTAAACTGAGGCCACAGTCCAGCGGTTTGGGAAAGGTTGTCTCGGGGAAGAATGCTGCTTTTGGGCCCGCCCTCCCTGTGTGACCATTACTGTTATCCTGCCAGATGTCAGAGCGCATTCATGGAAAAAAAGGGTGCACATTATTTCAAGGAGACTGATGTTTGATTTCTCTCCCTCCTTTTGAAATATACAGCAGCTTTTCAAATAAAGGGCTATCAAAGTACTATCTACAGGAAGCGCTGTCTGATATGTTTTTCATAAATGACAGCTCTTGCTGTTGCCTGCTATTGCAAAGAGAGGTAACACTGACGGCAGATGGATTTTTAACATTTGCCTCATTTCCTGTGAGCACTAACAGTGAGTGAGTGAGTGAGTGAGTGAGTGAGTGAGTGAGTGAGTGACCCCACCCAAAGAGCCACAGCCTCCTTTCAGATACCCTTTCTTTCACCGCCTCATCCTTCAACTTTCCCCTTCGTTGGTCTTCCAGGAACACTGATGATCCTGAAGTCAGCCTGCAGTTACAACGCCAGCTACATCGACCGCCTCATCTCAGTGTTCATGCGCTCGCTGCAAAAGATGGTGCGGGAACACCTGAGCCCGCAGCAGGCCAACCCAGGGGTGACGGAAACCAGCACAGGTAACCTCATAAAATGTAGTGTACAGTACATGAGAAAACCAGTCTGAGCCATAAAAGAAGCATCCATACAAAACCACCGTTTGTACAAATCACAAAATACATGATGTCTATAACATAGAAACAAAGACTGCTGAAGAAAAACAGTGTGATAATCGTTCAGTACCACAATTTTGTATATTTTATGAAAACATAGGATGAATTAAAAAAGATTGCACACACCCATGAAGGGTTCAAAAAACTGTAGACCCTATGGAGAGGTTGTTCTACTGTTATTCTGGTAGTGGAGGATGCCAACCCATTTCCCCTGGAATACATAGTAAAACCATAGACCAGTAGACTCATGTGACTGAGCTGTTTGTTTCAGTGTGCAACCGCAACTTGAGTTTATTATAAATAGTGTTCGATGACAAAAAAGACCTGCAAACGTGTGCGCATTTGGGTGAAACGATGAAGAAAAAAAGAGCACACCATTATAAGTGCTTGACCAATACACCTTCACGCAAAGGGAATAATTACACCTCCATATACAAGCAGATATATATTCACATACAGGTCCCTAGTGACACACAACCATATTCACTCGACCCCAAACCCATAACTACTACCAACCTAGCCCGTCTGATTAATAGAAATGAGTGGATACTAGTCTCTGAGTGCATATAAATGTGTCAACAGAGCAGAATTAAGAGCAGAATAAAAAGGGGGAACCGATTTAAAAAAAAAAAAAAAAAAAAAGTTTGAGAAAGAACACGGTCTCCTTCAGGCACAGTGAAACAGTGGGAGGGTTACGGGATCTGGCTTAAAATGAGGATTAAAATGAATTTACAGTAATTACTTCTTTTTTTCACAAAATGAAGGGTTCACAAAGATGGATATCAACAAATAGTGCTGTTGATGTAAGCCCATTTCAAAGTGTTTTTTAGTTGTTCCTCAGTCAGGCCTGTCTAGCTTTTCTTTTCTCCCAGTAGCTCTCCCTATGTTGCTGGATCATTAAACCCACTTTGGAGTTCACAGCACCTGAGTCACCATTAGAGCTCAGATTTCCCGTCCGACTTTAACTTTCATTTCAGTTGAACTCTTTTCTGCTGTTGGGCTGTCGTTACAGCTGACTCACATTATCAGGAGGACTGGTGTGTGTACTTTCCCCAAAAACCCTGATCCTTACAATGCTGTGTCTGTCTGTGAGATCACTTTTTATCAAACACACTCGCATGGCGACCTTCCACAGACTCCTTCAGAGCTCGGATATCCTGTGTGTCTCAGCAGTACCTGGCTCCACACAAAGACCGTATCAGGACTTCTCTATCAATGGCCTCGGCTATGTCCTTAGAAGCCGTTGCCGTTAGGGGGAGATCCTCCGCACAGATAGTCTGTTTCTCAGGGAGTGTTCCTCAGCTCATGTTTTCTCCTGTATTATCTGAGTCTCTCTCTCTGGATAACCCAAACAGATGGTCACCTTGTGCTGTTTCGCTTCGTTTGAAACAGCACTCTCGGTTTCATGACAAATGATTTGATAATCCCATTTCAATCAGCCAGCAAAGGTTAAGGGAAGAGGTTCACGAGTTCAAGCGTTTTGCGACTGTAAGGTTCCTTGTTAACTTTGTTCTCTGAGCTTGGATTCAGCAGCTCTGTAGAAGTAAAGACAGTACATAATTCCTGCTGCTGCTTCTCAGATGGGAGGTAATGGCTATAAGATGCTATCAGTGCTTTAAATGGGTCCCTAATGACTATATCGGGAAACACAGACATTTACTGTCCAGTAGGCACAGTTATTGTCACTGAAAGCAAAAGGCTTCCTCACCAACAAGGCCCTTTTTCCTATAGATGTTTTATGTCTCACTTATCTCCAAAGCTTTACTGAAGTCGTTCAACTCTTATGTATTGAAAATGTGTAGAAGAAAACCTACGACCACCTCCATGAATCACTCGACTAGCAGATGCTGAATTGATGATTTTGCAGGCCAACTTGATTTTTAGATGGCAAAAACACAGGCAAAGAATCCTATATGATTTTTAATGTAAACTGGGAAGTAAAGCTCATTTAACCATATGTATAACAAAGCTCAGATGATGTTTTTACACAATTTTCATCCAAAAATTCCAATCGCCATTTATCCAAACATTGCAAATATTTGACTCCTCCCCCTCCTTCCTCTGACATTTTAATTCTCTGTTCTCCTAGTGACCAGTGAGCTGGTTATGCTGAGTCTCGACCTGGTGAAGACACGACTGTCCGTCATGAGCATGGAGATGAGGAAGAACTTCATCCAGGTCATCCTCACCTCTCTGATCGAGAAGTCGCCTGACCCCAAAATCCTCCGCGCCGTCGTCAAAATCGTGGAGGAGTGGGTGAAGAACAACTCTCCCATGGCTGCCAATCAGGTAAGAAGGAGGCTCGGGGAGAGCGTTCAGAAAGTTTCACTCTTTACAAATATAATCAACACACACGGAAATGTGTGATTCAGCAGATCACTGCATTATTTATTTGGTGTGAATTAGAAAACTGAATCAGCAATGTACATTTTACAATTTTGTTAAAACTTTGGGCAAACGACAAGCAAAGCGCATTTCCTCTTTTCAGAAAGTCAAACATTATCATACCACCCACAAAGGTGTCTTTATAATCTTTAAAGCTGTAGAATAAGAAAAAGCAGAGAGATGTAATAAGAGAAAATACATTTGAGTTGTACATGTATTTTATTTTCTCCCAAATTCCTTTCCTCTCTTTAAACTTCCTAATATGTCTCTCCTTTCTATCCCGAACCCCTCTATTCCCTCCTCTGTCCAGATGCCCAACATCCGCGAGAAGTCCATCTTGCTGGTGAAGATGATGACCTACATTGAGAAGCGCTTTCCAGATGAACTTGAGTTAAACGCCCAGTTCTTGGACCTCGTTAATTACGTCTACAGGTAATTACTGCCATTCATCACATGGCCAAATGGCCGTGCCACCGCCTGCCTTGCTGCCCTTGCATCCATCTTAACGGGAGGGATGAAGGTCGGAGGGGGTGGGGGGGGGTTAGTCGGGGAAAGTCGCAGGAAGTTGTGAGAAGGAATGATGGAAAATTGGAGATGAGGAAGGAGAACTACCGGGTATACCTTTCCTTTTTTTTTTATTTAATTGAGGGAAGAAGAGAAACGTGATCATGGTAGTTCCATTTACATTTCAATAATCTGTTTGTACATGGAAACAGAGTGCTCATTGATAAAAAAATTAGAGAACTTCAGATAGGAAAAAGGAAGGATTGTGTGGGATTTTGCAGAAGGGGTCAGATAACTAGCAGGTTGTGATAAAGCAGCAGGATTTTTCACAGGCCTACAGTGGTGTCAGGACTCTTGACAGGACACACAGCAGGTGAGGACCAGAGGGGAAAGACTGTCTCACTGCCCACTATCCATCAAACCACAGCTCTCTTTTGTCTTCCTGTCTCCCACACATACACATTTAATCAGCCAAATGTAGCCCGCATCCCTCCAGCCCATCTGCTCCTCATGCCAAAAGATTTAAAAACGAGCATTAGAGCCGTGATGGACAGCGCGTAATGAGAATGAAATGATAAAGCAGCTGTGCTTGAACAATGTGTGATTAGGAGAAGAGCACAAATAGGGAACAATGTGCAGCTGTGGAGGCCTTGGCCGCATTGTCGCTTTTATCCCACCTTCCCTCTCACCTTCTGTTGTGTGAAATATAACCCACGCTGCTTGTTCACTGCAGAAGGATGATGTAGAAATGAGGATTATTGTTATTGAAGTGTCTAATGCTTCACCGTCTCCACATGAAAAACGCTTAATTTCACCTAACATTCAGCATTAACTGCCGTCTCCTCACACTTCAGTGATCTTCAGTGTTCTGTGATGCAGCTGTTTAACGTCACTTTTTGTGTTGTGATACATTTAGTATCTCACCTGCTTGCCATATTTGTAAATAACCCCCCCCGAGTCATCATTTGTGTTCTGCATATTAGTAGCATGCAAATGTGCAAAATAAGAACAAATGGAGCTGTGGAGAGAAAAAAAAATATCTGACAGTATTCTTAAGATTATTAATGATCTAACATTTTGAATTTAAGAAAGTAAAGACAGGAATGAAGCATGTCTGAGCTTTAAAATGAAAACAGTCTGATTCCTTGTTTAAACAATAATAACTATGGAGGCTCTAAGTGCATCTTTACTAAATTATCTCTGCTTAATTTACCTTAGTCGTGTTGGCAATGACAGTATGACATGTCGGGGTCTGGTATGAAGCAATGATTAGCCTGTTGATTTCCAGATCAACTGAAAATGATCCCGTTATCAAGAGAAAACAAGCTTTATTATTTCCAGATAATGAACGTAATTGATGTGTTATAATGTTATCAATAGACATCAGCCTTTTTTTTTTATCGGCTCCCAATCACATCTCTGATAACAGATGTTCCAAGTATCATCAACAATACCCTTCATAAATCATTGAGCTAAACTAAAGGGGAGCCAGTTTGTCAAATACAAATGCATGTTTTGTCCATCACATTATTCAGGGATGAGAGCCTTTCAGGAAGTGACATCACATCCAAGTTGGAGCCGGCCTTCCTCTCAGGGCTTCGGTGCAGCCAGCCGCTGATCAGAGCTAAGTTCTTTGAGGTGTTCGACGCCTCAATGAAGCGACGTGTTTATGAGAGGCTGCTCTACATCTGCTGCTCTCAGAACTGGGAAGCCATGGGCAGCCACTTCTGGATCAAACAGTGCATTGAGGTAAACAAGACAGAGCCTTTATACCCTTTTAGACAGCAGTAAAAAAGAATATTGTTGACTCATAAGACACGTCTTCTTTCTGTCTCAGTGAGCTTCTTGTCATGCCCGTCACTCGTCATGTCGTTTACTGTCACTGATCTTTTGTGTGTGTGTGTTTGTTTGTCTTAGCTGCTGCTGGCAGTGTGTGAACGAAACACCATCATCGGCACCAGCTGCCAAGGATCCATGCTGCCGTCTATCACCAACGTCATCAACCTAGCTGACAGCCATGACCGCGCCGCCTTCGCCATGGCGACGCATGTCAAGCAGGAGCCGCGTGAGAGGGAGAACAGTGAGACCAAGGAGGAGGTGGGACACGCGCACACACACATCTCGACGCATCAAGAGACATGCACTCTCACATAATTGAGCACATTATCACATTAGGCATGAGCGACAAACTTTGGTGCTAAGATTAAAGCCTTGTTTTTTTTTCCAACTCTCCCCTGTTACTTAGAAACCTTTAACGTCTGATGCCAAAAATGATTTATCTCCAACAGTGAGACTAAATGTCAAAGCTCTCTTTAAAGACGGTTGTTTCTTCTCTTCCTTCATGTTCTTCCTGCAGGATGTGGAGATAGACATAGAGTTGGCACCAGGAGACCAGACTGCCATCCCCAAGAGTAAAGAGCAGTCTGAGAGAGATGCGGGCAACCAGCTGCACATGCTCACAAACCGCCATGACAAGTTTCTTGACTCACTACGGGAGGTCAAGGTAGGTTTGAGAACTCCTTAAAGTTAGTCTGCAAAGTGGAAGTAATAGAAATGTAGTGTTTGAGTTTTTTAGACTTTTAGTGTAGAAGTTTTTTTATGATCAAAAGTCCTGCTGATTTTTTTATTCCAGCTGTAACATCAGGAAGCGATTCTGACCCAGGATATTAGTGGGAAACAATTAACCACCCAGTATGATAGTGCATCAGCAGTAGTCTTGAGCCCTGAAGACAGGGATTAAGAAGCAGTTGCCTCGTCGAGTCAGCAGCTGACATTGTGCTTTGCTTTGTGTTAGACCGGGGCCCTCCTGAACGCTCTGGTCCAGCTCTGTCACATCTCCACTCCGCTGGCCGAGAGGACCTGGGTCCAGCTCTTCCCTCGTCTCTGGAAGATCCTCTCTGACAGGCAGCAGCACGTGAGTAGAACTCGGAGACCTCTATGTAGATACAACGAGAGCAAAGATGCACTAGTTACATAACTTCCCCTTTACATAAAGTGTGTTTAAGTGTCGCTGCGAGTACAACATAGAGGTGCAGATGGTTGAGGTTAAATGTATAACCAAGACATCAAACTTGTAAAGATTGTAAATGATCAATAAGTGAAGAGAAATGCTTAATTTTTGGTAATTTTACTGAAGATGTATCAGTTAAAAGTATGGAAATATTATAAAGTCAAAAAAGTTGGTTAATGGTTGAATAGCTCTACATGTGTGTAGACATAGATCTGCAAATATTAAGGCCAATTTGGGAATGCATACATAGTTCTTCACAGCTGAAAAGCAATTTTTTTCAGAGCTGAATAGTCACACACAATGCTTTTCAAATGGCTGTCTCTATACATGTGACTTCTGCACAAAGGTGTGGTGAGGGTTTGTTTGCCCTGAGCTTAGGCTCACAGGCTTTACCATAGCTCGCTAAATAGTAAATCACAGATTTCTTAAAATTCATGATAATGACACTATGAGGGATAAAGGTAATATGGACCCACTGAGAACTGAGGCACGAGTAAATTCTGATTCATTGTGTCTTGCAAGTAGTTGAAAGCCTGTTCAAAGCATGCTGGGATACCTAGCGATGCACACCAGGCTGGTGGTGAAACATTTGAGGATCTATGCATGGAGTCTGTGTACACGTTGGTAGAACTATTTACGCATTTACAAACAGCTTTGCACCAAAAATGTGCCCTTAACCAAAGCATCAACTTTAAGTGAATAAAATCTAACATAATGATCAGTGCTTTAAAAAAAACTTGCGACACTTGTTAGGAAGTTCCTGTCAGTGTCCTAAATATGATAATATCAGTAATATTCAGAGATAAACATTTATTTCTACTCCCCAGCTCCAGTATTTTTGACTTGCACATCTGCCTTTTTTGTTCTCACTGTGTGGAAACACACACACATTCTCGTCTACTCCCTGTATCTATTTCTGTATCCCATCAGTGACGCTCGCAAACAGACAGCGACTCTGACCTTGGCCACCTCGTTCATGTCCCAAAATATGCAATTTCTACCAAATGAGGACAGATTTATTTATGCTAAATATGGAAAGGAGAAGACTGAGTGCAGAAAGCTGTAATGAGTTTAATGAAGCCGATGCATAGGGAGTATATGAGACTTGTTGAAAGGCTTTGATTTGGAGTGATTGAACTCTTAAAGATAAAGTCGATCGAAAGATGGCTTCAAAATAATCACGTTCTCATAAAAGGCTTGAAGTCACTGAGATGTCACAAGTGCTTACTCTGATGTCTGCTTCCCTGTCAGCATTTCATCCCAATATTACAGCGTATCAATTTCTGTTCAAAACTGAGCGATTACTACTGCGCAGGCTTTCTAGCCGAGGCCTGATTATGACATGGGAATGACAGAAAATATATTCTTCTTAGGAAGGAATTAACTTCCATTCACATTATTGGCCTTCTCCACCACCAACCTCATTTAAGTCACCATCAAGGCACTTAATTATTCCATGCTGTCAACGGGCAGCGAAAATTATATTCATTACCACTGCATCATTTATTTCTGAGTGTGTGTCAGTCATGATTATCAGAGCATTAACCCCGCTGTCACACTTTTCTGTTGGTTTTCAAAGAGGCTGTGATTGCAGAAAGTGCCAAAGTCCAGTTAAAACAAGCAAATAAAGATAAAGTACTAAATACTTTTGGTTTTATTCAAAATGTGTGAATATGATTGAGATAAATGATTTTAATGACTTTCATTATTAAAGCTCCTGTGGGAAGTTTTTCGCTGGTTATGAAACAGACTGAAATTGATATTGATGCTTCCATACGAGCTACAAAAGCAACAAGATTGATCATTTCTTATAGCTATTTTTGATGCCTGTAACCACTAAGGCGTTAGACAAAGTTAAACAGAGCATTCTGCAAGAACAGACTTTGTTTACATTTTTCTCAGAAAAATCTCAGATTTTTTCTCAGAAAACAGAACTTACACATAGGGACGTTAGGGAGAAGATCAGCAAAGAGATGAGAGGTGCTGCTTTGTCCACAGGGGGCTCCAAAATCCACAAAAATCATTTTAAAGTAGATTGCCAATCTTACAATGACATCAATTATGTTTCCTGTGGTCTTATTACAAAGCACACATAAAGGCTGCAAACAACTTGTGTGATTTGTCCCTTTCCAGTTACTCTCTTCCTGTGTCTTAGCAGCTCTTTTACTGGAAAAGGGCGTCTTATTGCATCACATACATGCAACAGAATGCCTTTATCAATATGCTGTATCAGTTCACTGCTTCTTAAGTGAAAATAGTCACTACATGAGCTCTCTCTCTCTTGCTCGCTCTCCTCTTTAGGCTTTGTCAGGAGAAATGAGTCCTTTCCTGTGCAGCGGCAGCCACCAGGCCCAGAGGGACTGCCAGCCCAGCGCCCTTAACTGCTTTGTGGAGGCCATGTCCCAGTGTGTGCCTCCTATTCCCATCCGGCCCTGCGTGCTCAAGTACCTGGGGAAGACGCACAACCTGTGGCTGCGTTCAACTCTAATGCTGGAGCAGCAGGCCTTTGAGAAGGGCCTCAGCCTGCACAGCAAACCAAAGCAGAGCACCGAGTTCTACGAGCAAGAGAGCATCACACCACCCCAGCAGGTAAAGTGTTTTGATTTTAACTCTTCATGACAATCATTATATACTGTAGAGTTTCCTCCTGGACAAATCATAAAACCAAAACTCAGAGAAAAAAGAACAAATCATCAACAGATGAAATGCAATATTACACCTTTTATATTTCTGAAACTGCTAAGTTTGTATCCCTTTCTTCAAAAGTAGAGGATCCAGAGATATGAATAAGTCATATTTAAAATTGGCATAGTGGCCTCTTTTTTTCATCTCATCAGCAAGGCTTATTTAAAATAAAGTCGATCCCCAGTTACTTATTTGTTCCTCTTCCATTCTCGTGTTTTTCTACTGCTCTCTAGGAGATTTTGGACTCCCTCGCAGAGCTCTACTCGTTGCTCCAGGAGGAGGACATGTGGGCCGGCCTGTGGCAGAAGAGGTGCAAGTTCCCTGAGACTGCCACAGCCATCGCCTACGAGCAGCATGGCTTCTTTGAACAGGTGAGAGAGAGAGAGAGACGTAGAAATCCTACTTACAAAATGGTGTTATTTAACTTTATCATCGTGGAGGCAGTTATTTGTGTTGCTGTTAATCATAATGCTTGTCTCTTGAGATGTGGAATATATTTTTTTAATAGTATATCAACGAGGACAGGCTAAATGTTGCAGCAAGGCAGAGATCATGTTCTGATTCATTTTATTAGCTTCAAAAAGCTTTGACTCAAAATGTCAAAAATGTGTTGTTCAGGCCCAAGAAAGCTACGAGAAGGCAATGGAGAAGGCAAGAAAAGAGCATGAGAGGAGTAACGTCTCCCCAGCCATCTTCCCTGAGTACCAGCTGTGGGAGGACCACTGGATACGGTAAGATTTCTGGAACACCAAAGATGCTGCAGTCCCAGAGGGCAGTCTGTTTGACACATCGAGAGAGCCAGAAGATCACAACAGCCTTAGTCGATTTTTATTGTCTCACCATATATGAATATTTGCTGTATAGCATTTATAGAACAAACTGGATATGATTCATTCAGGCTAGTTCCCATTATACAGCAGGGAATCCAGCAACAGGATTTTCTTGGAAATACCATTCATGACATTAAAAGGAGATGCTCAACTCTAGTGTCAGTCTAAGGAGCCTTACTGGGCCTATGCATATGGGAAAAACCAAAAAGGGGTATTTTAAGGCGCACTCACACTGTACAATAGGTCCCTTTCTCAAGCACGTTTGACTCCCAGAGTCCTGTATGTTTGACTAGTTTGAGTGCTCCATACTGTGCTCAAGCACGCAAAACTTCTTTAGCCCTGGAACGGCTGGAAGAGAGTGAGCTTCGGCACGGTATGGTTGCTCATGCACAAGCACATATTTGAAAAATCCAGGAGTGTTAGAGTGCCGTATCTGACCCGAAACGCCTAAAAATAAGTCCACAAGCTGCTGTTCCAGTGCTCTCCAGCGGCACTACATTTATGGTGATGATGTGTATAGAAGAGTTAACCATGCTGAAGCCCGGTTGGACTTGGTGCAGTGAGTGCAGGCCCATGGGGTTACTGGGGAGGGGGAGACAATCTTGCTTGTGCATAGTGCGAGAACACCCTTAAACAGTACATTTTTAGCCCGGTAGACCTCCCACAGTGACATGCCACAAGTCAGTCTAATAAAAGTTACAATTTATCACTTAAATCTTGATGCTACAAATCTTTACAAGCGTGTTTACAGTTCAGAGTTTCCTAAACTTTTTATCCCTCTGGTCCTCATGTCCAGCTGTTCTAAGGAATTGAACCAGTGGGAACCGCTGACCGAATATGGCCAATCCAAAGGCCATTCAAACCCTTATCTCATGCTCGAGTGTGCTTGGAGGGTGTCCAATTGGGCTGCCATGAAGGAGGCTCTGGTTCAGGTAAGCAGTCCGCAGTGGCCATGTAAGATTGTATCCATTTATGAATGTCTACACGCATAAAACACACATCCACACTCCAAGGTTTCACTCTCACTGTCCTCCCAAAGGTCGCACTAAACCCAATAACCGTTCCACAGAAAATACAACCATGAGCGCAAGTTCTCACTTGCAATCACAGACTCAGTGGAGCCTCCAGGTTTTGAACCCAGTGAACCAGAGGCTTGACTCTTTGTTTTTCTTTTTTTCTTTCTTTCTTTCATTTTATTCCAAGGCCTCATGTCAGTGTGGAATATAGAAACCTGATATTGGGACCGTCTTAGTCCCTGCACAGCCCCATGAGAGAGACGTCCGTAAAGCTGTGGAAATGCTGCTCAGCCATTTGGCCAGTTAATTTATTGGCTTCATGTTTCCTAAAACAAAGTGAAGACGGGTGGCGAGCGTGTGATAGCACCTGACGTATAACAAATACTCCGGCTTTGCTCTTTCAAGGAGACTTGGAACCGATCCATTGAGCTGCTCTGTCCTAAGGTGACACCTAATTAAATTGTCTGGACGGCAGCTCCAACTTTGCTATATCCTCTCCTCTGTGTTTCATTCCCTCCCTCAACTTCCTACTATTCCTCTTTTTCTGTCTCTTACTTTCCCAACCTCTCTCCTTTATTTATTTTGTCTTTGTGTTACAGTCGCCCTTCTCTTCAACCATTTCCACTTCCATCTCCTTATCCCTCACTCTGCAGCTCTGGGTTTTAGCGGGTAATATTTACAACAGCAGTGTGCGTGAATAATTACCCCGGCATCTGCTGCAGGGTGATTTGTTTTATGGAGGAGGAAAGGCGCAAGGCTTCCAGTTGCCCACCGCCCGCTCACCACTTCAGAGGCGCAGTCCAAATGTCCCTGCTTTCAATTAAAGCCAGCTCTTGATAAGGGCGGCCCTGTCTCCAGGTTATTCATCAAGTGTCACCCTTGATAGGTCGCTTTGACCGATCACTGTAATTTTCTCCGACACTTTGGGGGAAGCTCACACAAATACACACCCGAGGGGTTCTTATTCACTTTTCCTCTGTGTCTTCTCTCATTCTGTGCGTCTTTCACTCGTTTAGAAACACTCAGCGGCAAACCCACAGATTTGACATAGCAGACCCCCCTGGGCTATTGTTTGTTTAGTGTTAATGCACTCAGCATTTTAATCAATAGCAGGGGCCTTTACTCTCCTCCGCCTCTTTGTCAGACTCACCAAGATGATTACTCATTACTACAAAAGTCGTGCTGAAACCTTTCAGAAAATGAAATGGAAACAGTATTGTCGTGCATTTTGTTTAGTGCTTTATTATGCAAAATAAGTATCAAAGGCCCTTTACCTTCAAATGTTTACATTTAATTAAAAGTGTGCGCTGTTCTTAACGTCATTGGGACAGAATACACACGCATGAAAAACAGCATGCCACACACAAACCAGACCCTTTTAACACTCACAACAGACCACTCAGACCACTTTCTTTGGGGGGGGGGTGTCAGGGACTCCTTTTTGATTCACATATCTTTTGTTGTGTAAACACTAATGTGTTCAGATCCAAAGCAGAGGCATGAAAGGGAAATACGTCATCAATACGTCACCAAGTTCAGTTTGATCTGTGTTCTTCTTTTAGCTGCAAATAATAGTTACCGATTGTTCGCAGAGCCAGACAGAACCAACCAACCAACCAACCCCACCCAAACAGAAACAGGCCGCTCACACTAAAATAGCATCAAAATGTTTTGCATGCAGGAATTGTAAATTATTGCAAAATTGAAAACGTTTAATTCTGACATGCCTATTAGTGATCAGCAACTTCTGGGGCAAAGTGGCAATTATTTTCCAACATAAAGAACAAAACTGAGCTGACCCCTAGTACATCAGTAAAACTTACCTGGACATTGAAGATGGAAGGATAAGGAAAACTGTGATGGAAGGAACAAAGTAAACCACATTTATGCTCTCCAGATAAAAATAGTAGCAGCTCTACACCTGGAAAGTTTACCCTCGAAAAGACAAGTCAGATTATTCGGTCCTCCACCATTTGACAAAGGTGAAATCAGAAGTCCTGCCCCTCCATGATTGTGACAAGTGACAGCTGAGCTGTTTTCAACTGAGAGCACAGCTGATGCTGAGGGCCTTTTTTGAGCTAAGGATGCTGAAAGTGCTGAACTACATTGGTTCTGTAATGAAAGTGGGTTCTGCCCTTAATTGTTTTTTCTTTTTTAAATTTGATAATTATGTTTAATTTAAGATTTTTATTTTTGGGCTTTTTGTGCCTTTATTGGAGAGATAGGACAGTGGATAGAGTCTGAAATCAGGGAGAGAGAGTGGGGAATGACATGCGGGAAAGGAGCCACAAGCTGGACTCGAACCCAGGCCGCCCGCTTGGAAGACTATAGCCTCCATACATGGGGCGCGCACACTAACCACTGTGCCACCGATGCCCCATAATTATGTTTCATTTGTTAAGTTTTATTCATTTTCTACCTGTAATCCTTTAGGAAAACAAACACCACAGTCTTTTGCTGCTTCTAATATTTGTTCCAATGCACACATTGAAGTTTTGTCTGCTTGTCCAGGTGGAGATGAGCTGCCCTAAGGAGATGGCCTGGAAGGTGAACATGCACCGCGGCTACCTGGCTATCTGCCACCCAGAGGAGCAGCAACTCAACTTTATTGAGCGGTTGGTAGAGATGGCCTCCAGCCTGGCAATCCGCGAGTGGAGGAGGCTGCCTCACATCGTCTCCCACGTGCACACACCACTGCTGCAGGTTGGTTTTGCAATGTCTTTTTTTTTTTCTTTCTTTCTGAAAGCCTCTATTTAAGGCAGAAGTGGCAGTCAGGAAACCAGGAAGGGTAGCGATGGGAAGTGAGTTTATTGTCCCAGCACTTGAAGAGAATCATGTTGAGAGATCATCAGTTGCCCCGAGACATTGTGCCGCAGAGTAACGCTGATAACGGCCTCTGTCTCCTTCTCTCACTCCATTTTGTAAAATTTAGATAGATGATAAAAAAGAAATCTAAAAAAAAACCTTTGAGCCTCTTTGATTTCACCACGAGAGATTACAAGAGAACAGGGGCAGAGATGAAAAGGGAGAAGGAGAAAAGAAGGTAGACTGAAAATTGAAAAAGGAGAAAGTGAACAAAATAAGGGGGCACAGGGAGAAAGAGAGAGAGAAAAGAATAGAGTGAGTTCAGAATGGCTGTAATTACTTCCCTGCCATCAGATACCATTTGATTAAATACCTGCAGCAGAATTACATTTACATGATGAATGGGACGCTCTGAATGAAGGTTCGAAATGGGCCATCAGCTGATATTAACAGATAATTGTGAAAAATATTGTATTGCCTAATTTATTTTGTTTTGGGAGATTTGATTTTAGGGCAGGGGGGGTTAAGTCTTCTGCACAGCTCTGATTCGCTACATTTATCTTTTCAAAATGGCTATTTGAATTGGGTGACTACGTTCTTCGTTAGTGTTTGTGTGTGTGTGTGTTTTGGCCGTGCGTGTGCTTGCATATGTGCAGTCCAATTATTTACCCTAGCCGAGGGAAAACAAGCTATTTATTCCTCTGCCCAGCCATGCGGCCTGTTGTAAATCTCCATTCCGAACTCTATATCTCATATTCACGACTCCATGAGCCTCGGAGAATGAGCGAGCAGCCCAGACTCTGCAAATACACACGGGCTCAAATACCATCTGAATCAAGTTATCATCAAATCCCAGCTCTCAGCTGTGACTGACGATCGATGGATTATCACCCACACTATCGATTACCAGGCCTGGCATTAATATTGATTGATGAGTAGTTGTAATGGAATGATTGATTACATGTTCACAAAGCAGCTTTTGGGCCGATCGATGTGGCTTCTGCTTTTTTTTTTTTTTTCACAGAATGAGATCGAAGCTCTCGCTTATCATTTTCTCAAACTACAGGCCTTTTTCTGTGGTTAGAGGGCATAATGGTTCTCCCCTACCAAATTATTTTTATGGAATGAAAAGAATACTGCCAAATTGTTACGGCTTTTGATGCATCCTTAACGTAAAAGAGAGCAGCAAGATTCTTTTAAAAAATATATTTTATCAGATCCGCACAATGATTTTCTCCAAGCTGTGTGAGGGATCTTCATGTGTTCCTGTCCTTTGATCGAAATGTGTTTGGTCACTTTGTTCCTTCTATGTGTGGAGGCTTTCAGTCCCTGGGATAGTCGAGTATGATTGTCAAGCCAGTGACCTAGAAGTGAACAGCAGCAGTCTGTCTTCTGTCATCATGCCTGTCAATAGCTTGACAGAAACAGTCCTCTTTTTGTTATTATTCCAGTCTCTTTGCCTTTTATTTCATCCTTCACGTGTCTTACTCTTGATGCTCTTGCTATAATACTCTCTCACAGTCATTTTGAACACTCATGCTGTGGCCTGACACTCTTTCATGCTTTCTTTTTTTCTCACCTTTCCCTGCTAATGTCCCTCTCCTCCTCATCCTGTCTCTAAGCATATTGTCATCATCTTTTTCTGACCCTTTTTCCAGGTCTTTCTCCTTTAGCTCCAGTTAATTCAATTCATTTTGATGTTTTTTTCCAGAGATGTTCTCCTTTTTTTAATGTGTCACCCCGCACTCTGAACACAACAAGAACTACTGTAGAAAAATAAATCAGAAGGCTTTTAGCATGCATGTCAAAGTGCCCTAATGCACCGCTTAAAAAGAGAAGCCTTAAAAAGACACAAAAAGAAAACGGATGATGTACACAGGATTTCTTTAAAAAGAGAGAGTCACTGATTGATGGCAGATGGCAAGATGTGTGTAATGCAGTTTGAACAAAGTAAGAAATGTAGCTGGTAGAATACGTTTGTTTAGATGAACTGTGTGAATATTAAGCGCAGCTGGTTCACTGTCTGAAGTGAGTCTTTGAAGCAGGCTGCAGAGTGAGCCTGAAAACACAAAACCAAAAAAAAAAAAAAAACGTACAAAAAGAAAAAGCACAAAACGTTCCAATCAGAAGAGTTTGCCATTTGGCTTCTGCTGCAGATCTGCCACCTTGTTCAAATAAAAAAAAAAAGGTTTTAAACTAAAGTAAGTTGTTGAAGCAGGACTGCGCGACTTTTTGATCCAGTAGATATCGCCCTAGAACGCACCACTGTTAAGCGCAAGCAGTGGACAAAATGGTCATTGGCTCGAGCTGCAATCACCTGTGATCTGCACTGTTGTGTTAGCAGGCTTATGTTAGCACACTTTGGTTAAGTCTATATTGTCTTGTAAATGTTTTGCACTTACTGTTGGCACTATGAGACAATAACCGTATTGTTTAAAATGTAAGAGCCGATTTTAACTTTCTCTATTCTGGTCACAAGGCGGCGCAGCAGATCATCGAGCTGCAGGAAGCGGCCCAAATCAACGCGGGGCTTCAGCCGGCTAACCTGGGCCGCAACACCAGCCTCCACGATATGAAGACTGTAGTGAAAACATGGAGGAACCGACTGCCAATCGTTTCCGACGACCTGTCCCACTGGAGCAGCATCTTCATGTGGCGCCAGCACCACTACCAAGGTGAGTGTAATGCCTGTCACGTGCACACACACACACTTGACATGTTTTCAGGGTCTCCTGCAGAAGTATCTGGACTCTTGCTGAGGTTTCTCCTACTTCCAGAATGGGGTCTTCTCTGAAAGGCCACAATGTGCAGAACCCCCTCAGGGTCTCTGTACATTTCCAAATGTCAGCTCGCTAAAGTAGTCTCTCTCTCACTGCAGGACATAACTCCCCCACACACACACACACGCACACACACACACATATTTACCTTGCTCAGTGCTCAGCTCTCTCCTGCGGTGACTTTGAAACCATTCAGCGAGGCAGCCACTGCAAAATGTGATGTCTCAAGCAACTTGAGCTCAAAACTCTCTCTGTGAGGCGCTGCAGTAATGACAGCAGTGGATTTCTGCAGCACCATGCCAATAAAAATCCACTTCATTTTTTACGTGACAGCTTTCAAACTTATGTTAAAGTGAAATGGAATTTTCTTGATGAAATCCATCGCCATGGCCCATTTACTGTTCAATACGTTCAGTGTCCCCAGTGCTCTCCTCTGCATTATGATAGCTGGGCTTTGAGAGTGCTAGACGGCCCCCAGTGTTCATACTGCTCTAAGCTCTCCTCCATTTTTATTAGTCTTCAAATACAGCGTTTGAGTGAAGAGCAAAGCTATTCTGAACTCTTTGTCTCCGTCCACAGCCATAGTGACGGCGTACGAGACAAACACACAGCATGATCCAAACAACAACAACGCCATGCTGGGAGTTCACGCCTCGGCTTCTGCTATCATTCAGTACGGCAAGATAGGACGCAAACAGGTACCGGCTTAAGCTGATGTCCAACTATGTTGAAGTGCATTTCCTAAAATATATATTTTTAACTGTGTTTATGAAACCTTCTAACACCGATGTTTCCTCAGGGTTTGGTGAATGTGGCTCTGGACATCCTGAGTCGTATCCACACCATCCCCACGGTGCCCATCGTCGACTGCTTCCAGAAGATCAGACAGCAGGTCAAATGTTACCTGCAGCTGGCCGGCGTCATGGGCAAGAACGAGTGCATGCAGGTAAAAAAATAAAACACAACTATAACACTGTGCATTCGACTTGATCAACGGGGGCCAGGTTCTGCTGGTTGCCTGTTGAGCAGTGTGACTCAGGGCGCTTTAAGCTGTTACTCTGTCAAGTGTGCCTGAAGCTAACAAAGGATTGAATTATTTACTAAGTATGGATGCGTCAGCCGGCGTTGCTGACCCTTTTAGTCCCCCCTCATTCCCATAATGCTTTACAACAACCTTTTACCACAGCGTCACTTCTGGTAAAACTCCGCCCATAAATGATCATGTACATGCACACTTATAACACTGATGATAGTAAAACATGAAATATGTTATGTTCAAAATTCTTCTCGTCAGAGAAAAAACATAATTTAGATGTTTCAATCTTAATCATGTTTGATCAAGTCTTGATAAATAAATAGCACCCATGTTCCAACCCTGCTAATACAGAGGCCTGGTATGTGTGTGGCAGCTAGGATTTCTAGGTGTGTAATGTTTGATTCGGATGACCTGTGAGCAAATCTGTCAAAATATTTGACTTTCTTTAATTTTTTTTAATTTTTAGCTTCTTTTGGGGTCTTCCTTTTCTCAACTTCTTTGCTTTACTTCTGTTGCACTAAATGTACAGTTTTTAAGTATCTGCATAACAACGTACAGATGCAATTATTGTACACGCTCTGATCATGTTAAGACGCCTTTAAGAAGTGTTCTCGAATGCGCTGCACCACAATACAAGAAAGCAGAAAGAAATCTGGATCTGGGTCCTGCATGTTGGAATTTATAGAAAAGTTCTCCTAAAGAACAACACATTGGATGCACTTCATGTGATTGAAGCACTTGGGTTGATTTCTGTTAGCAGTTGCCGGAGGTGTAGTTAGCGGTTCTTTCGATTGGGAAAGCAGTAAGAGCTAAAAAGCGTTTGGGGTGGCTCTGGGTGACAAGCTATAGCAGGGAGACTTATAAGAGAGCGTTACTCAGGAGCTTGCTCTTAAGCCCATGGAGTACTCTGATTAATAGAAGCAGTTCAGCACACCACAAGTCATTAAAAGTGCCAGCAGACACTCCTCTCTCTCTTTCTCACTCTCTTCTATCTCATCTGCTCTGATTCTCTCGGTCTCTCTCTCTACCGCTACACATCGTTTGTCACAGCAGCACATGGGGGACACCTAATCAGAGGCTCACCATAATGGAAGTTTAGCTCCCTTAACACCTCTTTTCTCACTTCTTAATGAACAGCGAGCAGTTTGTTTGTTTTTCACCTGTGATTACGGCCCTGTCTAAAACACAACGTCGGGGTGTCTTCTTAGCAAAGTTTCTGCTCGGCAGTTCAGTGTGTAGTTCAAACGGTGTTGTTTCTTTTCTTCTGTCTGTTAGGGTTTGGAGGTGATAGAGTCAACCAACCTGAAGTACTTCACTAAGGAGATGACGGCCGAGTTCTACGCCCTGAAGGGAATGTTCCTGGCTCAAATCAACAAGTAAGTCCATCAACGCCCCAGCTGTCCGGTCTTTCTGTACAGTAGTTGGCACATAATAGCTAACTTCAGATGTGCTACTCTCAACTTCTTGTCAGTGTGTGTTAGGGCTGGGCGATATATCGAGTTTTTGCGATATATCGATATATTTTCAATCCAGATATAGGGTAGGACAATATTGTTAATATCGATATACAGCAGTTCATGTTGCATTAAAATAACGTTATACGTTTCTTATGTAGAGCTGACCGTTCACCTATTTCTCAGCTCACTGTCTCTCCCTCTCTCTCTCTCTGAGCCAAACTCAAAAAACTAAATGCTAAACTAAGCTCAAGTCCAAATGGATAACAAAACACACAACTGTGTTTATTTTGTTATACAGAAAATTAATTAATTTCACAAACAGGTAGTTTGTTTTCATGTACATGTTGAACTTGTGCAACTGACTGTTAAAAAAGACATATCGATATATATCAAGTATCGCCATTCAGTGAAAAAATATCAAGATAAGAGTTTTGGTCCATATCGCCCAGCCCTAGTGTGTGTTCATTATCACATTTTTGTAGTGAAGTCACCAAACCTTAAGTCAGAGTTAAGTCGTGAGTCCCTAAAGTTCAAGTCTGAGTCACCTTAGAATAAAAGGAGTCAGCTCAAACAGTAAAACAGTCTCTGCCAATACATAAGTCCCCCTACTCGCCATCTTCCAACTCTGAATGCAGTCAACGCTCAAGTCCGAGTCCTCAGTGCTCGAGTCCAAGTCGAGCCACGAGTCCCAAAAAACAGGACTCGAGTTGGGCTCTATTCCAATTCCTGTGCTCAAGTACTACAACACATCGATATCAAAAAACTGCCTTCAAACTGTGTAAGGGCTCCCCTGACTGTGTGGGTGTTTTATCATGTCAGGATTTAGAAGTCATATCTAATCTGCACTGTTTGCCTCCAGCTTACTCACCTCAACTTCGTGTGGCTTCCATTTGACGTCTTTGCCATTAGATTTTGTGTTTTTTTTTTCTTTTAGCTGCAGAGGTTGCCTCCGCAGCGGCACAACTGCTCTCCATGCTTCGCTTGATACCCGAAGCCTTCCCCCTTTAGCTACCCCCTATTCGCCCGTCACTTTTGACATTACATGGCGTCCTGAGGGGTGAAAGACAAATTGAGGAGGGCTTATTAAATGTATATGCAGCTCAATAATTAACTCAAGGCAATTTGCAGGAATCACCGGGATCAGCAAAACTTGCCTCCACCTCAGCAGGGTTTATTGCAATCATTAAGTTTCCCGTTACACCGTGGGGAGAATTAACAGCAGAGTGGGGGGGTTAGGGGGGGGGCTGAGTGTTCTGTGTGTGTGTGTGTGTGTGTGTGTGTGTGTGTGTGTGTGTGTGTGTGTGTATGTGTGTGCATGTGCAACCACATATGCTCAGGATTTTGGGATCACTCAATTAAATGGGTGTCAGAGATTTGACAGTCTGTTGGGTGCCTGTGCTCCTGTCGAGTCGGGTAGTAGAAACTGTTAATGTACTTTAACATTGGCAAAGTGACTGAGGCAACCCTATTAAGTATTACTGGAGGGGTCTTCGGCTCTGACTCCCATAGCAATCAAGCTCCCATTTCTTAATCACATGCCAAAATGCCTTTTATAATAACGCATTTTAATTGATTGGCTGGGGAGGAATTTCACTGTAAGTTAGTGGTAGAGCAGTTTTTGGAACTGCTCCTAGAATGGAGAAGGTCCGTTTGCAAGCTGTGGCTCAGTAATGCTTCTCCATATCGACAGGCCTGTCTCCTTGTTTTGACTGCAGGGTGGCTGCGCCTCTTGCATCTTATTTATTAATCAAACGCTGAAAGGTGTGTGTAGAAAATTATTCACACCGCGTGCCAACGAGTGGGTAAGAAGCCGCTTGGCGTGGGAGCAAACAGCTGATGAGTCAGAATATATTTCTCTGTCAGCATAAATGGTGCAGTCAAAATGTGGGGGGGGGGGGGGGGGTGGGCACTGCCAGATCTCACCTGTCTTATTTCTCTCACCTGCTATTTAACAGCTTCTAAATCGAATACTCACACTGACTGCTAGATTGCACTACCAGGATGAAAAAAAAAAAAACCAAGGGTGCTCAAGTTTTATCAGCCTGCAGATTTCTCTAAGCTTCAGCAATGCTCTTCACGGTCAAAGTATTTGTGTACAGATAAATACAGCCATTACCCGGAGGTTTTTTACCTTGCTGCAGCCCCTGTCACTTCTGATGAAATAGGAAGATGCTAAGCTCGTGTGTCACCCTGTATTTAATGGATCGATCTGCGCAGTATGATAGGGCCGGGTTTAACTCATATTCCGACATAGCAGAATGTCTGAGCCCTCGGTGACATTAATTCATGCCGGGTTAAATGCTTACTCTGTAGAGCCTGAGAGGGAGGGCCTTGAAGATTACAGCAAATGAAATATGGTGCTTATTGATGTGTAGTACATAATTCAAAATTTGATCATCATAATCTGTTTCTTGCACACTCCATCTCTCTTCTTTTCTTTCCGCTTTCCACACAAGTATTGAATCCATCTCTTTCAAACCACTCCCTCTGTTAGTGTCCTTTCCTATCTTGTATCTTTTCTTATTTTTCATTCTGACTCCCTTTTCCCTCGCCCCTCCTCCCTCTCCCTGCCTCCCTTTTTGCTCCCTCACCTGCTGACAACTCAGTGTCACCCTCACTCTCTAACGCTCTTCACCTTTCTCTCCCCCCCCCCGCCCGCCCATCTTTTCCAGGTCAGAGGAGGCCAATAAGGCCTTTTCTGCTGCTGTACAGATGCACGACGTCCTGGTGAAGGCCTGGGCCATGTGGGGCGACTACCTGGAGAACATCTTCGTCAAGGACCGACAGCTGCACTTGGGAGTCTCCGCCATCACCTGCTACCTCCACGCCTGCCGCCACCAGAACGAGAGCAAGTCGCGGAAATACCTCGCAAAGGTGAGAAAAGGAATAAGGAACAAGGTTTTTTTTTCTGTTTGTCTCCATCTACCACATAGTAAATAAATATATTTTTGAAACAAGCAGGTTTAATTGGAAGTACTCCTTCAGCCAGCTCTTTTCTATTTCACCAGTATCCTTTATCACATCTCCTTTCAGATACCGTCAGTTTTAATTCCCTTGTTTCCTGACCCCTTCCAGGCCGTACATTATTTGCGCTGATGAGAAGAAAGGCATTATTTTTTTCTCCATCTCAGACTCTGCCACAGTTACAGGCAGAGAGCAGTAATTTGATCGATTACAGTCCAGCGGTAGAGAGAGCAGATGGGTTCCCACGCCAGATCGATGTTAGAGGGAAGGCCATCCTCTGGCACGGAGGGGGGGGGGGGGGTTAACAGACTAATGGCCTCCCCTGATACTGCAATCTCACCAACCCTCTACCTGGACCGACCTCTCTCTAACGGTCAGGCCAAATGCAGCTGAACTTAAACTTTGCAGTATCGCCTGTACCGGGAGGTAACAAGACGGGCTCCTCCTCACTAACAAGCATCCCACTGTGTTGCACTGACACACACTTTCAGTACAGCCCCTCCAGTCCCTTTAGGAGTTAGTAAAGAAAGACCTCTATGTGCTCTTTTAATGGGTAATGTGCTCTGCCATTGAAGTGGTCCTCCTAATCAGAAAGGTGTCAACTAGAGGTGTCACAAAATACAGCAATGTAATGTCCTAAATTGGGCGATACATTGTGCCAAATATCGATATAAAAAAGACACACCAACACTGGATTTGACCTTTTAAGAGGCATTTCTTTATTGTCCAGGTGATCAGATATTGTAATTTATCAATATATGATGGTCTTGCAATATATCAATTTTCACAGTGTGCAGCATATTGTATTTGATCGTACAAACAAGAATCTAAGAAAATAACAGCTTTAAGAAAAGTCTCTAATTCATTTTACTTTTATTAAACATCTTACAAACATCATTTCTTAGTTGTAATTATTAAAGGTGTTAGTCTGTGGAGCAACTGTGATGACGAGCTGAAAACATGCAACACGATATTTAAACTAAAATGGGAACTATCTGTTCCATTGTTGTTGTTTTGTCTGAAAACATAATTTTTTTTCGCCAACAAGTCTAACATCATACACTGATTGATGAGAACACTTTTTGTTTTCTGTGAATAATGCACAAAAATAAGAAGGAGTCAGACCAGAAAAGTTTTGAACTTCTTCCTATCCCTTTTGAACATGAACTTAATTATTTGAGTTATTTATTTGTTGCTATAGATCCTGAGGATTCAGTTTTTTATTTTTTTTATTTTTTTTTAAATAAATTTATAATAAATAATAAAAAATCAAAATAAAAATCAATAAATTAACTAAAACATTTAAAAAAAAAAAATAATGAACCAAAGGGAGTGGAGAGATTGTGAAAACATGACCAATCTGCCTGCTGGGTCTCTGCGTAATGCAAAGCGGCACACATGAGTCACGTTAGAGCGACTCATCTTGTTGTTAGCAAAAGAGCAGCTACCTCTATGCCCCCCCCTCGGCATCGTGCTGCCAAGCTGGGTTGGCACAGCTTAGTCCTGATGCAGGGATGTGAGGTGACCGGTCATTATCAGTAATTATACACAATCTGTGTACCCTGGTCGGCTCACTAAGGGGAGCCTGGGGGGGCTGAGTGGGGTTAATGTCTTCATCATAATGTAGATGCACACACAAGCACACCAGGGGAGCGGGGATCATCTCCACATTGGCGCAGCTTTGATCATAGGAGGGATTGCCAAGAGGCTGCCTGGCATTCAGAGCAGGACTGGTCTGATTAATGACAGAGACCTTACCTCTCACTGCGTGCTGTCTTACAGTTGTTGGCACAGTGTTGCATTCCATTTGTTGACGTTTCCCCTCCTTTTCTTACCTGCTCTCTTTCCTGTCTTCACCTCCTCCCACAATCTCACTTCTTTAGGTGTTGTGGCTTCTCAGCTTTGACGACAAGAACACTCTGGCAGATGCTGTGGACAAGTACTGCATTGGAGTCCCGCCCATCCAGTGGTTGGCATGGATACCACAGCTCCTGACCTGCCTTGTTGGTTCAGAAGGGAAACCTCTGCTCAACCTAATCAGCCAGGTGAGGCCTTTCTCCAAAACCTCTTTGCCAAAGCCAGATCTAGATCCCCGTGCAGCTTAAGCCCAAATCTTCTTGGGTCTTGTAAATTACTTTCTCTATCATGAAAACATCTGTGAAACAGCTTTTTAAAAAAGTAAGCTCACCATTCAAAGTCGTCTTTTTATGTCACTTTTTCATTCAGTTTCATGTTTGGATCCCTGCTCTCTCCCATCAATCATTCCTTTTTTTTTTGCTCCCTTGGCTTCTATCATCCATTCGGGGCAGCACATCTGGCTGCTGCGTTAGCATTAGTGCTCATGCACGTCTTTCTAATCAAGATAAATTAACCGCATTCACGCCAAAGTGGCCTCTCTCCTGTTTTCTATTTACCAAATTAAGCATTCAGATTCCCCCACTGTCCCTTTTTTACAGCAATTTATTGGCTTCCTCTGGTGTCCTCTACCCACCCCCCCCCCAACCCCCACCCCCCCGTAATTTGGCTTTTAAATTATTTGTTCAAGAAATGATTCTAAAGTTAATATCATACGCATCCGCACTGCGGGAACAGAGCTGGTAATTAAAGCGAGGACTAATTTGCTTTGCTTAATGGAGTATTATTTCCGCACAATTTGAAGTGGGTGATCTTCAAAGAGTAGTCTGCTATAACAAACAGCCGTCCTCTCAGCAGAGCAGGAGTATCGTATGGAGGATGTGAGAGAAAGTGGACGAGGGGAAAAAAAGAAGAGGGAATAGACTTGGGCTTTAAAATACAAGTGTTAAGTGTTGAAGAGAGATGAATGAGAAGAAGGACCGAATGTGTGCTGAAGGAATCCTCTACTATGGATTCAGCTTCTGGGATTATATAACGCCAAGCTATTTAAATATTTTTAGGTGATGTAGAGGACGCACGTTTTTTCACAAGGTTCAAAGAATCCTCTGTTACAGTAGATTCACTTTGACCAAAGCCAACCTTCTGAATGCTTATGAATGGAAGTCGGAGGGACGACTACAGAGATTCAGCCCTCGCTTTGGTCCCCCTCGTCAACTTGTAATAACTGAAGACTAAAAGGTTGACACCTTCTCCTTCATCTCCTTTTTTTTTTTTTTCCCATGTTAGAAGAAAACCACATTTTAATGCATGGAAGGCTTTTGTCTCTGCCGCCGACCTGAATTATTTAGAGTTTCTCTGCGGCGGCGGGATGTTTAAAAAACGTATGTTGAAATATTGATGAAGGTGAGGAGAAGAGCGCCTGGGGGCGGGAGGGAAGATGAATCAAAAGTTAACAGAGAATCTCAACACCTCTCCCCCGCACACACGCGCTCCCTCCCTCCCTCCCTCCCTCCCTCCCTCCCTTGTCGGTTTCTCATCGTCTGCCATTCGCCCTCTTTCCCTCGGCCCAACTCGGCCTCGCCAAAAAATATGACATTTCTTATCTTCCCATTAGCCGCCTGATCTGTGGTTCCTCCTCTTCCTCTCTGCCTTCCTTCCTCTTTCATCTTTAATGCTGCTGTTAGAAGCCACTTAGAGCCCCCCTCTCACTATTACTCTTAACTCCAGTCCTCAAACTTAACATCTCAGGAGTGAATTTTTCACTTTTAGAGTGTCTTTCTCCTCCGACTTTGAAAGGAGAATCATTAAAATTGCACAATAACTGCATTTCAAATTTATGAGTTTAAGGAATATGAGGGATTAGGTGAAGGTAGCGTGTAAATATTTGCAGAGAACTTTATATATATATATATATATATATATATATATATATATATATATATATATAAATAAAGGATTTACAAATGTGGTCACATAAAAAAGAAAGAAAGAAAGGAAATGTATCTATATATATATATATAAAATAGGATAGTGGATAGAGCTAAGGACCGGGAAGAGAGAGAGAGTGGAGAATGACATGCGGGAAAGGAGACACAGGTCGGATTCAGTGCTTAACCGCTAGGCTACCGGCGCCTCCCCTCTAAATGTGCTCACATTTTACTTAATTTGCAATAGCACCCTTTGGACACACAAATATTCACAACAGGAGGTGACTGTAACTTCACTTGAGTCCTTCATGACTGAGGCTGTGGCTTCACCTACTGGAAGCATTGCACACAAGGCTGCACTTAGGGCCGCAAAAGAGCAGTTAGAGGCCTTTGGTGTCAGGCTGAAGCTTTCTCCATAGCTGAATTACCTCACCATTGAGGAAAAGGAAAGGGGTTTTCCTAGATGTAGTTCAACTTAATAATAGTTTTCATTCTTCACGTCTGTGTCCTCACCAGGATGTTCAGGCTTATACAGCAGCAACAACAGCAGCCCGTTTTCACCACTTAGTTAATCCTATCTGACTCCACAGCGGCGGTGCGGCCTTTATAGCACAACCACAGCTGAATGAGTGACCATGTAGAGTTCAGGGTTACGTGAGTATCCTTGAAGTATCTAAACCTGCCTGGATCTGAAACAACTCTTTTAGCAGTCCAGTCTAACGAGAAGTACAATGTGATCTGCTCATTTGCTCACCGATCCACTCGCGTCCTTTGCAGCTTTTAACCTTAGCCAATTTTTTTTGTAATCTTAAAATTGGACAGTTAGGGAATCCCTCTGAAGACTCTGGTGAGATTACAGAGGAATGTGGATACAGTCAGAGAAGGCTAAGAGGGACAACATCCATTTAGCCTTAGGCTACAGTGAGAAAAGGCTTCTTCTCTCCTCTTCTTCTCTTTCTCGTTCTCTCCTTTGTATTCCCTGAGCACCATCCACCTTCGACCCAATTTTTTTTGTCAAATATTGAGCTCCTTGTGGTTGTTGAGATGTGGTGGTATCTCTTTCTTCCTGCAGGCGTATAAAGGCTCTAGAAGGGATCAAGTAGCTGTCTAATTGTTGCCTATGAAATTGTGCTCCAAGACCTGAGAGAACTTTGTGGTTTGGTCATCCACCAATATCCAGTGGGCTTAAAGCCAGGCTGGACGACCTCTCCCAGCACGAAAAATCTTTAATCTTTAAAAGGAAAAATCTTTAATTTTTTTGTTTGTTTTTTACAACTTGGTTATTGTTGTTGTCAGCGTTGATAACTTTACATCTCTACAAATTATTTATCTATACAGTGAATGTATGATAAAAGGAATTTCCTTCAAGAAAACCCTCCAGAGAAATGTTCATAAAAGAAAGAACATGTGCGGAAATCTTTTTTTGCCTCTGCTTCTAGTTTTTGAATATGGCAGGTCTCTGATCTTGCCTCTGTAGGTACTTAGGATTCTTTGTCACAGCTCGTGTTACACCTCTAGGCGCTCGCTTTGTGCAGTCACAGTGATCGCTACATGTCACACTCACAAACATATCGGTGTCGAGGTGAGGTCACCTTTCTCATTCAGAGGGTGGATCCTTTGCTTTCCTTTAAAACATTCTTTGGCTGTGATGTCTTAACAGTGGTCCCCTTCTTGTGTATTGAAAATGTATTTACAGACGTGTGGAGTCGGAGTTGTTGCTCCAACAAGAAAGGAGAGTCTGGAAGTTTGTTCAGAGCTTTCTCTGTATTTGAACCATCTTGTCATCACTTACTGGTTTATATAAATGTCACTTTGAAGCCTTTAGATCAGTCGTTTTGGCCGATGCTTTGTTGCTTTTATGGAGCCAGAAAAGACAATATTTGGACAAGACCATTAAATAGAAGCGGAGCTATGGGCTGTACAGTATTCGTTACCTTAGTAAACAACTGTAATTCTGCACAGAATGAGATCCCTTATTTGAAAAACATCACAGAGCCGCCCATTGTCCTTGTAGGAAAATCCAACAAAAATCCTAAAAAAAAAAAAATCAAAGTGAAGTTATAAATAATGACTTAGATGATGTATTAGAATAACTGCTCATCTGTACTAACATATAAATACTCAAATCGAGTCGCTACACACACTCTTTGTTCGGCCTGTTTGGTACAATTAACCACACATCAAGACATCTTTTTTTGTCCTTTATTCGCTTGAAAGAACCTCAAAAAGGCACCAAGATGTCAAGTTCACTGACTGTCTGTGCAGCATCACCTCGACTAATTCAGTCCGCCAGCAAGCAGCACCCAACTGTCACTGAAAACAACCACAAACAGCTCCTTTTTAACAAGTGCACACATTGAAGCTAAAATATATGGAAGGAGTTTAATCAAATTAAAACATGTCTTAAAGTCTGTACAACTGAAATGAATCTCGTTCATGTTTTAATTTAGCTAGTTGGGCTTTTTATCATGGAACTTGATGGGACTTGACTCACCTGTTTTAGGCTGCTTCAAGTCAATTCAAGGAACTACAGTGTTTGTTCTGTCTGTGTCGGCTGGATATTTCCACATTTCATCTACTGAGGCCTTCGCTCAAATTAACCAAGGTGTTTATGAAGATGTTCACTATTCATGTTGCAGTTTGAGTTTGCTGGACCACAAATTAGGACAACAATTGAAAGACATCAACAATAAATGAAGTTGCTTTTTGTATTAATAATGAAAACAAACACCTCTGCATGTTAGGTAAGCTCTAAATTCTGCTGCTGCATTACCTATCAAAGGAACTCGTCCTCCACCAAGTTGGAGGTGAATTTGTTATGTGTGTAAAACTCCAAGTCTCTTATGTCCTGAGCCTTCCAATGTTGTCAGTGACTTTTCTTGAAAGTCTTGAGGGCAGTTTCATCATCAGTCACATTCAGTTTTGTAATTCTGCCATGACGTGTTTTAAGCTTCCCTAACTCCCCTGACTCCGAGCTTCAAACGCTCCCTGTGTTACAGCAGAGATCTCTGGCTGTATCAGTATGATATCTCTCTCTCTCCCTCTCTCTCTCTCTCCCCCCTACACACACACACACACACACACACACACACACACACACACACAGTCTGTCTGTTCCACTCTCTCTCCATCACCCGCGCCTGCCTCACCTCTCTCGCCCTCCTTTGCGGTCCTGAGGGGGAGTCTTTGAAATGTAATCTGTGACCCTCTTTTATATGCTAGGTGGGACGAGTGTACCCCCAGGCTGTCTACTTTCCCATCCGCACCCTTTACCTGACGCTCAAGATCGAGCAGAGGGAGCGCTACAAAAGCGGTGAGTAAACATGGCTGTAGTGCTTTGCCTCTTAACTACTCTTTGAACTTTAAGAAAAAAGCTTGTTTTACTCCTCCCATGCTAAATTAATAAATCTAAAGGTGTGTTTAGGAGGATAAATTGTGTTGAAGCATGGGAGATATTCTCTGTAACAAAACCTTTCCCTTCTTACCCTGGTCTGCAGATTGATTGATTTTTCCACTTTTTTACATCTAAAAACTGAAAATGTTGCATTTTCTTTTGTTTGCTTTTTTGCTTTTGGTTACTCTCTGATTTAGATTTTTTTTTGTCTCTCATCTTTTCTTCCTTTATTCTCCTCTTCAGATGCATCTGGACAACAGCAGCCCACCTCAGTCGGGGCCCAGCCTCACTCGGGCGCCTCTGACCCGGGGCCTATCCGGGCCACCGCCCCAATGTGGCGCTGCAGCCGGATCATGCACATGCAGCGGGAGCTCCACCCGACCCTGCTCTCCTCCCTGGAGGGCATCGTGGACCAGATGGTGTGGTTCAGGGAGAACTGGCATGAAGAGGTGAGAAGAACAAAAGATGCTTTTTTTGTTTGTTTTTTTGTCTGACTTTTTGTACATGTTTTTAGTTGTTAAAGTGATTTAAAAAACAAGTCAGCTGCTTCTAGTATGAGTTTGAAAACAAGTTAATGTGTACATCTTGTGTATATGTGTGTCACGCCACCTGGTCAGCCAGATGACCACAGTTTGGCGCATCCTGTCTCTCTGGTGGGCTGACACATCTGTTTAGTCTGAGGTGTTGTCCTGACTTGTCTACAAATAAGCTCTCATTGAACAGGTGTGTTACCATAAACCTGTTCGATTGATTGTTTAAATTTGATTTCCCTCCTCAAAACGTATATAGTCTTCAGTCACCTCTTTAGCCAGACGCATTCTTTCCTCTAGCTTAAGACAGTCCCTGATGTTGGCTTGCAACAATCGTCCAAACTAAACTCTGTGCTGCTACAAATTGTTTTTCGCCGTGCTAGGCAGCGTCGACCCGTCGGTATCTAGTCTGTGGGTGGAGAGAGCGCTGGCAGACAGAGGCAGCAGAGCGCGACAGGTGATGGATGGGTGCAGCCAGCGTGTAGAATGGGGCGAGGGATTTAGGGCTGGAAGTTTGTTGATGTGTGTGCGCGTCTGTGTGATTATCTGTGATGGTTCGGGGAACTCTGTAGCAGCTGCAGGCCTGATGCTTCATTCCGCGGGGGCAAGCAGGTGCAGAAGCATGCTTACGCCATCATCACCTTCCCCAAGCTCCACTGCTTTCGGCATTTTGTGCGACATCAAATGGCTCTACCTTTTGTTCCAGAAGAAATCTGCTCGTCTCTGCTTGTTAGTTGCGTTTTCATCCAGGACTTCGACTCACAAAGGATTGTCAATTTGTCAGAAACTTGACAAACGTCAAAATAAAAATGATTCTGTTTGAAGGAAAAATGTTGTCTAAGGACACAAGTATCATCCTCAGACTTAACTTCTCCCTCCCTCCTCGCAGGTCTTGAGACAGCTCCAGCAGGGCCTGGCTAAGTGCTACTCGGTGGCTTTTGAGAAGAGCGGAGCAGTTTCCGACGCCAAGATCACACCGCACACACTGAACTTTGTCAAGAAGCTGGTTAGCACCTTCGGCGTCGGCTTGGAGAACGTCTCCAATGTTTCCACCATGTTCTCCAGCGCTGCCTCGGAGTCTCTAGCCCGTCGAGCCCAGGCCACAGCGCAGGACCCCGTTTTCCAGAAGATGAAGGGACAGTTCACAACAGGTTGGTTTTTGCTTTGGAAAATATACACACATGTGGTTTTACAGACACAGAAACATACAGAACAGACAGAAAAACAAGCCATGAATTACCCTTTCATTTTGAGGTCGTTCTTGTGTTTACTTTTTCAACTTACTTGTTTGTTCACCTCAGTTTTGTGGCTGCCAGCCATGTTAACATTTAGCATGGCTGCTGTACCTTTCTGTAACTTTAACATAACACTTCAGAGTTTGAGGAGACGCTGAATGTGAAGCATATGTTTTCAACCTTCAAACCTTTTTATTTTTTATTTTTAACTATTTGACGAGGTGCGACAATTGCAAAGCCAGCAACACCTCCTACCTTTCCCCCCCCTCAAGCCCCACATCACACATCGGCCACCTCTCAGTAAACAAGGGCAGCGTGTGTGCTGCAGTGTTTCTACACTACTTGAAATGAGTCTCAGTAAACGAGGGCAGCATGTGTGCTGCAGTGTGTCTACATTGCTTTAAATGATGAGTCCAGCCTCTGTAGCCGTACATTTAACCCGTCACTTTATATCTGCATGGTGTTGCTAATAGGTTTCCAACCACATGTGATTTCAAGTAGGGGTCACTTAGGTCAGAAATACACTTGTGAGTCTGTTACTGTCTTTATTTCACTGTGAGTACAGTGCACATGTCTACACTTGTTTCGACTCCATGAAGGTTAGTTACATCACAAACCTAAGCTGCATCATCGATGTTCTGCAAACTTTTTCTAACTTTGGTGAAATACAGCAAACGACTCTCGAGTGCTCTTGCCTCAGCTGAGACTATGGGACTCTGAACTCTTCTAAAAGTTCTGGTCCGCGTCTGCGAGAGCTTTAAAAAGTCTGCAAAACATTCTTGGTTACAATGCATGTCTTTAAGTGCTGCTGTGATGTAATTATTCAATTTGTTGGCGGCTCTCAGTGTCAGTATGAAATGGATTCTCAACGCAGGTTTAATTGACTTCAGTGCACTAGAGCTTGAGTGAGATAACACCCACCATATTTGCACTGGCTAACTTTGGCCATTTCATATTGAAATGTAAATGGAGTGTTCCCCCCACTTAAGCTAAGTACCTGCCGCCACCAGTCAAGTGCTTTTTTATTGTGGTCGAGATGAAGGTTGCACCCTCAGTTTTATCCTCTTTGTCAGGGAGCCTAGTGTTGTTTACATGGCGCTGTTCAAAAAGTGAATAAATAATATAGCTCATAAATACTGGAGAGGAAGGCCTCTTTAAGTCTATACTGCTGCTTACACTACTGTGCTAAATGAAACACTTATTTCCTCTGTGTCATTGTAAGGTATTCTGAAATAATTCCAGAGTAGTTTTGTTCTTATTTTAGGGGAAAATATTCTCTAGAGAGTCTAATGACCAATATTAACTGTCTTTATCCATGTTTGTTAATTCAGTTCATCATGATGAGATAATGCAACAAATCAGATTGTTTGCCCGTGTGGTTTTTAATGTAGAACTGGTATGACTTACGGTATGTCCATTTTTTACTTGATGGTGGTTACCTCTTCCATTGAGAGCATTAAAGGTTTGTTTTCACACATGGGCAAAACTTAAGTACTCCTTAGGTTTTCGGGGTGAGTTGCATGTGTAAACCCAAACAGACACATTTTTCACTCAGACTTTATCCTAGAGTCTCTCCTGCCAGCACTCTAGAAGTTTTCTGATCGGTGTACGACCACAGACTCTATATAAGCGACCGGTACGATCTCTGTGCAGCGTGCACGGCTGCATTGTGTTTTCTGTTTGCCAGTTTGTTCTCCTCCACTCCACTCTGTCAAATTACAC
Organism: Labrus bergylta; assembly: GCF_963930695.1. Lineage (NCBI taxonomy): Eukaryota > Metazoa > Chordata > Actinopteri > Labriformes > Labridae > Labrus > Labrus bergylta. Next base: position 20,816,550 of record NC_089215.1, on the reverse strand, counting down.
ACAGCATTGATTTGAAGGAAAACGCCCTTATTATAGCGTTGTATAGCGGACTGTCATGCTTCATCCACCACTCCCGCTTTGTTCTTTTTACGTCATGTGTTGCCTCAGAAGACCCTCTGGAATAAAAATCAACAAATCTCATAAAATCACAATAAGACGATAAGAGAATCAATAAAGTCCAATGAAATCAGGAAAGGCTCTTCGATTAAAGTATGTGGTCACTGACTCTGCTGACCTGATTTTCTCATCCCCAGCAGAGGGAAAAAGCTGAGCCAAAAATAAATAAAATTGACTGCTTTTTTATCTTGAATTCTGTGAAATGAGTCATTGGTAGCATGGGTCATGCTTCACTTCACCAATCTAGATTCTTCCATGTAGAAAACCGATGTTGCATCAAAGATCAGGAGATGGAGACACTCTGCAACAATGAACATCTTTCACCCATCCTCAGATTTAGATTGAAGCATTTCAGAGTCAAACTTCTGTGATTTCCTTGTGCATGCTTGTAGAAAAAGCCGGGGGGGTCATGTTGGCCTGTGTTCAGATTTAAACACAAGCTGTGGAATGCAGCAGGACAGGTGCAGGTCTGGTTTAGCCAAGGCCCCCCTCTGAGACATTTTTTTCTCAGAAACAATCATCCCCTTGTTTTTGGGAGCCACGTGTCTGATTTCCTTCATTGCATAAGGGAGGTGAACCGCAGTTTGTTGGATCCAGTTTAAACAACTGCTGTCTGCAGCTCCCACAGCTCCCAGCTTTTACAACCAAAAAAAAAAACCTCTTTGCGGACTGGTTTTTTTACTCCCACAGACTTACAACACACACGTTCACTGAAAACGGCCAGGTCTCGGCTTTTTTATTACATTTCCACGCAGCAGCTCCTCCCTCTCTGCCCCCCAACCCACAAACCCCCTCGGCTCTTCAGTCTCTCCTTTGCTTTTCCCCTCCACTGCTCCTGAGAGTGGCCAGTAGAGCTAATGTGTTTGCCCCTGGGTTAGAGGAGGACAAGGGCAGCGAGTGAATGAGAAGAAAAGAGATAAAATGATCACCTGATTTATAGAGAAAAGAGCTGTAATAAGGGTGAGCCAGAGCTGATGGTTGTAGACACTGACAGGCAGGAGCATTAAAGATTGAAGAGAGGAAATTAGCGACGAGAAAACAATAGAAATGAGAGCCTGAGAGAAAACATGAGGCAGGTGTGATCGAAAGCAAACGCATTAGAACGGCACGCGTACTGACTGATTGAACAACACAAACAAAGCAAGCATGACTCCAGGCGAGAGCTGATGAATCTTACCAGATGTTGCCGTGCCAGCTGTGCTCATGCGGCCAGGCGTCACCGGGGCTTCTGCCTCGCAGGGAGCCCGCCGACCATCACTACCCAGCTGTCCCACAAACGATGTGGGAGCAGGGGCAACAGAGACCAAAAACCACACAAGGCTTCCAGAGCGGAACAAACAGGGTTTACAGAGCTGCTGAGCAGCCAAGCTCCCATTCCCCACACCGCGTTAGTGGCTCACTCGCTTTCACAGGGTTTGTGGGCCGGAAAATATGGGTTTATGTGTGCACATATAACATTTGGCAGCAGGGAGGCATTCAAATCCAATTACTGCGACTGCTATTTGCATGAGTTACTGTTTTAGCAGTGGATCTGTTCCAGAGACTTTTGTCAGAAGAGCTTTCTGAAAAAAACAAAAATGCACAAGTTTCCGGGCTTTTCAATTCTGTGCCTTTTCAACAGTCATTTGTCAAGCTAAAAATGATTTAGCACAGCCAAATGTAACTCAATATAATTCTGTATAGCAATTTGGCTTAGCCCCTATGTACCCTCAGTTAGTCGACAGTCACACGCTTAAAATGTCAGAAAGCCCTCTAACCTCCAAACACACTGCTGTGAAGACTTCTGAACCGCTCAAAAGTTCACCGAACCAATCAAATGAAGTCAAGTCGACTGCATGCCACCACACACACACAGCCATGCAACCCCAAACTGAGTCATGAGGGAATGATGGGCTCAATACACAGAGGTTTGCCCACCTCTCCAGTCTGGATCCGTCATTTGGTGCAGCAGCGCTGATCCTCTGCTGCGGTCTGTCAGAGCAGAATACCTGCCTGGGTTTCTGCACTCAGGCCATTGAGCAACCTGGCTTCTCTCCACATCACACTCCTTCTCTGAGCATCCTTTCCCCCTGCTCGCTTGCAGAGAAGGGGTCAAAGATGAGGTCAGAGGGGACAGAGAATAACTGTCTTCTGGTCTTACTGGCAGTATAGCACTCTCACCGCAGAGCTCCCCTGTCAGAAAATGTCTGCAGGTTTAATGATGTCACACATTTAAGGGTCTTACAATTATCTGATTGGCGAAGTGCCACTTATAAATAGAACTCAAAACAGGTAGAAATATTGGTGGGGAGTCTGTGCCCTATGTGTTTTAATATTCATTCTTGTGTTTCTAAATGGAGATATTTTAAGTTGTAGAAATGTAAGACCTCCTTAATATGTACAGCTGTCTCCAGATTTCGGCAGGTAAAATGTGTTGCATCCACTAAAGATTGAATTATATTACTTTATTGCTACATTGCCTCGAAGGAGTGTAGCACGTCCTGCTTTTTTCTATTTCTAAGCATTATACACTTTTATGGCGCTGAATTGTTGTCGCGTTGCAATTCCTCAGGACTGTTTCAATTTAGCCCCCGTGCTATCGAGGCAGGTGAATTGCAGGCAGACGGATGGCGAAATAGGGCCTCTCCGAAAAGAACATTGGCTGTTTTAAAGGGCTTATTTAAAGTATTAGGAGGTCTCACTCTGGGGGAGATTGAACGGGTCTGAAATGGCAAGGCCTTGCAGTTTCATGGATTCATTATAAGAGGCTGCTCAAACAGGGTGTACTGAAATAGGAGAGGTAGATGTGTGTGTGTGTGTGTTAGCATTTGTGTTGTCCTGGGGGCTTTAGTCTAAAATGGAAAACCTTGCCTGGCTCACTTTCCCCCCTCTTTCCGTCCTTATTGCCGCAGCTCATCACAATATGTTCTGTGCAATATGAGTTGTGACTTGAAACAGGAATTTAATACTTTAAGACTCTAATTTCTGTAGCTCTAATTTAATCAGCTCCCAGCCTCCACCAGGGAGTTTTAAGTCGATAGAGCAAACAGTTCCCCTTGTGCTGCCGGCCTGCCATGAATAACTTACCCATGAAGTTTCCCCCTCCAGCAAGGCAGCACGCCGCTGGAGTGGAGCGGCCCGACACAATATTTAGAATGGACTTTTCCCAGATGTAAGTTTTGTGTAGCCAGCACCGCTCTGCCTCGAGCCTTCACTGTGAAATACAAGGTGCTCTCAGTTCATGTTACTGTGTAAATAACAGCAAAGTAAACACCCAGATCTCTCTTTAATTAATCTTAACCGTTTTTTGGTTCCGTAAGGGGCCCTATAAAGTTTGCATTGAAATGTCATTCAACCAAATATCTCAAAAGTTCTCCCTCATCTATTTATTCCTGTTCTGTTTTTTTTTAATCATGTTTGAGACTTATTTTTTTGTTTGCAGCTTCCATTGTACTTTAAACTTCTATAAAGTATAGACAGTCTTTTATTTATGAGGTCACTTCGAGACATATTTAGAGCTCAAGTGAGCGAGTATATAGCAGCAGGAGGTCAGAGGTTGCGTTCACACATGGGAGCTGCACACGATGTTACAGTCTTGTACTGTAGGCGGCTGAGGGCAGCTCCACTGGAACACATCTGGGGGGTTAGTGTCTTGCTGAAGGGCATTTTGAGGAAGTTGATTTAGGAGGTTGAAGTGTAACACAGTAAATCCTAAACAAGACTTTCTCAGCCCCTGAGGATTTCTTCTAGCAGCTTTTGGATCACTTTTGGATTTTATTTGTTGTCCTCTGTCAACCAAGCCTCTCTTATTCAATTTATACATTGAAATGACTGTATATACAGATAGATGATGAGGTTCCACCTCCTCCAAAACATCCCCAAAGACGGGCACTGACACAATATAGTAGACATAGAGTTTGAGAAGCTGCGATACTGATGTCCAGTCCCTTCCTCTAACTCTTAACTTATGTCAGTACCGTCCACAACTGAACAGATTCTTCAGTCAGTTTTCATCAGTTACTCACGATTATGGAAAGTTCAATGACTTTTGTGTTCGTGCTCGTTATGTTTCCTTCTCGCTGTTCCTCCTCGTCTCTGCTAAAACAGAGCTGTCAATCCTGCCATTTAACATTTTTATTTAGAATCAAATAATTATTTAAAAATGAAAGTCCTCAGAAGAGTGAACAGTCCAGCATAATTCAGATAAGAACAAATTATGATGACACAAACTATTTTTGAGATAAAATACATTCAGATTCTGTAGTTTGACTCATGTCTTATCTGTTAATTTAGAGGAGGCGGGGCTTATGACCTTTTCTGCAGCAAGTCGTAAGTGAAGCCAAATGTTTTGACTTCACTTCTGTTGAGCTGTCATCCATTTTTTTTATATACAGTCTTTGGTCAGAACTTGTGTTCTTTAACATTTTCATCTCTTTTTGGAAAAAAATAGATGAAAACAGAAAAGAGAAAATCATTTTTCAATAAATGAAAAATGTAGATCTATTTAAATAATAATTGTAACAATGACTCCCTTTTCCCCGACCAGACTTTGACTTCAGTGTGCCAGGCTCCATGAAGCTCCACAATCTCATCTCCAAGCTGAAGAAGTGGATCAAGATCCTGGAGGCCAAGACCAAACAGCTGCCCAAGTTCTTCCTCATCGAGGAGAAGTGTCGCTTCCTCAGCAACTTCTCAGCACAGACGGCAGAGGTGGAGATCCCCGGGGAGTTCCTCATGCCCAAACCTACGCACTATTACATCAAAATTGCAAGGTAAAGGAATCGTCTTGTCATAACTTGGCCTCATGTACAGAAGGTATTAAAAAAACAAATCATGATGCAAAGACTTCAAAGTTCTGACTGTGATAGACTGGATTGATGGGATTACAGGAGAATGGAATCACACAGGGGAGTGTTGCTCACATATCTTTCCCTCCCACATAAGCTCACAACTTCATACTCTGTGTGTCTCTCCAGGTTCATGCCGAGGGTGGAAATCGTTCAGAAACACAACACAGCGGCGCGGCGCCTGTACATCCGGGGCCACAACGGCAAGATCTACCCTTACCTGGTGATGAACGACGCCTGTCTGACCGAGTCACGACGGGAGGAGAGGGTCCTGCAGCTGCTCCGCCTCCTCAATCCCTGCCTTGAGAAGAGGAAGGAGACCACCAAGAGACACCTCTTCTTCACCGGTAGGAGCAGGGAGAGAAGAAGTGGGAGCTTGTGTGTATAAGGGAGAACATCTCCCTAGGAAAAAACTTTAAAAAAAAACTTATATATATATATATATAAACTTATATATATTATTATATAATATTTTATTATATAATATTTTATCACACAAGTTTGTTGGTTTTTGTTGTTGTGTTGTTGAAGAGATTAGGAAAGTCTGCCGTATTCTATTTTACTTGCAAATGTTTACACAGATCTGTTCTCTCTGCTCTGATTCCTCACACCGGCAACAGTAACCATCTTCTTTTTATTCTCTCTAAGTCACACACACACACACACACACACACACAGACACGATTTCAATTCCCTTTCATGCGCTGTTTCCTCCCCTGTCGTCCCCTCGTGGTTTTCCTCCACCCAGATGTTTTGCCCACTCTCCATTTATACACTTGATTGGTTTGTTTAAGGGGAAATATGGATGGGGATTTCAACAGTCCCTTCCAACCCATTTCCCTCCTCACTGGAAAGGCTGGTATTGATTAGGTTTTGGGGTGCCAGTCTATGTAAATGTTTAGACTCATGTGCAGCCTTTGTTACCTCTGCTGACCCTGCTTGGTGTTGAGCGGTGGCACGCCTTCACTGCAGCTGTTTCCTTCCTCTGGGGTATTTTAGTTGTAGGTTTGGATGTGCGGTTTTACACTGTGGTAAAGCAGGGACTGTTTGCTTGCAAGTGCAGCCATATGTTTACAGTTTGCGTTTTATTCACATGGTTGTTTACCACTTTTTTTTCTTCTTCCTGTCTGGCTTTCCTCCTTCTTATTCCTCCCCACCTGTGTCCTTTCCTTTTTCCCCCCCTCCTCCCACTCCCTCCATCTCTACAGTGCCCCGAGTGGTGGCAGTGTCGCCTCAGATGCGGCTGGTGGAGGACAACCCTTCATCTTTGTCGCTGGTGGAAATTTACAAACAACGCTGCGCCAAGAAGGGCATCGAACATGACAACCCCATTTCCAGATATTACGACCGTCTGGCCACAGTGCAGGCCAGAGGCACACAGGCCAGCCACCAGGTACTAAGACGATCATAGGAACCGACAAACACAAACCACAAAGTCGGGGCGTAGTACAGCTTCCTTTAAACGCTATGAATTTAGATGCATCTCTGTAACAGAAGTGTAGGCAGCTGTCCTGTGATAAAACTTTCATTTTATATGAGCTTAGGAATTGCTTGTTAATTTAGTTTTGTTACAGTGCTTTTCCTTTAGACCATTTGATCTGTTTTTATGTAGTTCAAATTATGAGAATAAAACCTGAAAAAAAAAATAATAATTATTAAATTAATTCTGAAGATTTTGACCTCATTTGGTGATTCATGGATTTTCTGTTTTCTTTCTTAAGTTCCATTCTTTGTGTTGTTGTTTAAAAAAAAAAGGACAGATTATAGATATTTTCTGAAATTGGTTATGCTGTATTAGTGGCTAGCTTTTATTTTATTTAACCCAAATACTCCATAAAAAATAAGCAATGCCAAGGTTTTGACTTTATGATTTAGTTGCAGCAGAGCAATTTGTTTCATCAAGGCTTTTTGGGGTTAAGAAATATTTTCCTTGTCTACGATAGATGTCCATTTTTACAATTGTTCAACATCAACTCATGTAGAGTCTAAGTACTAAGATTCTTCAATACTGAAGCTTGACGTGCGTTTGTTGATGAGTCTGATCAATGATTGTCTGAGGCCTTAAGCTAACTTGCTGACCCTCTGTTTACCACCAGGTGCTGCGGGACATCCTGAAGGAGGTGCAGGGCAACATGGTTCCTCGCAGCATGCTGAAGGAGTGGGCTCTCCACACCTTCCCCAACGCCACAGATTACTGGACCTTCAGGAAGATGTTCACCATCCAGCTGGCCCTCATCGGCCTGGCCGAGTTCATGCTCCACCTCAACCGGCTGAACCCTGAGATGCTGCAGATCGCACAGGTAGAGGACACACATACAAACACACACACACACACACACACACATACACCCAGAGACATGTCGAACTGCTGTCAAGGGCGAGTGGGATCCATTTGACGAGGGCTAATTCAATAGATATACACTCTCATAGATGCATTAAGAGATCACCATTACCCTCTCCATATCAGGGCGTATGAATTACCGTTCTCCCCCATGACATTCACGCTGCTCCTATCAGTCAGCCAGTAGCTGTCAATGTTTTGACACAACATTATATTCAGTCGCTTCACTCAACGGCTATCAAAGACGTTTCAATTTCAAGAGGCCGTGTTTGTGTGTGCGCACGTCCCGCATGCATCCGGCGCTCAGGGTCTGCAGACGGCTTTTCTCAAAGTCATTATTAAAGATGATTGTGTCAGTCGGCCACCCCTCCCCTCTGATCCTAATCGGCCTCTGCTGACAGGCGTTCCTCCGGGCAGCTAAGCACTGGTATTAAGCCCCCTCTCTGCCTGTTCCACTCGGCAGATCCCATTAGACACAGGAGGATTACGGTACGGAGAGCGTACATACACACACACAAACACACACAAACAAGAGGGGGGGGGGGCAAGGACAGGACATCACACAGCTGTAACATCCTGTGCCCCAGCCTGCCCTTGATGAGACCATAAGTTCCCCCGGCAAGGTGCAAATAAAGCTGTGTGATACTTTGTGACATCCAGTAAGCTATGATTATTTCTTCACTAGATTCTTTCAACAACATCCTGAAAGAAAGCGCTATCCCAAACAAACAAAGCCATTTGGATATTTTGACATATCTACAGTATGTAAGAAAAGAGGACTTAGAATCTGCAGGGCTTGTGTGTCCTAATTCAGTCCTGTAGAACTTCAGTCCTCCATCTTCACTTGCAGGTGCATGGGGGCTGTAGTCTTCCAAGCAGGCGGCCCAGGGTCAAATCCCGCCTGTGGCTCCATTCCCGCATGTCGTTCCCCACTCTCTCTCCCTGTTTTCTAACTCTATCCACTGTCCTATTTCTACAATAAAAAGGCACAAAAAGCCTTTTTTAAATAAAAAATGTAATGTAATATGTAATTTTCATCACACAGACTAATCCAAGAAGACATAAATGTCTAAATTCATCATACCCACAATTACAAAACATATAAAGCTAGGTTGAATGTCAACATTTGTACTAAAGTTTTTCTTACAAACCCCCATAGCACACATCCATAAAGATGCAACTATAAGACAAGATATAAGTCTATAAGATATAAGACATATGTCCACTTTAGAAGCAGGGCAGCTTCCATGATGACTCTTCGACTTTTCTATTGTTGAGAAGAGGGGGAAGGCAGAATGAATGAGTCGGTGCAGTCAAACCAGGTGAACCTCGTATGGGAGTTGTAACCTCCATCCTTTCATTCCAAACTTGATAGAATTTCTCTTTATGGATCCTCACGGAGTTAGTCAACTTTTTCATCGTAAATATTTACAAAGCTAATCGTATCAATCTTGTAATGTAGCTGCTGCTGGATTTAGCCACTTAATAGCGATTGATTTAAAAAAAAAAAAAAAAACTTTGCTTCTAAAAGGCCCTGTAGCAGCTTTGTGTCCCTCCTCTGTTTTAGGAAAACAATACGGTCCAAAGAAAGACTTTCTATATTCTGGAGTATTTAAGTATTTAAGTATTTAAGGCAAATTCCAGTGAAATACAGATTTAATTAGGGGCAGTTCCTCAAATCCACTTCACATATTGCACTTTTTGAAAAACAACAAGGTATAGTGCTGCTCAGTGAAATAAAAAAAAGCAGAAATAAAAAGAAAACAGTAAAAAACACATACAGCATAATGAGCCTGTAAAAACAGAAACATAGTAATCAATATGATAACCACAGGAAGAGACCACACAGCTCTAATAAGAAGAACTTTGAAGACAAGATTTAAAGCTGGGGGGGGGGGGGGGGTCCACTCTAATGTGGGAGGGAGCTCGTTTTAGTGACTACAAGACACAGCTGATCAGCGGACTGCTAAGACCATGGGGGGGGGGGGGGGGGGGTGTAGTAGACATGAGAGAAGTCAGCGATGTACCAATGTGCTAACCCATGTAAAGATATCTGGTTTATGATGATGGAATAGTCCTTTAGTGGTGAATTCTTCATCTCCTTTAATATTAAATAAAATCTGCCACAGTCACATTTCAAAACCTGACGTCCCTGCATGTGATGACACTTTTGTTGCGTCAGCCCCCCAAAAATGAAGCCATCGCCGGCCATTACTGATTGGCTGATTTAGCATTCCGAGTGTTTCCTTCACAGCCAACTGTGTGCAGGCTTATCTGCGCCTCCTGGGGGGGTTTGCTGGTGTCTCAGCCCGCTGCCTCCAGGCCCTCCACCGGGGGCCTGGAGGAGCAAATGACAGAAAGAGAGAGAGAGAACAGGAGCTGGAATGAAACGCTCTGTTATAAAGCTGTCAGAGCCGCTCACCTTTTCATATAAGGGAGCTTATCTTCCTGGAATGGCTGCTCGTGTAGCAGTCCTCTCGCACATAAATGCAGGCTTATGGATGAAAACATGGCTGTATATATTTAAGTTAGCGAGCAGGGAGAGGGGGAGCGGGAGTGAATTGAGGATTATAGATGTTCTGCTGCTGATAGTTTGAAGTGTTACGGCGTCTGGGGCACACAGATCAATAACTGCAGCCATTTTGTTGCTGCGAGCTCGTTTTGTAGCTCTTAGTCTTTGAAGAGAAGACTTCTTTTTGTGTTCTAACACTACAATGAACTGTTTTCACTATTGTATTAAAAAAAAAAAAAAAAAAACTTCTTTCAAATTGATTTCAGCCGTCTTGTTCTTTACCTTAACCTTTTTTTCTTTTCTCTGTTTTAAGGACACAGGAAAGCTGAACGTCTCCTACTTCCGCTTTGACATCAACGACGCCACGGGAGACCTGGACGCCAATCGCCCCGTTCCGTTCCGCCTGACACCCAACATCTCCGAGTTTTTGACAACTATTGGCGTCTCCGGGCCGCTCACTGCCTCCATGATCGCGGTGGCACGATGCTTTGCACAGCCGAACTTTAAGGTAACGTGTCTGCTGTGAAAATGAAAACCATTATGACGAGTTATTATACAGGCCAGTAAGGCCTTCTTCCTTACATGCACTCCTGAACATTTCTAGAAAACTTAAAGACACGCTGCCCCTGAAATCTTCACAGCAGGAGACTTTTCTCTGTCTGAGGGGAGGGGGGAGGGGGGGGGGTCTGAGGAGGCAGGACATGACATAAAAAGGTTGACGTAGAAATAGTTGACATTTCGACAGCATGTGATGCTACATGAAAAAGTGGAAGTAGAAAACATTTCACCCAGCTTCATTATGAGCATGAAGGTTGCACCAGTCACGTATTATAAACCTCGCCAGTATAGAGGCGGCTGTGGCTTAGTGGTAGTGTAGGTCACATGTCCAAGTGTCCTATGGGAAGACACTTAACCCCAAGTTGCTCCAACTGCTTGGTCAGCATCGTGTCAATGTGAATGAAAGAGATTAGTTAACAGTGTGTGAATGTGTATGTGTGACCTGCGGTGTAAAATGAGCTTTGAAGAAGTGCTATACAAGCTCAAGGCCATTTACAATTAACGCCATCACCCCTGCCCTCTAGCTCACGGGGAATTTTCCAGAATGCCTACTCAGCCCGACTTCACACAAACGGGCTGGCTGGAAAAAGTCTGAGTCAAATCGAGTTTTGTTTAACATGGCATGTACACATAAAAAGGAAATTGCAATTTCTTTATAAAGACAATGTTGAATCAGCTTTTTCTCTTTTTTTAATTAGTATGGACGGAAGTGAACAAAGTCTCCCATTTTGACAAAACACAGCTCTACAAAGCGTTGCAGCATCCTTCAGATGATCATTAGGGTGACTGACCACTCTCATGGTGCCAGATGCAGCGGCCTTCTATTTTCAGCAAAAACTCTGATACAACGTCTGAAAGCTGCCTGCTCGGCTTAGACAAAGTTAGTAGCAAGATGTGAAAACACAGTGTAGCAATTAACAGCTTAAACTTGGCCAACAGAGACAACACTGTTTGTTTTGTCATATGACACAGAGTTGGTCGGGTTCAAGGAGAATATTTTTCAGCATGGCAGCATCAGTGAGGATGCTTCAGCCGCTGCTAAAATCTCCACAAATTCTTTAGCACTTCAACTTCCAGATACAACGCAGAGGAAGTTCTCAAAGGCACACAAGCAAACAAAAACAAGCAGTGAGAGCACGGGCAGCCTCGAGGGCTGGACAAGTGTATCTGCAACAGGCAGTAATGACAGGCGTTTTTTGTCTTTATGTTTAGTTCTGACTCAGTCTTGAAGTCTTGACAGATGTGGAGGCAGCAAGAGCGCTAAAGATACAAAACAACACAAGCCCATGAAAACTTGTGAAGGCCGAGTTCCAGAGACCACGGCTCAGTGTGGTCAGAGAGCTGACATTTCCAGGGAAAACGACAAAAACACAAAAATCAAAACACTCTGTGGAAGAAGAAGAAGGGGGGGGGGGGGGCAGCAGTGTGTACCTAGTGAGGTGATGATTGCTGGTGTTGAGGTGCCGTCATGGTTTGCATGGTTATGTATTTTAGTTTTGTGTCACCATAATGAGCTGCTAACAACAGAGAGCTCCCCCCCCGAGGATGATGACTCAGCCTTAATTGCTTTGTTGTATTTGGCAACGGCGTTTATATAAACAGACGCTTTTATCACGTTTCATTGCTGGTTTTCCTACTGCTGGACACTCTCACACAGCCGGGGAAAGAATAGCAGCACAAAAACACACATTACCTTCAGACGGATGCAATAAAATGTCAAATAAGAGGCATCTCAATATGTAAGATATTGCCTCCATTCAGTTGTTTTACTACAATAAAAGATGTCATAGAAGTCTTTTTCTGAAAGGTGTGAACATTTACCAAAAACAATCCTTACAAAAGTTTGACCCACCTGTGTTTTTATCCACAAAAAGTCTTCATAGGATCTGGTTTATTACAAAGACTTCAATGTTTCAGTTTAAATATTTCTACTCCATTAGCTTTAAAATGTGCATCTCCTCTTCCTCTCTCTCGCTCTCTCTGATAGGTGGATGGCATCCTGAAGGCGGTCCTTCGCGACGAGATCATCGCCTGGCACAAGAAGACCCAGGAAGACACATCCATGCCTCTATCCCCCGCCGGCCAGCCAGAGAACATGGACTCCCAGCAGCTCGTGTCATTGGTCCAGAAAGCCGTCACAGCCATCATGACCCGCCTCCACAACCTGGCGCAGTTTGAGGGCGGAGAGAGTAAAGTGAACACGCTGGTGGCTGCAGCGAACAGCCTGGACAACCTCTGCCGCATGGACCCCGCCTGGCACCCCTGGCTCTAAGAGGAGGATGAAGGTCCAGGACGGACTGAGAAGTGTTTTATTTTTTTTGTCTTTTGATTGTTTTATATCAAAGTACACTGAATCAGTTTTGTGAGTGGAATCAAGCTGAAACAAAAGACTCTCACAGTCATAGTTTGGAACAGGGCTCACCAGTTTATAGTTAATATCAGGACTGATGGAATGTCTATGAAAACACAACTTCTACCTTTTTGTATTTATTTTTCTAACTAAACAGGGACTGTAAGTAAGACAGTACAAAGATGTGTTTATGTGTCAGAATCACCTATGCTTTCTTATTTTATTTAAGAGACGGGAAATGTTTCTGTTAATTGTGAAGCTTTTCTTTATTTCATCAGCAAATTTCTCCCCTAAACTTTATATTTAAACTTGAAAATGTGTCGTTTCTGTTTAACTCCTTCCCAATGAGAAATGCTGTGATCCTATGAATAACAGATGATGATCTTTTCTTTTCTTTTTCCCACTTTCTACCCGGGCTGTACAAACAAACACGTCAGACTTTTTCTAATGCCGTTTTCATTTGCGGGACTTTTTTGTCTTTTTCCATCAGGCCTGTTTTTAATGTCACAAAGTGTTAACTGCCGGGACCTCAGACGCTGTAATCAGCCATCACAGCTGCAGTCACTCCTGAGCCGGCTGTGTTTGCATATCCCCCCCCCCCCCCCCCTTTTTGTAAAGGTACAGTGCTTTTTTTCCAAACTGTTATTGCCGCCTTGTAAATAAGCATTTTGTTTTAATAAAATGCTCTTTTTATAATACAAACGCTGTGTTTACTCTTCCTCCACACTTTTTATTAGGACAATGAAGACCAATAGATCATAAAAATGACTTCCAGCAATGCTCACAATTTTTTTTCTGTACAGTAGTTGCTCTTTTGTGCAGTTGTAAAACAGCAGTAATGCAAAGTAATCCCCATCTGTGTCTTACAACTACTGCGTCACTGTCACAGCTATAATCACCCTGAAGGATGCACTCCTGGATATTATTGCAGTAATAACTCACGCTGGGAAAAGACCCCACGCTAACCGTTCTCTGATGCTAAAAAGTCGTTTATGGAGAGGCATTGCGGCGCTGCAGTGTCGAGTCTGCCGTCTTTGTTTCTCATGCAGGTACAATAACCTCGTGGTCATTCCCTCCCTGCAGTTAGAAAGTCCTGCTGAGGTATGTCGAGGTGTTACTCTGCTCCCCCGATGTTTGATTAATGTGTGCCAGTAGATCTGCGAGTGGGGCGGCCTCGCTTGACTTACACACACTGTCAGAGAGCCCGTCTGCACTCATAAACTAAGGTTATATCTCCTTTCGCCTCTATAGGATCCACACACACACACACTCTGCCTCCCAACATGTTTACAAACGGACTCTGACATCTCTCTTCCTCTCTGATCAGCTCAGGAAAATAACAGTTATTTTTAAAGGTTCTCTGAAGCTGGTCGTTTTCAGCTTGAAACACCTACCGGTAGTTTCAGGGATTTACTTTTGTTTTTGTTCCTGTTTTTCATGAGGCTGCAGGGTACAGAGGAAGTGCTGTGTTATTCCATCTCACATTTCTCTTTACTTTGAGTGGAGATGTTTGATGAGTTTTCATGTGAGAGAAAAGGTGAGTCATGTCAGCTTACTCCTGAAGGATTTTAGGCTTTTTCAGTTCAGGACATCTTCTGAGGTAGTGCTGCAACTGAAGAATATTTTATACTGTTCTTTTTCCTTGATCTATCCAAATGTCAGAAAATTATAAAATGACATTATCACAACTTCATATGTCTGTTCCAAAAAAAGTATTCAGTATACTTTAAAACAGGAATATAAAAACCTGAGATAATCACAACTAAGAGGCTGGAATAGGAGAATTGTGTCTTTTTTTTTTTCCTTAAAAAAAACCTTAATTCAAAACATAGTGTAGAAAATAGTAGGTGATCATTTAACTGTTGTTAAACTAATGCATTACATGTTGAGGGTATTTTTGTAAAGACCACCTTTCACTTAAAGCACATTGTGAGGGGCAAGGCATCTCTTGGGAAAATGGTGTGAATGTTTTGTTTGTTTTTGTAGTTTTAACCTCGTTGATGGCCCTCCCGGCCAAGGGCCCAAAACAGTTGCCTAAATGATGTCTGGGGAGAGCATATTTAATGGGCCTTTCAGGGGCCCAGCGATTCCTGTGAGCAGGCCTGGGGAGGGGGAAACGTTGCAATCAACTGGCAGACATCCACACACTTGATTAAAACTCACAAAACTTAATTACATTGTAAAAAATGCAACGCTTCAAAAATACAGAGTCCTCATTAGGCATACGGCCAAGATGACAATGCAGTGTTTACAACCTATTATCATCACACTTGTGTATGGAAGTCAATTCCCAGCATCCCAACAATATTTAGATAAGAACTTTGGCTTGATAATGGAAATATCACAACGGTGAAAGGTCATTCATTTAATACACCAAGTAGAAACTGTGAGATGAAAAAAGCCAATTTTGAGATAATTTTCTTGGTCAAAATTATAATCAAATCAACGATAAGTTAGAGTTGTGAAACTTAAAAGTCTGTGATGTAAAGAAAAGTTGACTGACAACTTTTATGTCGATTTGTAGCTACATTTGCATGCATCTATGTTTATAGATTAATTAAATATCATTAATATGGAATTCATTAAAAAAGTGTGGTCATGTGATCGCTGATGGGAATCCAGGATTGCAATATGGCCGATGAGTTATGCCTCTTTTGCTTTAAAAAAAACAAAACAATTCCTCTGTACAATCAAAGCTCACTTGACGATGAAATTCCCTCCATAAATCGAAACAAAAACAAGACTCAGTCTGTGTCATTTGCCTACATACTCTGTATTTGTATGTAGAATCTGAGATTAGAGATCAGCAGCAGTTATGCTAGTTTCAACATTAACCAGGTGGACAGGGCAGGCTAGGCTAACCATATGGCCAGGAACCTATCAGATTGTTAAGTACAAGGACCTAGCTAGATGGAAAAATCCAGTGCGTTCAGTGCCTGAATTAGTGGAAGCCCTCTGTTGAAACATCCATTTCATGTCTCAAGTGTTTGCCTTGATCTGTGAGAGATTACGAGAAAAACCTGAACAGCAGAACTCCCATAAAGACACACAAACACACACACGCTCTATGATGATGTGACACACCTTAGCTGGCCTTCCACGTTTTTTGTCTTTGCACCGTGCGCCTGATCACAGATAGCAGAGGAGTAGAAGCGACAGCTACAGCCAACCCATAACTTCTTGCCCTTTTCTGATCTTCCTGATATAACTGAAAGTTGTGGCTAAGTCTTCACCAACCCCCCCCCCCCCCCCCCCCTTTCCCGCTCCGATGATGTGAGAGGAGTGGAGGTGATTGATGTGCTCCGGTGGGAGTGGAAGGTGTAGAGCCTGGATCATCATCAGCCCTGGCACAGAGCACAGATCTCAGGAGGACACACCAAAGCTGGAATAGATCCTGGCAGGACCCGATGATGAAATCTTCCCCCTCCAATGATCCTCATCCCCCGAGGAGGAGGAGGAGGAGGAGGAGGAGGAGGAAGGGCTTAAGGGAGGAGTGGAGGAGGGAGACTTTTTCAGAAACTGTCTGTTTGGTTTGTGTGGCAACTGAGCCGTCATGTTTCTCAAGAATGTAATAAAAAGTAACAGGAGACACAAGAAAAATAATATTTTACAAGCAGCATAATCCTCTTCTTTCCTCTTTTCACGATTCATCATTCAAGATTCAGGACGCCCATCAACTCCTTCCTGTTTTCACAGCCAGAATCCAATTATACATGTCATTGTATCAGACATGTATCGCAGTAGGGGGAGACGTCTCTTTGTAACTTTGTGTAAACAGACAGTGTTAATCAAATAACGATTGTGTGTCGATCTGTAGTCTTAGAGGCAGCTCATCTCGTATGAAGCAGCTGAAGATTTGTTTTGTTTCGCAGAGAAGGAGCCCCATCAGGACCCTCTAATGGCCTTTTCACTCAGAAGAGTTGAGCTCATTAGCTTGTTGTCGGAAAAAAAAAATCTATCATTGTGATTTTAATTGCCCAAGCTGTATACCCAGCAGTATGGGAAGCCATCAAAGTCACTCTTTTTCTGTTGGAAGTTTGATGCAGCAGCACATCAACAACTGGCAGGCTGATGTAAATATGCACTGATACACTGGCGCAGATTTAGCTCAGTTGATAGACCAGACGCTCCATGAAAATGAATCCTCATTGCACTGGTCACAGATGCACTGGTTGACTCCTTGTCCACACATTTCCTGTCATATAGAGGCCAAAAAATCTGATACATTTTGCACAAAGTTGTTTAAATTGAAAAGTATTAATTGAAAATTTCAAAACTTAATATGACCTGATATTCAGCCCAACTCATAACAAAACTCTATTTTTTACTGAGTCTATTTCATGTAAAACTGTACTTGTTTTTTTTATACATACACATATATCAGAATCAGAATTACAAGTACATTTACACATTCAAAGAATTTGACTTGGACAAGGAAATAAAGCAGAACAAGCAACAACTTAAATAATACAGTAGAAGAAGCTATTACAATATATAAAATAGACTTTAAAAATGTAAAATATAAAAAATAAAAAACATAATGTACAAAAGGTGCAATGTAGGAGCTGTGCAGTGGACTGAGAAAAAATCTTAATGTGTGTAATATTATATAATATATATTTTGTCTATAGAGCCTATATGCTAACACATAAAGTAGGTCTACTTAATCAAACAACATAGCAGAGAGTTAGCCGGTTAGCTTAGCGTAGGATAGAGGCTGGAGAGCCGACACACAGACAGGTTTTGTCACATGAAAATGTGCACATCTGAGCAACATACATACATGTTTCTCCATGGAGTCACCAAACAAGACAAAGAGCCTTTGTTTGTTTTTTTAAACCTTTGAGGTGACAGTATTCAGATTTTGCTGTCCATGACATGACGGCTAGCTATTTTTCATTTACAGTATTTCAGCTTAAGTAATACTTAACATTGACTATATTTGCTGTTTTAAGTTTTACATGAAAAACGTTTTTTGGGTGAACTTTCAGTTTGTGTTGGTTTTGGCACCACTGTGGACATAGCAGTAGCCAATCTCTCATCTCTTCCTTGTTTTTGTCCCTAACATATAAGTAGTGTTTTCTGTAGAGAAATCTCATCCTGATTTGGCGTTACTAACGCATCACTGACTGTGAGTCTTTGCTGTGGAAAATGTGAGAAGAAAAGGGTGTATCTTCTCTCAATCAACTCCTGTGGCAACTCCCCAAAGGTAGGCAACTTAAAGCATTCATAATAACTACACAGTTTGAATCTTGTTGCTGACTGTCTTGTTTGCTTTTGTAGGTAATACAGAGGCTTCAGAGTTAACTGTATCTTCACTAATGTATATGTGTCCATTGTTAAGACTACACTTGGATTCATTTATTTACTTCCGGCAGTAGTCTCAAATTAACTTAATTTAAAATATACAACATGCAAACTTTGACACAGAACGTCCCTTTAACCTCTATAACACAGTTAACCTTTAACCTCTATAACACAGTTAGACAAAGCATCCATAATGTAGGGCAACATTTCAGGTGAATAAAAGGGGGGAAAAGTTGAAGTGGTATTGCAGAGCCAAACTCAATTGATGTCATCTTGAATCTGCAACAATCACATCCTTCCTCTGCATTGTTGTCTATTACCAGTTGGCAGCGTCGGTCTTACTGGAGTGTGAAGCAGTAAAGTGTGATTAATTATGTAGTGCTCTTGGCACTGTTATGCTGAAGTGATATTAGTGGAAGTGTGTATGAAGTGTGTATGGGTGTTTTTTCACACTGTCAGGTTTAAACGTGTAATACATACCCATTGTTTATACACGATTTTGAAGCTAAATGTTTTCCCCAATAATTGACAAAAGGCTATTTGATCTATTGGCTCAGAGTACCTTAAACATGCCTTAAACATTCTAGTCAACACAATACCCTCAGCTGTTCAATTACAGTGAACTACTCACAGCTCCATTTGCCTGCATCTTACTGTTGTTTTACACTGTACCTACTCTAATTAGCAATAACAGTAAAATACCGTAAAAAGTGTTAGAGTAACATGTTGTTATTATATACCACATGTTTTACACACAGAGAAGATACATTGAGGCTTCAGCTTCAACACAACACAAAAGTGATCAGTGACTACAGAAATATATTCAATATAAGTACATTTTATTCTTTTTTGCTACTATCAGACGACTTAGTTCTTAAACTTTAGTGTTGAGCTTCCCTTGTTCCTTTGAATGAACATCATGTAAAATCACTGGTTTTCCATTCTCCACTTACTCTTGACTAAGGTCGAGCCTTATTTCCTGCTTTAATCAACCATTGTTCTAACCACACAAGCGGCTTGCTGAGTGGTGTTCACACGATTCCTGATGTCAAACTGTATTTAGCACATCACAGAGCTGCAGAAATCGATTCTTGTGCGGTAGAGCTGGGTGTGTGAACCTTTCTGCTCCCGCTGCACACATTGATTTGGGGATACAGATCAGGAAATGTGCTGCCTGTGGTCAATGTTTCTGCTGGAGGAGAACAAGAAGGCTCCCAACCAGCAAGTCAGAGTCTGATAAAAAGGGTTTGGATTTGAATCCACAAGGAGGTAATGCAGAAGCTGTTTTAGCTCGAAGTTATCTCTAAATTCTGTATGAGCTTGTAAAGCTCCAAAAATCTTTATAATCACAAGGATTTGGCTTTCATTAAAACTACTGTAGGTTTGTGACAAAGGAAGTGAAAATTACTATAAATGGTTGAGTTATAAATATATCCCCAAAGAAATTGAAAAGTTTAGAACCATGGCATATTCATTACCTACTGCTAAGTTACTTCTTCAGACACTATGCTTGACAACAAGGAACATTTCTCAGATTTTTAACTTCTTATAATGTTTGAGTTCATCAGCTGCCCCATCGTTTGACCAAGTTGATGACCTCGATAAACTACAGGTCTTTACCTTTTTTGAAAATCAGCATTAACCCTACAATACACACAAAAAAAGTGAAAATGGGTAAAGTGGAAAATACCAAAATAAGGATGCAGAGGATGTTATCGACGAGGTTGTCTTTTTCGAGGTTGCCAGTTTTTGGGATGACTCATGTTATAATAGATGCAGCAGAGCAATACCAAGGCCACAGCTGCTCACTTGCAATGCATCATTGTCAATGTAGGCACTGCCAGAATAGTTTCACCACTGACTGAAAATATAAATGGACGAGGCCAGTTGTCTCAACCCAACTTTCAGTAAACCTAATGACAGGAGCTGAAGCTAGAGCTGAGGTGGGTTTTAAGCCCCTTTGCTAACCGCTACATCGACCCCGCCCGTTAATCATCAGACAGATCTGTGTGTGCTGATGAAGACAATAACTGATCAGACCTAAATTATTTTTCCACCGTGTTATAAATATGTTCATTTCTGCTGTAAAATGGGCATTATTCAATGGAGTGTGTATGTGACTTTGGGGGTCTCTTGGAACCAGCCTCTTTTGATTACATGATGTAGCATGTTTTAGTTTAACCTCAATTCAGCAATCTGCCTGCCAAACCAAGGCCGTGCTTTTTGCTTATAAGCAGATTTAAGCATGCTTAACTAAAACTTAGCATGGTATCATTAAACCTGCCATTAGAACATGTTTAGTTTCAATGTGAGCTTGTTGACTTAGTGAAGCTGTAGAATAAACAAGTAACTTCACCATGTTTCTCCTTGTTTAAGTTGAGGTTATTGCTATTTAATTCCTCAATGTCACTTTTTTCATTGAAAAGGAAGCAAGGGAGGGACTTTTTGAAATGTTGTTTGGAGTTTACAGTAGCCAATAGGGTTTAATATGAATTATTCCAACAAAAGCATGGTGACTGTCTGAGATTGTTCTGGCTACTTCATTCGCCTTAGGATGAGTCTTCCAAATGGCTGTATAAATCGTCAACATTTATTAAGGTTTTCAAGTGTATGACTATCTGTAAAATATCAATAAGGATACCAAAAAAGATCTGTCACCGTTGGCCACATACCGTCTCATCCGTAGAGTAGACCACAAAACAACAAGCATGCTACATGAAGCTAAGTTACATTACCGTATTCAGGTAGATGTTTTTCTTCCAGTGTGACAGGTGGGGGTTGTTACTTCGCCCGCAGCTACTACAGCTCCTTCATTTCTAATAAGGCCCATAATTGGCTGCCATCATGGCTTTGTCGTGAACATCGCTTCCAGCAACAGAGCTGTCTCCCACTAGCGTTGCCCTCCATCCAGAGCCAATTAATGATTCTCCTCCTCGGATGTCCTGATCAGAGGAGGCAGAGGGCTACTCAGCAGGGTTGACAACTGTTCCCCCTCCTCCTCCCCTTCCACTCTCCAATCCAACCCAGCATCCTCAGCACTCTCCCTCTACCTCTGTGCCCAACCGCGTGATTTAATTTGTTTGGTAATATCAGGATTGGCATGTTCAGCCCAGCTTCACTCCAAAGTGAAATTGGACAAGGGCATTGGAGCCTCACCATGTAAAACCGCCTCACCTTGACAGCTGCTTGAGTGGGCAGCGGATTGCAGTCGGGAGGGGAGGAGGAGGAGAAGGTAGGGGGGGTTGAAGGATGTACCTGAGAAGAAGGCAGGCACCAATTCACTTCTCTCTTTTCCACAGGGGAATTTTGTGTCAGGAAGGGAGCCAGCTATGAAGGTGGAGGCTGTTTAAAGTGGAGACAAAGCACCAGGTGCTGCTGGGGACCAATCTGCACCACAACAACGTGTTGGAGACTGTCCAAGCTGTCCAATAAGCTTCCACCGAGACTCTGGTGAGACAGCTCGTCCTTTAGTTTGTGACGGATCTCTCTGTAATTTGTCACATTCGTTTTGTCAGCGCACATCTTCAAGCTCTGCTTTGATTGTGGAGATCACAAATACGTGCCCAAGAGAGCTGCTTTTTTTTAAGAATAAAAAAAACACACTGTAGTTGTGTTTGCTTAAGTTGGTCTTTGTTAAGCTAAAGGAAAAATGTGTGACATTTCACACATGAATACAGCAGAAATCAAGTTGATCATATGTAAATATCTCTCTGAGTCATGACTTTCTACAACGAGTGAGAAGTGCAAGTTCCGCTAGCTGTGTTGTTGCCGTAGCCCTGTTTACATCATGTTTACATAGAGAGGACGGCCGGCTCCTGCCCTCTAGTATAAAAGCTGTTTTAGTCGAGGATTAGAGAAAATAAGAATATCATACTCATGGCTTCTTTGAAAGTCACATAAGCGTTTTTATTTTTGGGATAAATTTACATGAAATGTAAAGCTACAAGGTAACTAAAGAGTGCTAACATTAGCATGCTAACACAAAAATGCAAAGGACATGTTCGTCCGCCCCTTGCACTTGACTCCTTCGTGTGAACGTGAGGGGAGGGGGATTGTATGTGTGTTGCTGGAGGAGAGTGAGGGCTTCAGTATGGAGGAGTTGTGTCCAAACAGCAGTTTGTTTTGGTTTCATGTTGGTGCACAAGGGCGACATCTACTGGATCAAAAAGTCATACATTGTTCCTTTAAAGAATTTAAAATACATGATTCCTCATTTACCCTGGAATATACAACCGAAAAACTTGTGGAAAATACTACAAATGAAAAATAAATTACAATGAAATTGTTATGTTGGAATTCCAAGCATTTTTAAATACAGTGCGATAAATAGAATATCATAAGTCAACATCTCATGTTTTAGTTTTCAGCTTCAGTCAGGACTTCATATAAACCAATGTTACTGAGCTCAGCAGAACACACATGTACTACATGTGACTTCCTTTACATTCAACTCATTTTTTCAAAGTTCGACAGTTACTTAGTCGGCTTTTAAGTAGTCAACTTGGAAAACAAAGCTAGTAGCCAAGGGATAAATGGATGTCACAGTGCTTGCTAGCAAGTGGATAAAAGCCATGCTCGTGAGATGCTCAACACGGCCGCCATCTTGGAGAGGGGCAGCTGTCTAGTAAATCTTTAATAATAGGCTATCCATGATAAGAAATATTCATAACTTGAAATATGACATTATTTTAAAGCGGTCTGTTTTGAACAAGCATCAGACATGTTTTATGATCCATGATACTTGGTTCAATTAGCTGCCAGCTAAACATAGCAGATGAGACGCGCTAGATAGGCTAACTTGTTTTATGCTAATGCACATTTTACTGATGCTAACTTATTATTGAACTATTGAAAGACAACAATTAAAGAAGTAGATGAAGCAGAAAGTAATGAGAAATAAAGGTCCTTCAGTGAAGTTTAAAGTAGGTTTAATAATTAATTCTTGTTTAATTTCTTTTTTTGTTTCTGAATGGCAGTTTAATTTTGGAGACAGATCCAGGGTTTGTTCACAGTTGCCACACATCTGCATTACCTTGAGCGATACCCACAGAGTTGCCTTTCACACATTTTATCCTCACACAGCAGTTCTGGTGTAAAGGTTTTAATAAAAGAGTGCAGAGGCTGAGAGGAGAAGCCTTGTAACTGTCTGGAGTGACAGCTTTACAACCTCGCAGACAGACAAGACAACCAGTGAACCTTATTACATGTATATATGGAAAGTCCAAGTCTGTGCCTCTTGCTTCTCCTCTGTAACTCAAACAGTGAAAGCCCCCGGACCAGAAACATGCTGAGACAGCAAGAAGAGATGCTAATCAGATTCCAAAAACTTCCATGCAAGGCAGATGGCCATTATTTTTGACTATGTCACTTTGTCAAGGCCTCTCTGTTGATGCTGAAAAAATTGGCTGGCTTGACGGACAGTGATGAAAGCACAAAAAAATGTGAGCCTCCCGGTGTTTCGCTGACTGTGCTGCTTCCAAGCTTCAAATCAGCCTTTTAAAGAATCGAAGGTAATTCTTTTAAAATATAATAGCTGCGATTGATTATTCTGTAAACCTACTAAAGTTGAGGTTTTTTTTTTTCAGCTTCAGAAAGTTGAGGTTTTAACCCACACACACACAGAACTGCACACTCACACATTTAACTGCTGCTCACACCGGTCACGTCAAACAAAGTGAGATGGCCTAGATAGGTAGACGGAGGGGAGACAAGCTGGGTGTTAGAGAGAGCAGAAAGGAGCCGGGGATCTGAGGCCAGATTCATTTCCACCTCCAGTGGAGGGAGACCACCTATTTAGCCCGTCTGTGAGAGGCCAGGCCACAGGGACGATAACAGATCACAACCCATCAGCCAGCGGGAGCTCAGATCTAACTGATGGCCTTGAGAGGAGAGAGCTCACGACTGCAATTCAACGAACTTACGGCTTCAATTTCCATATCATTAAGCTCGTCTGTGTTAGTGCATGTCACTTCTAGATTTGCGTAAATCCACAGCAGTGCATTACAAATAAACGTCGTCTCAAATTGAACAGTGTCAGTCTTGTTTTAAGGTCTACAAAAATGTGTTAATGCTCATTGTCCATGTGTCATAAAGGCTAACGTCGTACGGGGTCAGACCTATGTTCCCACATTTCTAAGAATTTTCTCAAAATGAAGCCCTATGTTCCCACAGATTAGGGTTAGAGTCATTTATGAAAAAGGAAATGTGGGAACATAGGCACGCTCCCCGTCGTACAACCAAACTCAGAGCCCACAGAGGAAAATTTTGATGTGTTGATCGGAGAAACTGAATGATCTTTCTTTCTTGTTTAGCGAAGGTGAAAGAATGGAGGAGGAGCCCCCGATCTCTTGTCTTCCCACCTCATTACCCACACCTGGATAGGACTGCAGGGGATCCTAATTTAAGTCACTGGTTAGCAACATCCTAATTTGTTCTGACAGCAACAAGAGAAAGGAATGGAGGGAAGGTGAAAGAGAAAAATCGAAGGGGATAAGAGGGTGAGGGAGGAGGAACTGAATAGTCTTGACAGACAACTGTGGGAGAAAAAAACCAGGAGGAGGGGAATATCTGTGCATTGCAAAGAGCTGTTCTTATTTCTTGCTTTGATTTCCATAAAATGAGCATCATCCTAAATCATCCCAGCCCTCTGCTGTTGGCCTTGTATGCATAAACCATTAGATCCCTTCACTAATGCACATAAACTAATGAACACAATATCATTTTTCCTCTACTGTACGCCTCGGCACAACAGGAAATCAAATTTAAAAAAACCCTGTTTACCGTATAAATTCCTCCTCGTCTGTTCAGTCGGCCTCTGGTTGATTGTATGTTTTGCACCCGACGCAGCTGCACAGTAGCTACAAACAACACAACACATCAACATGCTGGGTAATAGATTGGAAGGAATTATCAAGGGAGTTGGGATAAATTTGACTTCTGAGAGTGCAGCGTGGTGGATTTACACCCCCAAATGGCTTTGGAACAAGGTCGGAAAATGTTTTTCCAGTGAAAGCAAATCCCTTATTCTGCTGCAGACATGGAAGGATATCTCCTCCATTACCTCACAATTGCAAGAAACAGAGTTGACTTGTCACGCAAATCTCATTTTGTTGCCCCCAGTGTAAAGATTTCCATATTAGGCCAGTTATATCCCATATTTAGTAACTGAACGTCAATGAATGTCTCTTCCACAAGACTGCTGGTAAAAGACAATCTTGTTATTCATTAGAGGGGAAAAAGGGGGTTTGTAGGTCTTTTCCAAGTGGGTCAGAAACACAGAAAAATGTATAAAAGCGGGCTGAGGAGCTTGAGTATGATATTTATTATTTACTACAATGCAGCATGTCCTTTTAAACCTTCACTTGATGGTTCCAGAATCAAGAGACGAGAGAAATTATTGAAAAAGTTCCCAGTCTGGAAGTCTTAGGTCATAATAAGTCTCCAGGATTCTTTTCCAAATTTAAATTTCCAAAACTTTGCTCCTTGTGAAAGTAGAGTCTAAATTCAAGTCCAAGGCAGTTTTAGTCAAAGCAAGTGCAACCACAAATTTCTAAAACTTGAGACAACAAACTCAATAAGTGAGGAGGATGGAGTGGTAGACGTTCAGCAGGTTCATCCCGATAAATGTGAGAATAATGTGTCAAACCTACTCATTAGTCCTGAACCGGTGTAGATATGTGGCTCAGCAGCCTGTCGAAGCAGAGGCAGAGGAAGAGACGAGTGTGTGGGGAAGAGTGTGGAGAAAACAAGAACAGCTGGTGACAATACGCCTCACGGTGGCATTTGCAGATAAAAAGAGACCTTCTGACTTTAAAAGCACTGAAAGAGCAGTGTGAGAAGTAAAAAATTGAAAATAATGAGAAGGTGCCGGAGCTAATGCGCCTGCAATAGAAATAACAGCAACAGTATTGACACCAATTCTTAACAGTAAAAATTTCAATCCATGGGTCAGAAGATCATTTTTGTTACAAATGATTTGACTATCACTTTTATTAACAGTACAAAACAGTTAATAGCCCACATAGTGCCATTATTCAGTTGTAGTATAGTCGAAACAATGGCTGATGGGAACCCATTGTATACTTCCTTCCCAGCACATTTAAACACAAAGTAAGTGATAAGCTGATGATCATGGTGACATATCAAGCTGCTTACAGTAAGAGACAAATATTAACCTAGAAGTCAGAGGAGACCATTACATGGAAAAAAATGTGGGGGACTGTTGAATAAAAATGGCCACAAATACTATTCCAGATGAAGGTTTGTGTCACTCCTTCTCAACACTTAAGTTAGTATTAAAGTTTGCTAACATATTTGCCACATAAAAATATTTTGTTGACTTCTATGGTGTCTTAAAGAAACAAAAAAAACAAAGGTCACAGTATATAAAAGTCACCTCCCCCCATTGGCTCGAGCTGATTTCTCCAGAGAATATCCTGCTGCGCTCTCTCACATCAGCTCACTCGGACTTGCTGCAGAGAAAATACTAGGAGGCTGGAAGGAGAGACTCCAGGTGAAGTACATTACATACATCTCCTCCTGGAAATATCAGAGTTTTCTGCAAGTGTGAAAGCCCAAATACAGTATTGACCCTCATCTATAAGTTTGCAGCAGGTGCAAAAGGCTGATGATTTCATTGTCACCTGCTCTTTCAGGTCAAATGATTGAATGATGTTTAGTGATGAACATCAGACACCAACAGTGGACCACATTACAGCTTGCCTTCACTTTGAAAATGGTTTTAAACTTATATGGAATCTAAAAATAATGATCTATTCTGACTTCGATATTTTTATAGCTTGATGGTTGCAGAACAGAAATGAGGTCTTTGACAGAGCAAAGCCAGCAGGTGAGATTAATATGAATTTGCAATGTAAATAACTGCAAAATTAAAAGTCCATCGTGTCCTTACAGTACCTCCAATGCTGGTAATGGAGTCCCTCCGTTAACAAATATAACAGATCGCTAGTCACGCAATGCTGAATATTCTCTCACAGATTGGAAATAATATTGGTAAGCCTGGAGCACTAAGATATGAGTTTTAATTTGGTTTGCTGATGCAGTCAGAGGTATGAACAAACAGATAGCACTGTGATCTTTGACAGGCAGAGATGGGTTTTCTGGTTACTTTTTCACGGTTGACTTTGTTTGTGTAGCAAGTAGTTGCACACTGGTAATGGGATTTTTAAGCTTAAATGACACTCAATGCTGCTACATATTGAAATGGGTTAGGAAAACTAATGGCAAGGGAAAATGTGAATAAATTAAACAAATTTCAGTTAGCCACAGTTTTGTGTCTTCAAGTCAACCTACCAGATGAACATGTATATATATTGATTGTCTACACAACCCCACAAAAGGAATATGAAGCTTAGAGTAGGATGCTTATATCGTTTTTAAGCCATTACCAAACCATTTACAGAGCAGATACAAGTTTTACCCGCTATCTTCCATTGTTAGCATGTCTAGCTGCTATACCAACAGTACAACCATGTTTGTGTTTGCTAACTAAGAGTCAAATAAGTAACTGAACTGATACTGGTGTCTTGTGTTGCAGGTTATATTCAAAAGAAGCCATAACTAGTACATTCACTCTATTTTATTTACCAAATGGATGTAATCGACGGACATGCTAACAGAGTTTATGTTAATGCTAGCAGCTCTGCATTGTTATTAATTGAAATTGAGAAAAACTTAAGCAATGTTTGACACACATATTGATTACTTGTTTCTAGGACTTACAACTTAAGCTCAACTATTATAAAAACTTTTTTTTTTTAAATTAAGTAACTTGCTGGCATCGTACTTATAGGCCCAATATACGAAGATATGATAAGACTAAATGTGAAACCTTTGCTGACACAATATTTACCGCTCCAATGACTGCATCATTTAAACAGTGTAGGAAATATAAACTTAGTCTCATTTAAAAAGTGTAAAAGGAAATTACATTTTTCTAAATGTAAATATTTAATCATAAATATATTCAGGTAATTGACATAATTCATAGCTTATCTTAATTAATTCTGCTTAATAGCCAAAACTTAATTATAATTTCATATCTACCTAATGTCTCTTTCCAAATGACTATTTCTCATCAGCTATTGGTTTGCATACATTCAATGATAAAACCATTCAACCAGGAGTTAAATTAAAGGTAGAGTAAGATCAATGTTTGTGAAAGCTTGTTACACAATATTGAAATTATGCCCCTCCTCCTGGGCTTATTGTCACCATGTGCACGCCCACTACAGGGTTAGTGTGTATGTGTACTGCTTGTATCTAGCACAAGCTAACCACCAGTGTATTGCACCTGCCTGCCAGCCTGAGATTCACCCTCATTTTGGAACGAGTTTTATCTGTGAGTCGTTTTGCCTCACTGTGATATTTTAAAAATGGCAGATGGGGTCTCTGCAGTGGTCACCACCACACAAGTATGGAGGCCAATAACTGATGATTGAGCGGCATTACTTTTGTTTAATTCTGTATTTTATTTATTTTTTAGGAGGAAGCTACTGTCTCTATCTTTAAGTAAAACTGGCATGCTTTTTGTAATTGCATTGTACTGTTCTCCTTCTCTCACCACTGTAATACTGTTCACAAGAGGGCGCGTGGTTTGGACCATTCTTGGACCTTTGGCTACCCTCATGGAGAAACAGGGCTGCTAGACTCAGAGAATATGATGGGCAATAAGGAGGACGGTGAAGGAGAGGACTACAGTACTGAGCTGCCTTAAATAATACTGTGAGTTAAATTGGTGAATTGAAAGCAAGTTACTTCTGACATGTGCTGTGTTCCTCAGCTTTAGCGAGCAGGCAGCTGCTTGTTAGATTAAGTTGTTAACTGTGTTTCCACAGTAAAGTGTTTAGAAAGAAATAGATGTTTTCTTTGGTTAAAATGATTTGGATAGTAACTACTTTGGTTGAATTAATTGCTCATGTTCCTTAGTAGTATTGTGCGAATGCTAATTTTAGCATGCTACTGTAATGTCTAGCTAACAGGATGTGGTTGAATTCAGTTGTAGCTTAGCTTATAGCTTATGCCATTGGTAGCCAACCCAATGAGTTAACAAAGGCGTTTCTTTGACTTCACATGTCATGGCCAAAGTGGACTATGGTGGACTGTGAAAGAGAAAGCTGCTTTAGTCGACTTTAGTGTCTTCATTAATTTGTTTCAAAGTTGGAACACAAAATGTGTTGTTAAATCTCATGTTTTGTAAAAAAAAACTTTGAGGGAAAAAGTTTTGACAAAACAGTGTAGCAACAGGAAGGAACGTAAAGGAAAATAATTCTAACTTGACTTCAAATCTGAGTTTTAGAGACCTACCGCACTCCCAGCGCAAAGCATCCTGGCACGCAGTGCAGATGTCTTTCCTGATTTCCACCTGTAGTTGTCATTTTAATTCCCAGCACTCATGTTGTTTAAATAGGAAATGAACTTGCGCTCCCTTTAATATAGGCAGGAATTTGTGTAAACAGAAACTGAATTAGTATTTTGTATATTTATATTTAACTTCTTAACCTGAATATGGAATTAAATCACACCATTTAAATTTGGTCTGAAAGGGTGAGAGAGCTGACACACCGTTTGGTTTGATTCATTCAAATCACACCTTATTTTAATGAAGCAACTTAATCCAACCACTTTGCTTTCTGCACCTCAGATTTTGCACCGCATAACTAGCTAAATCTATTTGGAGATCCCCCAAATCACTTTGCTCAGGAAGCTTTAGACATTAGGCTTTTACCAAATGGGGCCCTTTTGGCCGTTTAGCAATTATGCTGACACCAGTCTTTGAATCTACACTTGTCCACTGTTCAGAATAAAATAAAAAAAGCCATATTCTGCTTTGTCCTTTGCCCAGCGCACCTGAGCATGTTTCCAGCTAGTTGACCTCTTCCTCTGCTTAGGAGGCACTTTTCAGCTATTAGTACTAATTTGTTCGGAGCTCCTGCAGCCCTGCATGAGGAGCAGTGAAAAGGTTTTGGAGAACAGTGTACCTTCACAGTGGGGTTGTAATGAGCACAGTCACCTACCCCTGTGCAGCCTGAAGGATGCCTTGAATGATAAACACAGTGTACAGTTCTGGCAGACTGCATTCAGAGTTCCATTTTAAATCTGAATAAACATAAAATGTGTAATGTTGACATTTGGTTTTATGGAAGGTTATTTCACTGTTTGTAGGATCACTTAACCTTTTCATTTAACCTCTTAATGCGTTTTTAAAAAAAAAATTTATTCAGTTCACCTGAAGTGCAATTTAAAAAAAGGGGTCACCACCTGACCTTCAGCTCCTGTAGTGGTGTCAGTATCTCAATAAGAGGACTTGTCACACTCACAGGAAGATGAAATGGGTTTGAATGTAATGTGTGTGCAGCTTGTGTTTATGTGCATGCATGTGAGTGCACATGCTGTCCTGTAAGCGAGGTCAATGTCACAGGATCACAGGGAATAGCCTTCTTATCTACCTGTCGTTTGCTGTTTCACTTGACACAAGAGAAGCTTGTCAAATGAATCAAGGTGTTAAAAAGCTTCCACCACAACAAAATAACCCCATTACCTTTGTGGGAGGATTGAGAGATGACTTCCGCGCACTCGGCCCTGTTAATAATTAAAAACACTGATGCTGTTGTCACTTTTCATAAATCATATTTAACAGTACCGTATAAAGGATGTGTGTGCTCGCATCAGTGTGTCTGTGTGCCGAGAGGTGTGTGTAGGCTGTACCGGCAGTGACTTACAACGTGACCTCAGCTGTTTGATGATGGATTACTTTGTTGTTTAACACCCATAAATAGAATTATTTTGACAGTGTGACGACAACTGGACACCTGTTTTCTTCCACTGAGTGAAAAAAAAACTGCTATTTATTTTACACTTATTCAATTTTGATGCATGTGTAAAAGGTAATTATTGGCCAAACATAATGTGATTGATCTTTATGCTAATGTTGCGTAGCACTGATAAGAGGCGTTTGTTTACTTGCAAAAGGACAGAATACAAATATTAAAACATGATGTTTATAGAAACAAATTTTCTTGCCCCTTCAAAAAACATCCTATCAACACACACAGGAATTCTGTGTGTGTGTTTATGTTTATGTGTGTAAAAGAGCCATGCAAACCTCTTGTGCTATCACAAAGGACAGAGAGGTGCTGCGCTGTCACAGTGACACCTGTGTGACTTTGAGTCTTCATGCATACAGGCCGCTTATACAGCTGGTACATTCGTACCCACATTTTTTGTGTGCAATCACGTACAGCCTCTGTTGCAGGGGGCCCCTGGGAGCCCTGTGATAAATTGTTGACAACCTGCAGTAATTACTGATCCGCACGCTGATAGCTTCAGCTAGCAAGTCCGAGGGGGAGAGATGAAGCAGCAGATAGTTTTCAATCTAGCCGCTCGTCATATATAATAAAGAGATTGTCCCATTTCATCAGCTTAGAAATCTGCTCGGGCAAATTAATATTGGACTCTGGCTTGTTCCAAAGAGCATCTCTGGTTTTGATTTGGAAAAAAAAAAATCAAACACACTAGTCGGCTCTGACTTTTCACTTTGCGTTCCAGTTTCTCTTCCTGCGAGTCACACTCTCCTTTGACTAAGTTAGAACGACGCAGAGATGAAAAACAGATGAAAACACTGAATTTTCACGGTGCACATTCTGCAGCTACAGTATATGCCTGATGACATTTAGATAGTATTTGTGTCTCTCTGTGGGCGACCTGTGTCAAAGAGCAAATCTTCGCTCTTCATCTCTCTGAATCTCTAATTACAACGCGCTGAGTCGTGTTATTTCCTGCTATTGATATCTTCCCGCTGACTCATTTGCAGCCTCATTCAACCGCAGGAGAAGAAAAATCAAGTGAATTGTGTGTAAACTCGTGTTTAGGATGTGGCGCCTTTCTTTTCACATCTGTTTGTATTATCTGACAGCATGTTTTCAGGTTTTTTTTTAAAGAGAATTTGACTATTTTGGCAAAGTGTGTTAGCCATCACGCTAGCAAGCTGGCATAATGAAAAAAATTATCCCCTCCAAGGCAAAGACAACAATTTGCATCAAACAATTTGGATAATGAGGCAGTTATAATGCTGTTTAGACATGAATGAGTTAATTGGGATAATTGCTGACTGCAGATTCACACTTTTCCTCTAATGTGTTGCTATAATGCATGCTAATGGGAGGTGTGAGAGGCTGTATTTGGTCTGCAGCTACAAAGTCTTATGCTCTATTTACTGCTGATTTGGTATTTTCTTTTGCTTTATGCTAATGTGCCACAGGAACCTCCAATGCAACCAATACCTAAGCTTATTTTTTTAACTTGAGTTTGTAGGTATTGCCTCAGATCTGTACTGAAGTGGAAGATTTCAAAGATCACATATTATACTTCTTTAAATAAGTTTAAATAAGTCTCAGAGGTCCCCAAAACATGTCTGACTAATTATCTTAATATTTTGATTGTGGACATAATAAGTGTTAACAAATTAACAAACACCAAGCATTTCCTTAAATTCCTTTTGAAATAATTCAAATGAATTATAATTATTGTGATCTCATTATACAGAACATTTTTGATTTCCCTACCACATGCACATAAGATACAGAAAAAAGGTAAAGTTAAAGGTATACTTCACCTGTTGAAACATGAATCTGTATTGACATTGGGTCATATATGTAGTAGAAATGTGAAATACATTTTGAAGTTGGTGCCTTCTTGACTGAGAAAAGGCAGAAAGTGTCTTTTTGGCTCATGTTGATGAAAGACACCAAATCCCAGAATGCACAGCACTGCAGGCCACTCCCACTAAGGTCCTCTATTTCAGAATCAGAATCAGAAATACTTTATTAATCCCAGAAGGAAATTTGATCGTTTCTCCAAAATATACAGTATAGCAGCAGAAATAAAGTAATAAAAACATTTACAGACATATTTACTTCAACACATAAGGCCATTTCCTCAACTGATTCAGAGATTTCTTCCTGAATTGATCTTGGAAATTCCTGGCAGAAAACAGACTCCATGTCTGTGTCCATAGGCAAACAGTGAGAGCACCAACACTACCAGTCTGCCCCAGCTCGAGCCGGCCCGGGCTCCTCGTCCTCACTGCTGCCGACAGGCAGGCTTCATGTCTCGGCTGCTTAGCTGGCTGTTTCGTCATTTTGCGTCACTGGAAGCTCCTTTTCAGACTTACAAATACAATGATTTCCCATCTCAGTGGAAAATGAGGGCGGGATGCACGACCATTCAAAAATACTACCAGGTTTCTAATGATCCAAAGCTTAATGCTAATGGGTCCCTTAAAGTATCCCTTTAATAGTACAGGCACCATATGTAGCAAAAAAAGGCTTGAATGTGTTTGAATAAATTCTTATCCGCATTGTGCATCAGGATAGAGGATTTTTTTCACCTTTTTCTCTCCAAAGGTTCTACAACCCTTAACAAGACCATCCACAGCTTCTCAGTTGTGTTACATTATGTTGAGGACTGTTAAGACATTCAGTTTGAGGATTTTGAGCCATTCCCATGTAGCTTTGAGTTTATGTTTGAGTTGAACAAGTCTCCCTGTCCAACTCCTTGAATGTTTTGTGTTTTATGGAACAATTGCAGTCTTTGGCCTACACCAAACAAAGTGTTATCTTTGACAACCCAAAGGTTCAATTTTGGTCTCGTCTGACCATAACACCTCCTCCGGCTGTCTCAAATGGGCCCTCTGGAGAGCTCGAGGTCACCCTTTTAAACGAGTAGTTTGACAACATTGACCACTCTCTTATTAGATCTGTGATTGGTGAAGATGTCGACAACTGTCATCACATGCACAGTTAGTTTATCCAGTCTCAGCCATGAAAGCTTGTAGCAAACCACGAGGAATTTCTGAAAGCTTGTAGTGAATCTTCCATCTCTCTGGCGCTTACAGCAGCTGTGAACTGAGCCGTGATACAGACGCTAATTGGAGCGACGGTTTAATCAGCCTAACAAGGCGCGGTAAGTCCGTCACTCAGACAGGCTCCTAATGAACCAACAAATGTTTGTAGTGAGAGGAAACCTCACACTGTTAGTGAGCGGGGGCGGAGACAGAAAGTATTTCCCTTCCTGTTTGAAGCATGTTGCCAAAGGTGATTGACAGTTTTGTGAGGATATTTCTGATAAATACAGAGGAAGTATCTGATTCGTTACCTTCATACATAATCGTAAAAGAGGAGAAATAACGCAGACACCTACATGATTTAATATAATAACTGCAGATGTCATAGAAGATGTCCTTCACTTTTAGGAGGGCTATTTAAATAAATCCCATTATCGATATGCTGAGGCAGTTTTTACATCACAAAGAGAAAGACGGGGGGAAAAAAGAGTGAATGACAAAGAAGAGACGGACAAGAAGAGCGAGCAAGATGTGAAATGGTGTCTAACAGAGATGAGAAACAAAGACGGAGGGGGGGCGGAGGACGGAGCAGATATGATAATAGATTCACTACAGAGCCAAACCCAATTTCCATTCTTAACCTCGTTCAGACCAACGGATGATTAAGAACAGTTGGGTCACCTTCCTCCAGCTCTCCTCTTTCTACATCCAAAATTAGAGATGCTTAAGGATTCATGACATGCAAACAGTGGATAGAGTCACTCTGAATTACACGGCAGCACATAAACCAGGACGCTCGGAGTTAATAAGTTGAGACTTGCCAGGATAGCGTGTATGAGACTGAGCTTGATCTATTTCTGTGCTGTGTGTGGGAGGTTAAAGGGTACAGAGATACACAGAAAGAGTTACAATCAGGGGACCGAAAGTTTTTGTTCAAAAGGTGCTGAAGTTCACCCACATGTGACCTCAGAGCGCAGGGTTACTTTTTTGCCCCTGTCATGCAGATCTTACAGAGGCACTGCAGACAATGAGTATTTAACTTTCTAAAAAGTTGAGGCGTTTTCTTTCTGAGAGTTGAATGAGAAAACTGATGCCATTATCTTCGAGGTTAATAAAAAGCAACAATCTGGCATGGCTTAGTAAAAAGACTGAAAGCCAAAAAAAGCTAGCCTTATTTTTATTTATTTTTTTAAAGAAAATCCATCAAAATCATGGCTAAAAAAGTGTCTTGTAACTTTGTGGAAGTTATAGTTGAAACTTACAACAACAACATCAACATGAAAAGAATGTCATTTAGGATTAGAATAACACCAAATAGTAGCCTGAACCAGCCTTTCCCAAGCTTAAGACTGCCGCGGCCCACTTTGAAATACAAAAGTACGTCGGGGCCCGTTTGAAAATAAAAATTATGATTACAGCTATCACTTTCAGTTAGGGTAAATTATTGGACATGACAACATGATATTATGGCAAGATGGACACGAAGGTTTACTAAACATTATGTCCATGAATAGTCATGACTCATGATAAATCATCATTATTGTGATATTTATTTTATTTTTATACCAGGTGGAGGGCTTTTTGCGGCCCACCTGCAGTACCCACACGGCCCACCAGGGGGCCCACACTTTGGGAAGCACTGGCCTAAACTAATTACCTAGCAACACCTTAATTATGTGAAAACCACAATAGTAAATGTTACGATTTTAATCTCAACTGTATTTAACTTTAATAAATTAAACCTTTAATAAGTATAATTAAACACATTTAACTATGGGCCCATACACACACACATACACTCACACACAGAAACACACAATGAAACAAAAACATTGCAGGCCTGTTCGATGCTCACAGTGGGAGACTGTCCCTGTCAGACAGGAGGGGGGGCAGGGGGGTCTTAAAAAAAAAGATGCTGAAGTAGCAGACGGAGCAGCAGAGTTCTATATGATGCTTTAAGGAGAATATTTGCCAGAATGACACGATCAACAAATGAGGGGAGAACAACATACTGGTGAACAGAAAAATGTAATGCAGCCTTCAAATTACGTACACAGAGATCATAGCGGTCACATGAATACACTATGCACGGCGCAGCATGTCACAGTACAGTGTATAAACATCACTCCCCCCTACTATTGGCTGGAGCTGAATTCCCCGGAGAATATCCTGCTGCATTCTCACATCAGCTTGGGTCTGGCATGCGAAACTCTGGGTGAAGTCTGAGCGAACAATTTGGCTGTTTGCGATCATACGTAAGACATAACTGCTGGAAATATCAGTAGATTTTCACAAGTTTTCTGCAAGTGTGAAAGCACTACCTAGCAATAGGTAACAAACTTAGCAAACCCTGTTTTTAACATGTAGCTTTCGCTCAGAAATATGATGTCACGGCCAAACGGAGTTAGTTAGTGATGACATCATTAGGGTGACTTTATGAGGACAAAATACTGATCTTAGTATATTGAAATGTGTGAGCTAATTCTTATGAGTCATGCTGAATATCACTGCACATGCAAGTTTTCCAGTACTCCTCCTAATTGCACTCTTGCTGCTTTGAACTTAAAGCTCACCACACGTGTTTTAACCCCTCTCTCAGCAGTATTTTTTGCATCACTCCTGGACCTTGTTAGAACACTGTAGTAGCAGGATTTGGTTTATGTAGGACACCAACACTCGGAGCTAATTCAGTATTCTGTGAAATCTCCCGCTGCACTGATGTGAGAACGATCTGTTACTACTCCCAACTGATCCCTCTTTTCTTTTCATCCTCCCCCCCAATCATATCCCTTTGTTCAGTGGGCTCATTTTACCGTAAGAGTGTAGCCCTTTGTAATTGACTCTAAGTGCATAGTAGAGCTAAATTGTTCACAGAAGTCCCACAATTTCCATTATTTCAGTAGTATTATACTTTTCTTTTAAAATCATTTGGTTATTTAACAGAGTAAGTTCTACTCCTTGATGTGAACTCCTTCTGAACTCTAATAAGAGCGTGTGTGCACACTATGTGAAACTAATTTTCAATAGTGAGCTTGAACTGTTTTTTTAAAATGTTTTTAGTTGTTTACTTTTTAAAGTTCTTACTTCTTGTAGGTGCAGTTGAACACAGTCTAGATTTTTTCCCCTAATGGGGACAATAAAAATAATGCGTTTTGTCAAGAATCTGTTCTTGAAAGTGTTTTTATATCAACAAGTTTTCTCTCCAATTTGCATATGGCATCTTTATTATTGGCATACATTGTCAAAATATGATGATGTAGGTAACCCTGCAGCATTATGTCTAGATTCTTTCTTCTACTTTGTTTCATGGAGGTTTTGAAATCATTTCAAACAGTAAGAGGGAGCTATGGGACAAGATTTCACTAACATAATATTTATTCGTTCTGACCTCTGTGGAACATCTATTGAATCCCTGATTTCTAAATATTGATATTTAAATTGAAAAATGAAGTGCTCCAAACTGATTCCCCTGCTAATTTCTCTCACAGTGTTACCACTTCATGACTCTTCACTGAGTGTAATGTGAAGACAGAATTAGAGGCCGACTGATTAATCAGCCATTACATAAATAACATGATAGGTGCACAACCAACAAAGCTACGTCTGCACTTATTTAAACCCAAACCTTTACCCTTTCCCTAAACCCAGCAAAATAGTTGTGTTGCTCAAACCTGACAAAACTGCCACCGTTTCCAACATTTAAGTGTATTCATAATTTTTATGAAATACACTTTATCTTTATTTCATTTTTTTCCCCCCTTTTATTCGTGAGATAACAAAACAAGTGAAAACAGTGACATAAAGGACAAAATGGGGAGGACAATTTTACAGGCATATAGACAGTCAATTGCCAAAGCAATGGACAACCCAAGAACTTAAGAGATCTGCCATGAGAGGAATCAGATTGAAAGCAAAAGAAAAGTACCAAAACAAGTACACACAAATACTTAGCCTAAAGACACATAACAGGTTAAACGTACCAGCTCCCCACACACACGTGTACCCACCCATCCGCACCTTCGCAAACCCACACACACAGAAACATGCACACACACATATGCTCTCAATGCACAGGGATCATATCTCAGGCCCAGGGCACATATTAGAAGATAATGAGACACAGATGCAATAATCACAAGTCCATTTGGACGTACTGTATGATTATAAGGCCAAAGCACAGTTGCCAACCACAACTTAGGCCACAGAATGCAACCATGAAGAAAAACATGATATATATATATATATATATATATATATATTTCCAATTCTTATGGGCTACAATACTGCACAGAGATCATACAACAAATGTGCTATAATAATCAACTGCAACCACAATGTTACAATGCAACACCGTCCACCATGAGCCTTCACAGCAATGAAGGTGTTATGGTTTGGTCTTTTTCTAGTTTGGTTTTTCAGTGTTTAGTGTTTCTTCTTGTTCTAGTGTGTTTTGTTCATTCTTGAGTTCTGTGTGTTTTTAGTGTTTCATGATTTAGTTTGTAGTTGTCCTCTGTGTTTCTTGTATTCCTGTCTGTGTGTTTCCCAGTGTGATTGCCCTGATTGTCCTCACCTGTGTTTGATGACCCCTGTGTCTATTTAGTCTCTGTGTTTCTTCCCCCCCTGTGTCAGTTCATTGTGTTGTAGGTTGCTGTTGTAGGTTGCTGTTGTAGGTTGCTGTTGTATGTCAGTCAGTCGTCAGTTTGTTAGTGTCTCTTGTGCTTCTTCATGGCTCCTTGTTTTTTCGTGTTTTGGAATTTTCATCGTTATATTAAATAGTTTTTTGTTTCCGCACTTGGGTCCGCCTCCATTGTTTTACACATCGCACTTTAACACAAAGGGGCAGAGCGGTCCATCAGAGAGGCATGCAACCAGCCGCCTCCAGCAGCACAATCATAGGCATAGCAGGAATTTTTGCTTTATTTCAATACTCTAACCAGGTGTTTGAATTGTATTTTAAGCTACCATGATTGCTTTATTTATATATTATCATACTGTATGTTGCATTATTATTATTATTATTTCTAACTGGCTAATGCGAGATTGCCTAGATTAGCTTCTTATTTTGAAGCTTTGGGCTACAGGCAAACTGCCTTAATTAGCTAGCTAGGGTGTGCTGTTTATAGTTTGTATGACACATTTTACCTCATAACTATTCAAGCTATCACCTTCTGTCCTGTAAGATAACACAAGTCTCATGAGAAAACATCATTACTGTAAAGTCATTAGGGAATGAAGGTCTTATCTTCAAAATTATAATAAGCAGTGAATATGCAAATGATCTCCCAAGTGGTGGAAAAAAACAAAGTAATTCCAACAGAAAAAAACAATTAACGGCATAATCTAAGGGGCCTACAAGCAGCTCTTTAACTGCTTCCTGTTCTTGCTGACCTTGTGATTACACACACACACACACACACACACACACACACACACACACACACACACACACACACACACACACACACACACACACACACACACACACACACACACACACACACACACACACACACTTTGTGGTAAGGTCTTGGGCTCTACCCTGAAGCATGTACAGTAGGAGGATTTCTATGTGACTTAATGTTGCAGGGACCGCGATAAATTTGTTTTTGATAGGGAAAAAGCAATAACAACAGTATCAGTTAAAGCCAGGATTTAAGACACAAAATGAAAAGTGAGGACCCAAGAGAAAGGTAATTTTTCAAATTGTAATCTCTAGGATTATGTTCCTGATTGCATTTGGATGACTGTAACACAAGGGACCATGCACTCACACCACCTCTCTATCTCGTTTTGCTTCACCTGAAGGCCACATGTTACATGATTTCCATTAGAAAACACCACTAGCATCCTTCCTCCAGCATCCAATTTCCTTGCCTTGTGTGCGGGCTAACAGGTTAATGGGTTCAGTCGTAACCCTGTGGTAGGTTGGTTGCTCCGCAGTGGTTAAAGGAGTAATTCAAGTGGCTGATTGCCGCCCAATCGCCTATTCTGATCCTGGAGGTCGCACCATCAAACAGGCCGGTCACACAACTTGCTCGAGTGCTGGTTGAGCTAGCAGATGGCTAATTGAACAAGGTATGGGGGTTTAAAAAAAAAAAAGAGAAGATGAAAAAACAGAGTGAGGGAGGGACAAAGCATTGAGGTGCAGGGGAACGAAGGTAAGGGATGTGAGGTCATTATCAGATTCTGAGAAACTGTAAAAACAGTATCAAACAGAAGAAATATGATGTGTAAGTGTGGTTGAGAAATATTAAGATATCCATTCAACACTTTTCAAAGCTCTTGAAATATGAAATAGTATCAAACTGTGCAGATATTTTGGGTGGGAAAACATGAACACAATAGACAGATCTGTGAAAATGAAGCACACAGTATAAAATGAAACAAATATGGTGGTGGTAAGAGAACATGTAAGTATAGATTTTTAGTATTTTTGGAAAATTATAATGCACTCACTTTAGTAATGTCCTGAATTGGTGACTTCTGCAACTTGGGTGAAGGAACAAAGGGAGTAAGAA
The DNA here is from genome assembly GCF_963930695.1 of Labrus bergylta. Lineage (NCBI taxonomy): Eukaryota > Metazoa > Chordata > Actinopteri > Labriformes > Labridae > Labrus > Labrus bergylta. Next base: position 20,776,159 of record NC_089215.1, on the reverse strand, counting down.
TAATGTGTTTTTAGAGAATAGATTGGCATTTTGGAAAGATTCTGCATTCATGCAGAGCATTTACGGAGATGATCTAAACCAATCTCATATCTGGGTTTTTTCATGAAGTTACAGCCCAAAATAATGTGCTTCACCAAGCCTTTAATCTATTGGGTTTTACGGTCAAGTATCTCTTAACTTAATGGAAAAAAAACTCAAAAGTGCTGTGTTTTTTTTTTTTTTACAGCGAGCCAGGCTACGTCCTCTTGATACCAATTTTAATGCTGAACTAAGCTAACTCCTCTCACCCTCTACATGACAAGCTGTGGCACATGGGCAGCTCCTTCAGCCAACGCCTCATCCCCCCCAGGTGCAAAACACAGCGCTTCAGGCACTCCTTTGTGCCCACTGCCATAAGACTGTATAACAGCAGCCTGTGACAACAATAACAGTCCGTCTTGACACAAAACTTCACCCCCATAAAACACTACCCACATGACCTGCTTCATTATTATCATTGTATTATTATTATTTAGCATCAATATACATATATACTGTACATTCTATATATTTTTATTATATTAGTCTATATTATATACCATTTCATTATATTACACTATATTGTTCATATTGCACTATATTATATTATACATTATATTATACAACTGCACTCTGCATTACTGTGGTACAACACTGCCTCTCTTCTCTGCTGTTTTTACATTACTTGCTGTTATTTATCATACCAAATCACTTTAATCATCACTTTATCAATCATCACTTGTCACTTTAACTTGTCATTCTCTGTAAATACTGTCTCAATTCTCAATTCCCCCCAGTTAACTTCATCATTCATTTTGTACTGTATATACCTCCTGTTTTTATTTTTATTTTTATTTTTATTTAGCTTATCTATTCTGTTTAATTTGTATTTTTTAGCTTTCTTGTCTGTGCTGCTGTAATGCCTGAATTCCCCCTCTGGGGATCAATAAAGTATTATCCTATCCTATCCTATCTCCTAGCTGTAACCTCAGATCATCTGTAGCAAAAGGAGGGTAGTGTGTTTCACCTCAAAGTAAAAAGATCTATTTCTATAAAATATCTATTCTAAAAATCAAATAACATTATAAAGTTAAAAACTTGTCCTTTAAATAAAACCCAAGTTTAGCTTAATCAACAGGAAATCTAAGAAATCATCCGAAGTTTTGAGTACCAGGATAGGTTTACTCTTTACAATATAAAAACTTTACAGGATATATTTTAGGATATGTCAGAATAGATTATCACACTTGGCTTTATCAGAATTTGAGCCAGATGATGTTTCCTACTGACCAGCAGCCAGTGTCAAACTCAGCTATCCCCTTAGCAAATACAATGTTATCATGTTTTCATCACAAATAGATATTGTGTCCAAAACTATTTAAGTAACACAGAGTCAATCGGACTTACCTCAGAATAACATTATTGGACAATTCTGCCATTTTTGGCCAGTGGCTGAGGGATATATGATAGGATTTCTACCACTCTTGTTTAAAGTTAATAAGCTAAAGCTAGCAGCTGATTAGCCTAGCATGAATACTGGAAACATGGGGGAAAAGGCAGGAGCTCAAAGGTAGCTTCTTAGCCAATCTGCACCTCTATAGCTCACTAATAAATATCATCTTGTGCTGGTTATAGATCCCAAAGCTGAAAGAAGAGGAATTGCAGTTTAACAGGGATTTATGGGAAGTAGAGTTTTCTCTCCCAGACAGATAAATAGGTAGTAAGACATAGAAGCAGAGACCGAGGATGAGTCAGAGATAGCAATATATAAAGGTAAGGAAAGAAGAAAGGACAAATACAGGTAAACAGTGGTTAAGAAAGATATCTCACAAGATGAGAGAAGATAAGGATGTGGAGGGTTTAGGGGGGTGAGCGACGAGGAATAATAAAATAGAGGACATGTTAAATATTAAAGGATAAATGAGGCGGGCTGTAGGATCACTCAGTCAACATGACCTGTATCAACCTTTCAAAACACGTCAGCAAAAACACTATTTGAATAACCACCGCTTTCCTCTCGCCCAACACGACCCCTGGACTGTAGGTCTGAATATTTATAGAGACAACATGCAGAGGAAGAAGCTCGGCTGCACATTATCCCAGTGAGAAATTCATCTGCTATTCCTGCTCGCTGAAATAAAATGCTTTACAAAGCATTTTTTGGACCTAATAAAAAAATAATAATAATGCACCACATGCAATTTTTTTGCCCGGCGAGAGATCCATTTTCGGGAGCTCGCTGTGGCCGGTTTGTCTTGCTCTGATTATCACAGTGGCACTGAGATTTCACCTTGAATGTCCAGTTAAATCTGCAGTAAAGCTCGAAGAAGTTAATGACTTTACTTTGAAGGGCATGAAGTTTGACAGAAATGAATTGCAGTGAGTCACATCGCACACAAAGTATGTTACAGGGAAGTTGTGCCAGATGTCTTTAATTGTCTTGTGGCTTTACCAGATTATTAAAATCATTTGATGAAAGAAAACTATCAGCAACAGGTTGTAATTATAGATTGTTTAAATCTGTAGACTTTGACCTCACCCATTGTTTGTGAGCCCTCTTTTGTGGTCTCAAGTTCGGCCGTCACCTTCTTGCTTTAGAGATGTAATTGCAATTTGTTTTAGAACCAGAAGCTATGTATCTTGTAGAGAGTGTTGATATGTATTGTTACATTGCTATTCGATGGATAGATAGATAGTTGTACATCAAAGGTTGCCATGCACAAAAGCATTCATATTTTTACTCTTTTTTTTCAAAGATGTTTTTTGGGCCATCTTTTGCCTTTCTTGGATTGGGTAGCTGAAGAGACAGGTAAAGTTGGCAGGAGAGAGTGGGAGGATGACATACAGCGAAGTGCAGAGGATGGATTTTAAACCAATGGCCACTGCAACGAGGACTACAGCCTCCATACACGGGGCCGGCGACATAACCTCTAGGCTATCTGGCACCCCAGCATTTTTACTCTTACTGGGAGCATAGTTAAACCAATGAACATCATGATTTATTGACTCAATCAACCAATGAGCCTTTTTTCAGCTATTAAGTTATTTCATAACACTTTGTTATGTAGAGCAACTATCTATATATATATATATATATATATATATATATATAAACCCAACTTAGATCCATCTATGAGCAACACTTGCAAAAATTAGCAACTTTGTTTAACATGCAGAAACTTTAAAGAACTAGATTACTGGGGAAAAGCCATCAGCTGAGAGCAGTTAGTTTGAGAAAATTGGGACAGTGGAAGAAAAAGAAGACTTGTGTATTTAGGTAATAAGGCAAGTTAGGAGTAGTTCCCAGTAATAGTTGATTCAGTTTAACTTCTTTCTCACAACAAATGGAATCGCCCCTCGCCGGCCTTCATAAAGACTGCAGCTTCATTGAGCTTCAGGATCGGCTTCCTTCCGAAAATCATGAGGCTATACATCCACTTTTCATTAAAAGGTTCCTCATTTTCATCCATTCTCCTATCACTGGACGGGAATGCATGTTACTCACTTTCTTGCTCTCACGAGCATGCAGCTTTTGACACGAGTAGAAGGGAACTGAGTCAGGTGTGCACTCAAGTAGTCAAACACTCAGACGTTTGTGGAGTCAAGCAGACAAGCTGTCAGACAGACAGGCAGTCACGCAATCCAGCCTGCGGACAGAAATTCAAACAGGTCAGGTTTTCAGACAAAAAAGGCGGACATTTAGGAAATGTGATATTGATGCAGTCAGACAGGCAGTTAGACCCAATCATGTGTTCAGGCAGGTGGTCAGTCAGTGCAGTATAGTGAGGCAGACATTGCAGATGTGTGTGCCAGTCAGAGAGACAGACAGGCAGTCAGACAAACAGGTAGACTGTTGTATGGGGAATACAAATAATTCTCAGTCACTGGCCCTACAAACACAGACAGCGTTGCAGATTAGACACTCTCCACTGACCAGAAGCTCTTCACGGAGCCACAGAGAATGAATGGATCATTTAACAATAGCTCCTTCTTCCTGGAACAGGGTGGAGGGTTGGGGGGGATGAAATGACCAATATGGCTGGCAGGAAGACAAGAAGACAACTGTTAGTAAAAGATGACTGAGCATGGCAATTAAGGTTGGTCTCCAATAAGCCTTTTATTTTTTGGGGGGATTGGGGGTACTGAACTTGTAGACATATGACTTATATTTTTGTACTTTTATGTGATAAAAATACAACATAGGGCCGGACGTTTGGTTAAATTGTCTGGAATGGTGCAGTTTCAGCCTCATTAGTCAATCACTGCCCATTAATTCTGTTAGTGTTATGATCCAGTTTCTGCTGTGGGCATGAGCCATGACCTTCTCTTCAACACCATTAGCCATCAAGACTTTGATGCAGTAGCCAAAGCAGTACACCCCCCCCTCCCCCCCCCCCCCCCAGAAAAATGCCATATCAACAGATTTATTAAAGCTACAGTATATCTGGCATGTCATGACAATCAAATAAGGTTACTGTGGGTAGACAAATTGATCTCCTGTGATTGATTTCAGATGCCAACAAACCTAGATTTAAATTTGGAGCAAGAAACATTTACTCACACACATTATGTCAAAGGTTTAGATTCTAACTGCCAAAGAGGCTACGCTGGTTGCTGCTCAGTATAGCAGCCTGAAGCTGATTCTACTAATCTTACATTACAGTTGACTGATCTGGCAAAAGAAATGTCGGAAAGCTGTTTCACAAAACAACAGAATACACCTAACAATGGTATATTTCTCTCTGTATCACATCACTCACATGTAAATACATCATACCTGTGTGAAATAAAAGAGTTAAGTAGTTCATGTTGTTTGGCCTCTGTTAAACGGTTATGTTTTTAGTAGTTTTGCTACACCTGATTTTTTATTGGACAAACTCTGTCCTTGCATGAAGTTCTAAGTGCTGATGGTGCTGCCAAATTTGGTTATCAGTTTGAATGTATTACTGTTATGAGGACTTTAAGCACAGGTAAGGAAGCAGGTGCATAATGGTCGAATCAGTTTATCGATTTGTATCATGTTAATTCAGTCTGAGAGGGGTTTGTTTCATAGCAGACATTTGGACTTGTCATAGTAGTAAAAGCTCATACTGTAGCTTTAAACACTAATTATGTCGTTACAAGTGTCCCATGACAGTTTTCCATGACTGTGTGATATTCTTTCATCACTATGGCAGTACTGCATAAACACCACAAAGTTATCTTCAATATTCTCCTCTTTAATGGTCTGGATCTGTACTTTAAAATCTGCATCGTCAACTCAGAGACTTCTAAATATTCTTAGAAACTCAGTTAAAGTGAACTCGTCTGGATTCTCCTCACACACTTCTTTGTGCCTGGTTGTCTGTGAAGATATTTTGGCTGCTCACAGCCAGACAAACGATAGAGAGAGATTTATTCCGGCTCGTGCACGGGTCAAAAGCGTTGTTCTGCTCCCGGATGCAGTTTAATAACAGCCATAACGAGTGCTGACAGAGAATTAATATAAATTAAAATGGACCAAAGATTGCCTGCAAACTTGTCTTCATTAATAGGTAAGTGACAATGTAATTTTTGTAGGGCTCTCTCGCCAACAGGCTCAAACAATAAACTCGGTGCGGGCTGCCATCATATGAGTTATTTCATTGTTTTTGAGGATAATTAGCTTTTGATAAAGCTTTATGAGGGGGTGTAGAGGAAGGCAGGAAAGAGGAAGGGGAAAATAAAAGTGTGCTAACTGGGGATTAGCCTCTGGGGGGTCTGGGGCTCTTCTCGCTCTGTATTAGGTTATATTAATTTGGAGAGTGGTATCTCTTGCAGAGGAGGGGTTGAGCTGTCTTTGATGTGCTCTGCGCTGCGTTCCTCCCCCTCCCCCCCCCCCCCCGAACCATTTTTCATGTGGGTGTTCCACTCTGTATTGATTAGGCCTCATAAATTGTGAAAGAGTATAGGGGCGATGGAGAAGCCTAAAAGCCGCTCTAAATAGGTTAATGCTGTCCAGCGAGAGCCAGCAGGGAGGAGAGAGCCTCATCTCAGAGTGTCTCATTTGAAGGCGCTGCCGAGACCATGAAGAATCCCCTCATGAAATGAACTAAACGTGCACAGAGCTCCTTATCCACGTCTGCCTTTCTATCATACTAATACTGATGTGTGCAAAGTGATGGTGCCTGCAGACTAAAACGATGTTTAACCCTTTGAAAACGTACAGATTGAATGTGCCATCGTCATTATTGTAAATGAAATGTTTGTTAATTGTGCTTTTGAATAAATTCTATTTCCACATTAAGCCTCACACTTGGGCTTAGTCCTTAACCACTCCTTTGTTCACAGATTACCTTTCCCCTTTAATGAGGTATCAGTTCAATTTTGCAATAAATAATCATGAATATTAGAAGTAGCATAGTGTTAAGAAATACTCTGTTAACAAATATATATCACATTCTCAGGTTACTGCACGTTGCCCTTGTCTTTTTTTTTATCATTACATTTAAAAAATAATAATTTACATGAATAACAGTAATTTCTACTTTCTTAATTTTCAATAATGGTTTGTTATTTTGGGGGTAATGTTGGATTATGATTTGCATCATTGCGCGTCGCCTTCCCAACATTAAGACAGATTTTAATCAAATTGGATGGGACAGTATAACACCTTGATAACAAATGTTTTTTTTATTTGCCTATCCATCTCTTCATTTCAAGCAAGACAGGTGTAACAAGACTGTGAAATTAAACATTCAGAAAACATCAAGATGAAGCAGATACAGAGAAGAGAAGGAAAGTCGACCACAGAGTAGAGAGGCATTATTTTAGTGACAGATATGAGTGTCAGATAAGGAGTGGAACCTAAATGCAGAGCTAAAGAAAAATACTTATTAAATAAAAGATCAAAATCGTAAAATAAAAAAGCTGACTTTTCCAGTAGATAAAACAAAGTCCAACAAAATTCAACAGAGAAAACAAGAACCACAAGGATAACACGGGTAGGTAGATGTTTCTTAGAATGACATAAGACGAATTGACCACAAGAGGGAAGGAACACTGAGAATAAATAAACAGAGTAATCAGACACAGGTGAGACTAATGACACACGTGAGGACAATCAAAAGGGAGAAAGTAAGACGAGACGAGGCACACTGAGGACAAGAAGGACCAAAAATAAAACAGCAAACACTAAAGCCACGACTAGAGAAACGCACACACACACACACACACACAGTGAAAAGAGAAACACGAGGATGCAAACGTTAAAAAAAACAGGACACTAAAAGCTTAACCTAGCAACATGAACAGTAAGACACATGGAGGGATTTAAGCAGTCGGCAAGAAATACAATAACACAAGGATGGATGTCAAAATAAAACAGGAATTTCAATCTTAACACTGAAATAAACAAACACATGAAACTAAATCAGAAACTCATGACAGAAAGTGAACCACTGAAAAACTAAACAGTCTGTTGTTTTTTTCTTCTTATGTGAGGTAAGAAGAATTTCGATGATCTTACAAACACATAATGAGGTTTATTCAGCTTTGCACAGAAAATGTCGTTGAAACATCAACATGCTTTTCACTTGTACTTAAGTATAAACATGTGTGTGCTTTTTGTCACCTCTGTAAACACGACACATTGCATTTTTCTCAGGAATTGCCCTGTATGCTGTCGACCCTCCTTGTGTTGTGTGACTTTACTTTGAAAACATTTACATGGCGTGGATGAAGTAAAGTCCTTTAATATTTCTGCATGCGTTCCTTCCTTCAAACATAATAAAAAGTAGATTACAGCGGAATAGATATGAAAATCCAGTCATTCAAAGCAGTCAGTGCGCGGCCTGGAATTGAGCTGTGAATGAAGCTACAGTTCATGTTTTCTAACACACATAATCAGTCATGTGTGTGACTGCTTATCTTCCCCACTGCTTTCTGAAGTCTGTCGGAGCTGAAAATAAGCTCACAGTCGTATGTTCTGATGCTTCAGATAGTGACGTATTTAGATTAAATCCACCTCTTGTGTTTGCGTTTATCACACTGCACTGCTGCATGTTGCTGCGATGCGTTGAGAGACGACAGGAAGATGAATGTCTGTGTATTTTTTGTTTAGTACAGTATAGCGCTGTGTATTAGAAAACAGCTCATATGTGTTTTTCCTATGTGTTTTGTGCATGAAAACAAGGTGTGAGTTGTAAATGTAAAAGTGAAGGGGGAGCCACAGTCATCTGTCTCTGTTCACCGCTGATGTCCTGTTATACATCAGAGGGAAAGATGAATGCGGTTAATAGACTGTGACGTGGCCATTAACTACAGCTGTAATAGAAGTGTAATGGAATCAAACAGCCATTTCTCCCCTCAGCATCGGCACGCACAGGTAAATGTTTAAAGACCAGTCAGGCACCTGTCTCTTCCCTTTTTTCACTATCCTTTTGACTCGACCTCTTTCTCATGCATAGGGCCACATTTCCATTCTTCCCCCCGTCGTCGTCGAGAGTCGTCCTTGGACCTCCGCCGTCTTCCTCACAAACATCAAACAAACAGATAAGAGTGTCCAGTTGTCCGTTTTCTTTCTGATACTCACCCTCGCCAGAGAGATCCACTGATGTCTGCTTTTATCCCCCTGCATCTTGGGGACATATTTCCCCCTCTCTCTAGCCCCATCCGTTATTTCCATGTATATTCCTGTATGAAATTACCGTATCGATCGATGAAATTGTCTTTTATGGTCGAGCTCTTGAGTTTCAGGAGATAATGGAAGGCGTGTTGTGCACCGACCTGGACAGGAAATCATTGGAAATGGAGAGAAGTCATATCTGAACGGTGATAATATCCATGTATGAACAACACACAACACAGGGAACAGTAATGTGAGATTTGGCCACAAAAATGCCTCTTATGTGCTTTCAAGTAATTTTTGTCTTCACTTTGCTCCTGTACATTACTGTGTCCTATGTATTAGAATGATTAGCATCAACATCAGCATCGTCAACATGCTGTTTGACATCTTCATCTAAAGCCAGTGCAAGTCAGTGCACGTTCTCTGAGCTCACACTGAGATCTAAATATAGCATATGGATCTATTGATGCAGAAATACAGGAGCAGATGATATAACTGATGAAAAAAGAATGTTTTTTTTCTTTTTTTTAGACTTCAATTTATATTCCCCAAAGTGTCTTTGCATTTTTTTTCCATCTCACCTGTGTTTATATCCAGAGTTAGGATTACGTTTACGCTTTAAATCCACAGAGAGGAAATAGGTCTCAGGTGCTGTTGTTTTTTTCACCAGGATTCTCCTCCTCCTGCCTCACAGTCATACATTTACATACAAACATAAACGTGTGATGCACAGCGCCTACTCTTTTAATCTTAGCTCACACGGATGAACAGTATACGTATATGTTTTATCAGTTTAAAAGGCGCCTTGTGAGTTGTTGTTTTTTCAAAGACTAATTGGTACATCCATGATCAATGTACTGTAACTTTGGTCTGCTCATCAGTTTTGCAATGTAGCCGTTCTTCAGGTTTAACCAAATGTGTTGCAAAGTAGCCTAGCACATTAAGTCTCAATTCCATGATTATCTTTATAGAAGTATTGGCAGTAAACACAAAGCTAAAGTCTGAATTCATCGCAGTGAGAAACAATATTTTATGTACGCAAGCAATGCTTTCTCTCTCAGCATGGTTACATTATACCTGTTGGATGGAGGCCTTGGCATAATGGCCGTGCTTTCACATTATTTTGATGCAGTCAGATGAAACTAAGCTAGCTATCTGCTGCCCTCAAAGTAATTGGTTCCAATTGAGTGGTGAAAAAAAAGCGGCCATTTGGATTTATTTGAGACTCAGGAGGGACATGCTGCACAGTCAAGTATTGAGTAAGTTTTTTTTTCAGTGCAGGCCTAATGTACAAGCTGACATTTAGAAGATTGTATACATGCTCTGTTTACAGTCATATTTCTTTATAGTTTCAGTCTTCTTCACTGCCTTTGTGCAGGGCAGTGCTGCATTTCTTTCATGTTTGGATTGCCACCAACAGTTAATTTGTAGGTCTTGAAACCAATGCTCATACTGTGTCTTATTGTGCTACCAGTGGTAAAAATGATCAAAAACAAACAAAAAAACTTAAAGGTAGAGTCAGTAGCATTTGTTCTTTGCAGCTTGATAACACAACATTTCAACTTGGCCCCTCCTCCTAGACTCATCGCCTAGAGAAGCGCACGCCCACTGCAGAACGTAGTGTTTGTGTTTACCACTTGTACCTACACTGCAAGCTACTGCACGCTAGCACAAGCTAACCATCTGTGTTTAGCACCTGCCTGTCCAACAGCAGGCACCTTTTAGCTGATTTGCCGACAGCCAATCAAATCGAAATAAGAACAATGGCAAGGCTCTAGTTCACTATGGCAGTTATGGCCTTATGCCAATCTCCACCCTAAAGCCGTGAGCACTGAACCCTCTCAGACTTTGATGGTGATAGGTGTGCAGTGCGTGAGTCTGTGAGGGCTTGAGATGGTATTTTAAAAAAACACACTCATAACATCAAATGTTGCCTGGCATCACACTTGTTTATCAGTGTATAAAATGATTTTGTATAAAAATATTAATTGCGTTAAAATACAGTCTTGGTGCCTTTCTTTATTATGATATATTTATTATATAAGGCCGTCGTCATCCGTCCCTTTGTTTTGTACCACCTGAGGTCCAAACTGCACAATTTTCTATTAAGTAAATCTGATTGAAAAAAAATCTCAATTCACAATTTCTTTCTCAGCCGTTGTGGGTACTGAGGCTGGAGCAGTTGAGAATCACTGATGTAGGAGGCACAGGGCTCACACATTACATTCATTCTGAACAGTCTCATGTTTGACACAAGTTATCTTTGTATTCACTTTTTTTGTTTATTTGTTTGATACTGAGTTGGACAAAATGCATAACATGTCACTGTGAAATGTGTATGTTTACTTATCATAACACTGATGATCGCATGTCCAACCAATCATTTTTAACCTGTTCACACGAGGCATGCAGCAATGCATAGGTTGAACATTGGTAACGACAGATATTGAGACCTGTTGACGACACATCGGCCAACTGGAAAAGAATGTGGCATGCATAGCTTTCAGTAGCTAATGTGTATCTGTTGTTTTGCATGGATTTAATGCTTCGTAATCTAGTATACCTAAATGCTGATTAAGGAGAGTTTTTTTATTGGACAGAAGACGAACACTTTTGACAAATTAATTAGTTCTCATTGTTGAACGACAATGAAAATGTCAGCAGTGTTGGAGTATGTTACGCATTCCAGTGACATTTCAGTAAGAGAAACTATTAACAACAACAACAATTTAAATACATCAAATCTTTAAGCTCATTTGAAAAACAGACACAAAGAATAACAAAGAACGAATGAAAAAAAACATTGGTATTGGAATGGGACCAAAATCGGTGCATCTAACACACATTTCTTCATAATGCCAAACCTAAACAATGATTGTCTTGTAACTGACTTTAGCCTGACAGCAGCTGGGCATATCTCTTCACCATATTGTAGCATGAAAGATAACGTCTTTCAGAAACAGAGTGATGTTTCCTCTAAAAGGAGATGTGCATTTGACGGTCAGCCACAGCATTTTCTGTTGTCAGCTCATTGACACACAGAGACATATTTTAAGATGGATAATGTTGATATGCCATGTTGCCCTTGGAGATGTGTTTGGAGTGGAAAAAAACCTCAGCTTGATTCTGCATGTATCCGGTTACAATGTGAGAATAAATATGCTGAAAGGATAACATTCGGGTGACTTTTCAAGTTCCATAGTCCTTGAAGGACAGTATTGGATGTCAGTGGCTTGTGAAGCAGTTGATGAGATTTTTGTCTGACTTGCATGATGTGAAAATATTATCTGAACTGTGTCAAAGATGCTGGGTTTAAAAGGCAGTGCTTCAAACGAAAGAAAACCCCATTTTCAACAACTATAAAACTCTGAATTTGTCATCTTTACTTGCTAACAGGGACATATTTCAGAAATGATTAAGAGTTGAATAAGCTGATTCCTGTGCAGCTGAGAACAATTATGCACTCATATATGAACTGTGTCTGCTTTGTGTTTACCAGAGCTCTGTAGCTGCATCCAGTTTAATCAGAATCACCTGTTTTGGGCCCCGTCTGGGACTGGACAAACTAAGCAGCGCATCATTACCTGGTCTGATTAGAACTGGATGGCTGCAGAGAGCCATCACGGGGTGTTGCACCTGCATCACTGCCAGGTAAAACTACATCAGAACATTCTCATGCCATGGACTGTAAATATAAGTCATGATGATGCCATCCATTGGATTGTTAACTTCTTTTTTAAAGCCTCTAGTATGGCATTTTGGCCAGCACAACTTTTTAAGATGTTGGTAGAAATTGTCTTAATGTCCTGACAGAAATTAATAACTCATGTGCTCTGAAAATGGAAAGAAGAAAATCCGTCATCTGTAGCAGTTTGTAAGTGTGTAAAAACCTCGACCAATGTCTGCCACGAGGTACCAATCTGATGAACCAATCAGACGCCTCCTTGTCTCCCTGCTTGTTCTCTACCCCTTGTGTGTACTAGCCCACACTTAAAACGCGTCACCGATGACAGAGTTTATACTGTGAGTTTGTCGTTGGCCGCTGTGAGTAGAATTTTTTTTTTTTTTTTTTTTACATGTATAATGATAATGTTTAGTGTTTACTTACCGCTGAATGAGACATGAGACAACATAGTTTTCACACAATGTAAGCAATGAGCAGAGGTCGTCTTCTGGAGCAACAGTGCTCGTGTATGTAAGTGAGGGGGCGTGGCTTTTGAGGGAGCACAGAGGGGAAGGGGTTGGTGTAGACGGAGCACTGAGGGAATGCTACTTTCAAAATCAAGCTAGTTTTCAAAAGTTACCAACCCTGCCTTTAATGATCAAAACATGGTAAACTATTAATTAGTTCTTCATTAGTATTCATGTATTCCCAAGTAACAATGCCATAGTTGCTAGGAAACTAGTATTTAACCATCAGTTCTGTGGAGTTGCCTGGCTCCAAGGCAAGTACCAAAAGAAAGGCCACAAGTGAGCTTGAGGTTATGGACTCCGGACATTTCTCTGGACGGTTGACCTTTTCTCCTCCCGCCTCAGGTGCCAGGGAAAGAGGCAAGAAGAATCCCCTCCCAGGGAGAAGGCTCGTCAGGGGCGGATCTATGGGCAGGCCTGGATGTGCACAGGCCCACTCAGATTGACCAGTGGCCCACCTAATCAGAATCATGACAATAATGTGAATAATTGAATGAATAAATTAAAAAACATACAATTGAATTTCATGTTTAATCTTCCTATTCTTAAACAAATGTAGAATTTAAAATATGTAGGCTATAGTAACTTTTAAAAATTAAGAATATTTAGAACTTCTTCCCATCTCACGTACCACTGACGTTATCACGCAAGATCACATTTGGCGCTGGCGGTTTCGTGTATCTTTAGCGAGCAGCCATATGGAAAAAGAACTATGGCGAAACAGCTAGCTTTGAGCAGCTATCTTTTTAACTCAAAGCCCAGGAGACTGTGTCTTGTTTAGCAGCAGTTTCTGTAAGTTAGAATGTTTTTTTTGTGCATTTTGAAATTGGGTGATCAGGAAATGTACAAAAGTACATTCTGCAAAAAATTCTGCAGTAGAGTTTGTCATTTTAATAGAGGGTACTGACTCACTCAACGACCTGCAGGAAAGGAGCCACAGGTGGGATCCGAACCCGGGCTGCCCGCCTAGAGGACCACAGCTTTCATATATGGGGTGTGCGCACTAACCACTGCCACACCAGCGCTCGGGAAAGTCAGTTTTTGACACATGTGTTGGTCTCATGGAACATGGCTTTCACCTCATTCTACTTATGTACGTCCTAAATGTTCCTGTGATGAATTCAAAAATATTAATGTTTAGATGCAAAAAAGTACCACAAGCATGAACTGAAAGCTGCTCCACTGTTGGTCGAGAGGTAAATCAAGCTCCACTTGTCCTTCCACCTACTGCACGCACCCCCCCCCCCCCCCCCAAACAGTGCTACGAGTCATTGCTCTCCGGAGCACAATCCACCATTCTGGCTGCTTATGTGGCTGCCCGCTCAGGATTTAGTAGACTTGTAAATGTTGTCACCCACACTACACACACATACACACTCAAGGCCTGTGTCGTTCCTGGTGTCATAGAGTCCTGTTAGTCAGACAGATGGAGTATTACAGCCCTGAGAATTGTGGTTCACTCACATGCTGCAAACAGTCACTCACAGGAAAATTGCACTTAATACTTTGACTCAGATTGGAGCACACAGATGGAGTCAGATGGAAATGTTTTGGTGTGAATTGCAGGAAGTTAAACACAGGGTTGGAAATGACCAGCCTGTTCCTCAAGTCGTCAAATACAGCAGCTTGTTCAGTGGCTGAATGCATCAAAATGTGTAACTGTCGCTACCCATCATGCTTCATTTTTGGATGCTGCTTAATGTTTGGATGTAGCATTGAAGTAATGTTGTGGGTGGAGTGGCATTTAGGGGTAAATGGTAAATGGACTTTAGCTTATTTAGTGCTTTTCTAGTTTTCCAACTACTCAAAGCGTTTGTACACCACATGTCACACCCACCCATTCACACCCATTCATACCCTTTCACACACTGATGGTAGTGGTCACTATGTAGTATCATCCATCAGAAGTAGCTAATGTCATTCATACACCACCACTGAAGCAGCGGGAGCAATATGGAATTAAGTGTCTTGCCCGTTTGGCCAACTGGGGATCAAACCCTTGACCTTCCGGTTGAGAGGCAATGACTCTACCAATTGAGCCACAGCCACCCCGTAATGGATATGACTGAGCATGGGAACTTCATCTAAGAGACCAGGGTTCAATCCCTGTATGGAACAAATACATCACAAGTACATACAAAATGACCAAAACCATGAGCTTTTTCCTCGACTTATCCCAGTTGTTTTAATGCTTTTAGCTACTGTACGTAAACCTGACTATGTCAATGTGACAACATAATTCATTTATTATTTTTTGTTGCACTTCCAAAGGTAACCCAATCTCAGCTATTTATACTATATTGTAACTAGAATGCTTTTTATCCAACAGTTCAGCTTAGCATTGTGCGTTAATTATAGGGTTATCTTTTTGTTTCTTTAGAAAGTATAGCACAAGAGCAGCTTCTGCAAGCAGCGGCTTGCAGAGAAAAAAAACCCTTCAGTTGCCTCAAGGTCTATACGTACAGTATAATGTTGTTCAAATGCATCCTGAAACCTGTTGGCTTCAATGCTGGCATAGAGACACATTCATGCACACACACCCGAGAGGAGACATGATATGGAGAATAAAAAAGTGAGAACACATGCAGACGGGCACTGCAAGGCTCACCTTCCTGTGTACTCTGTGAATGACATGTAAATGTGCCGCTCACCTTGGCACCGCAGGATCCCGCTGTGATCAAAGCCTTTTTCAGAGACATGACTGCTCTGCTCACGGTGAAAATCTGCTCAGAAGAATATCACTGCGGGAGGAGACACTGGCATTTTTAATTATATCGCGTATGTGTGTGTGCTCATGCAGAAACACGAGCATGCATATGAATGCCTTTTTTACATGCATGTATTTTTTTGTACTTACAAGCATGCAAATTGAACTTGTTTGCAATCTTTTTGAGTTTCTGTGCGGTATGTTAGGGTTTGACTTTGAGTGTGTGAATATGTTATCAGGCTTAAGTCTGACTCCAGTTTGACAATAATATCTCAGAGGCAGGTGAATCTCTTGAAAGCATCTTTTCTTGCAGCAGCAGCCGGAGTGCAGAGGCTCATCTTTCTGCTGTTTACTCAACAAGCTTGCAGACCATAAAGCATATCATCAGGCCTTTGTGTCAGCATGTTCAACAATCTTTCTGCTCCTAAAAATGCTGCATTTTGGCCGCTTATGACACACAGTATTTTCGTTGCTCACCTTTGCAAATTCATTTGAGTGTGAAAGGCTCTGCGAGATATATCTGCCCGGCGATTGGATATTAGCAACATCATAAATGGTTTACGACACCGACACAACAACAGTATTTGAAGCCCATGACTCAGACTAGGCTAAGAGAGCGAGAGAAAAAAAAGGGGAAAGAGCGGGGGCCACAAAACTCTGCTGTGTCTCTAAGATAGTCAAACAATTTTCAAGACCAGCAACTTTCAGGTCTATAAAAATTGATCTGTTTGTCATGAGAAGGAGACCCATTTGGGATTCCTCGAGCGTGAAATCTTCATGAAATGGGTGTATCAATCAGAAAAAACAGAGACAGAGATTGAAAGATGATAGAGGTAGAAGGAGAGATGAGAAAGAAGGGGCCAGCGAGGGGGGAAAAAAAGACAATATCGCTTTAATTTAGTCATTGTTTCAGCTTTCCTAAAACCCTTCAAGAAGAAGGGCCTTCTCTTTCATTGGAGGCTAAAAGCAACAGAGTTTCACTGCATTGTAACACATCTTCTTTATGTTCTTCATAATGCAGAACGGCTGTCAGATCAATGCTTTGTATGCTTCGGTATTTGTGTACAATATCTGTTCAAATAATGTGCATTATATCTATAGGATACAAAAGGATGATTCATAGCTCAGACAAAGAAAGGGAAAAACGCAGCTAGCAAAGCATTTTCTTATGTTGGTTAAGCTGTTGGAATCATTTTTCACAACAAACGCACGTCTTTTATGCTGACTTTGACAGCGTCTTATATTGGTGAATGAATTGCTTCTGAATAAAACAAAGAAGTTAATAGATTGGGCTGAGGGGTGAGGGGATGAGGGTACAGGTTTAGGGATGAATGGAAGAAGATTAGATTAAGATTAGATTAAAGCAATAAAAGTACACAGTCTGTGATTAATTATAAGACATAATAATAACAGACCTAAAGCAGGTATTTCTCTCCGAAAATATATTTTGACAGTACCTGTTAACATTAGCCATGTTTGCTAGCTAACGTTAGCTTTTCCGCTATCAAGACACTTCCTAGTTCAAAAATAGGAGATGCAAATAATAACACAGTAAACCTCCGCAGTAAATATTGCAGGGAGTACAAAGAGACAAAGTTAGGTACAGTCGAGAGGTTACAAATAGTCACAAAGTAACGTTCAGAATAACTGAGTCGTCTGCTGTACAAAAACAACATAAACTCATTAAATAACATACAGTCAGGAATTAACCTAAACTATAGACCTACAAAGTAACTTTCATTAAAAAAAAGAGTTATGTGCAGAGTCAACAAGAAACCCACAGATACACAAAGTAACATACTGAGTCAGAAAGAGTCACAAAGTTACAGATGGATTTAATCACAGAAGTCCTTTCTTGGGTAAACTTTCTGTGTTGCCACTGAAATGACATCACACCTGTCAAAAACATACAGTGTTGGTCAGCAGCAGCAATTCTCACTCCTATAGAAGCATTGCCTAATGCTTAAAGAGTGGGAAAAAAACAAATAGACTAATCTTAAATGAGGTGTTGTGTCATTCGGTCAAACTGTTCTATGTGTGACTGAGACTCCCAGTATCACGGTCAGTTTCAGAGAAAAAAAAAACAGTGAACAACTCAACCAGAAAACGATCTTACTCAGGAAGCAGCGTTAAGGCTGCATTGCTCTAAAATGTATCCATTAGGTCTGATTTTAGAAGTGAAGAGTTGCAGCTAAAAGCCCTGAAAAACTGTCAGAGCCTGCGGTCAGCGGTGCTCCCACACCATAACACGAGCTGAAATGAAGCATGATCTTCCTCCCCCCTACACACACCAGCTCATACACACACACACATACACCCATCAGCACCTGCAGCCCTGCTCCTCTTCCTCCATTTGTCATCAGCCTGGGAGAACAGAGGGAGAGAGAGAGAGAGAGAGAGAGAGAGAGAGAGAGAGAGAGAGAGAGAGAGAGAGAGAGTACCTGAGAAAATGAGTGTGGTGGTAGAGATATAATTGCTTTCTTGTCTTTTTCGGTTCCCTCCCAAAAGGAGGAGGCATAGCTGTGAGTGACTGAGGTTATCTGCCCCGCACTATCTGCTGAAGAAGCACATTAATGAATAGTGCATTAAAAGTTTGAGTCAGTGCTGCACAAAAAAAAAGAAAACACACCATCCTGCAACTACTGTAATTTAAAAAACCCACAATAGTCACTATGCAATCTTGTAAATGAAAACTAAAGGCCTTGAGGCTCTGTGCACAGAACTGCCTTTTTTTTTATTTCAACAAAGCGGAGAAAAAGTAACATTCACCTATCCCGCCCTAATTGATTCATTTCACAGTTTTCCGCTTATTTCAAAAGAAACAAACTTTTCTTCAAAGAAACCCACAACACAATAAGCAAATATGCATTCAGGTAAACACAGATATTACCACGCAAGGAAAAGGAAAATATCTCCAATGAAACACAGCTGGGGTGTGGATTCAGGTAAAAATGAACAAAAAGCAGCAAAAGGAAAGGTAGAGCACGCTGTTCAGCACCTTGAACTATGCGTGTGCAGAGTGGTTGGATGACTCTCTGAACTAAATACCCGATTACTGTAGCGTAATGCATGTTTAATTATCCCTGTATGATGGGCTGCCCATCCATTACGTGGCTAATTGCCATCCTATCAGACCAAATAAAACACACCATCACACTTTGGAGTCTGCATCATTGCGCCAGATGATATAATTTCCTTGTGAATCATCCGGCTAACGAAAAGGAGGAGTGACTGACTCGTGGGGGAACTCAACGTATAAGCATGTGTGTGTGTGTGTGTGTGTGAGAGAGAGAGAGAGAGAGAGCGGGACTGCAGCAGGAATCCAGAGCTATAATTCAGCCCTTTGAGCTGGTTTTGACAAAGTAGCCATAGCAACGCCTGGCTAGAAGCGTTCATTTGTCTTAATCAAGGACAGGTTGGGTTTTCACTGAGAGTGTGTGTGTCTCAGTGAGTGTGTGTGTGTGTGTGTGTCTCAGTGAGTGTGTGTGTGTGTGTGTGTGTGTGTGTGTGTGTGTGTGTGTGTGTGTGTGTGTGTGTGTGTGTGTGTGTGTGTGTGTGTGTGTGTGTGGTAAGGACCTCACCAAAAGACCTCTCCCTCCGTTCTAAGCTCCCCCGTGGAGCATGTACCGCTCCAGAGCTCATCTGAAGATGGATCTGCACGCTACAATCCCTCAAACATGGAGTTTGCTTTATCTCCACCGCAGCTACAGCGTCACTGCTCAAAATACAGAACTGCAAATGTCTGCTCATTTACCTTCATGTAGATACCATCAAAGTAAGTTTATTTAGCCCCTAAACCTCCCCCCCCTTTTTTTTTTTTAACCCTGCAGTCATTTACTCCAGTATGTGCTCGTTCAGGACCCCTCTGCGGTGGATTCTGATGAAACTGAAGCAAAGAACGACTACGAGTAGATTTTCACATCGGCCGGCCTGTGTGAAGTAGAAGAGACTGTCATTATGCTGTTCAGTGGAGCAGCAATATCTCTAGCTGCTTGGGGACATTGGGTGCCTGAGCGTAGCCGACCTGCCCTCCTGTCCCCCCCCCCCCCCCCCCCACCTGTCTCTCTGCCTGCCTGCACGGTTGCACGTGTTTCTGCTCGTCAGAATCTCTGACTTTTCTCTTCGTCTTCCTCCTGCATGTAGCTGTGGTTTTTACCTTCGTGTTCATGTGTGTGTTTAAATTGAAGCGCGTTCCGTATATACCCCAGGGATCTGGGACTCTCTGTTTTCGGAGACAGCACACCAGATAATAGGAGCTTCTTCCGAAAGATTATTATAGGCCTTGTTCTGTCCCCCATCAGCCTCTCACTTCCCTCCTCGTCTCCCAGCTCCTGATTTAAAAACCGGGCTGCTGCGGAGGTTGTCGAGGCAATTAAACCGCCTCCCTTTTCTGTCACAGTCCCTGTCACTTTTATTTTTATTTTTTTTTACCTTTTTCATCGCTCTCCATCGTTTTCCTCCTCCTTCCCTCTTTTCAGTTGCTCTATATAGACTGCCGATGGTTTCAGGAAGAGAGAAATTGGACATCAGCCACTCGTCCTCCTATCATCCTTCCTCTCCTCTACCCCCCCCCCCATCCTTCTTCTCTATGAAAGTCCTTGACAGATGTCCTCATAGAGGAGGAAGCTGCTGCTCCAGATCAGACAAATACAGATTCTACCCAGTCCCATGATGCATTTTGTGGCAAGGACTTCATAAACGTACTCTTATGAGTGTAATTTTCTGGCTCGTGTGATGATCTGCTTCTTCTGTTAATGCTCAGGAGGATTGGGTAAGAGAATCTTCTCACTTACAGATTATTTAGCAGGATTGGATCATAAACATGAAACTATTTGAAGCAGTTATAATGATTTTTGTTTAACGGGCACTGGATCAGCCTCACAGCAGTGAGGTTCCTGGTTCGAATCCCCGTCCGACAGAAGCCTATCTGTGTGGAGTCTGCATGTTCTCCCCATGCATGTGTGGGTTCTCTCCAGGTACTCCAGCTTCCTTCCAAAAGACATGCTCCTTAGGTAAACTGGTGACTCTACATTGGCCTGTAGGTGTGACTGTGAGTGTGGCTGCTTGTCTGTCTCTATATGTCAGCTCTGTGATTGACTGGCGGCCAGTCCAGGGTGTAACCCCGCCTCTCACCCAATGACAGCTGGGATAGGCTCCAGCCCCCCCGCGACCCCGAACAGGAAAATGCGGTAAAGAAAATGAATGGATGGATGGCAATGGATCAAATGCTAATTCTATATCTGAAAGGGTTGCTAATGACAACGGATCAACAGATTAAAAAACACACAACAAAAAGTTCCTGTCATGTATACAGAACTTTGAAGTAGCTTTAAGAGCAATCTTTCATTTTCAGGACCATAACATTTCTTCACAGGTTCACTTTCACTACACCCATTGAGTTGTTTTGCCACAACTGGATAAAGTCTTAAAATGCGTCGTCAACAGATGTGAGCTGTCAGGGCAAAATCCTGTTTGGTTTCACTGATTTGGACATTTGCACCAACACATATAACTCCAGTAGTTAATGCCTCGATGAGTTATGTTCGCAGTGCACATAAAAGGCTCCACAGCTAGCAAATAGATGGTAAAGACGTGATGAAACAATCAGCTGCTGCAAAGACAGATGTTTTTTTTTGGATGTTGGTTGATACCGAAACCGATCCCAGAGGAGACTTTAATATGAGAATTGAAAAGTTAAAGCTGCTCTGTGACTGCTGGGTGTGATATTAACACGATGTCTAGCAACAAGACTGCCAATTAAAAATGACACAACAGTGTCAGTCAGGCTGTTGGGCGTTTTATGAGAATGAACTTGTGTTCGTACTACTTTGGAGCCAGAGCCAGGTGTAGTTTAATTTGGCTTAGCATAAAGGATGGAACAAGGGCAAATCGCCAAGCTGCGCTCTTTCTAATGTGAAAAATATGCCACATTTGGTCAAATGAACTAGGGCAATACATCAAGACTTGGGTTCCCCTGCTTCAATATATTGAAGAAACTAAACTAATTACGATATTGTTGTTGTTGTTGCTGTCGTTGTTGTTCACTTAGTGTTACTCACTACACCTGTAGACTTGTATGTTTGCCTGTTATTTTCGTTTTTCTTAATTTAATTTAATTTAAAAGGAAGAAAATATCTGTAATATTGAATGTTTTATTATTGCTACCTCTATAAAAAAATATTTAAACTAAAAATATGCCACATTTGGGCGCGATGGCCGAGCAGTTAGGTTATGTATGGAGGCGGTCCTGGTTCAAGTCCGACTTGTGGCTCACACGCATGTCATCCCCCCCTCTCTATCTCTCTCTCTCTAGTTTCTCTCTCTGTCCCTCTCCTGATCAACCCAACATATTTCACAATGTAGAATACCTGTGTTAAGTTTGACTGATATGTGTTAAGAGGTGACCTACAGCAGCACTGCCTGACAGAGTTGTTTAAATGTATGAATGGAGACGAACTACCAATCCCTTCCCTTCATTATTTTCCCTGCACTATATGTCTCGAAAGCTAATGCACATACGTGACTAACACCAATCCTCTCATCTATTTCAGAACATTAAAAAAATAAATTCTACATTTCCCCAAATTTCTATCCCTTCCTGTAAAAACAATTTGTCCTTTAGACCAGGGGTTGCCAAACTTTTCAGGTCGTCACCCCCAATATAAGGGTGACAGAAACTGGGGACCCCACACTGTTCTTTAAGGTGGTTAGTTAGTTATATAACGTAGCGACAGCCACGCACACACTAATAAACCTATCCAAAAACTAGTAACACAAAATAATACAATAGCCTAAAAACTATGAAAAATGTACACATTAATTGAATTTCTATTTCACTTAATGATACTGTCTTATATGACATTGGACTACTTTTTGTATTTTTGCAAAAATGGGTCAAAAGATATACTTGTGCACTTTTAAATGATTTTTGATTTTTTATGGCAGGCATCTCGTGACCCCCCTCTTGGTGGCTGGCGACCCCCCTGGGGGTCCCGACCCCCACTTTGGGAACCACTGCTTTAGACTCACCATATCTTTTTGCTCTTCTCTGTACTTTACTATAATCACAGAGGGATTATCTGTCCAATTATTCTGAAGTGAAAATGAAACAGCTGACAAGTCCATCAATCAATAAATCATTAGTGAATAAATACATGCATACCTTATCAAACATATGTACCAAATGAATGCACAATAAAAGAGCAATGTCAGCACAAATCAGTAAGATGATGGATCAACAAATCAACCATTCAAAAAGGTTAAATTAACAAAGTTGATCACTGAAAGTTGGAGGTCAAGGATAATTGGATTACATGACATCCCTAATTCCTTACAGTCCTGTCAATGTTACGTACTGTATTTATACAGTAAGAGCCACTTTGTGAAATTGGGATGAACAAGTAAGAGAATAAAATCTGTGCCAGCAGCCTTTGTTTATCCACTAAGTCTGCGATTATAGTTAAGCAGATAAATGGCTTTAAATGCAGCTAATGGAGGTACTTTCAGTGAAATTAAAAGCAGCCCTTAATTTATTGTGACTTTCTTTTTTTCTCTTTCCTCTATCCCCACTGCTAATCCAGGCCCAGTGGTCCTCATCCTGACAGCTAATGAAATCAGGCCTGGCACCCACAGCCTAACATTATTAGCAAATGCACGAGAAACTATGCCTTTGCCTGCTGGCTCTGTCTCTCCCTCCATCTAGCTCTCACTCAACACACCAGGGCTACAATTCCCTCTGACAGGTTTCCAGCCCCACAATGTGTGTGTATGTGTGTGTGTGTGTGTGTGTGTGTGTGTGTGTGTGTGTGTGTGTGTGTGTGTGTGTGTGTGTGTGCTGTGGGAGGGAGGCGTCTGGGTGTCATGTGTGTCATGATACTCACGCTACCGAGCAGCTCTTTTGCTAATTGCAGCTATTAGGCCCCCAGGGACGGTCTCAGAGTGCAGCGTGGTTAATGAGGAGAGCACAGTGAGATAAATGAGACATTGTGTATTTCATGTTGGAACAATGATCGAGTGACGTTAGACGGGCAGTCGCGGGCCTCTCAGAGCAGTTTTGTTCCTCGTGACCCCTGCTCTGTCAGCGCCGAAGAGGACTTACTTTAAAGATGTTTCTGAAGAGAAATAATAAGGCTTATTATTTTCCCTTTGGGTTATGATTAGGTCTTTGTCCTAGGGGCTGCAGATCAGCTTTAGTGGTATTTGATGTTCTTTTTTCAATGTGGTAATCATCTCCTGCATATCCATGAAAAAAGCAAATGATTTTTTCATACAGATGCTGTACAATTACAAAGTTCACTTTTTACACAGTTTCTGTTTATCATCTACTGCAGGAGGATTTTAACCCTTGATTGGAGTCTGCCAATGGTACTGTAACTTAACTTGGACAGGATTTTGGAAAGCGTACATCTGTCTATATCAGGTCAAGCAGCTGACAATGTGAACCCCAGCAAAATCCAAGACATGTAAAAGACTTCATCATGGTTTCAGCTTTTTTTAAGACCTTCATCATTTTGAAGCAGAGTTTGAAACAACCAGGACCCCGGTATAAACTGAAGGGTATAGGGATTTGTCAGACGGATGATGTAGGTGAACAATCCTCCGCTACTCTGGGTTTAATGGTAGATGGGCCATAATACATGGTAAACTTTGACTGATCATCTTAAATAGGGACTAAAGTTCCAACAATATGGGTAAATTTAGACTTTTTGTAAATAACAAAAAATGTCTAACCTTATACCTGAACAGTTCATTACTACTTACCACAGCCAATAATTGAAGTCTTTACATATTTTAAAACAGTACAAGGATATTTTACTTTAAGAATGCAACAGGGACAATTCAACTACTTCATAGAGCTTACTTAATGTCTTTAAAAATATGATCGTAGATGTAAAGAAGGAAAGTAGAAAATCCAAAGGGACAACACAAAAAGCGTCATTGTAGAGAAAATTAAAAATTGAGATACCCCTACCTGCGGTAGAACAAAGCACAACCATATTTTTTATATAACTTTATTTTGTCTAGTTCCTGAAATTGATGGTCTTAAATAGACATATATTTTACAAGAAAATTGTTTTTTGGAGCTTACCAATAAACAAAAGTAGAATGTAGTCCATATTTGGACTGAATGTTTACAGACACTTATTACTTACAATTAAGGATGAAGGACATTCAGCACATTAATGCAGAATCAATATTTGGTGTTAAAAGTGTTCTGATGTCTTTGAGTATTAGTATTTGCTGTAAGGCGGTACAAGTGGAGGCAAAAGAGGCGGGACACTATCCTCTGTCATATAATCCCAGCACCCATCACCCATTATCAGACAACAATTTAGCTTCATTTTAACATCTTCAGACAAACCTTTCCATGCAAGTGCAGAAAACAATCAGCTCTTTCCACTCTGTTTGTGCTTCTCAAGTTCCTAGATGTATTTTCAAACAATGGCAATGGACGGAAAAGAAAGTCTTGTCAGGATTTCCTTTTCAATATTAACTAACTACAACAGAAAAATGGACCATCTCTACCAATTGCTATATCATTGTTGGACAATAGCCGATGGGTTCTAAGATTTGCAAAGTAGGCAGTCACCTTGGATTTAAGGAAAAAACAGCGGATTGGAAAGCAAAGTAAGTAGTACTCCTGATTTGGTACTACTAGTCTTAGGCCTGAGTTCAACTGGAGGTAAGGTCCTTTGGCTTCAAATTGGTCTTGTTGTTTTCAAAATCATCAAACTTGTAGCTTGTACTGATGTAAGGGAAAAGTTCAGACTAGATTTGCAACAAAAAGATCAGGAGAAAATACCTCAACTGTGCAACTTGCCACTGGTCTGATGAACCCAAAGATGGAACTATTTACTGCTCAACTCATCACCTCCACAATACCATCCCAAAGATGAAGCATGGTGGAGGTAGCATGGGGCTGAGGGGACTTTTTTTCAGGGAGGGAAAACTGCCAGGAACTAAGATGGAAAACCTAGACCAAAGAGCTCGATTGGCTAAACAGAAAAATAGACCAAACCACACAGCCAAGGCTAATGCTGGGGTTGCTTAGGGACGACCCTTGGATTGTCCTTAAGTGGCCCAGCCCGAGTCTCACTTGAACCTAATCAATCATGTCTCTCGAGAGACCTGAAAGTGTTTTTCTTTGAAGGATCCCATCAAAACTGACAGAGCTTTAGAGGATCTGCAGAGAAGACAAGCTGAAAATCCCCAAATCCTGACGCTGAGCTTGTCCCACAAGACAAGAGAAGACTCGCACTCTCATTGTTGCTTCAACATAGAACTGGGTTACGGGCAGGGTTCTTGTGTCAAATAGACATATTACATTTTGTTATCTTTAATACATTTGTGAAATGTGCATAACTTCCATCTGTTTGTTATTGAGTATTGAGCCAAGATTTCTAATGGGGAGATAATTTAGACTATTTTTGAATGAGGCTTGAACATGAATTATGAATAGCGAAGGGATGTGACTACTTTCCTAATTCAACTCTTTCTGTGAAATTCAACTGCAGTGTCTTGCAGCCAGGCCACAGACACTGGCACATATACCCATGCTTTTTTGACAGAGAAAGTAAAATAATGCAGCTTTCAAACGCTCCTTTTCAGGCAGAAAAAAAAAAATCTTTTTCTGTCTAAGACTGAAGGTAAGGCCGTTGAGTTTATGGAGTGATATTTGAAAAAAAAGTTTTCAAAGAAAAGATTTCTGAGGGCTCCAAAATTCATGAAAGCAGCTAATGACGACTTTGTACATGTGGACCCCGGCTGTACAAACCACTCAAGGTTCCTGCCTAATAATAATAATAATATGAGAACCAGGAAGTGGCAGTGAAAGGGATTCTATGTCATATCAATTTTCAGGAACCTTCTAGTTATTCATAAAAGTGCAGACAATATTAAATGGGTGTCCTTTGTGGGTTTGTCCACACACTGTATATTGTGTTAACAGGAAATGATCGGGCTTTCAGAGGTAAGGTGATCATGTTGCTCACTATTGGAACATATGGTACATTGTGTAAAGGTGCCATTGTCAGACTACCTAGCTTCTATTTGCTTACACTAGTCTTTATTACAATGAGATGGAACTTTTAGCCTGTTCTCTGTGTTAGTCATAGAATCAAGCAGGTTTTTTTTTTATAGCTGGCTCAAGTCATGCAGGCTGTCAAAACTCAGTGTAGCTAATGTGTAAATGTACACAGTAGAATACAGAGTGCTAAAAAGACAACAGACTGTAAAGACAATAGACAGCACAATAGCTCCAGCCAAAAGCCAGAACATTTAGAGCTCCCTCACTGACTGTAGTATAGGTCATAAAGCCCGCCTCTGCATTTTAACAGATGGAACATGGGTCCAAGTAAACTATGAAAAAATAAACGTCATAAATATTTTTTGTGAACACATTTTCTGTTTTGTCCTAATTGTGCTCATTATGACGGAGGATTAGGGCCATGTTAACTTTTTTTTTTTTTTAATTTCGAGATTAAACTCGTTAATTTACGAGAATAATCTCGTAAATTAACGAGTTCGAGACCAGCCTGCGCAAAATGATGAAAGCAGAACTTTTAAAGTCGTTTCCTCTGCAGACAACTTCCTCCAAGTCAGTGTGGTTCTTTCTTCAGTTTCTTGCAGTATCTTTTCAGGGTGCTGATATTTTAAAGACAATGTGAAGATGATGATGTGCCAAAAGCATGTGTAGTTTCTTATCTGCATAAGTAAAGCCCCAACACAACTATTTGTGTCTGTTATCGGTCTGCCTTGTTAAAGTGTCTCATGTGCAGAGCCAGTTTGTGTCCTGTTAATCATTTTACAGATAAACAAGGTTTTGCAAGTTGAAGTGAAAACTTCTCTTGAACTGTTTTTACCGACTACACAAGGAAGTATCCTATTTCCTTATTAGTGAAACATTTAGGACAAGATGCTCCATGTTTGTCATTTGAGAACAGGATGCTGCTGCTCTTCTGATATAGACTAAAATAACCACTTTATTCTTTTATTCTTTAAAGACTTTAAGAGTTCTACTTTCATCATTTTTGCGCAGGCTGGTCTCGAACTTATTGATTTACGAGTTTATTCTCGTAAATTTACGACTTTAATCTCGAAATGTAATTTAATGTTTTTTTTAAACGTGGCCCTAATCCTTCGTCGTAGCTGATTAATGCCAAAGTGTTCATTTCTTTTGACAACTTAAGTTTTTTATTAGTTATTTGATGTAAAATAAAAAAGAGCAGAGGTATCGTCTGTTGACAAATGCAGCTCCTGAGGAAAGGCGAAAGAAAACAACACCAACACTAACTTATGAGTCATTGAAATTTAAATCACTCAATCAATCATTATTTGTAAAGCGCCAATTCATAAAAAGTTTTATCTCAAGACGCTTTACAAAAGAGCATATGGAGTAATATGCAGGCAGGATTTCTCCTTTTGTCCACACTTCCTGTCCGCTGAGGTGGAGGTCGGAGCAGACCGTGCATGAATGAGGGTGGTGGTGGTTGTGGGGACGACACAGTCCGATGATGGTGGTTTTGGCGTCAGGTGGTGGTTGTGGGGACACACAAATTTTCATAACATTGGATGCCTCAAACCGACACAAGAATATATGTTATAGTGGAAGAGGCATGGTGTCAATATGATGGCTCCACCAGCCAAATTCCCTTTTGTTTTTGCTTCAAATTAGGTCAATGTCAGCACCTGTTGCATGCATCTATGATAGGGCCTAAACGATTGCTGACAAATGCTAACAACTGTTAACAAGCTGCTTTGTCCCTCTGTCACAAAAAAAGCTCACTGAACAGGAAAATATATCACACTTTTATGATATATATACATGATATATATTTATGATATATACAGTTAGGCTGAACTGGCAGCAATTAGATTTAGATCTTAAGCAGTTTTTGCTCATTTTAGGCCTCTGGCAGTCAGCTAAGAGAAGTGAGGAGTCAGCTGTTAATGAATCTTTTAAATAGAGCAATGAATAAAATAGGTATTAAAAAGGTGCTGCAACAAGACGTCTTGTAGCACAGTGGTTCTAAACCGGTCTAGCCTCAGGAGCCACCATCAACTCCTCCCACCGAGAAATTGCAACTGATATTTGTTAAATGAAAAATGGTGCAGTTTGGTCCTAAGCCAGTATAAAACATTTAAGTGGACAAAGAAAGGCAACAAAATGAACATGTTTTAAAAGTGCTTTATAGACTTTATTTGCACTTTCTTTCCAGGCACACTGAAAACCGCTCCATGACCCATTTTTGGTCCCCGACCCACCAGTTGAGAACCACTATTGCAACATACGGGTATATATATGTACAGTATACAGAAATTGTTTGGCTTATGGGTCAAGTACATAGACTGTAAATATTAATGGACGAAGCCTGAGTCACGTCAGCCATCTTTTACGTCCTAAAAAAACCCCCTTCAATTTCAGTTGTTACGACGATTTTATTCAGTTCACGGAAAGTATGCCTTTCCAGTTTGATTTTTTTTCTAATCACACTACAGAGGGTATAAATTGTGCTGTTCCTCCATCACAGAACCTCAAACATTACTGTCAGCTCAATGTTGATCAGACAGAAGAAAATGAGAGATTGTTTTCCGGAGGTGTCTTTTCATCTGGATATCATTGATTCTTTAAAAATGTGCTAGAATTGCTGCACATACAGTTTGAATACAACACTGACTGAAAATCTAATAAGGAATGGGGGAATTTGACTAAAATACTTTGATTGACACTATAGTGTTAGACAGTATAAATAATGCTAAATGTTGTATAAAATGTATGTAAATACTTATTTCCTTATGTGAGGGGAATTGTGTGACGAATTACTCTCCGGGGATCAATTTGTAATCAGAGCTCCCATTACCACCGTGCAGCCGATGCTCTCAGTGATGGTTTAAGTGAAAGCGATTGACACATGGTGAGACACACTAAAGCCATTCATCTCTGCCAGTTATGTTCTTTACAATGAAGTTATTCTCTTCCTTGGAGTTTGAGAAACGTCAAAGATCTGTTTTTTGGTCCTTTTCAACTGTAGATGAATATTTTCTTACAGTCTCCTTTTCTGCGTTGGCAGTTCTTCTCTGTTCTGTGCTCAATGTCGCTCTCAAATAGCAGGTGATGCCAGATCATGTGCTTTGAAACTCATTGCCATTTGAAGTTTCTTGAACAAATCAATTTCCCTTTCAAAGACCTTCTTCTTCTGTCTTTTTCTAAATCAATACCCAGACACGGCAGGAGATGAAGAAGGAGGCGCTGGCCAATGAGCAACAGACAAAACTATTTGTATCTCTTAATTCGACTAAGAGGTCATGGGACTTAAGGCTTGCTATTGCATCCTCTGGACAAACAAACCATCAGTTTAAAGGCTGGCTTGACAGACGGGGCTGCTGTTGATCAAAAGGCCTCATTAACATTTCAATCTGCCGCAGCCCAGATAAGATGACGGCCATATTGTGACGGGCGACCGCCTGTCAGACGTTCAGGGTGGCTAATAATGATGGTGATATTTCATGTATGTTATCAAGATCTCAATGTGTCTATCTTTGGAATAACAGATGCCATGGCCGCACTGCATCCACTTTCCATTTGATGACAACATCTTGTGATTTGCAAACAGATTTTTCCAGAAATTCAGGAGATACATTGAGTGATTAATACTTTGAAGTGAAGCTGGAATGAGTGAAATGTTTACAACGATTTTGTGTGAGTGTTTTAAATGTTCATTGTGTGTGTGTGTGTGTGTGTGTGTGTGTGTGTGTGTGTGTGTGTGTGTGTGTGTGTGTGTGTGTGTGTGTGTGTGTGTGTGTGTGTGTGTGGGGGGGGGGGTTAACATAAAAAACATTCAAGAAAGTGTGGAGTCTATTCCATCTACATTTTAATAATGCACATTTTAAGCCTAAAGTTTTGACCTTTTTACAGCCTTTAGATTATTTCTTTGAAATATCTCTATTTGACATGCTTGTGAGAAAATCAGTGAAATATCAG
This sequence comes from Labrus bergylta, assembly GCF_963930695.1. Lineage (NCBI taxonomy): Eukaryota > Metazoa > Chordata > Actinopteri > Labriformes > Labridae > Labrus > Labrus bergylta. The sequence goes on along the minus strand of NC_089215.1, from coordinate 20,745,676 downwards.
CCACAAAATAATCAATTTATATAATACTTTTTATTTATTTATTACTTGCGTATTGGCATTTCTTGGGGCGATGTTTATTTTAAGTTTAGCCCTTGGTTGTGCCATTAAAGGGATACTTCACCTATTTGCATTAAGCTTTGTATCATTAGAAAGCTGGTAGTATTTTTGAATGGTCGTGCATCCCACCCTCAATTTCCCCTGAGACGGGAAATCTTTGTATTTGTAAGTCTGAAAAGGAGCTTCCAGTGACGCAAAAATCGTCATTTTTTGGAAGCTGTTGCGGTTAGCGGGGTGAAACCACAACACTAGTTCCTCATATTTTCGACCACTGAAGCTACAGACCAATCACAGATCAGTGGGTGGGAACTCACTCCCAGAATCAAAACTTAACATTAATAAAGTATTTCTGATTCTGAACTAGAGGACATTAGTGGGAGTGGCCTGCGGTGCTGTGCATTCTGGGATTTGGTGTCTTTCATCAACTTCAAAATGTATTTCACATTTCTACTACATATATGACCCAATGTCAATACAGATTCATGTTTCAACAGGTGAAGTATCCCTTTAACTAGACACTCAATAGACTTAATTAAAGCCTACTTTCGGGTGTGGGTAAGGAACAACTTCTGCTGTCTGTCTCATAGACATGACATGACATACACAGACTGATGACGACAACAGTGATACACCACTTCACTTAAAGACATATCACACCATAACCATGAGCAACCTTAAAGGCAAAGTGCATCACATCAAACAGTTTAAATCTTGCAATTGTATGCATAGTACAAAACATAAATGTAAATGAAGTGAGCCTTAAATCAAATAATGTATATCATCTCAACCTGAAAAAAATAAAGATCTACAAACTGAAAAATTCACAAAAATCAATGTCATCACTGTCTTACATTTGTGCACTGAGAGACCAAGGCAAACTTGTTTTAATTGATCAAAAGATTTCAATTTTTAAGAAACAAGCTGCCGTTCAAAAATAAAATAAATGAAAAGAAAAACGTCCTCGGACAAATAAGCAACATGAACAGTCAACAAATAAAAGTACAGCAGATATCCAAAACAAATACATCGACATTATTGCGTTGCTATAAACGATTTAAAGACACACAAACTCTGAATTATCCAGTCCTCCAGGCCTCTCGGAGGGCTAAGTGAAACTGAATGGGGATCTTGACTGCAATAACGAGGGGTTCTTAGCCTGTTTTCAAAACATAGGTCAGTTTTAGAGTTCACTTGGCTTTTTTTAATGGGTTATTCTCCATTATTTTCAGACATTTTATTTTTATCTAAAACCTCGTCAAACGGGGGCAGTCGATACGAAACACAATACCATACAGTAACCGATACCTCACGATACTTTACAGGCCAACCAGTCTCTCTCTCACAATGCAAAATTACCAAAATTGTCTGATATCTTTAAAAAAATAAAAACGTCAATACCCACAACGTTTAAAAGATACATCCGCAAGCTGCAATCTGAAAAGTTGAATTGACAGTTTTGCTAAGAAAAGATGTAATTTCATTAAATCACAGGTTTAATCTTCACTATAGAAGAACACTTTGACCATTAGTAGTAATCATTTATTTTATACAAGAAATACGACAGGTAACGGGTGAAAGGATTTTCTTGCTGGGAGTGGCTCCCGTCATCCAAGGGCTGAAACTGCCCAATGGGCTAACTGATGTCATACAAAGTGGGTGGAGTTTGCAGCGTAAAGTAATAACAAACATAGAAGAAGTTAACTGCCAGAGGTCTTGCATTTTTGTTTGACTGTAGTATTCATTATTTCTTTTTATTTCAGTATTTGCTGCCCATTTCTCCTCATTCCAATCTTTAAGGCCCTGCAATGCTTTGCCCACAGTATACTTTGGCCGTCATATAAATGGTGTTTAGAGGCCCTCCAAGAGGCGTGTTCATGCACAGCATCCCTACAGCAGCTCTGTCAACATGTTGACAGTTGGAGAAAACATGGTTTTAAGTCTTCTTACCTTTCAACACAGGATCATACCCTCATTATTGTGAGGATGGAGAGGAGGCGTATCATAAATGGGCGCAAAGGAAGGATGTCAACTGGTGGAATAATGATAGCGCCTTCTCTCAAGGCCAGAGTCTGCTGTGTGACTTTGTGTGTTGGACATGTGCTGTGCATTTAAAATGAAGGAGAATGTCACAAGACGCCACACAGGCGGGCTGAGGAGGACTCGATGCGAAAGAATCTTGATTGCTGCTCCACTTGTCGGATCATTCATTGTCACCTTCCCTGTGCACATAATCGGACAAGAAACACTTGAGAAAATGAGCAAACATATAATGCAATCTGGCAGAGCTGTTATTGTGTAAGATGTTTTCCTGTTACAATAAAGCTCTACTTAGAAGGTAAGACTTTTATTGCCCCAGAGAACAAAACAGGCTGATGGTGGTCGATGGGAGTTGTTGATCAATACCGGTGACTCAATGATTGCTCAACCACGAAGGCTAAAGAGCCTTTTACTCCAGCCAAAAAGCAAAGTGGAGCAGTGTTATTATGTCTGCATTGGGCATGGTGATGTATCACCACCTTAAACATGTGTGCTGTTTTCTGGCTTTAGTGTCCCTTTGAAGCTCATGTGGATTTTTGTGTGTGATCCCTGATGGTCTTAACAGGATTCTGCACCAATATAAGCTGTAAAACCCATTTGGGGTCTTCCATTACCTTTAACCCCACTGAAGAGCTGATGCATTGTTAATGGTAACTTTTTTTTTCTTTACCAAAATATATTGTTCATTAGTTTTGATTTTCCCCCATGTGGAAATATCTAACTCAGCAATACCAAAATAATGTGTTAGGTATTCCTAATGGATTTACAAGTTTTTATTAGCTTCTGGAAACATATTGAAATGCATTCTCCACTTTTGGGTTGCAGGCCCTACGAGCTAGCTAGCATGTTAACATCCCATGCTTGCTAAGCTAACCCTCTTGAGTTTCCTGCAACTCTCCCAATAACTTTCTCTGAATCCCTCTGAGTTTTTCTTTCCATAAAGACAGTAAAAAAAACCCCGCCAAACTTTGGATTTTTCTTAAACATTTACCCACAGTGTCAGAGGCTGAGAGTACACCGTATGACTGTGTAAAAGCCCCGGTGAATCATCATCTCACATTATACGAGGGAACCGTTGACAAGGCAAGACCAAAGCTCACAATTTATGTGCTTACATTGGAACAGATCATTGACAATTGTCTAAAAAATGTCCTTGCAAACCTCCCACAGACCTAAGTTGTAGTCAGATCGATGTGTATTTCATTTGTCTCATATTCTCGACTCAAATACAAACACAGTTAAAACCACTCTCCCCCCCTGAAAATGCACTCAGCATCACAAGCTTACAAGCAAGATAAATCATAACAAATATTACCTGGGAGCTGGCTGTCCACAGCTATTTTCTGCCAATATCTATATCTTTAGGCGATCAAGCAAGCAAACCTGCAGTTGCCTTGATACTTTGATGCTCAGACACTGCCTGCCAGTTTTACGCAGGTGAAATCTGGGAAGGAAAGGCCTGACGTTGGGGAATCATTGTGGCTCTACTTTTACTACGCGAGTGAATAATACTCTTTTTTTGTGCTGAAACTTATTTTCCCCATTTTTTTTCCTTTTTTTTTTTTTTTTTGGCTTTGACAATCCACAGAGGATTATCCAACCAACAAAAACTCAAATAGTGGAAAAAAAAGTTTGCATGTGTGTATAGGAAGAAGATGGTGTTCTGGTTTGATTTTAATTTTCTTTACCCATCAGTTTTGTTTGGTTTGATTTTATTTCTATTTTTATTTCTATCACCTAAAAGAAAAAAAAAATTGCACCACCAAATTTTAAGGAGTCTACAAATCTAAGCAATAAACCTTATGTTAGAAATCTCTCACTGAAAAACATCGCTCACCGTTGTTTTAAATCTATTCATTTACCAGTCAAGCCATTTGTATTATAGAGTGTATTACCAAAACTACAAACTTGCCAGAAAATGATCCATGATCAGCCCTTGTGCCCCCCTGTACACTGCACAACAAATTCAAAATCAGTTGTGCAATTCAAAATTTGGGTCAGAAGCAGCCTTAAATTACAAATACAGTATCCCCGGCTTCAGCACTATTGGCTGCTGTAAAAATCAACCATTTGTACGACAAGGCTGTTGCTTGCAAATTCAACCCATACCCTTAAACTTTTACTCACCTACTATTTAGGCATATAACCAAATCTTTTATAAAAATGTCCCTACTCAACATAATTCCTCACAGTAGTCGTCAGGTGCATCACCAATTATTTGATATTCAAAATATTGATCCCCATATAGACCTGAATACACAAAAGAACAGTCTCCTGAAACGCTGCATGCTACCAACATACTTTTTTGGTTGAAACAAAGACTGATGCGCTGCTCCAATGAGGCTTCAACCCGAGACTTTACAAAGGCTCTTTACAATAAATCTATGATCAGAAATACAATACTCAATGTCTTCAAAACACGTTTTGTGTAAACAAGCGTTGCATCCTTTTAACAAAAGCTGCCACCATGTTTTATGCTTTGAAAGACTTTTGCTTAATAGTCAACTAATAAAATAGTCTTTGGATATATGTCGATATCTTCTTTTACCTTCTAATGTACTAAAAATGTTTGATGAGGACAATTTGACAGATTTTCTTTGGAACGGTACAATTAAAATTATTGCAGTTTTTGAAAATCTCATTCTTAGTAACCACAGTGAACACATCACACCCAGGATTGGTCTTGATTGGCCCCTCTCACCACACAATCACATACAATCAGTCCAATCAGTCCAGTGTGCAGTGGTAAAGCAGACAGTGCTGCATTTTGTGGGTTCCTCTCATTCAAATTATAGGAGCCATCAAATTCAGTCAATTTAAGTACTTTTCAAATCTGTGTGTATCAATGTGGGGTTATATGCTCACAACAACACAGTCTGTACTGTTTCTCTTTAAACTCGCATCTGCATAATGATCTGTGGGCCAAATTACTCCAAAACAAAACTGATGTCTATCGTCTTGGCTCCTGAAGATGCCTTTAAATGTCTTTACCACTTTAATTTATAATTGTCTTAATGTACTTTTTTACTTTCCAAAGTTACTTAGCTTCACTTTAAATGTACTTTGTGTATTTGTGTGTTTTTGTGGGGTGAACAGAGTTCAAAGGCTAATTAGTGTTTGTGAAACGTAGAAGTGATTGGATCCATCAACTAAGTCTGCCTGTGTCCATCCCATTTTCCAAATCAATCCCACTTTGGATACTGCAGCGACCATCCAGATATTTCCTCTGGCCAGGAATCAATAGTAGGATTGAATGATTGAAGACTACTAATCCAATTTACTTTCTTTTAGCCCTGTTTGACCGAGGCTATTCAGAGGCCCTGAATTGTTTTCCATTCCTCCTCTTGATTCAAAGTGGGCTAAATGACAGATTGAGACTGAGGGTATTAGTGTCTTTGGGCTTGATTGTGATCACTCGGCACAGAGTACATCCACGCTTGGATTGAATTCGTCATTGTACACAGGGTCTGCTCTCATTCGAAGCGAGTGGTATCCATTTAGGTGAGTGCTGTTACAAATCAGCTGGCTTTCCACCGTATTTACCTTGGAACAGCGTCCATTGCTTTGAGATGCACTGGACGCTGTATAGGCACTTCCTTTGAATTCCAGCCCCTTTGAAAGTCTGCCACATTGAACACAACAGGACCCCGACTCTATTATGCTCAACAAACAAGCAGGAGAAATGAGCCCCGTCGAGAACAATTTCAACAAGTCCCCATTTTTGATTTATTGGTGTTCGCCCATATCCAGCCAGATTGAGAACGGAGAGATCTACAGTCATTGTAATGTGCTGCCATTGATACATATTGTTCATTATTCATTTACTTAGCCTTTATTGGATTAACAGATAAAGGGATAGAAGAAATGCGGGGCGAGAGAGTGGTGTGTGACTTGCACAGGTTCAGGAATTGTGAAACAGTGAAACAACCAGTGCCTACTCTACCAACTGACCTAACTGATGCCTACCATTGATATTTGGATGGACGTGCAATGATCCAAACTTGGTTTCTTCTTTGACTACTTTGAATTCATCTAAAGATACTGAATCTGTCCATATGTGCCCTACACCAACTATGCATCAGAAGCCCATCTCTTTCCCAATACTGTAAATAAACCTCTGACTTTAAGTGTTCCCATATGCGTCTTGCTTGTGAGGAGGAGTTGGTGGAAGGGAATAAGGTGCAGCGGGAGAGCCTGAGAGAAAGCCTTTTGCTAGTTTAAGATCAGCTACAGGTATTGAGCTGCTCTCGGGAACAAACAAAGCTCCGGCATGAAGCCCAGGCAGGCAGGTGGGAGCTCAGACAACAGGGGATCTGATGGAGGGAAATCAGTGATATACATTGACTCATTGTAATCTGGGAAAAGCAGCAACGTGAGGCTTTAATGTTTGTTTTGAGAGGAAAATGAGTGCAACAAGGATCAGGTAATGCTGGTACTTCCCCTCTTAAATTCACCGTTAACACAATTCAATTGCCTTCAAACTATGTCATTTTGGGTTTTATTTATATTTTAAAGTCTTTATATTACATTTTAAATCCAATCCCATATGGGAATAATTAAAACTCACCAGGTTAAAGGCCAGAATTCTTCTGGAATAATCTCTCTCTTTCTCACTGTCTTCCTCTCCCAGTCTCTCCCCCATGCTTGGGGAGTTATTTTGCCCTGCATTTATAGTAAGTACCCGTAAATATATAAGATCCAGAAGAAATAAAGAATATGGCAAAAAAAAGTTTGAAGTTCTCGATTTACCTTAGTCTTACCTCCCTGAAAAGACACAGATTTACCTGCTGGTCATTCCTAATAGTAATAGATTGTGTAATTCCACCCAGAGCAAAGAAAGAGCCTCAAAGATGGATGTGTTGAACTTCAACTCGTGGTGTTTTTCTATTTGTTAAAACAGCAACAGCCTTGGCAACGACATTAATGGACATATGACAAATCAGTGTAGCAAACACGGTGTATTCAATGTATTATACCTGGGACAGGGACTGTTCAAACCTAGGACATATTAGTGTTTTAAAGATATTTGTGGGGAACAAATCTCCATGTATGTGTTTTCACAGTTTCAAGCTTTAATGTTTCCAAAGCTCTCATACTCCCATCGTTATGTCAATCTTTCGTCTGGATCTATTTTGTACCTCGCATACTTCAGAGGTTTTTCCTCCCCGATTGAGAAAACCACTGGCAGGTATAGCAGGAAATGAATCCTCGACCTTTTTCTCCCCCCTGTGGTGTTTCTTGTTCGTCATCAGGCTAATCAAATCAGGACCAGCCACCTGCCCTGGCCAACGCAAACCACAACCAATGACAACAGAGACTGCCTTTGCGCACGGAAACACTGAACCGCTGTTAAAAAAACGAGGAAGGAGAGGAGTGGAATGAAATGCATTTGGTGCAGGTTTGGGCGGTTTGCAAGCTGAACTGAACTGAATCAAGTACAACACACACTCCTTATAAGCACTGTTAACAATAGAGATTTATTTCAGAGTTCTTATACAGTTTTCTGCTTGCTTGTGAAAAACCTTGTGTTTTAAATTCAATTGAAGGATTACATGGTTCTTATAAGTTAAACAAACTCAACATCCTCCAACGTATGGAACAGAAGTGAAAATAGCCGTTATCACACTGAAAATTGCATTGTTTCATTAAAGGCTTTATATGTGATTTTTCACACTTACATGTAATATAAATCAAGTATATCCTCTGAAAATAACTCTGTGAGTCATGACTGTCTACAATGGGTGTAACACCCGAGTCCCACTGTCTGTGATGTTTTCAGAGTTTTCAGAGTCCTATCTTCAGTTTGTTTACATCTTCGGGACGGCCGGCTAACTCCTCCCCTCACGTATAAAAGTTGTTTAATTGAGGGACTAGAGAAAAGAAGAATAACATACTGTACTCACTGCTTAACTGTGTTTCTAGATCACGCTCATTTCAGGTAAATTTACATGCAGTGTGAAGATACGAGCATAATAAAGATTGCTACCATTAGCATGCTAACACAACAATGCAGGTCGAGTTGTTTTGGTTTCATGCTGGTGCTCAAGGGCGACATCTAATGGATAAAAAAACCACATATTAAGCCTTTAACATCCACCTGAAGGATAACATGTCCTTTGAGTTACAGGGTGAAGAAGAGGAAGCCAAAATAGTGCACCTGTGTGTGTTCTTTGAAGGGTAACAGTTCAATATCTACAACATGAGCAGAGGGGGCTTAAGTCTCTGTGGTCTTGAGGGAAATAAAGCAGGAACTGTTTTGTGTAAAGCTAAATCAATACGTCCTTTGAATGGCAAAAACACAGCAACCGAGGTCTTACATGCTCAGTAATAGAGTCTGATGTGTATGTTTTATGGGGCAATCATACTTCAAGGCTTGTCGTATTTTGCTCCAGCTGATCATATCCTCCACTCCCTATGTTGCAACAGATGTCATAAAGCAAAATCCGGAAAGCTGCGGTATTAAATCACAAATCCTATAAAAATTATTAATGCACAAAGCACAGATATAAAGGCGTGAGTGTATCATGGCTCATATCACCCGGCACTGAAGTACGTTGGAACATGTCTCGTACCCTCAGTGGTGTCAATTTTTAGAACACCCTTATACATTTTGTTTTGTGATTATTTCTGTAAAAGATAAACTGTTTGCTTTTGAAATGATATGAGAGTTGGACTTTATCTTAAAAAGTGGAGGAGAACCAGGCACCATTCTCCCCCCCCCACTTCACCTTTCAATAATGCTCCCATTGAGGAGAGAAAAACAGCCGACGCACCTTTTCTTTTTACCCTGAGGGGAAAGTACCTCACATTGAGGCTATCACTGAAAGGTCAAGCCTCTCACAATCTCATGGAAACTCCATTCAGGATACACACTTTCCGTACCACACTGGGCTCCATCCAGCTATCATCTTAGTAAAAATAACATTTTCACATCCTGGCGGGGGGAGTACGAGCTACAGAGGTGTAGACAGTGTCAGAACAACGCTTTGACCTTTTGATCGTCTGAATATAGATGGGCATCTAACACTCTGTTGATGTCAGAAATGCAACCTGTGTCTTTCCCATTTACACTGCCCTTTTGCTTTGTCGCTGCTCTGTGTGTATTTATCACACTCAATTTTAATAACTCATGTGTATTCCAGATTGTGCCTTTTTTCAAAATTGGATCACAAAATGCCTTTAAGCAAAAGGAGCAAAACAAAACAAAGAAAACTTATCTGAAGTTGATGCTAATGTATTCTCCATCTTTCATTCATCTTGTACGTTTAATACATTCCATGAACCTGAAAAATAATTCAAACTTGAATAGCAATAGTCTTGTGGTCTTCATGATTCACACAGCATATGGAAAAAATGTTGAGTCTGCATCTATATGTCATTTTTCCCCAAAGTTTTTTTTAGCCCTGTCTGTGGCATGGCTGTGCAGATATTAGCATGCTACTGTAACCCAAAGCATGTGAGCATTTCTGATTGATGGCATATATTTCAATTCTGTCCTGGAAAGAATTACTTTAAATTCTGAGATTAAAGTCAATATTCTAAAAAAAAAAAAAAAAAAAAAAAGTCAGAACCTCCACAAAAAATGTTTTAAAGGCCCTTATCCTCCTCAGTAGAATTAAATGTAGGCTAAATGTAGTAGCCTACTTTTTTTCAAATCTAAATTTGAGTCACTTTAAGTCAACGATGAAAAAAGAGAAAATGTCAAAAAATCTGAATCAGAATCGTTTTTTTATTGCCAGGTACATTTGCACATACAAGGAACTTGATGTTTTAGTGCAAAAAACAGTTCACATAGGAAATAAAGCAAAATAGCAAGAACTTCAATAAAATAAAATATAAGAAGTTATTACAAATATACATGATAGAGTATGAGAAATATAAAAACACAAAATGTACAAGAGGTGCAGTATTAAAAGTACAGTGAGTCAGTTAATGTAATGCAAAAAAGCTCATTTTCTCACCTCTGCACAGCAGGTCAATCACAGGGTGAAGTCGTGTAAATGTCAGATCAATCTGACGTTGGTTTCATAAAGGTACAAACAAGCCTGATGACGATTGCAATGTCGGGAAGGTGGTGGTGGAGGACTTTCCTGTTGCTGTTTCACAAGCTGTCTGACGGAGAATACTGGCAATTTAGTAAGTGATTATTGGCCTGGAATCAGATTTGTTGCTAAATATCGACCCACAAGAGGATTATCCTCCCATTACTCATCTCCTACTGTTTCCTGCAACAAAGCAATTTAACCCAAAGCTTTCATTAAGACCCAGCAAATACTTAGATTAACATTTTGGCAGTGACCCTTCATTAAATAGAAGTTTGTTAGAATGAAAAATAAAACAGATCCAGAGATATAATGTGCTGTAACATTAATAACTTTAGGACATAGCAGTACAATAACTTGCTTAAAAAATGTCTTCAAAAATACATTTTATTCTCTGAAATCCCCCTGACTGCAGTTATGTTGTGGCTTTGTGAGAGCTTTGTGGTTTCAAGATGTTTTGTGTGAGTCTAAAAACAACAACAGACAAGTGCCTCTTTGGCTGTGTCACTGTGACTGGTTATCCTCCCACACACTCATACTCGTCGTGTGAGTCAACACCTAAAACTGACTCTCCTGAAACCTCATGTTTGTGTGTTTCCGACAAGACTTTGTCAACGTGCCACAGCAGCAGGGATGAGGTAGACTTAGAAGTAGAAGAAACATAATGAGAGCAGGAAAAAAAAAGGAGAAGAGAGAGGAGTCTGCAGTAGTGTGTGGTTTAAAAAGGGAAGAAGAAAAAAAGACAAAGAGGTGGAGAAAAACTTAGAGCAGGAAGGCGTGAGATGCAAAGTCAGCAGTTGGGTGGTATGTGTGGGAGCATCTAGGTGTGCAGAGAAGCACTGATATAGGAAAGTAAGTGAGGGTGTAGATAAAAAAAGTGTGTGTGTGTGGTGTTGTCCACTATATGAGTAAAAATCACAAATGGAATAGTTTCATCTATCATCCTCCTAATGATGCTGGCCCTGAGTCAAATCTCTGAGATGTCTCCTTTTTTCTCTCTCATTATCACTTAACAACTTCAGGATCCATCTCCATTTAGCTCTATTTTAGCTCTGCTGTCATAACTGTTCAGATTGACTGCACAGCCTTTTTTCCTCTGCGCACTCCCACTGCATTTAGCAACTTAAACAAGTCTGTGCTGGGGCAGACAGCTGGATTAAAAGTCTGATTTTAATGGGTTCAAGGCATCAGGATGTTAATATCCTTTAAAGCTCCTGACGTTAGGCTTTGCTCTTGCCACACAGCCTCTTCTTGTAAAAGTGGATTGCACAAAAACCTGTACAATGCAGCAATATAAATGCTGATTTTTGTGAGATTGTATCTGTGAACGGGGTCATGTAAAAGCGGAGGAGAAAATATTTGTTTAGCAAAAGGAGCATGTCAGAAGATAAGAATATTTTTTTACTCAGTTGTTGTTTCAGTGTTTTATTCAAATATTTGCGGAAAAAAGTTTAAATGTTTTTATGAATAAAAACATTCAGAACAAAAAGGCACACACATTATAATGAATTCTAAAGCAGTTAAGGAGGGACGGAACAAAATATTATAAGCTATACCAAGCTAAGGATGAAGTGCATTTTTAATGATTATTTGCCAAAATTCTGGATTTAGTTTAAAATTGTTAAATTTTCTGCTCAGGTACAAATCTGTTCATTTTCTTAACACTGATATTGAATCAAATAGAAACTCAAAGTACTGAAATGGAAAATTATTTTAGTTTCTTAGGTGGCTTTCACATATGAAGTTGTCGGACACGGGGGTGATTCAAGGGGAGAAGTTTGCAACTGTCAAATGTTGTCAGTTGTTACTGCCTTCCGGCCTCATGCTGCACTATGACCTGAAAGTAAACAACAGGACAGTGGAAGAAAAGCGTAAAAAGTATATAAAGTAAAGTTATATTTAGACTGTGTCAGGTTAAACTGGCATATAACCACACTTAGCATAGATATTAACACATTAGACACATTAACCTGCAAGTAGGACATCGTTTACATACGGCCAATTTAAACCCACAATGCACTGCAGTTTGGTTCACCTTCTTTGGTCCAGGACGCATTCTCACCAACGACAAACCAAACTCTGGTGCACTCAGAAGAGAACCGAGACCCCTGTTTTTAAGCGGACCAGAGTTAGGTTCTTTGTTACCCACAAGAGTTCACCTCCACCTCAAACCAACCAAACTATCCGACAAAGTGCACCAGAGTTTGTTTCAAACATGAATGCACCCTTAAATGTGGTCCCTAACCTTTTTTCAGGAGGTTTAAATACATTTTGATCAAGCCTAAGTAGACATTTTTTCATTTCAAGATATGAAGGTATTTAGTTTACAATGATGTCAAACTGAGAAAAGCTGCAACTCATTATGTTTTAAAAAGTTTGATTCAGTGGCTGTGAGACATTTTTTCTAAATATATATATATATATATATATATAAAAAATGCTTAAATGATTAATGATTGTCAAAAGTGTTGTTCTTCCAGTGCTTTCTTTAAAAACAACACTGTCAGCAACACTTAAGTTTCTGACAGCTCTGTTCTTTTGGGATAACAGCTGCTCATTTTGGGAAAATGAGCTCGTCTACTTGCCTAAAGTTGTATTAAAACAATACTTTTGTTTCTGTGTATTAAACATGCAGCCACTGACAGGAGAAAGCTAGCTCATTTCTTGCTCAAGGGGAAATTAAAGGCAAGCAGGTATAGCAGATATATTTATATATATTTCATTTTTTTATTCTGAATACTTTATTTATCTTAGAGGATAAATTCAAGTTGATATACTCTGCTATTAAGACGTGCCGTTCACACACACAAAGGCCCGAAATACACACATGCACAAACACTTATAAACATGCATTAATGAAGAGATGTCAAAGTGATGGGGGTGCACACGGGGGTCCCCCTGAGCAGATGGGGGTGTGGTGCTTTGTCTGTCAGACATGTCAGCATTGCTGTGAAAGTGACCTGGAACCTATAACTAGACCGATTCCAACACTTTTGTCTGTGCTAGCATTTGAACCGTCAACCCTCCGGTTCCCAACCCAATACGGACTGAGATTTTATATTCTCTTTCTTACTTTCCTAGAGTGAGATGAGATGAACCTTGTCATTCATGAACACTACATCTACTAAATAGTTACCCTAGCTTAGCATGAAAGAGGAATCAGGGGAGAAGAGTTAAAAGGCTTTGCTAATCCCTCTGAAGCTCTGTGATGAGCCGCTTATATCATTAAAGATATCATAAAAAATAAAATAGACTTATACAAAAGTGATGCCTCTCAATCATCACTAATGGGCCTCCATTCATGTGTGGCGGTGACTGTGTCTGCAGAGACCCTGACCTCGGCCTGTACTGTGCCTGATGTTTTTGGGCGGGGTGTAGCTGTGTTTCCTCCTGCCAATAAATGCGCATGTGGAGTGGATACAATTAAGCCTAGTCTAACTTACCCAACCCTAACACCGGCTAATATGACGCATGTGGACGTAGCAGCAAGATAAAAATATAACAAAGCAGCAGATAAAGCTTGTTCTAAAACAAGAGTGAGCCTTAGGTTAGCTTCTACCCGTAGACGCAGATTTAGCCTGCTTTCTGTTGCACAGGCAGGTGCTAAACATCAGTGGTAAGTGCAAGTGCGGTAGCTTGCAGTGTAGGTACAACAAGCAGTAAACGTACACACTAGCGGCCTGCAGTGGGTGTGAGGGGGCCCAGTTTGAATGTTGTGTTTATAGGCTGCAACGAACAATGCGACTTACTCCGCCTTTTATGTTAATCAGTACACTTTCTTTTTTTGGGGGGAAAAACTTCAACCTGATCCCACAGAAATACTCACCTCTCTGTTCTGCTTCACATGGTCGTCCCACATAATGTATATGAACCTGGAAACAATGCCAAGCAATGTGTATTTAAAAGAAGAATAGAACAATCATTTCTTTGATTCCACTCTGACCGGCATTTTTAGCCCTTTTTAGATTGTGGTGCACTGTCATGACATCTTTGTACATTGATCCCCCAACAGTGTAATATGGGTGTCCAAGTGTGTGAATTCACATTGTGTTACAGTAACAAGGGGCGCGAGTTCAAATAGTTAAACAAGCAGCAGCAGGAGCTTAACATACACAAAAAATGTGTTCAAACTTTTTCTACATGTTAAATCAACCAATTTTGGTGACATGCTCTGCTGTGTTTAAGGTGCTGCAATTTTTCTAAAGGTTAGCAAGTTGACTTAGGAGGCATCTCAGGATATCGGAGAAGTTAACAAACAAGCAAAAGGCCCACATATGACTGTTATCTGTCGAGGAATGGTGAGGGAGCTGAGGGGTCGTTTCTAAATCTGGACCTGAGCAGTGAGCGCCTTGCCGAGGAGGCCTGGCGGTCAGCAGAGCCGTACTCTAAAATAAACACACGCTCGTACCGAAATGATCCAAACAGAAACACTCATCCGTCCAAGCCAGCCTTCATTAAAGTGGTCCGCCCAAGCTCTAATTATAGGATTATGGGGCAGCCAGCAGGACAAACACAGCCAGGGCCTCTGGTTGGATGCAGCTGTGCCAAAACACACTGATCACTGCACCTAGTGACCCAGGTATCCACCCACCGGCCAACGCTCTCCTGCACAAACCCCAAACACTAATTTACACAGAGCTCGTCTATCTCCCCCTCTCTGCAGGACGCTGAACACACCGCTCAGAGTTTGAACCAACACACACAGGCCAAACTAAACCTATACCTGGGTAAGTATAGTGCTCACCGTGTGCCTCCCAACCAGGACTTAAAAATAACCCTGAGGTGGAGCAGCAAGGAGAGTCAGCACCGAGGTCTGATAGCAGAGGGAGGCAGACAGAGTCAGGAGAACTCTTCTCAATAACATCTTATTATAGCCACAGACTGTCTGGGCTTTTAAGATGTTTTAAGAGATGACCCTAGGGAGCCTGTATCACCACTTAAGAGCCCCGATTTCAGGGGGAACATGCAGACTTTCCATCTTTTTTCCTGCCTTTAGATATTTGGTATTCTGCAGGCAGCAATAACACACAGGACACCCTTCTGAGCCAGTTCCTTCATTCATTTCAGTTCTTTTTACATTTCTTCAGGGAATAGATTAATGTTTCCTGTTTTCTGACTGCAATTTTTGTAACGGCCTACATCAAGGTTCGACCAGCTTCAGAACTGCAAATCAAACATTTCTGAACTGTTTCCTTATATGTATCTTGTAAAACAGATATCCATATGTATGCAAAACCTTTAGGCAAGGGACAAGATGTTGGACGTGTTGTGGTTTCCATTTCTGGTCTTAAGAAGTATTTCATTAGTCTATGTAGAGACAAACCACACTGGCCCTAATGCCATCCTGGAACCCAACAGCTTTCATTTGACAAGGAATTAGGATATGAGTGCAGATTATCAATCAGTCATAGACACCAACTTGATTCTCATGTTTCAAGTTGCTTAAAGGACTGTTAGTGAACGGCAAGGATAAAGAAGTCTTCATCCAGATATCCTCGGTTACTTATCTGACTAATGGTTTGCTCCACAGGAAGCCCAAGAAACATACTTTTTCTTTTGATTTCCAGGACTGTTTACATACACACAAGAAATAACAAAAGAATTTGGTCCAAAGTGCGAAATTTTTCTAGATGGTTTCGATCCTACCTTTTGAACCCTGCAACGTTGATTATCCCCTGGTATTTCCTCTTGGACCATCAGGTTCCATTGACCACAAAGTTCTGATTTGCACATTTGAAATGTTTCGACTATTGGATAGACTCATTGATTTCCATTGTCCGTGGCACGGTAACCATGGTCCCTAGGGGATAAACCCTTCTCACTGTTATTTTGGGACTGTTACCATTTGTGAATATCTCAACAACTGTTGGCTGGATTTCCTTGAAATTTAGCTTGATCAGTTGGAAAGATTTCATGATCCCTGAAAGGTTAATGAAAGACTGTCATCTGGTTTGATATTCTTAGTTTGTCCAAAACACACCAAATTATGTACTGGACTAGTAACCATTACCATTAGCCTCATCTGCAATTTCCATTTGTGCTAATAAGGAAATGTTAGCATGCTAACATGCTGAAAAAAGATGGTCAACATGTTTAACTATTTAACCTTAGTTCATTTTGTGTTGCTTTATTTACATTTAACTCATTTAAATATATGAATATATTTTTATATTTAGAGCACAATTTAATTCTTGTTGTTGGCAAAGAAAGGGCTGGATGAAGCTCCAGTCCTCATCTCTTTTATAACAACACAGCCCACTTTAATTTATTGATTTGTTGTGATTACTCGTGAGGGAATACACAGTCATTTTTGTAGATAGACTAATGCTGTTATAGAGCTGCTGATCTGTTAAGAGCTGCCAAGTGTTTGTTTTAAGCCCTTAGGGCATCATCTCAATGAACAATGAATTTTATATTTCTTCTAAATGAGATGCCAATTAATTTTATCAACAACTTCCATTCTTCTGTAACGGAGAACTAAGTAATGATCACAGAGAGAACACACGTCCCCGATATGCAATCAAGCAGAACGTCAAGTTTGCTTTGTGTTGACATCCGTAAACAGAAGGCACTTTGTATATTTCAAAAGATAACAGAAGACGAAATAGTAAAAATGGTCAAAAGAAGAGCAATGCTTGAAAATGAAATAAAACAAGTCTTTCAAAATGTCACCAGGGATGTTTTCTTTTTGAAAAGGGATTTATTTATTTTTAAAGGAAGTTATGGTCATGACAGATTAAATGTTGTGTTTGCACATCTGGGGTCGGAACCCACAGATGAGGAGGGGCTCAGCGAGGAGGAGGATGGAGGAGATGGAGAGCGGCGTGAGGCTTATTGGGGCCAACAGAGGGCATTGTTATCTGTAATATCCATTCAAATGTGTCGTATCAGATGCAGTGAGTCCGGCGCTGCTCAGGGATGGAAATTAGTCTTGTTCCCCACTCAGCCCTGGTCACGCCAAGGGCAAATGCAGACAAATGAATTTACTCAGACAATACATATGGAGCGCTGGCGAGGCAGAAGGATGTATGAGCAGCAGAAACAGTGGAGGGGTGTGAAGCAGAGCAGTCCATGCATCAGTACGCCCTCACTTACTTTTCTTACAATAATAAACAACTGTCAGCATTATATTTTCAGGCAGCTTCAGGGTGACTTTCACATTTCATTTGAACTCAATGTACATCTCTAAAGCATTTTATATTTTACCCAGAGCTGCCAGGATAGCACTACAGCTCTAAAATTCACAATAAAATAGTCTCTAGTCTCTAACTAGTCAACTTTAACGAGTCTCAAGTGGGCATGGTGTGTCCAGGAGGGGGCCAGGGGGGACATGGCCCCACTTAAGAAATCTGGTCGGTCACCAAAGCTGCCACCTCATAATTCACAACTATGATTCAAAAACAGGAAATTATTAAAGCTGAATGTATTACATTATCACAAAAGGTTGTTGCAAACTTTTGTGGCATTTCAATGTAGCTAATTTTCATTTATTTTCTTGTATTTCATTTCTTTATTTAAGCCTCCAAAAGCATTTAGGTTTTTGTCTTTATATGCCCAAGAGAAACAAAAGTGTCCGTCTTGAGAACTTTTCCAAGTTCAGAGAATACGCCAAGGACATTGGAAGGGTCTGATAAGGGATAAGGGATTTATACATAAAGAGATATGTGTGTTTATCATGTCTGTGTGCCAGAGAAGACCAACCAACTTTGTTATACAGAATACAATGAGTGTTATGTCTGCGGGTATGAATAAAAGCAGAGTGATAAACTGAGTCTAGTGTTTTAAGAGTGGAAGAAGAGGCATGTCTATAGATAATATCACCATAATCAAAGACTGACATAAAGACTGCTTCAACAATACCTTTCCTACAACTAAGAGGGAAGTTGGATCTGTTTCTATACAGAAACTCAACTTTCTGCCGAAGTTTAACAGTCAGATTTTCCACATGATGTTGTGAAATATTCATATCACAGTATAACTTCTTAAGGTCCTCAGATGCATTAGATAACCAGTCAAGGTTAAAGTCAAGTAGGAAGATAATTTCTTTGAGAGCATATTGAGAAAGAAGATCTCCAAGCTTAGCCAAGGAACAAGGGTCAGCTGAGGGAGGCCGATAGATTCCTATCACCACAAGGGAACTGACAACGTTCATGGAGCGTCTTGGTCTCGGCTGCTTGCTGGTCTGGGAGTGAAATTAGACGGGGACCAAGTGCGCACTGGGCGAGTTTCTCTCCTTGATGTCCGCTGTCTTGGGGTAGAAGGTGGTCCGGAGTAAAGCACAGGTAACCGAGGGTGAATGTGCTCCCCCAGCCAGGGAAACGTGAACTCGTTCAGTATGCTGAATCTGTTGGCTAGCGGAAGGTGGCTATAGGTGGCTGTGGCTGGAACCGAGGCAGGCCAATGTTCTTCAAGGGGAGACTTTTTTAAATTTCCAACTGAGGTTGGTGGTAAGGTGGAGCTGAGGAAAAACCTTAGGCCTCGCTCCCAAATAGTGCCAGGGGCCATCCGTCCAAGTCTGTGCGAAGCTGTAGCAGGGAACAGTAACATCCGTTGTAGTTAGCGCAGGGCTAGAGCCACCAACTAATCCATATGTAGCCTATTTTTCCCTCTAGGATCTGATGTAAAATGAGTTCCGAAATCCCCAGACTTTGTCGTTTGCAGTTTAAGCAGTCTGAAGGCCAGGTGAATGGAGCCATATCAAGCTGACTAGCTTAGCCTAAAAGCGAAAAACACGCCTTGGCTGTAGGTACTGACTTGTTGGGCAGCTGTGGTTCAGTGGAAGAGTCTGTTGTCTCTCAACTGGAAGGTTGGGCGTTTGATCTCCAGCTCCTGTATCAAATCTCCAAGTCTACTTGGTCAAGACAATGAACCCTAAATTGCTCCCAGTGTATGAATCTGTTGTGAAAGGAGGTGTAGTGCTGATGGACAGTTGGGCACTTTTCTCAGCCAGTCCATTTTCCATTTCAAGGTGTTCAGTCTTCTGTTTTGAACCTCATATAAGGGATAGTCATCCTATAAGTTGCCACTCTGTTGTACTATTTATAAATCAGTCGGTAAGAAACTTACATTTGTATTAGTTTAGGATATATATATTGCAGCAGAACATAGTTTGCGTTTGGCGTCGAGGCTCTGACCTCATCACTCCTCGTAGTTTAGTTTTACATGCATACATTTGAGGAGTGATGGGATGATTTTTTAAACCCCCAGTGGGAGCCTACATGGTGGATGCTGGGGTGGTGGTGGGGCTGAGCAAGAGTGCAGTACTGGTGCAGGTCAGAGCTGGCAATGAAGGAGCAAAAGGGAGAGACCGGAAATCCTGCAGCTTAAATAGACCTCTAATTGGAAGGAGGTGTTGTCAGGTGATGGTGGCTAATGACGCATGTCAAAGTGTGAAATCAGTCTTCCTGAAATAGCTCGCAGGCGTCGCCTCATTTCTAAACAAAAACTGTACAGATTTAAAATAACTCACTAATACCTTAAGTTGAGACGGACTAAAAATGGAATAGAATTTATTTTATATGAAAGGGACGATGCAATTTAAAGGCTTTAAAGGTGATTTTTTGATCCAGCAGATGTCGCCCTTGAGAACCAGCATGAAACCAAAACAACTTGCGCTGCATTGTTGTGTTAGCATGCTAATGCTAGTGATCTTTATTATGCTCGTATCTTCACACTGCATGTAAATTTACCTGAAATGAGCGTGATCTAGAAACACAGTTAAGCAGTGAGTACAGTATGTTATTCTTCTTTTCTCTAGTCCCTCAATTAAACAACTTTTATACATGAGGGGAGGAGTCATCCGGCCGTCCAGGTGATGTAAACAAACTGAAGATAGGACTCTGAAAACTCTGAAAACATCACAGACAGTGGGACTCGGGTGTTACACCCATTGTAGACAGTCATGACTCACAGAGTTATTTTCAGAGGATATACTTGATTTCTATTACATTTAAGTGTGAAAAATTGCATATAAAGCCTTTAAAGCTATGTCAAATCCAACAAAGTATGAAACTCATGTATAACACGTAGGGTTTATTAGCTTTTTGATTGTTTCCATCTCTTCTCCCAAATTGTGGCTGTTTTAATAAACAGTGTTCAGTATCAAAAAACAAAAACACTTTAGGTATGAAATTGAAGATACAATAAAATACACATAAAAGGAAATGGTAAATTGATCTCATTGGGATATGTATGTGCACAAATTCTTCACACCCTTTTTAGACAATGCACAAGGTGGACCTCCCGAGTCAAAAACGTCTGGACACGACCTCTTTTAGAGATGACTCCTCAGAGTAGTGTGTGTTTTTTTTTTTTTTGTAAGACTTTACCATGATAAAAATGTCTGCAAGAGAAGTTCAAATTAGACAAAATACAGGGAGGGACTTACAAAAGAATACAAAGAGCTGTTGTTACAACTTCCTGTTTCTTAAAATGACTAATCCCACATCTCTGGAATGCAACCAAACCAGTATCAGTAAATCTACTAGGCAATTGGTCACCACTAAAGCTAAAAATAAACCCACTGCTCTGCTGTGATGTATTAAACAGGAACTTACAAAATGAAAATCTAATTTCTCACATGGACTTGAGTCACCTCATCTTGCCTGGGCAGACTTTGTACAGTAGTAGACCTCAGCCTCCTTCACTGTGATGGTACAGATAGTGCTATCTTGCTATCCGCCCGTGCTATCTCACTGAGAGACACTGTGAAGTGTAGAGGACATAAATCTTGTTTATTTACGACCTGTGCTGTAGTCAGCTATCTGTTAGGATGCCCACCTCCACCTCCACTTCCTCCTCCTTTCTGATCTTGTCTGTGCAATGTCTATGTGCTTTTAACACTGTCATCAGAGCGGCTATCGGCAGATGGTGATTCTCAATCAGTGTGTTATGTCACAGATTGCAATCAGAAGAATCTCTGTTATGGAAAATAAAAACGGTGCAAGAAAAAGGGTTGAACAGTTGGATCGTTCAATGTGTAGATTTGTTGTTTACACATACTCTGCTGTGTCATGATGGGTTGCATTTCTGTCCCGGTAATAGAGTGAGATTATTAATTTGGGAGTTGCAAATTGTCATCTCACAACAGTCAACTTCTATTACCGGACCTGCAGCGCTAATGTCATTTGACAGCAGATAAAATGTGAAATAAAAAATGTGTTGACGCATCAGCCTAAGGGGGGATGGAATCGAGCAGGCCGGTTGATTCCTCATGAGAAACTCAGCAACAATTGCACAAGACAGGCCTTGTGAGGAAGCACTGACCCATCGACTGCTGTGATCCATGTCTGACTGACATCAATACACATTCATCTCTGCCTGTTTCACCTTAGGCTAGCAGGCTACGGGCTATACACATTTGGACAGGCAACAGGCATCACTTTGTCTTCCACACTCGCCATATCACTGACATCACCCACCAGACCAGGCGATCTGACGGACCTTTTTGCTTTGTTGGGAATTAGTCACTGGTAAAGGGCCACCAAAATGTCAGCGGTAAGTGTATCTTATGTGTGTAAACCCTCCATTACACAGTCGTTTAGGGAAGCAGGGGAATACTCCCTCCAGGAGAAATACAACAATCTGTCCTCTGTCTCCGGGACAATACACAATGGAGTGGTTTGTTGAATCCATTGTTAGGCGCTTGACACCTGATTCTCGCTGTTTCCGAAAACAGACACACACTCCCACATACGGAGTTTAGAGCAGACCTGTTCAGTTGGTAACCCTTGGGCTGACTGAGGCCTTACAGAAAAATTAAATCAATCCCTTAAAGCACTCATCAAAATTTAAAGATATGGGGAAAAAAAGACAAGAGAATTGAGTGGCTGTGGCTCAGTTTGTAGAGTTAGTAATCTCTCATCTGGAAGGTCGAGGGTTTCGATCTGGAGCTCCTGAGGCCACATGTCCGATGTGTCCCTGCGGGCAAGACACTTAACCCAGTGGCTCCCACTGCCTCGTTGAAGGCGTATGAATGTGATTAGTCACTTCCGATAGTCACTTTGCATAGCAGCATTTACCATTTGTGTGTGAATGGGTGTGAATAGGAGTTGTGACCTTTGAAGCCCTTTGAGTAGTAAGAAGACTAGAAAAGCAACATACAAGCTCAAGTCCATTTATTTTCTCAAATTATTATTATCATTATTTTTTTGCATTTATTAGATAGGACAGCTGAAGAGCAACAAGAAATGTTGGGAGGAGAGAGTGGGGGATGACATGCAGCAAAGGGCTGAGGTTGTACCCAAACCCAAGTCCGCTGCTACGAGGACTGTTGCTTTGTACATGGTGCGCCCAGCATAAGTGCAACGCTATCCGGCACCCCTGAACTTCTGAAATTCTAAGTTTATGGTGTTTCATTATAAGGACATTATCACCTTATTTATTATTTAAGGAATTTAATAAGAAGACACATTAAATGCCATATTGTGTTTAAAGTTGGACCTTTTAAAAAGAGTAATTAAAGAGGCCTGATTAAGGATTTAAGATGAGCAAAAATTCCTCTTCTGCTGTTTCATGTTTCCTGTGTATCAGCTTCATTAACACTGACAACTAATGTTTTGTTCCACTGGGGAAATCCCCCATAGAGCCAATGTTAAGCTATCTACACTCCCCTCTCTTATGACTCCATTCTGTGTTAGTGAAACAGCCAACGACCCCCCCCCCCCCCCCCCCCCTCCCTTTCTCTCTGGGCTCTTTTTAATTATAAACTAATCTGTGGAGGTAATCACAGACAGCATGATCACTTACTCATGCATATACGCCATACTATGAAACGGAAGTAGTTTATCAACCCTGTCTCTCTCTGCTGCCTATTTCACAGCCACTGGGAAGCATGCATGCAGCCATAATACTGTGCCAATTAGCCATAAAGAAGAAACATTAGTGCACAGAGTGGATGCTGGAGACTTGGAGTCTTGGCTTCTTGGAGTTTACAGGTAAGGGAAGTAGAGTGGTTCTGATACCAACACAAATATGGCCCAAAATTGTATCCGGTAGGCCTATCTGTAAGAGTAATTGATGATTCAAATCTGCTAATTATAAAGCTAGGCTACTCTCTGTTTTATTATCTTCTTTCCCAATAAGAAACCTATGTAATTACATTAAATGTGGATTTGACATAGCTTTAAAATGGATAAGAACAACTGTTTTCAGGTAATTTAACATCTCAAGTAAGCAAAAGAAGCTGTGCTATCAAAGCCTACAGTGCAGTATTAGTCAAGCTAGCAAAATGTGAGAGCTGTTTTAACAAATATAGGCTATTTGTTTTAAATAAAATTGATAGGCTACATCTTTTAAATGTAATGAACACAAAACAAATGTTATGTGAGAAAATGATGTTTTTTTAAATGTTCTTTGATGGATATATTGGACTTCTGCTATCGTTAGCTAGCAAAGGTGTTTTAACCTTTGTTTAAATCAAGCTAGGCCAAACAACAATGTCAGAAAACATAACAATACAGGCTGAGTATATTCAGCTCCTTAAATACAAATATATACATGTATTTTGTATTCACACAACTGATATTTAAGAACATTTATAGTATTTATACACCAATTATTAATCATTGATAAAATATTAATTATCTATCTAAAAAATATTTATAGATGCTTTACAAGCTATCAATAAGGGATTATAATCCATCCAAATAATGCTAATAGATGCTTTATAAGATATTTACAAACCATGAACAAATATCTGGTCCATGTGTCTCTGTAATGTTTATAGATGTTTTATAAACCATCTCTTAAAGGTTTATAAATCATTTGGTCATCATTAACAAACACTTTCTAAAGTGTATGAAATGTTATAATGTGTGCATCAATAAACTGTTAACATAACATAAATTATAGCATTACAAATCATTAGCTAACATTATTAACTATCATTTAATTGTTTGTTAACAGTAAATAACTATTAACTAATGGTTAATTAACTACCTATTTACCCTTAATTACCCTTTTTAGATGATGGTTATTATAAAGTATTACCGTAGTTTGTTATCAAAACTGGGGTTTTAAACCCGTAGCCTATTTGGAGGAAATCATGTTGAAATATCTGAAATTCTAGTTGGAGGTCAAAGCAGGAAAAAAGAGAGGAGTCAGTGTATTTCTTCACTTCAAGAGACATTTTTTTTTCTGTCTGCTGCTGAAAGGTGCTTTATGGTTTTCATTTCATGCAGCCTTTCAACTTTATTGAAGATGTGATTGCGGCTGAGTGGCAGCAGTGCAGGATGGAAGTGGATCCTCAGACTGATGAGCGCTCTAATAGGCCTGTCTAATGTATCATCGACGGATTGACTGTCGTCTCAGAGGAGACATTTCAGAGGGATTCCAGCAGATGAATTTCAGAAACCCGAAAAAAAAAAAAAAAGCTACAGCTGCTGAAAAATGTGAAAAGACGCCCTCTTGTTGCACAGCCGGGATGTGCAGGGAAGAATTACTCCGAGAGGAATACAGACGTGCATTTATATGGGCTTCACTTGCTCTCTCTCTCTCTCTCTCTTTCTCTCTCCCCTCAGCCAATCTGCGCACAGTGACGCTGCGCAAAAGGCTGGATCTTGCCCTGGCTTCATCATCATATTTAACACACCCACCCACATTCACACATGTTACAAGAGGTGCATTCTCTTATACTAAGAGGTGGCCTGGCCCCCGCGGGAGGATTTTCTGAACCCCCTGTTACCTGTTTTGTTTTGTGTATTCCTTCCTTTGGCTCGCCTCGGGTCTGGTGATCACTCCGGACTGGATGTGAGATAAATTAGCGCGCCGCGGATCGCTGAGTTTAGACGGGATCCAAACACTTTTTCTTGGACTTTCCCCCCTCACAACACTACATGGGAAGAAGAGCTGCACTTCCCCGTACATGAAGTCCCAGCTCATCCACGGCTGCTCTCTTCCCCTACACAGGATCGAGACAGAAACGCGACCCCAGAACCTTTTAGATACGGGCGTGTAAAGGTATCGTTTTCGGAGCGTGTGTCAAAAGCTGCTTTTGGGAACACTTGTCTTTAATCATTCTGTGCTTTTCTGCTGAGATATTTCTTGGAAGAGGATGTGGCTTGCGCATATTCACCGCTGGTCTGAGCCCATGCGACCTGCTCTACCTGCACGCTTGCGGATGATTTTGCGCTTCTGAAATCTGGTGAACTCTGATGTTGAAAAACAAAGGCTGAACACTGAATCCTTTACTTAAGACGGCAAGTGGAGATGGCTTCTACGTGTTCAATGTATATTTCATTAGATTGGCGTCCAGTCTAGTTAACATCATCAGCGATGTAGTCAGCCTGTTCATCTGCGTGCTCATCATTTGCAGTAAATACTCACATCTGCTCAAAAGGGAAACCATGAAGATGATTCTCCTGCGCAAATTCCGCTTCCTGATCCTCATGGTGTTTCTCGTCGCCTGCTCCATGCACATCATGATAGACTTGTTACCAAAGCTGGAGAGGCACGGCAACAGCGGCTGCTCCTGCTCGCACACGCCGAGCGAGGAGCCTCAAAGCTGGGGGAAGCAGCAGCAGCAGCAGCCGGGCTGGCCTAACAAACATACCCTGCGGATCCTCCAGGACTTCAGCAACGAGCCCAGCTCTAATGTTTCTTCACACAGCCTTGAGAGGAGCCCGGTCACAGGGGACAAAAAACAGCAGCAGCAGGCTTATAGGAGGATTGAGCATCCCGGGCAGCAGCAGCGCGATGACAGGAAGAGACAGTTCATCCAGGAGGCGGCTATGACCAAGAACGTGCCGGTTAAAGGTTCAAGGTTGTCTGCTCTCTATGATCACCCCTTGTATAAAAGATCAGTCCCTGCTCTGACAGACGATGACACGCTATTTAACGTCAACACGGACATCAGGTTTGACCCCAAAGCTGCAGAGGATCAAGCATGGTATGGTGTTGTACTTATAAAATCATCTCAAACATTTACTTTTATGCAACAACATTTTAAAATGTAGTAAGGTTTAGTTCTGTGCAGTCACATTGACAAATAAACCTTTGTCTCTTTATTTTGCATTTCCCTCTTCCTCTTCTTCATCCTCCAGGAACGCTGAAGGCACTGTAGATGAGTTCAGCCCCACAGGTGAGCTGACCGCTGATTCCTACCCGAACTGGCTCCGCTTCCACATTGGGATTAATCGATACGAGCTGTACTCCAGACACAACCCGGTCATCGAAGCTCTCCTCAAGGACCTGGTCACCCAAAGGATCACCAGTGTGGGTGAGTCATACGGATACAAAGAGGGAGGGGGGGGGGGGGGGGTGACTCCATGGCAACAGCAGCCAGAAAGAGGGCTTTAATGCACAGGTGGACTGTCTGAATTACACCTTACACAGACAGCACCAAGAGAATCGGGCAGAAAAAGGTTGTTTATGGTTTCAGGATGGTCAAATGCTCATTTTGCTGTGTAACAGTCACTTTCTAGTATCTACACCATATTATTGGATATATAAAGAGCAGCTACAGATTTCAGATTCCAATGACACCTTTAGGACAGAAGTACTGCTGGTGTTCATGGGTTCAACCTGGGGCATTTCAGCTCTCCAGTGGTGTGGAGTCTCTGTGTACAAATGCAGAGCTCAAAGTTCAGTTTGAAGAGACTCCTGTGAAAAACAAAGTCAGCTGTTTTTATTTTGATATGGCTTTTACATAAATTACAACAAAACAGATGGACATGGTCCCCAAAAACCGCTATCCACACAACAGTATCATGATAACAATGTCACATACTCATGTGAATCAGAATCAAGGTTATTACCAAGTTGTTTGACATGTACTTGGAATTTTTGGTGCTTAATTAACTTGGAAATAAATTAAAACGTGGAAACAAAGTAAACTGCAGTATTATTTTTGTCATGAAAATAAAAAAGTAGAATGTAACTATCAGTAATATATGAAATATTCACAATTCTACAATTCTACAATTCACTGAGCAGACACTTTTATCCAAAGGGACGTACATCAGAGAGTAAGAACAACACAAGTAAGGATCTAGAAAAAAGGGAACAATGACAGTAAGGGCAAACGATCAGCTGATTGGACACACAGGTGCTGACAGGAAGTGACCAGAGGCAAAGCACAACATTGACGACAGTTCTTGAGAGCTCTAATCAGTATAGAAACTATCTTATAAGTCGTCTTTTATCAAACAAAAACCATCGTCATTACCATCATCATCATCAATAATATGGAGACCATCATCATTAAGTTAGTAGGTATTCATGAAAGAGCTGGGTCTTTAGCTTTTTCTTAAAGAGGCAATACACTATAAAGTGTTGTGTGAGCTGTATAGTTGGCTTTGTCATGAGGTGCTGAAAAGGAGGCCAATCAGACCCTTCCTGCTATGTTTAAAGTAAGTATAAGAATTCTGATGAAAAACAATCTTATCCAATTGGATAACATATTAAACGTCCCGAAGGAAACCGCACAAAATAAAGCCTAAATCAGGGGTTCCCAAAGATTTCAGCTCGGGACCCCCAAAATGACTGAGTGCTAGAGACTGGGGTCTTCCACTGTCCCTCTTTTAGTAATTTATTGTAAGAAAGGCCAGAAGCAGAACACAAGTCATCTCCATGTATGAACTGTAGGACTGAGCTGACATACACAATAGCATAAACAGACACACAGGGGATGTGTGTGTGTGTGTGTGTGTGTGTGTGTGTGTGTATTTTTATTCTTAGGGAACAACATACATTGTTGCAGTTATGTGCAAACCTACATTTACATTAAAATTTTTTTTGTTTTTTTTACATATAACTATCATTTCAGCAAAAATCTTACTTAACGACTATAGTTGTACTTTCATTTCAAGTACTTTGTTGTATGTATTTTCACAGTAACAGGTAAAATATGCAATTTAAATCATT
This sequence comes from Labrus bergylta, assembly GCF_963930695.1. Lineage (NCBI taxonomy): Eukaryota > Metazoa > Chordata > Actinopteri > Labriformes > Labridae > Labrus > Labrus bergylta. The sequence continues at coordinate 20,717,678 of NC_089215.1, read as the reverse complement.
TAACTTTTTTATTAGGTTATGTGTCAAGACACCCTGGGGGTTCAAACCCCCACTTTGGGAACCACTGAAATTATAACAAGTTTACCAGAATATGTGTCAAATATGAAGTATAGTCAAAGGAGGGAGAAAACAGCCCATCCAGAACACACAGTATGTCAGTCTTTACAGTAAGCCAAAGGGGAATGTGTGCCTCAAATGTAACTGGGTCTACCGGTTAACGGCAAGAGGAGGCACAGCTAAGTGATGGACAACGGTGCTCCTTGCTGCCACGGGCACAGATGACATTAAAAACACACACACAAGGATGCACAGAGATGGAAATCGGCTGCAGGCTATTGCACAACAGCGCTGAATCTGAAAGGCCCGCTGTCATAAAACACCACAATCTTCACTCATGTATCCCTACAAGTAGAATACATCAAGCTGGAGAGAACACCTGGTCTCTATGCAAATCACACAGCCACACATCTCGGTTTGATTCCTATCAAGCGCTTTTCCTTTTTTTTCTGCACAGAAAGCTGAAGAGCTTTCCCTGCAAGTGCAAGCAGATACCTGTCAGAGGCGTTAATCCATGCTAGGCCAGTTATATGGAATCTGTTTCTACTTCTTTTTTTTTCTTTTTTTGGGGGGGGGATTGTCTTTCTTTTTGGCTCGGTACGGCTCCCACATTCCAAGAGTGCTTGTCGACTCAAGGTCGCCCATCTTGCGCTCGGTGTAAGAAGTGATTGCAGATTCCAGGTTCATGTGCCAATAGCAGAACTGTAACAGGCCTCAAGCAAAGATTAAATCTTTATCTAGGAATGGGATTGGCTTCTTATAAAACTTGAATCTCTGTCTGGACACTAGAGGAAGAGTTTCTTACTTTCTTTTCTTGTTTTCTCCTCCAGATGTTGCCCAGTTTTCTCCCTCTTGCTTTCTGTGTCAGGCTGGTTGGATAGAGGAAGCCGTTCTCAGGGTCTCTAGCCAGCTAAATACATGGTGGCTTAGTAATTACAGAGCCTTTACACTGGCCTGAGGCAGAATACCAATAGAGGCCAATAGCAGTTGGTTATTATCTAAACTTAAGCATAGGAGTGCTTGGATGCACAACACACTTCTTCTTTTGGGCAGCCTTCATTGATGAAGTCATCGCGTGCGAAAGCAGCAGATCTGATAGAGTTGAATATAGATGATAATGAAGACTTTGAAAGCTGAGGTCTACAGTGGAAAACAAGGAGGGTGAACACTTTTGCAGCGTATAGTCTCCAAAAATACGGGTTGCTTACTCTCAATTGAAATGTCATTTTAACGTTCCCTGCATACAGCTGCCCTGCATGCATGAGTTCCTCACAATAACAGGTAGATTTCCCTTTTGTTTAAAACGTCTCCTACTTCACACAGCAGCAGGTAAAGGCACACAGAAATCGATTTTTTTAACGTGTATTTTTTTTTTCTCATTAAAGTTTCCCTTGTCCTTGTGATTCCTGTTTGTAAGAATAAACGAGAACATTGATTGGAAGGGCACTTTGGCATGAGGCCACCGAAACACTACTTCCAATCGATCAGTTGAAGGAACATCAGGCTCGATAGCTGCCTTGTTCATTTATTTTTTTGTGAATTTGGTTGTGTTTTAGCTCCGTAAGGGTCCTCGCCCAAGCACCGAGCACCAGTCCCATGAGAGCCTTTAGACTGCATTATCATGTTCAGAAAGGGAGAAAACATAAAGGATAGCAGGATGAATAGAAACACAAAGAGACAGAGAGATGGAGAGAAGAGAGGGAAGAGAAGAGATGGACCCTCTAGAGAATACACTGAGAGAATAAACAGCGCAGCAACTGAGCATCGGCGAGCACTGGCTGTCCTTCACCCCCTCACTCTGCCTTTCCATCAAACAAACACTGTGACATCAGTCCTCAAAGCACAGGCTCTCTCTCTCTCTCTCTCTCTCTTTTTCTCTCTCTCTTGCTCTTGCTCTTTCAAACACATACATGTGTGCCAATCGCACGCACGGACAGACAAACAAATGCGGATCTACATGCACACATGCTGGATCACATACACAATAGTGCTCTCCAGATGATAGTTCAGGTGAGCTATTGTCTTTTAAATTAAATCAGTGTAAGGCCGTAATAAAGTTTAAAGTAAATGAACAAAATATATATACATATATATATTTTTCAATAATATATAGTTGGACTAATCCTTGAATGATACTCTACGACTCTAGTACAAGAGGTGTAAAGAGTACTGAAATGTAAACTATTACTAAAATGTTTCTAATAGGGTTTTCACACTTTCAGAAAACTCCCAACACAAACAGCCACATTTTTCGCTCAGACTTCAGTCTCCTCTACCAACCAGCCCATGTCTTTACAAACTCATCACATACTTTAATCAACATCCCTCAGTGACCCACACAGACTCTACCCATTCAAGTCTTTTCAAGTGACTTCAATGTAAAACCATCGTGGCTGTAGGAGACGCCCCCCGGGATGTTGAAGTAGTATAAAGAGCGAGAAAGTCCACAGATGGAGGGGGTGGATGGACTTTTACCCATACTGGGGTTCATGCCCCGTAAAAAATAACAAATGTTATAAAAAGTTGTAAGGATAATACTGTACGGTTGTCATTCACGTGAGTCGCTCCTGTGACATCACGTGACCTACCTAACATAACAAGGTTATTGCATCCCCAAAAATAGTCTTATTCTAAAGCTCACTGAGTTTTTGTGTTAAAAAACAAAACCAAACTAACCATTTCACACAATAAATCATATGTTTTTTGAGTAGCCTAAAGATTGAATTACTCCTGAAAACATGAACTAGATTTTATTAGAAAAGGCAGTAAGTTCTCTGACTTACTTAAGGGGGATTTTTTAAAAGTAATTGCTACACTAAAAATCATGCTAATTATTAAGTTATGGTCCATTTGTAGGCTGCTGGTTGGACAAACTAGTGGGGTAGTAGTTTTGGTCAGTTTGAACTCATTTCTGTATTGTGTTTTTTGTAACAAGTTGCCTTGTGTGTAAAGCATTTTGTTCAATTGCGCAGAGCCCCTCTGGAGGTGAAAATACACAACAACAACTAGCTAAATTGCTAACACAATGATACATTTTAACCATGGTTAAAAACATAGTGCACTGACTTATTTTGTATAGATATTGAAATTGATGTTGTACTGGCAGCAGCCAAGCTCAATTTAAAACTTTAGTTAGGTTAGTAAACAGCTAACAAGCTAACACCACTAGCTTATGTAGCTAATCAAATTAGCCCATTGTTTATGTTAAAACTTAACTCTGCAGGGTCGATTTGGGTCAAGGCACAACAGACTGTATGTCCATTACTGAAGCTCATTTCATTGGTGTAACAGTAAAATATTTATGGTCTAGTTGCATCAAGTTAATTATTTGCTAATAGCTGTGTTTTCTCTTTTACTTCTACAGCAATGAAGTCTGGAGGCACTCAGCTCAAACTCATCATGACCTTTCAGAACTACGGCCAGGCTCTCTTTAAACCCATGAAGTAAGTTGTCCTGCTTTTCAGCAAAAAGGCTTTTTATGTGTTTTATGTGTTCTAAGTTCCTGTGGTTGAACTGTCACCTCCACACTGCTCCTCTGCCAGGCAGGAGTCCTCTCTCTGTACACAAAAGCTATCTCTTTAGTATTGCGTTAAAGCTTGACTATGCAGCTTCCTACCTCGACTGACTTCCTTCACTCATCTCAACACCTATCCATTCTCCTCACAACATCAATCTCATTTCCTCATTCTCCGCTCTTGCGATATCAAATTGCTTTCATTTCAGAGCAACCTTGGTATTTGATTGAAGGCCAACATCATTCTGCTGTGTCAGAGGCAGGCGTTGAGTAGGCATTTCACCTCACAGTGCTGTGCAGATGACACTGCATGTCTTTCAGAGGCCATGTTGGCCGTCCTCAGCCCTCAGGCAACTCTGACTGTGTCGTTTTATGACCGATCCCTCTGATCAATTTCTGTTGTTTTTGAAAATGTCACACTAGCCATGGTGCTAAATGTCACCGTTTTGTGATTTGTGTGCTTGCTTGCTGTAGCTTTTAGGTGCTCATAACCCAATGGAGTCCTTAACAAATTTGGGACCAATGACCTTTGGAAACCTTTTACTTCTTTTTTTTGTGAACAGGTACAAATCTGTATTATTATTTAATGTTAATTGTCCGTCTTTACAGTTTTGCTGTGGTAGTTTATCATCATACTAGCTGACGACAGCAAAGACGACACTTTGTTCCAGAGTATTTATATTGGATGGATTGCCAAGATATTTCTAGTTATGTGCATTGTCATTCTGATAATGTTAGCATGACGATGTTAGCATTTAGCTCAAATCACTTCTGTGTCAAAGAATGGGACGTTCCTAGAGACTAATTTCCCTGTCAGTTAAACTGAAAATGAAATCATAAGAAAACACACAGAAAACAGCCTTTTTAATTGCTGTTTGAATAAAAGTTTACAGATAGTAAGACTAGCATCACCAGCGCACAGTCCAGGTTAATGTCCTCGCTGAATGTGACACCACATTGCTCTGGTCGATTGTTTACGGGCCAGTTTTGTTACAAATCGAAACCAAACTCCGATGTTAGGAAAGTAAAGGACACAAATACTAGTTATCAGAAAAAGTGTTTTACTTAAATGTACATAAGTGAAACACAGAGAGGCAGTCAGCGAGGGCGTGCAGTAAGCCAAACCAACAACACAGCAACACAAAGAGAGCAAGACTGGAAAGCATCCACACACGAAGGCAACAATGACAATCTGGCTGAGGGCTGCTGGAAACACAGGGGTATATATACAGGTCAGACTAATTACAAAATGAGACACAGGTGGGTTGGGACACAAGGCAGTAAACAGAACACTGGCAGACGTAACACTGGATATAATACAAAAGCACCAGGATTACAAAGCAAATCACAAAGTGAACACAGAACACATGAAAAAGCCTATTAATTGAGCTGCTCTTATAAGATGCCATCCATCCACTGTGCTGGTTAACACCTGGGCAGTGTGAATGATTTATGTTTCCCTTTGCTTTGGGTATCGTTTGATTTCATAATCATATTAAAATCACCTCCCATGATAGTTACTCCCTTTGCCTCCAGAACAAGTATCCACAGTAGGTTGACCATAAATTCTGGATCATGTCCTGGTGGGTTGTAAACATTCAAAAGTGTGACTTATTGTTATTTTCTATATTCCCTATCACTAATACATAATGCCCTTTTTCAACTTTGAATGGGACATGCCTTTGAATAAGGGTAGCAACCCCTCTTTTTGCTGTGCTATAGGATGAAGCAAATACCTGAGCTGACATTAATTTCCCAAGTTTATGGTGTTCAACCTTATTGAGATATGTTTATGTAGGAATATTATATCACCCAATTTTTTTCAAGCTTTGCAGGATTCTTTTTCTTTTTATCACATTATTAAGGCCATTTGTGTTATTTTTACTCCTTGCAGTACTTTTACTCTTCTTTTGTCTATGTCCCCATGTAACCAACGTAAACCAATTCAAGTAACATATAAAGAAAATGAAAAGAAAAAGAAGGGAAATTAGTGGGACCTACAGCATTGACTAGTTACAGATGGCAGTGTTACACCTTAATGTGGGTTGACATTAAAAATATTAATATTTAGTTAACTGGCTAATTCTGGTGCTTACTAGCGGCGCACGTGATCATGCAGCCTCACCAAGCTGTAAGCATAGCTGTAGAATGTAGTCGTCTTGTTGAATATACTGTATAACTAATGATTTGGACCTATTGAGGTCTTCTTAGTTAGTGTCTGAAATCAATTGAAAATGGAGCCAAAAAGGATCCTGACCAGTTTTTGAGCAGTAAGTATTGTAATAGTGAATTTACCAGCATATTTTTAAAGTTGAATGAATGCTACATATATTTTATTTTAATGGCTAACATTGGCTACATGCAGCAGCCTCTCAGGTATCTCTCTTGCTAACCCAGGTAGTACATAATTTGTCATTATTTCCCCTGGGCTCTCTTCTAATGGTGCCAGATATAATTGGTGGCAGCTTTGTGATCCAACCGCCTTTGTTCTTCGCCTCATCTTTCCTTTCAATCCTCTTCCAGTTGTGATACGAGAACATCCATCCAAGTTCAGCATATCGTTAATGTCATTAAGGTGAAGAGTCGCAAAAGCTCTGCACTCCCTGTAATACTCCTTGGCTTAACTTGTAGAGGATTTAAGTCTACCCCAAAACTGCCACACTGGTAGGGACTGTGTAATATTTGATTAATTCACATTTCCTTTATCCACACTGTCATATTTAGATGATAACACACCCCAAGAGAAATGCTCTTTGCTCCTAATCCCTCCTCGATTGGTGGATTTAAATGTCACCCGTCCTTTGTTACGGTGATTGTAATTTAATTGTGGGTTAATGGTTTCTACACAGGCTGTTGTTTGGCCCCCTACATGTCAGCGTGGAGAGTGGGGTTAAGCCTGGGGATGATAGGTAGCGAGGGTTTTCCGTGGGAGGAAAAGCTATTCAGAGACTGTTGTAATTACTGCTTCAATCGTGCCACACTAAGTCAGGCCAGACGCAACAAGCCTGAAATCATCCTGACAGGCCGGGGGAAGAGGAGAGACGAGAACGAGGAGGGAGGAGAAGAAGAAGGAGAAGATGAAGAGAGGAAGGAGGAGAGGTGAGGGGGCAAGGACTAGAGGAGAAAGAGTTGGGTGGGGAAGGGAAACGGGCGATGGGATGGGGGCAGAGAGTGTTGTCGATACACACACACAGAGTCAAAATCCACAGATAATCTCAGTGCCTCGAATTTGAACCCAGACAGAAATGTGAAATGACATTTTCTGAGGAAAGCACGGGGGTGATGGGGTTGGATGTAAATCTGTTGCTTGACAGTTGTGGTTGTCAGATCTGCCTTTATGTTTGATAATCCTGAAGAATGAAGGGGTGGGGGCTTTTTTTCCCCCCAACTCCTGCTTGACTGCGCTTGACTTTAACAAAATAGGGCAACTCACGCTAGGCATGTGTGTGTTGTGCTCATTTGGTCTGCAATCAAGGTCTTGACAGATTTGCACTGTCATTCCTGCTATGTACATGATTTCCCCTCGCAGAGATCCCCACACACACACATACACACCCACTTCACACCCAACATCATCTACTCGTTTCCAAATCTGCTGGTGTGTTTCCACATGGTGTATCAAAGAGACAGGGGCTGAGAGATCAAAGACTTCTCTGGCTGTGCTCCTCTGCTCGGCTCCTCTCGACTCTGATGCAAATGTATTGCCAGGCAATCATGCAGCGGAGGCAGGCAGAGAGGCAAGAAAGCATGTGGCGACGATCAACCCTCCAACCATCCATATCTGTGGAGCCCCGCACTCTCACTTTATCTGGTCTTTTTTCCTCATTCTTAATATTCTCCACCAGTCTCTGCAACTCCTCCTTTTCTATTTCGAACGTGCTTTAATGAATGACACAGATGAAGAAATCCATTAACAGGCGTGTTGTATCGATCCTTAGTTATTCTTTCTTTTCCTTTTCTTTTCTTTCTTCTTTTTTTTCTGATGAAGCTACTGTGGTCAGTGTCTGTATTTGTGTCTGTATTTCTGAACTGAAACCAATATTACACTTCTTGCCAAACCACTAGTTTAAAGTCCAAAATACTTTTCTGTGCAAAATGACAAAAAGCAGCGAATCCTTACAATTAAGAAGCTCAAAACCAAAGAAAAATGTCTGACATTTCTTCTTTTAAAAAAATCACTAAAAAGGATTAATTGAATGTCAGAATGTTCTGCCACTAATTTTCTTCATGGAAACATTTTGATTTATTGTTGCAGTTCAACATTTGGTCCTGTGTGGTTTCAAATACCGAGATTTCATCACCTTCGACTGAATTAAGACTTCACAAAAGTACCTGTCCACTATGATTTAACAAGATGAATCAGGCCACTAAATGGCTGTCTGCGGTCCAGTTTTCCAGACATGGAATAAACATGCTCTTAACTGGTCTGACACTGACATTGCTTTGCAATGACTGTTAAGACTACAGGCTTTAAGGGATTGCACTTTTAAAGAAGTCCAGCCCTGTGCTGCATAAGAAGACAAATGAAAACAACATCATTGTGCTTTCTGTCACAACTACTGCATTGTAACCTGAATAAAGCTCGGTGAGTTTGATGACTAAGCTTGATTATCATCCTCTGCATTATGTTATTCCCCTGCATGACACAACTGGACTATCTCTGGATTGTAGGACTAAAGCATTTCTGCTTTATTTACCATAAACAAACACTTTTCAGTGTCAGGTTGGGACTTAAAATAATAATTTGTGTGCAAAAAAAGCCACATATTATTCACATTATTCTCAAACATACAGAACGAATAGATGGGGTGTCGACGTTTAATCTATAATATCTTAATAATATAATACACAGATATCCTTTGTAGGAACAAGAAAAAAAAACAATGCTAGTGGTCCTGATCACGTAATTATGAAGCATGCTTAGTTTACAAGACAGGTGGACAGGTGGGGGAAACAAACAAAAAAAGTCGGGGGGCCCGCAATTGAGCCCATGTCCACAAATCAGGGAACTCCACAGAGAACATGACATCTACTTTACTGACTTTGTGGCTTATTTTGAGTCATTTTAGTCAGATACAGCTTGAACGCTCCGGGATTTCTCGATAATGGAAGGCTGTCCGTTGTGTCCTCGTGCTTGTTCTCGTGCATGAACTGTACTGTGCCTACAGTAAGCGCACCTCCAAGTGTGCCAGGGCCAAGGAAGTGATCGGAGCACTCACACTAGTCAAACGAACTGGACTTTAGGGGTGAAGATTGCCTAGTGTAAGAAACCTGGTTTCAATGCTCAGTGCTAACATAACAAATTCAAAAGGGAGCTAATATTTATATTATTAACACCAGAATTATTATAATTTGTAAGACAAGCAAGATTGATATTATTTCTTGAAAGTTTTTGATACATCCAACCAAGTATAATATACCAGTCTACAATTTTTACCACCTTTACTGTGTTTACTCACAGTAAAGATACAGATTCATTTTAAGAACTTTCATGTAGATTAATGAACGTGTCACATGTATAGAGTACAATATTTACCTCCTTGAAAGGCCCCTCATGATAACAAAAAAAAGGACCTAGAATGGAACTTTGAGGGACACCAAAAGAGCAATCGTAAAATATTATTTTTCTATTAAATCCTGTACATGATCTTGTTTGTTGTCTTGCTCTGACTACCTCACTTTCTCTTTTTCTTTGATTATTCATTGACAATAGTGTAAGTTGTTCTCAATGCGTGTGAAAGTTAACTAGACCTTTCCAAACACCCCATACCAATTTGGACTGTCCTTGCCAGCAGCCATTATGAAACGGACCACAGCAACTGGACTGTTAGCCGATGGCAGTATTACTCTGTAGTGCTGTGGGAGAATAAATGTCTCGTGTTCTTTGAAAAGGTACAGTTCCTGTTGGAGAACTGCTCCGGCAACCAAACATTTTGTACCTTCAGAAGCTTCCCCTCAAGTTAAAACGATACAAATACTGTGCCTTTTGCTGTCAGAAATGGCTATGTACCCTTAAGCACAATAGAAACATATGCATGAAAGGACCATCGGGGACCTTTGTTACATGCATCACTTTGTACAGAAATAAACCTTTGCTGCACGGCGTGTTTGAGTTCCAGCTGTAGTCTCATACCTTACAGTGCTTTGAAGCTTTAGTGTGGTGAATCCTGCGTAAAAAAAATCTTTTGATTTTCTTCTTCTTCTTTCTCTCTTCTTTCTTTACTTTTTTTGTCATTTGCATTTTATGCTGGTAGCTCGGATTAACGATGTTAATTTTTACAGTTTTAGAGCACACAAAGCACAGAGATCATGAGCGCAGATGATCGAAGAGAAAAGGTGGAAGGGATGATTAGTGATATGATGATGGTCTTCCGTTCCCTCCTGCTGCCACTTAATTTGTATCGCTTGTCAATCAGCTGACTGTTGGCTCAGTCACACACTAATCAATCCAAGTATTCCTAGAAGAGATATCTGCTCTTTCCGCTGCTTCTCGACCACAGAGCGATCCATATCAGTGCTTAGTTGGGTTTGTGAGTCATTTTTGATTGACACGTCTAGGAGACAAGAGACGAGAGTCACATAATGTCACCTTGTTTGTGTCGATAACATATTGACAAGGGCCTGGAGGAAACGTCTGTGTGAACTGTGAAATATTAGGTGCGAAATTGGCTGCATGGCTGAGTTGATGTTGTATCATCAAGCTGCATATGCTCTGGGAGGTGAAATAGTAAGATTGAAGCAGCTTTGTGGGAACATGGGGTGGGCATGTCTCAACGAAACCCTTTTATATTCTTGCTTAAAGCTGCCTAGATTTGTCCCCAAATAAGGCCCAGACTGAACAGGGCGAGACTGATCAAAGACAGAACAATTCAGGCGGTTGTTCCTATATGTTCCCCGACAAAAGAATGTCAAACAACCTGACGTCCCTGTGGACTATAAGCCTACTCATATTTTCTTTACAGTTTGGCTGATTGTTTGTCAGAGAGTGTGCATGGGCGCTTGTTTACTGTGTGATGTCGTATTCACAAGGTCCTCCGTGCCTCTGCTTTGACTTTGAGTCAGGAAATAAAGGGATGAACTGCCTCAGGACAAGTCATTCAGAGCGCAGATGATGAGTGCAGCTTGGGTAGGAAATAGAGGAAATTTCACAGCAGCACAGTGGCAACACTTGAGAGGGGGGGGGGGGGCGGGGTAGACATTAACCCTTTAAGTACTGGCTACTGCAGCAGCTACATAGTCACACAACAGAGGTATTTAAACACTATAGTAATTGGAATTAAACAGTAGATACAGTTATTAAACCCTTTACTGTACACAATTATATACAGTAGGTAGCACATTAAAGAGCTCAATGTTGAATGTGTTTGCATCAATTACACGCCTGCTTATGGTTATATATGAGCAGTTTCTATACTTAAATCTTCACAGTTATCTCCATACACACACACACACACACACACACATATAAACATATCATTTAGAAAATCGTTTTATCTCTGCAGTCACACACGCATCCAACACATTCAACTATCTTATTTATGAAAATGAGTCTGTATGGACCGTAAACACAATATGCCTTGCACACGCTCCATGTCTTAAATATAACACTTGGGGATCATAAAAAAAAAAAATAGAAGAATATTTAATTGCCTGTAAACGCACAGGTCGGCCTCGGGAAATATTACAGTTTTCTTCTTTTCTGTTGTAAAACCGGTTCAGTTGAATAATTAATCTCAAATAATGGCCACCGTAGAGATGTGTGATTTAGCAGCACTTCAGGCTCTGCGCTCTGCTCTCCGCTTAATGTTTTGACTGTTCCCTCCTGTTTTATAATTGTTTCCAGGGTGTTTTTATGCACTGTGCCAAGGCGGATATTAAGACGTTCATGGGAAAATTGTTGGGGAAAAATAGTGATTTGAAGTTCTCAGTTTAAAGAAATTCTTACCAAAAATAATCCCAAACAAAAAAACACAAACACATGCACCAGTCTCTACTTGAATACTGTAGATGAAATATATGTAGATGTAGATGCACATATTTGTCAGTGCAGCGGAGTGATGATCAAATAGGAGCCCTCAGGTTTAGTAATCTGACCCCCTTACTGTGTCCCCTGCAGAGACTGTGACACACTGCAGGCCACTGGTGCATCATGATCATGTAGAGCTCTGTGTTGTTGTTCTTAGCAAAATACAGAAAAGAAGAAAACGGATAAAAACAGAAATAATCCACCAATAACATTATTTGAGACAATACCATCGTAATATATCTTTTAGAGATGTTCTAATCATGGCATAATGAAATCTGTATGTTCCTTTTCGATTTCTTTTCTTCTAATTTGTTGGTCAGTTTGAACACAGGAGTTATAAAAGGCTGTTTACAATAAAGACATTACATGAAATGAATGAATAACAAGATTACACTTTGTTGAAAAGTATGAGGAAATATTCTGAGAAGGTGTATGCTTTATTTGTGATATATGATATGTAATGTAAAGGGGAATGTTAAAAGATGTGCAGAAGGTACGGACCCCTGCCAGAGGCTGAGGCTATATGGGGGGTCATTGGCATTGCAAAGTTTGGGAACCCCTGCTTTAGCGTGTGTACTTTCCTATAGCCTGGACACCATGCTTCTTCAGCTGTACTCTTACTTGATGAAGTGGCAAAAGAGAAACAAATGTGCTTATTAGCAAATAATTATTGCTAAGAGATGCTAAAAAAGCTTTGATGTGACAAAGATGTAAAAAAAAAAAACATAATTTGCAAGACAAGGTCTGGTTAGAGATACCTGATCTGATAAGCATTGTTCAAAATGTGCTGAAAAGTAAAACTGCTTAGAATTATTCCTCCTCTTGTTAAAAATAAGTAGCACAACTGAATTGATCCATATTGTAGCCTGTAAGGGCTTCAAAATGTGTCATTCAGAGGCCAGCTTCTTATAAATCATCTTTCTCTGTTTTCAAGTAGATGGTCAACACCAGAACAGGCGGCATTGTGCACAGTTTTAACACATAAAGGTGATGAATTAGAGGTCTTTCTGTACACAATGGTTAAGGATGTTGCTGCACTTAAAGGCTTTGTAGACCCCTATCACTTCCTCTTAAAGTCTGCAAAATGAACCACTTTCCTGTACTGTATGTGTGAGGGACATCATTTCTGCAGGACAAATATAACCCCGCTCTGGTTTGCTGTGTTAAAGTGGTGGAGGACCTTATTTACCAAGCACATGAAGCTGTGAAAAACCCTGTAATTAAAAATAAAGGGTTAACTGGCTGGCTGCGATAAAAACCTCTTAAAAAAGGGGCTGAAGTTGCCATGGTAATGCACCAGAAAGCAGTGCAGACCTATGGCCCAAAATGCTGCAGAAAAACATGATAAAAAAAAAACCCAGAAGCTTATGACAACTAATCTATGGTCTGTGGGGAGTGGCATGTAGCACATTGTAATAATCTGTTAATGTACTGTTGGCACTCTGCCATCTACAGTAATCAGCCGTCGTGATTTATGGGGAACGTAGATATTATTAAGCTGGAGATGTTTTCCTCGGTAATGTATTCTAAAACACTGTGCCAGTTTTAATCAGTGTGAGTTGATTAGCATAATCGTTAAGTTTGACACGTCTGTCAGATGCTATACCACACACTGCTTTTTCTTCTTCTACCATTTTTTTTTACACGCCCTCTTTTTTTTTTGAAAACTCAACATCAGCATCCAGCTGTTGCTAAACTTTTTCATCCTGCAATACTGTCGCCGCGGTGAGATGTGTGTGTGTAGGAGCGTGTGTGTGTAACAGTTTTACCTTCTCCTTTTGAAGAATTTGGACACACACAGGCTTCCAATCTGTCATAGAATTTTTTACACAAGTTCCCTAGAAGACAGTAAGCGGTCATACTTCTCTTGCCTTTCTGCGTTGATCTGTGTGTCTGTAAGTGTGTGTGTGTGTGTGTGTGTGTGTGTGTGTGTGTGTGTGTGTGTGTGTGTGTTCTCTCAGCATTGATACTGTTATGGCAAATTCCATGCAGGCCTCGCTCGGGCCTTCCAGGGGGCAGAATTTGTCTTGATGATATTATCAGTCAGCTGCCACCCCCTTCAGGTAAATGTTATCGGCTCTAATGTTGTGCTGAAGGAGCGATAACACAGTGTTGCAGCCAGCAGAAATGACAAGCCCAGCATCCAATCTGCATATCAAAGCCTCGGCTAAATTCCTCTGCCATCTGTGTGAGTGCACGATTGTGTGTTTGTGCGTGCCAGAGTTTTTTACACTTTTGCATTTTAAACACCGCTTCTCTGCAGTCTCAGAGGCAACTTGTTCCCGGCCCGTTACAATCACAGTTCATCCCTGATAAACTCAGTCATTGTTTCTCGGAAAACAACAAAAAGAAGCTTAATTACTCGCCCAAAAAGATATCAGAGAAAACCCGCTCCAGCTCTGTGTTTTTTGTGAAGAGTGTGCGCTTGGATACCATCTGTCATCTTGTCTCTCTTTGCTTTGAAGGAGCTGTCACTCCAAGACAGACTTTACTCTCTCTCTCTCGCTCTCTCTCTCTGTGGACACAGAACACCTCAGCAGCTGATGGGACAATCACAGCAGACATTGATTTTAGTGGTCCAGCTGCACTGCTGTTTTTTTTTTTACGGAGCAGATGAGCTGCCTGCTTCAGACAGGGAAACGAGCTTTGTCATAGAATTCACAGTGTCAATAAAACAAAAAGAGAGCAAAAGAAGGGTGTCATGTTACCTCAATTTGAACATTTTTGATTGAAGTTGAAATACAAACGCTTCTTGTTCAAAGGTAATATTCTTGAGGATAAAAAAAGTGACTTTCAACGAGAATGCACAAGATGTCACAGTTGTTTTTGACATTATATGATGTTGTTTTTCTGCAGGGCCAGTCCTTGTTTTTCCACATTTTGGGATTTGGTTTGTTTAGTCTCATGCTGCGTGGTTACAAGCAAACCTGATCTTCTAAACAAAAAACACTCATTTTCTGGACTGAGCCCTGGAAACCTGTCATCCTCCAAAATGTTGGCCGCGGAGTGAGACTAAATAAATCTAACTGGAATTCCTTTTAATTCAGCCAAAAGTCATGGACTAATTTACTTTTTTGTGCTGCTTATACGCTCTCAGAGCATGTGAAGGCATAAAACATCATCTTTGGGTTCCATTCAAAACCTTTTGTGTCTGTGGTTGTTTTGGTGATACTTTTTTTTCACTTCTTAGAAACGACATGTCAGCCTGTTGTTGGTTAAGGTTACTTGAACCTGAATGTTCTGGACCAAACGCTGAAAAATGTTCACACAGTTTGACGGAACTGCACCAAAGTGTGTTTGGCGCGAAAGTGCCGCAGGTCTCATAAATCATAGAAGAAGAATGTGCTTTGATTTTGCAGTGAAAGAGAAATGTTCTACCTTTAGAAGAAATGAAGCAAACGCTCCATGCTTTAACTTTTTGTTTTTGATCAGAGAGATTCGATGGCCTGGAGAAAACAGCGTGATCTGTGGTTCATATAAAGCACACAGTGTCTGTTATCCTGCCGCAGGGCGAGACAGCTCTTACGTTTACAGAAGTATTCAATGTGTGTGTGTGTGTGTGTGTGTGTGTGTGTGTGTGTGTGTGTGTGTGTTTTGTGGTGTGTTGGAGCTTCAGTCTGGTCTGCAGAGCTCGAGGATTTCTTCTGTGATCTTCCTCTTTGCTTTCTGTCCTCACCCTCACTCGCCCATTAAAGCTTCCCGTCTCTTCCTCGCTGTCCCCGACAGCAGAAACTGATCCCTTTTTATAAGCTGTAGTTAGTGTCAGGGAAAACACCTTAGGGGGATCATTAGACCGTAATAAAGCAGGAGGTAAAATACCATGTTCAGCCGTCACTTTTCAACATTCCTGATTGTCAGGTTTAATTGTGTAGCTCCTCAAGGTTTTTTTTTTCTTACCGTATTTATCTAATTTCTTCGGCTGACCCTTCACCTCTCACTTTCAGCAGATGGACACTTTGTCTAATTAGGCTTTCTCTCTGGCGCTCTGAGGGGGGGCGTTCAGGAGCGTGGCATTACGAGGGCATGTTGTGATACGTAATTAGCAAACAGTAAAGTGGACGTCTAAGGTTATGGTGGGAAAGAGGTTATATGAAGCACAGCTGTAATTGTCATGTCTATGTGCACATTTTTGTTTTGTACTTGTTCACCTTATCACAATAAAAAAAAAAAGTAAACATGGATAAATGTTACATCCCGTGTCCAGATGAATCCTTCCTCCAACAAGTGGAAACTGGACTGCCCCTGTTTAGCCGTGGAAGCTAACAATACCTTATGAGAAAAAAAAAAAAAAAAAAGCACAGCTGTCAGCGCCCTGGCTACATTATGGATGCGGATTAAACAACATCTGTTCCAAACTGCTGCATATATAGTGTATGAGCTTGATTAAAGTAGTCTGCTCTTACAATTCAATATCTGCATATAAACCCCCAACTAGCTGCAGAGCTAACGTCCGCCACAAAGGGAAAAAGAAGGAGGCAGGATCGTCAAAACAAAGTGATGCAACCAACCTCAGATGGGGAGATTAAAAAGCAATCCATTACGGTCTCAAGTCTCAACATGAATAGTTGCCTCACATGAAATAGGATGGTAAAAGGTTGCCTGTATTGTACTGTAGAAAAAGGCAGCCCTGTGCACTTAAACAGCTCTGCTAGAAATGGGCATAATTTAAAAGTGATGACAGCATGTAATTTGTTTCACTGGGAATGTGCTGCTTAAGTGGCATGATAATGTTCTCAGACAGAGTTCCCCTCTTTTTCTTATATTGGCACTCTTTAATTTTAACTGTGTTAAATTTCAGTTTCATTACATTTTATGGGTGTTTTATGTGCACGGGAAAGGCAGAGGTGCTCTTTGCTGTAACAAAACTCTCAAATAAAAGATTATACATAGGCTCAAGCAGCAACAGCTTTGTTATGTGAGAGAAATAGCAATAATTATAGCATTATCTTGTCATTAGTTAGAAAATTAATCGAGTACTGATGAGCAGAATAAATGCGTCGTTTTCTCTATGATAGCAGCTGAAATGAAGCAGCTCTGATTCTTTTATTTTGCCACTGGGGGAGGTGCAAAGAGTGACATGTTAGCAAACTTTCTACAACTGATGCAGCTAACGTTTTAATGAGTAGCTTTTTTAAACATCGAGCAAACAAAGGTTAGCATTAGCATTTTGTATTGTGTTTTCAGACCACCATAAAAATGAAGAGAAAATTTGTCAAAATCAGCATTAAGATATACATTTCACACCTTGCTTTGATCGTAAGTCAATCAGACTTTGAAAACTGCTATCATGCTAACCTGCTAGCATTTTTCTAAATGTGACAAAACTTTAGCCAAGCAGCCACCAGCATTAACAGCCTGTGATAATACCTTTTTTGCCACTTGGGGGCTGTTCAAAACAATCCAATTTTCATCTTTTAAGTTGTTTGGGTGGACATGTTAGCAAGCATTCAGCCTTCCTAGACATCAGGCATCTGCGTAGCTTTGTTAGCATTCATATGGAGTTATGTGTCAGACTTTACCTGATCATTTTGAGTTTAATATTTAATATTAAGCTGGGTTTTGTTTCAGCTAACTTCTGAAAACATCTGTCTAAATGTTTTTTGTTATCTAGTTTTCTGCTGCTTGGTGCTCTCAATGTAGCTAACACGTAGCATACTGTGGTGTTTTCAGACCAGCTTCACTGACAGATGCTAAAACTGCACAGCAGGGTGATAATTTCCTTTTGGATTGTCATCACTAATTTTAACATTATAGTGATAGAAAACACTGATTAGCTCAAAACAAAAATACATGTGTAGCAAGAGTGTGATAATTTCCCCGTTAAGTTCCATAAAAAAAATAAAAATAAAAGATTTTAGGGGCAAACCTTTTCTTTTGCAATACAAGTTAAATCCAAAAGAAGTACAGAAATGACAGCAGGATTATTTGAATGTTGTTAAATGTGTTTTGGCTTCATACCGTCTCCCCAGTCCTACAGATTATTAATGTCAGTGGGGTGTGGATAAAGAAAGGATAAAGAAAAGACCATATGCTCGGGCTCAACAAAGGATTATGATTTGTTGTTGTTCCTCAAAAAAAAAAAAAAAAAAAAAAAAGGGAGCGAGCGAGGGAGGAAAAGTGACTTCAGCATTGTTAGGCGCAGCGAGGAGAAAGCAGCTTGGCAAAATGGCACGGATTAGTGTGCTGCGAGAGAGAGAGAGAGAGAGAGAGTGCGTGTTTTCCAACTGTGATGCTGGCTGTGTTCAGTTAACTCTTATGCAGCGTCAGAGTGGGAGGGGTGTGTGAGGGGGCATTTATGGTGTTTGCCCAGCGCTTATTCAAATATGAGCTTTGGAGTCTCCGTCCTGCTCTAAACACAAGCTAACTCCTTAAGGGGGTGTGGCTGACTCATCATTCAAAGTAATGATCCGGTTCAAATCAAAGCCCAGCAGCTGGAACAGGGCAGTGCATTCACCTTTATTTACACACGTCCTCCCCTAATTCACCGCTCATGAACAACTCAAGCAGGCGGACCACTTAAACATGGAGCATGCACTTTCCAGAACACTCCCCTCTCCTAAATATAAGACTACAACTCATAATTTATTAGTCAGTCTGAAGAGGGGCTTTCACATCTGTCACTGTGTATAAGGGAACATTAAAAGCAGTTTTTTTTTTTTTTTTTAAGCTTTCAACCAATATTGGGTCCACAGTGCAGTAATGGAAGAGCTGCCTGCAGTTAAGTGCAACGGACTTAAGAGAAATGCTGCATATTAAATAAGAAAGTTTGCAGGTCCCATTTGTTTCTGCCAATGTTTTTTCTTTTTTCTTTAATTCAATCTGCCATGGTAGCAACTGTTGCTGCATTTTCTGCCAGTATTTCTCTCAAGGCAGAGGAGAAGCTGGCATGTTAACACTTTAGTTTTAAATGCTTGGTTCTCTTGTTATAAAAAGCGTGACAGCACTAGAGGAACTCAGAGATGGTTTATGTCTCGATGGCCAAGTTGGCATGCTGCATTTTTTTTTTAGCCCTCTTTTCTCCAACCGTTTCTTTGAGAATGCAGAAGAAACACTAAACAGAATGTCACTGTTCTGATTTTTATTGGGGCTTTCTGCAAATATGTGAAAATCATTGTGGTTTTGGGGAGTTCTTCTTCTCCTCATCAACTGTATTTAAAAGCCTTGATAGAGACACTGAAGCGGCGCCCGTTTGTGAGAACTCTCTTTTGAAGCCCCAAGTTCTGCATTTCAGTCTTCTACTTCTTGTTTCTCTTGCATCAGAAGTTACCACATTTAAACAACAGGCATTGTAGTGCCTCTTTCCTGATTAACAGACCAACCTGGTGGTCACCTTTCAATCAAAAGTAGCCGCACCCTAATGCAAACCGTGCTTCTTCCTTGTTGGACCAAAATTTGCAGAATGACCACGTTGTATTGGTGAGAACCTGAGCCAGCCATTATCATCATGTTGTAACTTCCAAAATGTGGTAGTTGTAGTCCATTTCGATCAGCATTTCCAACAAAACAAAGATAGATGTTGTATTCAAATTATGAATAAAATACCTTAAAAAAAATAGCTCAGGCTTTTATTTGCAGTTGAAATTACTTGACAATTGACAATATCTGGGACAAGTGTCAATACGACACAGGTCTGTACTGTAATTATTATTTTTATTAACACAACTTGTGCAGAGACACGATAAAGACTATAAAATAGAAAATTTACTCCATAAAGAATACTGAACTGTATAAATGAATAGGATATTTATGAACTAGTTCAATTACAAACCTCCAATTTGTTCTTGCTTTGTAAGACTACACACTGTGGGGGGAGAGAGAGGGAAAGACCCTTGTTAATATCATCACTAACAAGTGTTGCGCTGGCCTTTAGAGCTGTGTAAACATATCAGACAGTCTTCAGTTGTTGAAAGCATATATTATAGCGTTACCATTTTGCACGAGAGTTGGAAAAAAACATTTGTTTTCTTAATTTTCAACATTTTATTTCCATCTGTAAAGCCGGAACAAGCAGCAGAGTCCCTCCTGACACTCAGCGAGATTTACATTTCTTTAGTCTTTCTTCAGATCATCACGTAGGAGATTCTGTAGATGCACACACAAACATATGAAACTCCAGCTGACCTTTAACCTTCTGCCTCACATTGATACACATGTTAGCATTATTCTGTCTTTCTTTTCTCATCTTTTTTTGTTGTGTCTTGCTGCTTTTTTTAGATTTATTTTAGGCTTGTTGTCTTTATTATATAGGACAGTGGATAGAGCAGGAAAACAGGTAGAGAGAGTGAGGAATGAAATGCAGTAAAAGGAGCCACAGGCCAGACTTAAACCCGGGCCGCTCGCTCTGAGGACTATGGTGTCCGTACATGGGGCGCTACCTAACCGCTAGCCCATCTGCGTCCGTTATCTCCTTATTTTTGATCTGCAAACTAGTTAAACACTGAACACATGGGGGCCTCTAATTGAGACCTGCTATTATTTGTCAAAGCAGACTAGTAAAAAGGACTGGGCCTTCAATTTGAGCAGGCTTATTTGAAGGTTGACGACACATTGGGGGATTAAACTGATCAAAACTGTGTAGATGGAAGCTCAAGCTTGTTATACCTTTTGACATCACCTTTACTGTTAAGCAGCTCTTTAACCACTAAGAGTTCAGTTGCAACATAACAAAGCAGAACAAACTTAGTTTCAAACATTTTCAACAAAATTAAACTAAAGTAAAAATAAAGAGTAACAAGACCAAACAAGACACAGTTAGTTAGTTTAAGTCTTTACATGAATACTCATACATGATCTTATTTATTTGTTTATGTTTATTTATGTTTGTTAAGATGATAATTCAAGTGAGAAGTAGCATCAGGATTCATGCAATCAGATGTCTTTTTGCAACAAATAGAGCCTCCCCCTGCTGGCCTTTACAGTCTACAGTCTATGCTTTTTTAGCCTTCTTCTTCTTTTTTTTTTATACTTTATTTTTCATTTTTGTTTTACAAGAAACACAGAACAAGTGAGGACTAGGACAGTATGAATAAGATCAAATACAAGAATGTAAAAGGCACAGGTACAGTACATAATGGATGGTACATTCTAATGAAAAAATAGATATTTACAAGTCTTTATCTTTGTATAATCCCATTTTCTCCAATATTCTTCTCCCTTCTCCATTTTGAAGTCGCAGGACAAAAGTCATTTTTTCCATAAAGCTGATGGAATTCACAATGTTCCTCAAGAGTCTCATGGTAGGAGGGTTCCTCTGAAGCCAACATTTAGTAATCGCTTTTTTACTTGCCACCATAAGAATCTTTAAAAGGTATATGTCCTTTTTACCAAGACCTTCAGGAATTTTTCTGAGGTAGAGGGATGTGAAATAGAAATCCAATGTGATGTTCAGAGTCTCTGCGATTAATAGTTTCACATCTTTAGCCTTCTTGTTAAATAACACAGCTTCCTTTTGAACATGGGAGATACACAAAACTGCATGTCACTGCTGTGTTTTGACTGAACCGTCTGTGAGTATAGACGAATATAAAATCATAGCCTCAAACACAGCTCTCCATCGTGTTTTACAAACTGGCTCACAGTTGTTCAGTGAAGTTCTCCTGAAGTCCTTATATTTACTTTTTATACGAATGAGGATTATGGATTTCACATCAATTACAAATGTGAATTGTGCAAACAATTTACTGTTATCTTTTGTAAGTATGTTTTTAAACCAGTCTTGAACAAAGTGGGACTGTTGTTCTCTGATATCTTATGTTGAAGCTGTAAGCATGATCGCATATCTGCTAGGATTACTCTGCTCATTTAAAAGCATTTTTCATCTTCCCTTTTTTTCCACACCCTTGTTTTTATTTCTCACTTTTTTCTATTTCTAATTTTTGCTTCTTTTGTAACCACCCTAAGGTCCATTCCCTGTCTTCCTCTCCCCGTCTCTCCTTCTCACCATCACTCCATTATTTTCCCTCCAGCCACACCTCTCAGTCTCTGGTCTTGGGGGAGAGTAGAAAAGCGAGAGAGGGGAGGCGATGCTTCTTCCTCTCATCTTCCCTCCTGATATGATTCAAGTTTATTCAGCTGGGAGAAACAGGCCCTCTTTCACGCTGTCCCTTTCCATTTTCTCCTGAGAGTTTTCTTTTTTCCCTTTCTGCTGCTTACTCTCGCAGCCCATTAAATCCCTGGAAAATCTGAATCCGTCCTTTATTGCTCCTCCTCTCACAAAACATGTTTTTTTCCTTGCTCATAAAGCCTCGCAGACATTGCTTATAAACGCTTAACAAGGCCAGTTTTGTATTATTCTTTCCGGCAGCGTCCATCCATGCCGCTTCCCTCTTGTGTGTTTGTGAGGATATAATGGTGGTGCAGTAAAAAAAAAGAGGCTGGTTCGTCTGAGGTCAGAGGAGTAAGATGTGTCTTTTCTCTTGGTTTACTGCTCTTATGTAACAGAAGAAGTGAGTCATGGTGTTTGTGAGATGTGATAAAGTTTGTGTGTATTTTTTCCTACTGGTGGTTCTCCATTCACATCTCCTTCCCCCTCTACCTCTAAATACTCCATTTTTTTTGTTTTCTTCCTCAATATTTACCATCCAATTGGGATCCTCCTCTCCCTCTGTGCCCTTTCCAAGCTGGTCCCATGGCTCCGAGGTTTCCCTATGTGTATTTATAGGGTATTTATAGGCGCTGGAGCCCTGTTTTCTATCTGCTTATCAACAGCCACCGTGTACCCCACCCACTAATTTACCAAACACAGCGGCTGGGATTTCAGGACACCACAGGCCCAGGCTGCAGTCAATCACCGCTCACCAGACCTTGATGCCTGTCTTTTCTCATCTGTGTCTTCTTACCAAAATGTTCCCAAATCCCTTGATTCATGTTATTTTTTTCACCACCCAGTTTTTATTCTTTCTTTCAGTCTCTCTTTGCTTACCCAGTACCCACTCTCTCTCTCACTCCCTTCATTGGCTCTCTCCAGGGACAACACAAGAACGCCAGCTCCCCTCCCCTCTCGTCATGTGTGTATGAATTCAGCTACGAGGTGTGAGCTGTGAGCCGCGCAGATTTGAGATTTGTCATAAATGCTTCTCGCCTACCACAGCCGTGTTGGCCAAACCTCACATCAGTGCACATTTTCTGTTTTTTGCAATAACATGCGAGGTAAATGTCGAGACACAGAGAAGGGGCAACAAGTCGGATCCTGTAACAGTGGCATGCCAGCGCCTTGTTATCCAGGCGGCAAACTGTATAATTAGACTAATTGTCTGTGCAGTAAATTTCAATCCAGACATGAAAGAATTTGGGGGGTTCACGCTGCTAATTACTTACATAGTTTGCAGCTCGTGTTTTGAGCCCAATGACTGCGAGAGACTGGCATGTGATGGATCGTGGGTAATTTGAAGCCAGGGTTGATTAAAGTGAAAATCAAAGGTTGAGACACAGTGAAATTGTGCACAAAAGCCACAAGATTAAGTGTAAAAAAAAAAAACCCTGGGTGCAGTCTGAAGTGTGCGGTGTGACTCACAGTGAGACGACGTGGGAGGCAGAAAAGGATGAAGCGCTGCCTGACACAACGGGCCACTTCAACTGGATTTTAATGGGACGTTGCTTAACGGATCTATGAATGGTTTATCTGCTCGAGTCTAATTCAGCTTCCACTCTGTCCTCATTGTCAGATGCTCTGAATGAGAGCGAGGCGCTACAGAGGGGGGAAAAAAAACCCTTTCATCTCGTCCTAATGAGACTTATATATAGGTTAGACATACCTGTCACGCTATACTCCCTTTAACCCGGTTAATAAAGTGTTTGTTAAAAAGGCACACATTTGCATTCGAGAGCTCCTTGATGGGTGCATTTTCTGGCCCCTTTTACATAATGTACCCCGAATGTTTCTAGTTTATTTAAAATAAAGATGAGACGTTACATTATTACAACGACAACAAAAAGCATAGGCTCACCTTCTACTCTTTTTTCTGTGGTCATTCAACAAGATTTAGGCCGTTTAGCCTGGTGTGGGACTTCTGTCGTGTAAAGAGAGCTTGTTGTCGGTGGCAGGTGATTTTGTCATGCATATTGGAGGCTCTGTGAACATTTGATACGACTCTGGTGTTAATTGTTGCCAACATTACCAACAAAGGTAATTTTGCCTTTTTCCCCTCAGACACTCAGATCCACCTCTGCAAAAAACACAAGAACACCTTCCTGAATGTAATGCACAGGAACTGTTACAGATTACAACATCAAACATTTTCCATAGTGTTTGGATTGAGACGACTCAGTGTAACCCCCAATTTCCCACATAGTCCATGCGCGCACTAAGCCGCCATTTTCTGCCACTCTAGTCAATGATTTGTGTTTCACACAGCGAGCACCGCGATCCATCTCCCGAGCGTGCCAGCAGCGCCACTACGCTCTGCTCCAATTTCAAATACGCTGTGAGTCTATTTTCGTTGCAAGCACGCCTCCAGACAGAAAAGAACAACCCAGACAGGAAGTCAAATAAGGAAACGCCGTCACTTTATCAACATAACTTCAAAACAGGCACCGAACGAACAATAAAGCAACATGTTGTTTGAACGTTTTTCTCTTTATTTTCGCATGATCTTGTAGTGATAAGTGTACAGCTTTTCATGGCTGCGCTCACGTTCCAGAAATGGATCCAGTGGGGCGGGGCACGCGCCGTCAGACGTAGCAAAACCGTGGCGCTGAGTATGTGGAAATTGGGGGTAAAAGTGTTTGTTAAAAAAAACACGTAATGCGGCTGTGTTAAAATATTCCGAATTTGAAAGTAGAAATGTAACGATTACTCATTCAATAATTAAGAATTCACACAGACATGAGAGTGGAATTGATATTTTAAACTTACGCAGCAGCTAGCAAAATGCTAAAACAAACACATTGACTGACTTTTTTTAACGTTTTGTTTTTCTTGATTCTTTGTAACAGAAAAGACAAATACCCCCCCCCCCCCCCAAAAAAAAACAACTAACATTTCATGTCAGATACATTCTCAGTCTTTTACTGGTTTTCCTGTTTTCGTCTGGGACTTTGATTTCCGGGGTTAAAAGATTATCTAATGTGTCCGACTCTTAAACAAATCACTACTCTTAACCATCACTGGCATCTTTGTGGTTTTTTTCTTTCTTTCAAGTCAAAAGCCACAGGAAATGAGGAGAATCCATTAGCTGGATGGTTTTAGCCGTCTTAAACCCCCCCCCCACCCCCCCTCCGACCCCCGTACACACACCACACAGACACACACTGTACTCAGTCCAGTGGAAGTGCAGTCGTTCCCCCCGCGGGCCCTGCATGACAAGGGCAGAGGAAATGGCCCGGGCATTAATGGCATCTTTGATTACTCTCCTGTCACTAATGTGTCCAACATGAAAGACAAGAAGAGGAGAGTGAAGACTTCAGCCCCAATCTGAGGCAATCTGAAGGCATCTACATGTAACCGGGGGCCATTTGGAGCCACCTGAAAGGAAATGACTGCAGACTGTACCTCTAGGCCATACTTTCTCCTTCTCTCCCTTATATCCTCATAATGACTCATATCTTGGGAGGTTAGGGGATCTTCTGTCTTATCTCTGTCTTCTAAAGTCCGAAGGTTGGCTGTGGTGCTGTTTGCTACAGGATGATGGTTCTATCTCCTGTTTGAGTATATATGTTAGACATTATGGAGCTACACATGTTGTTGACACTGTGGGTGTGGCATCTAGTCATACAACCTGGGCCAAGACATGCCATGTTGTAATATTACAAAACTGGATTGAATACAGGTGCAAGGGACAAACATTAACATATGTTAAGTCTGGTTATAGTTTGTTTTTTTTGTTTTTTGAGTGTGTGTGCAAAGTGTTTCTGGTGCATATTTGTTTTCTATGAGTAATGCAAAAAAAGATCAGACACATGGTAGAAAGTGGAAGCATCTGTTCCTTTCTGATGTCAAATATTTAGTTGGTTCTTTTGGATTTGGTTTAAATCCATTTTAAACATGTTTTTTTTTTTTTTACATTTATCCGATGATAGTACAATTAAGTATTCATAAACTGTTTTTCCAAGCCAAGCTTATTTAGTTTAGGTAACCTGAAAGTAGCTATGTAAGCCGATGACTCTAATCCATACATACTCCAGTTCTTTTACCCAGTGTGAGTGCTCTGTTACCTACTTGCACGGTACACTTCCTTGGCCCCTGGCACTGAGGGAGGATGTGTGCTTTGACACGGTACAGTTGCTGATGCACGATAAATCCCGGAGTGTTAATGGTGTATCTGAACAAAATGATCAGAAATGAGCCACAAAGTTAGTAAATGCAGTCATGTTCTCTGTGTCGTGTGGATGCAGACTCGATCATGCATCCCTTCTTTATTTTTAGTTTATTTCTTTGAGTCCACCTGTCTTGTAAACTAAGCTGAGTGCACCCTTATCCTGTTTATGTCAGCTTACCATACAAACGTATGAACACAGAGGTGATTTGATGATTTAATTCAATCAAAATTCATCATAAACGTTGACATAAACAATTCAATAATTAGGCTATAATTTCAAGGGGGAAAAAGTAAATCTATTGGTAACAAAATATTGCTTCTTCTTTTCTGTTTCTTTTATTCTTTACTTACATTGGAAACAAACTGAAGGATTTCATGTTTTGCTTAACAATATTGTAAAATATAGTTTAGCCTCCAAAGTCATGAAAGTACAATTTGGTAACATTTGAAATAAACATTTAAAAAAAATAATTTGATGGTCAAGATTCATCACAAAAAATACTTTTCTTTCTCATAAACTGAAGCAAATAATGTTTAAGTCTGTCGGCTGGACTGTTAAGGACCAGAACAGACATCACAATGTGTGACTAGGTTTTGATGTTTTATGGACCAAAACAAAAGGAAATTGTCATAAACTGTCATAAAATCACTGTCATAAAATCACCACTCCCACATTTCATTTACTTGTGAAAGTTCTCTCTCTCTCTTTTTCCTGTAATTAATCAGCTCAACAACTTGTGTTCTTTGCCTCGGTACCTCTGACGTAAATATCAGCCAATGACATTATCTCTACCTCCAGAGAGGCTCTGGCTCCTTTAAATGTTTGGATAACTACATTTCCAATTTGCTGTATGCATGTCCCCAGAGGCATCGCTGTGTCATATAAAACCTGATCATGTGCTCAAAGTGCAGACATGTTGTTATCCATCCAGTTCACAATGGGAGTCTGAGCCCAGTGGAGCCATTTAAGTGTCAGCCTGAGTAATATAAGCACAGCATGGTAGCCTACACACACACACACACACACACACACACACACACACACACACACACACACACACACACACACACACACACACACACACACACACACACACACACACACAGCTACATATGCTGTTAACTACATTTCACAAGACTGACGTTTTAAAGGATTCCATTTCCAGGAGATGTCTAAGTTTAAATTCAAATGTTATATTAAAAAAAGGCCAATTTGGAAATTGCACTCAATTTAATTTTGTGTGGAAAATATTTCCCTGTCTTTTAATGCTCTCAAATCCTGGCTGAAATAGAGAAGAACATGTCGTCCCTCTATAATTGAGATGCTGTGATTCGCCTTAATTGCCCAAATCATTGATGCCTGGTCCCAAGTGCTCAATAAGAAGAGAAATACTAAGATGTTCCTAAGCACTGGAAGATGGACTCAGCAGAGATGTCCCAACCTGCCCATGTCCAGCCAGGAGAAATGTTCCTTTGGAGCTTTTAGCCTAAATTTCATGCATGATGTCATTTTGTGATGAGCTTTGTGAATTGAGACTTTCTAATACAATATATCACTCCCAGGTATAGATTCTGATACCAGAGTTTACAAATTGGATGAATCAGTGCAGTAGGCCAAAGACAAACTAACTGTAAACTCATCACTCTGTATAGATGTTATATGATTGCTAACGATGTTGTGTGCGGCCTGAAGCAGGTTAAACATTTTGTAAAACATGGACAGATAAGTATAGATATGAATGCCACCAAATAATTATTTTGTTACCTTTATCTTACCAGGAAGTCCCTTTGAGATTTAAAACCTATTTTAAATGGGAGAGCTGGCAGAGGTGGCAGCTATACAACATCACAAACATAATAATAAATCATAATAACACAACTTTTCTTTATGAACACACGTGTGGAATTTGGCATTTTTATGATGAAATGTTTGAAGGAAAACTCACTCATAAAGCCATCCATGCTCTCCTCTTATGTGTTGTAGATGACCGTAAGCACTTTATAACAGAGTTAATAATG
Source organism: Labrus bergylta (assembly GCF_963930695.1). Lineage (NCBI taxonomy): Eukaryota > Metazoa > Chordata > Actinopteri > Labriformes > Labridae > Labrus > Labrus bergylta. Next base: position 20,689,807 of record NC_089215.1, on the reverse strand, counting down.
TGACATGGGACCCTGGTGCATTAGAAAATTATTAAACCACATTGTGTCACGCTCCTGGAAGTGATTGACCCCCCTGTGTGAGGTTCTGCACTGCATGGAAATTGATCCAACACCGCCAGCTGTTTCCAGATAGTCTGGACTGCTCTGGCCTTGCGCCTTTTCTCCTGTGGAAACACACACATATTGCCTACAAGCATAAAAAACGTGTGTGTGTTTTAAGACACCTGGTGGCCTGTGCATGTGCATTTCCACTCGCTCATACTGAATCAAAAAACCTTGCTGGAAACAGCACTGACTTCAGCGCACACATACATCTTCCTCCTCCTCTCTACCAATCACAGATGTGGATGTGCCTCCTTGGGGTGCTCATGCTCCTGTGAGTTCATTTAATGTCAGCTAAGGCCTTATTGACTGCAGGCCGTACAATAGCTACAACATATGTCGGCTTGAGCGTCGCCTCTTGTGGTAATGAACCCACTCTCAACAGAAACATGGCCACCATTCTTCTCTCCTTTCATTCCCTCCTCATAATTCTATTAGCACGTCCCATTCAGGAAATGGCCTGATAAGTCCGCCGCACAATGAGCAAAGCGATGAAGAGGTTCTTCTGGGGGTTTGGACGGCGCTGGCCTGTGTGATGTTTCAGAGAGCTACAGCTTTGTTCTTCTCAGCAGTGTGTAGCCTCTAGCAGCTTCTGATGCTGCTACAGTAAGCTGCAGCCTATCAACTCTGAGAGGCTCTTGATGAGCTTAGGAGAGGCTCTGTGTCTTTTAGCTTTCATGCTCTGTTTCTGCTGCCACAAATGGCACGATGTATAGCATCTTAAGTGTGTCACTTTCATACACATACAGAGACGTATATATGCAAATCTTCTAGTATCTTCTAGGATCCGTGTCCCTGCACCCTCAGGGAACATGTGTGTACCTTAATGTTTGTGTGTGTGTGTGTGTGTGTGTGTGTGTGTGTGTGTGTGTGTGTGTGTGTGTGTGTGTGTGTGTGTGTGTGTGTGTGTGTGTGTGTGTGTGTGTGTGTGTGTGTGTGTGTGTGTGTGTGTGTGTGTGTGCGTGCGTGCGTGTGTGTTTGAGTGCGTGTCACTGGGCCGCTCACTCAGAAAAAAAAGAGATTAATATTTCCAGTGTCCGTGTGCAATGTGTGTTTGTGCCATTATGTCAGACTGGAGTCATAAGCTGGGCATGGAAATGGTCTGACCTTGTCATCACTAATGTTCCGCCGGGATATAGTAATGTCAGCTCAACCACGTGTGTGTCATATATGTTTGTAATTTTTTTCTAAGAGTCCAAGAAGAAACCTTCAGGGTAGAAAACGATTCAGCCAATACAGAAATGCAAAAAAACTTCAGTTCCTTAATTTGGCCACTTTAATGCTGTTTCCTAAAGCAGGTCTATCTCCATCAGGCACCAAAACTCATCAAATAGCTTGCTAATTTGAGAGCTAAAGAGTTAGCCATGGGCACACATAGGACAACTTGACATTTGCCGACCCCTGGCTGCTCTCCAGCTCCACACTCTTAACCAGGTATGATAATTTCTGGCTCCAGTAAACAAAAAAAAGGCTGCAGGCAAAACTTGAAATTGTGGCTTTAAAAACAACAGTCAACAAACTAATGAGTGATGTCCATCCGTCCTCGCGATCGACTGAGAATCAGGCCGCGATCGACTGTTTGGGCACCCCTGATCTAACATATTACAACGAAAACAATACGAGCAAAGCCAACAGTATAAACTCATTAACAGGAAAGTCTAGCCAAACAGCTACAAACAGCCTGACATTCAAAATGCCCCTAAATATGCCTTAAACATATTTCTGGTGTAAAACGCACATTCAGTATTCTTTAATGGGGATTCCTTTGTAATTGCAGCCAGCCTCAAGTGGCAATTCGAGGTACTGCAGTTTTTGTTTTGTGCATGTTTGCATTGGCTTTTCAATGCCCTGATGGCTGCTTCCATTATTTGAACAGTCCATGCTACAGTCAGGGGCTTTAACCCGCACTCCCATGATGCACTTATGAGAAATGAAGCCCATTAAGCAACGGGGGGAGGGGGAGGGGATTTTGAGTTGAAGTGAGGATTTGATGGGTTGAAACGTCTGAGGGGAAATACAGTCCAGCAACATGTTAATACAAAATGAAGCCACATCATAGCATCATTAAAACATAATTGTGTGTCTCATTGCAGGCTCAGGTTATAAAAAAATGTATTTTTTAAAAAGCAAATGGTCTCCTCCCATAAGTGTTCCTGCTGCGTTACCTCTTGTGTTACTTCCCTCCATATCTGACTCTCCTTCTCTCCAAGTATTTATCACCTCCTCTTCCCTCTCCTCCTCTTCCTCCTCCTCTCCTCTCCACCCTGCATTGTGTCCGTCAGGATGTAAGCACGGTAACACCGGGCCCTCTTCGTAATACCTTCCAATAAATCCATTGCACGCTGTGAGAGCAAAAGGGCGGATGAGAGGGATTCAGGGAAGGGAGAAGAGAAACTGAGTAGGAGGGCGGGCAAGAATAATGAAAATACCACCAGCACACCAATGTCCCATCAGGCCTGGCGACACCCCGGCATCCTCCTGTGCTGTTTTTTTTGGTTACAGGCAGATGAAGGCTAGGCTAGGTGTGCAGAGGGGAGAGGGAGAGATAGGAGCAGAGAAGAATGGCCTGAGAAGTGAGCGGATGGATGTGTGCTACGTGATTTGGGTGCTAAGAACAGAAGCTGAGGTGGCAGAGCAGCTGATAATTAGCAGTAATTGTTGTTCAGGAGGGTAAAATAAGCAAGGGGCTTCATCTCAGTCTCTTCACTGCATGTCACAGAGTCTCTCCTGTGCTCACGTGCGTCTGTTATTCAATGATATTAATTAAATACAAGCTAAATATCGTGGAGAAAATTCAAATTGTATAACATTTTCAATTTAAAAACTCAAATAGGAGAACATGTTCTTAACTAAATCATAGAGCCCATGGATATCATACTGAAAGTCTTGTTTTGTCTTAATAATAAAAGTATCCAATGACATATCATTTATTATAATGTAAGAAAAACATTCCAGTACTAAGGGAGCTGTAACCATCAAATGTTTGACTTTTTGTGTTTGAGAAGTTATTTTCAAATACATCTCCTGTTGATCAGCTGACAAATCGATTAACTCTTCATATAATTACCTGGCTTTCAAACTACTGCTCTGATTCATGATCCTCTAACCAATATCTAACCAAAGTGGCCAAACTGCCATAAATGGACTTTATGTACACAGTAACTATCTGAATAAGGATGATTATCTTGTGAAGATTTGAACATGTACATAGAGGGCCTAATGGACTTAGCAAACAGCACACGTCTGACCAAAAGTTTAAAAAAAAATGTCATCAAATAATGTGACCAAAAAAATGTTAAATGAAGACCTGATGTCTAAAGGCTGGCAACAGTAGAGCTTTAAATCTTAACCGATTTTAAAAAGTGGGAGACCACAGACATAAAGACAGTTTTTAACTGATTTTGAAAACACACACTAGAATTTGCCCAGACTGTGAGAACACACCTGCTGTCTGTAGTAACACTTTCAAATCATTGATTCCACAGACACGAGATCTCACAGAAACTCATGTGATCAAACATAAGAAAACAAATGGAGGATGATCTACATCGTCAGCTGGCTGTCCCGGTGTACGTTATGGTATGCAAGGGGAAAAAAAAAAACATGAGAAGAATATGGGTAAACTCCTGGCTCATTAGAAGACCCTAAAGGCACAGCTTATGAATTATATGTTTTACCAATCAACCATTGTGATTGGGTAATTGATGGAAATTAAGGAGGCTCAGACTTGATTGGGAGCAGTATAATAATTGTATTGACACCAGACACTTAAGGATTATTCAAACAAATAATCGTTAACAAAGACTCGCCACACCCCCCTAATTATTGAAGGGGGGGGGGGGGGGGGCAGACTTTAGGCTCAAATCATGCCAAAAAGGGTCTATAGAGAAAACGAGAAAGTCAAATGCAGACAAGCTGTGAGAAAGGGACATCCATGAATGCTGTGACTGCTGTGAAGAAGCGACCCTGTATCTGGCTTAGGCCTCTATGTTAGATCTATGTAAAGCTTTTGTTTTGTTTCTCTCTCTCTCTATTCAGTTTTTCACAGATTAAAATGAAGAAGTAAAAAAGTAAATTAGATAAATAAACCGAAAAAGTGTTTTATTTTTGTTTGAAATACAGTGTTATGCTGGTAAATTAGTTTTTCATACCCCTTGTTCATTAGTTTTAAACATGGGAGAGAATACAGTTTAAATCTGACTTTGTTAATGGATTAGCATTTTTTTTTTCTTTCTCACTTGCCTTTCAGGGCTTCATACATACTTCATACATAAACATGTATTAGGGAGTCACATTTTTAAGTACATGGAGATAGAAATGGCTTTTTTTGTCTTCATGAACAGGGTACAGAAGGGAAACTCTTGATGGCAGTTTTTGGTTTGCTAATCCTGACAGAGGCTGGCTATTGTTTTTTTTTTTCATGAATGAGATGATTGTCTTCTATATGTAACCTTTAACCTTTAGTGTCAATCTGCATCTCATTACAAAAACAATGGCAATCGCTCTCCTCACGCTACCTCTTGTGCTGCACAGTAACATGGGTGTGCTCAATTCCAATTACTCTGCTGTGATTGCAATGGTGTCACAGAGCCTACAGGGCCCGGTAACTGGTGCACGACCACACACACATCCACTAACTCAAACACACACACAAAGCACACTCACACACACACAAAATCATGCACACACTCTTGAGAACGGATGGCTATTGTTGACGCGTGGAAATTTCTAAAGAGGCTGCATCAATCTTGTCATCAAAAATCAACACGCTTGTTAGTCTGTGTCTCTGTGTGTGTGTGTGTGTGTTCATGCATGGGCTCAGGTGTGCCGATATGCATGTCGTTGCCGTTGTTGATTGTGTGTGCTTGTTAAGAAACGAGATTCACCTTTTGGTCTGGGCGAGGTTTTACCGTACGATGGGTCGATAGATCAATGATGAGTGGAAGGCACACACTCAGCAGGGCCAGAATAGCTCTGGAAAAGGCCACAGCAATCAGTCTTAGCCCAGCCTGTCCCCTAATCATCCAGCGGAGATTCTCATTTTGAATGGAGGCTATTTTTACAAACTGCCACTCGAAGCACTTCCAATAAAGTCAACTGTGCAGCAATTACAGATATGGATAATTGAATATGATGACGCATTCACTGTCTAGCCTAACCAGTGATTGTGAATGTTATGATGTTGTTGTTGATTCTTTTGTTATTCCCCACTAAAAAGTATGACACGTAGTCCAGACTCTTGGTTAATAATACTTTAATGCAGAGGGCAGGAGATATAATCTTAGTGCTTGAGTTGAAGCTAAAAAGGCACATCAGCGAGATCCACAAATTGCTATTTGGGAAGCTTGAATGGTGAATAAATAACTGTTCTCAAAGAGTGGTTACATCCAGAGAGTGGGCTTTATAACAGGCTAGTGAAGCTGCTTTTTCTCCACCATTGAGGTTCAACTCAACCACTGACACTGTTCCTGCTTTACAGGAAAGCAAAGTTTGATCAGAGAGGTCTACTGACTTACTGTAGGCATATTCAATTTTTAACTGGACTACAAGTTTGTCTTCTGTAGTTGTTTTGAATGAGCTATAATTTATAAATTTAGAAAGTAGCATCTTATTGGTTGATATTGTTAGCGACAACATCAAAAACTTATCAAGCTAACACACAAACACATTCACCAACTCTTATAAAGATTTTAGCAGCATAATTCTGAAAGTGCTTACATTTAGCTTAATATGCTACAGAGTCTCTTAGAGCTACTAGCATAGCAATAAACTCAAAGTCTGGTTTAAATCTACAGTACTGAAACAAATCGATTTCTAAAATGCCTCGAGGCAAATTGTCTGCCTCAAGGCTTCATTTAAAACTGGGCTACCAAACAGCGCTCTGTCGAAAGGCACCAAATATATGGAATTCTCATAGGCTTATAAGTGTTATATCTAAGAAATTTGCCAAAGCTGTTACTGTTTCCTCAAAATTAAATCCATCTTCTTTTTTAGCAAGCAGTTTGACAGCACAAAAGGGCCCTTGATCTACAAAATCAGAATCACATCTGAATTATTCAAACTGCAAACCAAAAGTACACTTTTTTCTTCTCCCTTGACGAACTTAAGGTCCTGGAAGTTGTTCCAATGTATGACAATTGACATATTCCAGAGGCGCATTCCCCTGAATGTTAAGAGTCCATGCTTTTGTGTAGCATAATGTGATTATTTGGCCAATATGCACCCTGCATGTAACACTCCTGAGCGGATCTGAGTGAACTGACTGATGGTGGCACCGCTTCATTGATGCTGTTTATTTGAAAACTGAATGAATGGAGCAGATTAGGGATCATCTTTTATGCCATACGGGGAAATTCATCATCTCCCCTTCCCACTCACTGAGACACATGCATGTGTAATCCACCTCTGCTTTAGAAATGGAGATTAGAAAACTGTTCACTTGGCCTCCTATATCAGAATTCAATGACGCATGTTTACATTTCTGTTAAGAGATTTAGTTTAAATCTTCAGCACGTTCTATCGTGCCTTCATGTTTCATTTCTTGGCTTGGTGCATGGAAAATTGGATTTCTTCTTCCAGTTCAACATTTGAACTGCTAGGAAGAGAGTATTTCTTCTTTCTTTACATCTATCTATCTATCTATCTATCTATCTATCCATCTATCCATCCATCCATCCATCCATCCACCCACCCACCCATCCATCCTGCAGATACTGCAGATGGAATTGAGCTAATCAGCTAAATCTGGTGCAATGCATCTTCTCTCATTAATTGAGATTAATGTATATTGTGTACATGGTCCCTTACAAACTAAACTAAGTTTAGTACAAGCTAAATAGTAATTCCCCCTGATTGGCCATTGGGGATTGAAAAAGAGGCCTAACTGGTGAAGACATTGGCGATGTGTGTGCATGTCATGTGTCTTTTAAAGCCACGCCTGTTTTGCTCACATGCCGTGCCTCTCGTGCTTTGACAATGCCATAATGCAATGTGGACTTACAACACTGGTACACCAATACACTGTTATGGATGCAATGTGTAAGTAGAAAGGGTGTAATGACGGTTAAGGCGCTGTCGCAGAACTGCAAGGGCCCATCCATCCATCCTTCCATCTCTATCTCATTTTGTCCCTCCTTTCCACTCCACCTTGAAGGTGAAAGAAATGACATCAAGCCTTTTGCAATACTTAATTGCATTCACATGCTCAATTTATAATCCAAGGCAATTTAATTAACTTGGAGCCCTTCCTGATTTCCTGCTGGCTTTGATGCATTTGAAACGAACCAAAAACGCGATTGGATATTTCTTAGCAATATTCAGCCCTGGAAGGAGGACTCCTGGAAGTGTCTTGCTCTTTCTCTCTTTTCACACAGAGCTCCTGTGCTTGACAGTATGCCTGTGTGCCCCGTCGAAAAACATCCCCCGAAAAAAAAGTAAAGCTCGAGACCTGGGATGGTTCTATTTTCTCTGAGCGGGAGCTCCAGATATAGAGAGAAGCTGACAGTCAGAGGCAGTGGAGCTGATGGTGTTATTTTTTATTCTAAAGAGAGACCAACATAGACAGTGAGGAAGATAGAGGTCCAGAGATGAGAGCTGCTGCTGTATGAGGATGTGTACTGTCAGGAAGAGGCAGAGGCATCCTGCTGTCAGAGGCGGCTGTATATCTGTCTCAGATTATGTTCAGATGATGGCTTCATCTTTATGGCCTGTTTATCTGCCCAGGATATTTACAGGATGACATGACAGCAGCTCAGGCAGCGGGAGACGAAGAGGAGGCTGCGTGGAGCTTTGTAGCTTCTATGATATTATTGTGTGTGATTACATGCTTCTATTTATGCTAGGCTTTAAAGGTTTAAAGAAAATACCATGAATCATTGTGCACATGTATCACCCTTGTGTCCCTTGCCTCCTTCTGTCATCTAAGAAGCTTCACAAGTCACTGCATTTATTTGATGGCCATGTTCCTCTGAAGCTATGATAAAGCTGGGAAGTTCAAAAGCTGTTATAATGTCATACCACCATGTGTTATTGGTTAATATACAAGGAAGCTGACAAATGTTCATCATTTTTACACCTCCTTCAATAATCAGCAACTAAAAAAACAATAAGCTACAGTTTGGAGGGACATCAGAACATGTTTCATTGTAAACGACACATTAATAACCTATTAGCTATGATATGACATAGGCTAACTACAGCTAAAGTTAGCGTTCCGCTACTTTCTAGCCATAAGCCATAAATGTTAGCTCGGAATTTTCTCCATATCTATTGTATTATATTTTATTATCAGTAGGTTAACAACCAGCCACTTACAAGCTAACATAAGCTTCAAAGTGGTAATGTTAGTACTTAGCGACTTCCTGGCTATCTACAACTTGGCTAATGATAGGATAGAAAACAACCAAATTCAGAGCTCATGTTGAAGTTGAAGATAAAGTTGTTGAATCCTATAACGTAGTTGTCTGTTGTCTGATAGTAGTGGGTGGGTTAATACCATTAGAGTGTTATTAAATTCCTAGCTAATGTTAATCTTGATTAGCTGAAAGCTTACTTTGGCTGTTGTCTGATGGTAGCTTAAAGATAACCTGTTTTTTAACTTTGAAATATTGCACGTTATCCTTTCTGGTATACAGTATCCATTGTATCTTGTATATTGTTTGCTAGATCAATCCAGAAGTTATGGAATGATAAAATTCTCCACATTTATGCATTTATAGAGTATTTGAGTTTTACTCTCGAGCGTGATATCAGGGGAAAAATGGCCGCCCAGTGAATATGGTCAATAAAAGTAGTAAGCTAATCTTCTTCCTCCAGCATCCGCCTCCTCTTCCTCCTTGCTGCTAGCGCTCTTGCTTGCCACGTGCTAAACCTGCTAACAGTGGTGTTTTGAGCTGAGATTTTAATTTAGGATAGTTCTTTGCTGAAGCACACAGCTCTTTTGAAGTGGCACCAGATTGAATTTTTTTTTTGGTGGTGTTGTGAAAGCTTTGGCTACTTATTGAGGATGACTTAATTTACATGGTGCTGCTGGCCCCGAGGACTAGGAGGCTAAACTGCGTACAGGATGTATTTTCTTTTCAAATCATCTCTGTTGCATAATTCATGGTATTGACATTAGCTTTATTCATATGTATTGTGATGTATTTGAAGCATGCTTATTTGTATGAATTGGTCTCAGGAGGATGGAGCATTAAGCATGAATACTTAGCTGTTTTCAATGGAGAAAAGATAATTTATGATTTAAGAGTGGGCTGAATAACAGTGTCTTTTTGCAATGAGTGTGTGTGTGTGTGTGTGTGTGTGTGTGTGTGTGTGGGTTATCATTGTCAGTTTTCTAGCTCTCTATTCTTCTATCACCTTAATGCATGTGTGCGTGTCTGTGTGTAGGTGTGTGTTATGTGTGACTCTCCTCCTCAGTGTATATCCTATGTGTTCCTCTCCCTGTGTCTATATCCTCTTCCAAATGTGTGTGTGCTCACCTACCTACATGTGTGGGTGTGTCAATGTGTCAAAGAGAGAGAGAGAGCTTTGCTGGAAGAAAACAGCTGTCTCTGTGTGTGTCAGGTCCAGGATCTGAAGGGGGTAAGGGTATAAAGGAGGAGGAGGAACCGGGGGAAGAAAAGCACTGCAGTGCACTAGGAAGCTATGACAGCTATCACACATAGAAGCAGCAACACACACACACACACACACACACACACACACACACACACACACACACACCTGGATTGCAGAGTGAAAGTTTTTTTAGGGGCTTGGGTAGTCTCTGGAAAAAAAATAAACCTTGAGTGAAATTTTACAACAAGACACACCACAGCTGTCTTATTTCTTTTTTTATAGCTCATTCCTGTTTTACTTTCCTCACTTTTTATCATCTACCCTTCCTCTCTTCTCTCGTCTGCTCCTTCTGTTTTTGCTTCTCTATGTCCTTTACTTTTCTGTCCTGCTTTCATGCCTTCTTAACTTTCCCCTTGCTCACTCCTGTATATATTCCTTTCAGTCCTCTCAGTTTTTCTTACCTTTTTCTTCTTTTCCCTCCCTCCCTCTTTCTGTATTTCTCTGTGCCCTCCTCATGCTGTAAAACACTAAATGTCATCCCTTGTACCACCTACGGAGCTCTTACTCATATAAACTAACCTGTCATAGCCTCCCATTTGTGCGCGCGCTCCTTGTAGCACATATAAGATTACAGCAGGAGGTTACGGCAGCACCACCGGTAAACAGCAGCAGCACACAGGTACGCCTGTCTCATTTGCTGGTGAGAGGATTTTTTTCTCAATTTATCAAATGCCAATGCTCTAAAGGTCAGCCTTCACATGCGTTATGCTTGAGATAAAACAATGCACCGCCTCCCCTCATCTCGTCGTAGTGGTGATGGTGTTTTTTTTTTTTTATGATTTTGTTGACCCTTAGATGGGATTCGTTAACTTACCTCCTCATGCATTTAAAGCTCAACTGCCTCCATGCAGCTCAACATCCCCCTCTTGAGGTTTCAAAGCTCCGATCTGTATGTGTGTGTGTGCCTGTACAGTACTGTAATTTGTGTATGTGCCCTCCCTTTGCAATGCCCGGGGGTTTGACGGATGATGTGTGACAAGTGTGTGGAGTCAGCCCTTTGGTGGGAACCCGCTGGGGCTGGAAGATGCCCTTGTCCTTTTATATTTAACAACAGATCTTTTTTTACTCCTCTGCGCCGCTTCTCCTCTACACCGAGGCCTGCAACTGTACAACAACTGTAGCTACTGTACAGCAGCTTAAGGTGATGGATCAGCAGACTGACTTTGAAACTAGTAAAAATAAAGCTTCGGGTATTGATTGGACGAGATCTTAAACTCTTATAATGAAGTTAATGACACAACTTTTTAATGAGGTTTCTTTCCCATAATTCAGCTATAGTTTCAGATAAAACAGACCACTGGGGACGAACACTCAGGCAAGGATTGTTGGAAAGTTAACGGGTTATTCCTTGAAAGTCCACCGCGCATTTAGCTGCGTGGGATACAGTCACAATGAAATGCATCATGCATAATTCCGAGCTGTAACAACAAACTTCATCATGAATAACTCAGATGCACCAACGATGTCCTAAAAAAGGTTGAACATGGAGCAGAAGACCAGAGGTGCACATCTCCTGGAACATTTTGTTCATTTCTAGGAATATGTTAAATATGTATAATGCAGCGTGGAGCAGCCAACGAGGAGAACGAGCTGTTCTGCTATCATCACATGTCGGAGGCTGCAATTACTGTAAGCAGGTGGTTAACTAAGAGCTCCTTCAATTTACACAAGCAATATATTTTAAATGTCAGGAATACTACCAAACCTGTGAATAAGTGTTTGTGATTCCATCAGTGGCTCTACAGTAGCTTACTGAAATCGGTAATGACATCATCGGGGTAACAAATCAAACTACAAATCTTTATCAGAAAACCTGCGTTACAAAAAGGGGAACTTAACGTTGCAAAAGATTAAAAAGAATAGTTATTGCATTATGGGAAATGTAGGACTTGTGTTATTTTTTTAACCTGACTAAAAAAATAAGACTTACATATTTCTGCTTTTAGCTTCAACATCGTCCTTTTTTTTATATCTGAAATCTTTTGTGGATTCAGTTGGATGAAAAATCAATAAAACTTGCCGCTCTGTATCAACTAACTACACAAAGTTGAGCCACACTACATGTCAGCCGATGTGGTTTGTTATCCTGCTACAGTTTTATACCAAGGGGACATGTGAGCTTGTGTTTAGCCTAGCTGTGTAGGAGTATGATATTACTTTGACCTGATGGCTGAAGGCAATCACCAGAACTGTTTGTTACATTTTGTGAGTTTCTTCTGCAGCTTGATGTCAATAACATGGCTGAAGGAAATGTGTCTTCCTTACTCCATCTCTTTCTCCATCTCTCCTGATGGTGTCGCAGAGGTCAGCTACGTCCTGTGTGCTCAGGTAGAATTTTTCCAGATGCAGCTTCGCCTCTGTTCACCTTCTCACACTGCTGTATGTTTACTGATAGACCTCCACTGCCGCGCTGGCTGCTTGGGCCCCTCGGGGTCAGGGAATGGAGCCAAGAAAGTGTCTGACCACCCGGTGTAAACTATGTGTTTACAGTGAGGCAAAGGTCACACTAAGCATGCTCAGATCAGTAAGTCTCACCTGCTACTATATTAATGATCTTGTGTCAGCGACTAAAGTGGTGCCAAAACCTACTTAAAAAAATATTCAGTTTCTTGGCAGTTCTACTCTTGTCTTTCTGAGGAGAGAAAGAAAATATGCCTCCTCCAGCAGCTTATTGAAGGATTTCTGCTTTTTCATTCAGCATAAATCTGCCTTGAATTTGTAAATATTTGAAAGGTTCAGTTCAACCCCGCAGCCCAGAAGCTCCTGAACATCACTGCCCTCCTCTCTTGTTTTCTCAGAGCCTAGTACACTCTGTGCGCTCAAACATTTATAGACTTTACGATGTGGTCATGAATTTATGTATGTTTTCTCCGCCCTTACGCCGACGACACCGCTTCCTCCCTGCCCCTAATGGTTCGCTTGATCACAACACGCTCAGATTTGCCTGAACACAGGTGCTGCTCTACGCGGATTCAAACATAATGTTACATAACCTGTAACAGCTGCATATTTGTTACTTCAAAGAACACTGAGACACATGTACTCTAGTTTGTCCTCAACACTTTGCCTCATTATTTCCCCTATTTAACTTCAGTGTCTTTTCACACTTTACCACCCCTCCTTTCTTTACTTTTTCTCTCTTTTCAGTCGCCCTCTCTCGCTGTCAGCAGGAGGGGGGGGGGGAGGCTTCATGTCATGCTCTAAATAACTTTATTGACATTTTGAATTGGTTGTGGATCACGGTAATTATACAGCCTTCCTGCTTCCTGGCTGGCATTCAGCGAGAGGAGAGCATCAGTGCAGCCACATCTCAAGCCAGGCTGAGAAATCGCTCTCGAATGAAAACACGTGCTTGTATTCACATGATGCTCCCTCATATTACCATTTACTTACTACTTAAAAAAGCAGCGACGCAAAACGCGCACACCTACACTGAGCTGTGTTCCCTCATATATATTGTAGTGTATGTATAGAAGTGTGAATAAAGCAGCTTATTGTGGCAGCTTCCCCTATAGAGACAGAAATGTAGCAGGACTGTGTGAAGTATGCATGTGGATTTCTTTCAAGCTGAATGATCATTAATCATTGCAGGAGAGTGTTTGCTCATACTCATGGTCCAAAAAAATATCTCCCTGACCCCTGTATGCTCAGCAAGGTCACAAATACTGGCAAGTCAGCTCTCCAATATCGCAATTTTAGGGTTAGCTTCTTGAAATGTAAAGTTAAGGTTTTAAATTGTGGATGTAACAGATTACTTTACTTTCAGTTTTCAGAACATGATCTTGGTTTACTTAAGAATGTACCTTACTTATTTGATGCTGTCGTACTGTTCTTGATAAAAACCCAGTGACCCCAAAATGAGTTTTACTTAGGATAAGAGTCAGACTGTATGCTATCATCCATGCACAGTTAGATTTATTAGGGATATACTCTGATTTATTGGCCTCTTTGTCTTAGCAAGAGTACGATTTGGAGAATACCTGTCAGTTAGATATGAAGACATAACTAGTAGTTAGCTTAGCATAAGTGTACAAAAAAGAGGGTTAAACCGTAAGGGACTTGATTTTGTAGAGCACTATTCTAGTTTTCTGACTACCCAAAGCGTTTTTACACTGCAGGTCACACCTACCTACTCACATGTATTCACACACCATTTGTAAAGTGGCCATCAGTATTAGCTAGTCCCATTCATGCAAAATTATACGCAGCCGACGAAGCAGCGGGAGTAACTTGGGGTTAAATTGCTCCACATTGGGCATGTGGCTGCAGGAGCTGAGGATCGAACCTTCCGGTTGAGCGATGACCGACTCTACCACTGAGCCACAGCTGGCCTTTCTCTGTCATGAAATCACAAAATCCACCTACCATCCTCTCTAAAGATCACTAAATAAGATGCCATCTCTTAACGTGACTTCCTGGTTCAGTTGCTCTAATTGTTGCCTGGCAACTTCGAAGTAACTCTGCAGAAGATCCCATAATTTAAAACTTTCAAAGAAAAAACCTCAATGTGATTCCTGAAAACCTCAACAGTTATGAATCAGTGACAAAAAACTGAAATCATGTGGTTTCATCTTCACCAAAACACACATGTATTTATAATGCGTTTTTGGGGAATTCTTGTGTTTCTGGAGTGTCATTAAAGATGTATTCAGTTAATTTAAGGCGACACTTCGACTGACAAAGTGACAACTGCATCAGTGTTGCATCTTTTGCTGCAGTTAATGAAGGCTTATACACAATCTCATTCAGAAATAAAGTGTTTTTGCACAGATAGACAAAAGTTTAACAGATTAACTAGTGACTTAAGTGTGCTTGTTACCTTTGGACGGAACCAGGGTAGCTCTTTCCCCTGTGTCCTTTCTTTATGCTAAGCTAATCTTAGCAGTTGCTGGCTTCAAATTTAAGAAATTAATACAAGACCTCCTGTTGTCAAAAAAGCTGAATAAGTTTTCACTCTTTAAATGTTGTCAATTCCATTAAAAAAAAAATCCAGATTATAGTGACAGAACAGTTAACTTTTTTTTACATTTCTCATTGCAGAGAGCTTCTTAAAAACATTGTTTTAGCCTTTCATGCTAGTCCAACAAATGATATCATTCAACTCCAGTTTCAACTTTTCCAAGTCTTTATTTATAACAGTCTCCAAAAATCCCCACAGATATGCCGCCCAAAGACTAACTTCATCTGGCGGACAATAAATCCCGGCCCTGCCTTCGCACAACTGTCCTCGTCTGTAAAACAGCTGTAGTCACCTCATATGCTGGACTGAGTGATATTGTCCTGTTAGCTGAGCGTCACAGGCGTAAATAGACAGCTCTCTGCTTTCAAAGTCAGTCTCATTTTTCCTTGATGTAGAGCGAGAGCTGCGTCCCTGAAGCGAGGCTATCGAGGAGGAGAGAGAGAGCGATACAATCAACAGACGGCGCTCTGGCCTTAACTCTGGGAAGAATGAGCTAGAGGAGACGAGAGGGAGGAAACTGAGGTTCAGAAATATATAAAAAGGCGCTATGAACGCTAGCTCCCCTTTTGATAAGCACAAATATTATGATTTTCTGTTTACTTAGGTCCAATTTGGCAACTTATTTGCATGTGGCTGTCAGTCAAGTGCTCAAGAGAGACGAGTGATGGAGGAAGAAGAGAGAGAATCAGAAGAAGAAGGGCGATAAACAGAGGAGAAAATTGAGGAATTTCTATTGGATGAATGTGTTTCTGGGCTTCGTGTTGGGTTGGTTAATGACTGGTGCATATGTCAGCCACGCAGCTGTGGAGCTACAATCAGCCAGCCAGCTGACGAACGAAGAGAGAGAGAGCGAGAGAAAAAGAGAGAGAGAGACACACAGGGAAACGAGGGCGGCAGACAGATAAAAAGTATTAAGCCATGGACGAGAAGAGACAAAAAAAGAAAACAGTTCTGCGTGGCGGATAGCAGGGAGAAGCAGAGGAGGCAAGATAGAGGATTTTGAGCAGAATAAACAGAGAGAGAGAAAGAGAGAGAGAAGCATCTGCAGGGAATAAAGAGAGAGAAAAGGAGCGAAACGAGAAGTTGCCAAGATAGTTTCCATTCTTCTTATCCTCCCTCAACGAGCTGAGGCAGAAATGGCAGGGGCTGCAGTCCAAATCATTACACTCAGCTGCCTTCTTGGAAAGTATTTACTGTTGTTAATAAAAAAAGGAAAAGGGAATGCAGCGTTTTCTTTCAAGAAAAAAATCATTCAAAAATGCAGGAGAGAGTGTATTTTGGAGATGGTCTGCTCAGCTGTCCTCGTGTATTCAAACACATTTACATTTTTTCCACACCCCCTTTTCACCCTCTACTCACTTTCACTTTCACCCTTTTACCCCCAATCGTCCTCTCTGTCCTGCCCCGTCCTGCCCCGTCCTGGCCCGTGTTCCATCAGCTCTGTGATTTAAGCCTTTAAGAGCCTCTTTTCCCTCCAGTAAGAGCTTAAAGGCAGAATGTGTTTGCAAAGCAGTTTTTTTGGGGAAAAGGATCAGAGGCGGACAGAAATAGGTACAGGAGTGGGCGCTTCAGGAGGAAGTATCTGACCTTCGGTTGTCCCCCGCTTCTCGTCGGCCCACTAAACAGCCGCAGTGACTGTGATGAGGGCTCTTTTTGTTGAGCCAAGGACACAGGATTTATTGGGCTTTGGTTGTCGCTCGCAAAAGTTTGTTTTGCAGTATTTGGCAAACGGTTGTAAGTGTTTCATAACGGAAGAGGCCTCGTCTGGAATGAGAAATGTGAAATTGTTTTGAAGACATCTGAATTTCATTTGGATTGATTTGGATCCACAATCACTGTCTATGTGCCATATCCACATTTTACAACTGGAGATGTTCTGATACATGGGGACTGGGGAACCCCTCTGGGATTCAAAATATAGGTTAGATTCATGGAGGAAAGAACAGACTGCTGATTTTTTAGCCAACATTACACTCTCTCTTACTACACTGTTGATATTGTTACACATATCATCACGGAGCGGCAGACCATCAGACCTAATGCACCATTTTAGGCAGAACTGGAAGGCTATACTTCTGATATAAAACTGATCTCATGTTAGCATTTCATCTTAATAACCTCATATCTGCAATGCTTTTCTTGATAGGTCCCAAATATTCTTCATCATGTTGGATCAGTTCGAACTAAAGTAACAGTGTTAATTGTAAAAAAGAAAATTCTTTCAGTTCAGTTTAGTTTGATAGTTTATTTGACCGTTCACAAACACTATCAGGGCAGGCTGATCTAAATAAAGATAGAGTACAGGAAATGTAACATTCAGTATAACACAGAAAATGACATACATTACATAACTACATGACCATCTCTCCAAGTAAGAAGACGGTTCATACAGTGGTTAAAGATAATCAGTTCATTTACCTTCTTGGGTCTTGATCTAAGTCTTCATATGATGCATGGTCAGGTTAGGATATTGCTGACTGTCAAACCGTGGCTTTGCATGACAATTGTATCTGACCTCTGACCTCTAAGCCTTATTTCTTTGTGTCTCTGCAGGCAGACCCGGGAACAGGAGACCCCACCCGACTTCTTCTATTTCTCTGACTTTGAACGACACAACGCTGAGATCGCTGCCTTTCATCTCGACAGGTAAGTCCACATGTGTGGGTGTGGTTCAGGCTATTTTGGTCAGACTTTGATTGCTCTACAGGGACATTATGAAACTTGAGGTAGCCTCGGAGGCTCTCTGCATCACAGATGGATGTTTTCCATACTTTTTACCGACATTTTGCAGATGATACTCTGCTATACATTGCTACTGTTGGTAGTGTTTTCCACAGATTTAACATCAGACTTATGATGGACAAGAGGGGGTATAAATTAAAAGAAAAAAAATCCAGTAAATATCCTAAGAAATTGTTTTTCTGTTCTGCACATTCTTTTTTTTATTTAAAGCTTAGAGCAAAACTCACCCAGAGGGGCAGCAGCATGTTTTGGTCCAGAAACAACCCCTGATGCCACACTTCTTTTTTTAGTTTAATTAAGATTAAAGACAATGTTCTTCAATCTGCTCCTTCATGCCAAGTAAGTTTTTCTTACCTTGAGGGCTAGTGTTGTGAAAGTTGTTCTCTCCTTGATTACTGAGTCTCTTCTCGTTGTGTCAGCTCATTAACCACTCAGGGGAACCAAAACCTGCCAAACACCAGACCTGAGCCAAAACTGGGCACTTCACTTTTACAGTCAAGTGTAAATAGAAATGTTTGAAAGGTGCAGGAATATTAATTTTGCTTCTGTGCATGTACTCCAGGTATCATCTGCACTTATTTTCTTCCCTCAGACTTTCATCCTTTTTCAAAGTGAGTGGTGTGAGTTGGCCCCGTACAGTGGAGGCTGCGCACTCAAAGAGGCCATGAGTCATAGAGAATGAATGCCGCCCTCCTGCAGCTAGCATCTGACTGAACAATGACTGCAGCCTCCTTGCTTAGCTAACCACCACGCTCTGTGACTTCAC
Source organism: Labrus bergylta (assembly GCF_963930695.1). Classification (NCBI taxonomy): domain Eukaryota; kingdom Metazoa; phylum Chordata; class Actinopteri; order Labriformes; family Labridae; genus Labrus; species Labrus bergylta. The sequence continues at coordinate 20,671,619 of NC_089215.1, read as the reverse complement.
TGCCTTTACAAGGTTAACACTTTACAGCCAGCCGGCCTGCTGGAGACACTTAAATGAAAACAGGAAACCTTGATGGGCAAGAGAGAGCAATGAGTATCAGCGGCGGCGTTGCTATTAATGTCCGGCTGACGTCACTGTGGCTGTATGTTAGGGATTGTGTTGTTGTGTGAAAGCTGGTGATGATACTGAGGTCACACGCAAACACACACAAAAGGGCCACAGAGGAGGGTGGAGATGTTGAATCTGCTTTCCCTTCAGGCACAATGACACAGTTCAGCAGCAATTGCATTAGCAGCAGCTTTCCTTACCAGTCTGCTACACATCTGGTCCTCTATACGCACACACAATTGAAAACACACACTCCAAGCATATGTGTGGGTTAAGGGTAAGAGGAGGAAACCAAAGGCATGAAAGGCCCTGTGCCCATTCTAAATATAAGCCAGGAAGGGTTTGCCAAAAGCAGCGCTTTATTTTTTCCCCTTATTTTGTCTGTTCTAAATTAGAGCCCAGCTACACTATGTTGTGTTACTGCTGCTGCTGCTGCTGGTGGGGCTGCAGAGGCTTAGGCTGCACTGCCTCCCAGGGGGTCCACAGACACACACACACACACACACACGCATGCACACACACACAGGCTCCTTTAAAAGAAGCATTCACACACACATACACACAGAGTCACTGTCTGTTCTTATATAGGCTACACTGCTTTAAGCATCATTAATTATGTGATTGGATTTAAATGGGATGTGCTCTTTGCATTGCTGCACGAGGTGGGTAAAAGAGAGCAGATATGAAGACATAAAAGGGCCAATATGACCTTCGATTATTAAACCCTATAACTTTCATGACACCCCCTCAGCATCTTTATATTTTTCAGCTCGGAGTATATGACATTTTTATTCATTCTGTTGTTCATGCACTGCTCCCCGCAGGCCTCTCAATCTAAGCCTGAATATAAAACACGATAAAAATGGCCACCACGGGAATAAGCTTTATCAAAGGGAGAGGGATGAGTTATGAACGGAGTGAACTCGTTTCCAAGGGGCGTATCATTTTTTTTTTTTACTTAGCCCCAACTAGAGCAATCACCTGTGTCTGTATATACAGATGGACAATGCATCTTTATCTCCTCCCAATGTACAAAAGTGAAGCCACAGGTGCTGACAGCCAATAGGGGAGCTCAAAATGTTTTGGCTTCCTTTTTGGGGAGCAGTCTGTTGTCCATCTTTTTATACAGTGAATGTTACCTGGTAAGAATAGTGTCAGCAACGTCGGAACATTACATATTTCTCTCCCCACTAATCATATGTATTTTAACTACTAACACTATGATATGATACAGTTGTTTCATTTATGTTGCTTGGGTTTTTAAATATAAATCCTGCAGCAGCATAATATGAAAGCACTCCCTTATAAGTCGTATGTCCTGAAGTCATGACAGAAGGTACCAACATTATCTGCTTGAAGTTTATTGCAAATAAGCTCAATGACTTGTTCTGAACTTAAGTCCCGCCTCTGACTGAACAGATACCCAATTTAACTTAAAAGGGCCCATGCCCCATTTGGCCCCCCAAAAAATGCTGCTGAATAGTCCTAGCTGTTCCCTTCAGCGTGGCATCATTCCCAGGCACAGCAGGTCAACAGTCCAGCTTCTTGCTTCATCATGTGTCATAGGGGGGAGAGGCATGAATTTGTCCGACTGCCCCACTCCCTCCACCCGACGCTGTTTCTTAATGGCATCACTTGTATGACACACTCCCAGCTCTCTTTTTTCTTTTTCTTTTCTACAACATGTCTCTCTCTCTCTCTCGCTCTCTCCCCCCCCTCTCTCTCTTTCTCTCTCTCTCTCTCTCTCTCTCTCTCTCTCTCTCTCTCTCTCTCTCTCTCTCTCTCTCTCTCTCTCTCTCGTTCCAGGCGTCTCTGCCCTCAGGCTTCAGCCATTAGGTGCTGTCAGGGGTATCAATTTTTAAAGAGCCCGTGCTGAGTTTGTAGCAAGGAGGTATTGAGCACAGGGAGTACACATGCATAAAATCAGCATGTGGCACGCACATAAGCAGAGAGACTCCCCCATCTTTAAACATAGACAGCTTTATTAAAAGCTTTCTCTCTCCATAGAACACATTCACATAGACACTAATGCTCATTTCGTGCCGAATGATGCAAACACACAAAATCAAGATGCTTTCACAGGAATAACATTTTTGATGTTTATAGTCAGAATCATCTTAAATCAGAAAGCTGTGTGGAAGTTAAAAAATGTGTTTAATAAGAAAAGATAGCATAAAAAAAAAACCTCAGGGAGGTTAACTGTTCCACTGTTCATGATGTCACAGTGCCCTCTGTTGGTTGTGAGTTAAAATTACATAGATAATGCAGTACCTGTGTCTGCCCCAGTGGCCTAATGGATAAGGCACTGGCCTCCTAAGCCAGGGATTGTGGGTTCAAGTCCCATCTGGGGTGAAGACCCTTTTCTCCCTGAGTATAAAACAAGATTTAATTATATGTGCATGATGTCTGTGTCTTCTGATTAACTAAATGAAGTCCTATTTTTGATGTTAATTAAAGAAATTGCATTAATGTACATTGTCCACTTACAGAATTGGTTTAATGAGCAGGACCAAACTACAAAACTTTATTGTTTTTTTTTTTTTTAAACCCATGCACTTGTCCCATTTACCTCCCCACAGACTCTTTACATCCCTCTGTCTGTGTCTCTGTCCTGTAGGATCCTGGACTTCCGTCGCGTTCCTCCCGTGGCAGGCCGACTCGTCAACATGACCAAAGAGATCCGAGATGTCACACGGGACAAAAAGCTCTGGAGGACTTTTTTCATTTCACCAGGTACAAACTGAAAAAAAAAAGAGCAGAGATATTGCTTTTCAGAGACACGTCTTGGAGGAGAAAAAAAAGACTTTTACCAACAAACCATGAGATTGATTTTGCTACATCCACAGAATTTTTAATAGCTGAAAAAATTTCACTTCCAGCCGTGTGTATCCCAAACCCACTCTGCGTTGGGGTCAATATTTCAGAAGAATACTAATTGTAGTTTTTCCATCATTTTTAGCGGTGCAAACTTAAAGATTTTCCTACTTTGTAATGTAATGCAAAGCTACTTCTGTGCCCTGAATTACTGGGAGATTCATTTGCATGGGATTAGTATTATCAGGGGACTTTAGCTCGGGCTGAAGAATGACAGTTAATTAGTGATGCAACCTTTACATTTTATAGGATTCAAATTACTGACACTCTCAGCAATTAATACAAGTCACTGAATGTGTCCAGGTAGGTTTAATCTCTGTGGAAATTGGGTTTTGAATATATGTGGTTTGCATTTCAAAAGGGCAGGAAATGTATGTTCAAACTCTGCAGTGCCTAGAAGTAAAATAGGATTTACCCAAGAGCCACTTTTCAGCTGCTTCAGACAAAGGTTGAACAAAATAAAGACCCAAAACGTTGTGTTTATTTTTTTTCCCGATCCTCAGCCAACAACGTGTGTTTCTACGGAGAGTGCTCGTACTACTGCTCCACGGAGCACGCTCTGTGCGGGAAACCTGACCAGATCGAAGGTTCCCTGGCCGCCTTCCTCCCAGACCTGGCCCTTGCCAAACGCAAGACCTGGAGGAACCCGTGGAGACGCTCCTACCACAAACGCAAGAAGGCAGAGTAAGAGATCGATCCCGCACTCAGACAGTGCTGCATCACGAGATGAAGCAGACACATATGGATTCACTGTAGGACCAGATATTAGAGGGTATTTATTCCACACACTGTCTGTAAGCAGGGGGGGAAACACACACCCCAGGAAAAAAAAACCCTCATGAGAGCAGAGCGGGAGATCTTAGTTTCACAATGTAATCTCATCCTAACATTATGCAAGGAGAAACAGATCGTATTAGTTGTTATTTATTTATTTATTGCACACATACCCTGGTCATGCATCTGAATACATTTTAAATAATAATAAAGTTTTATTTGCTCTTCAGGTGGGAGGTAGACCCCGACTACTGCGAGGAAGTCAAACAGACACCGCCTTATGACAGCGGCACACGACTACTGGACATCATGGACATGACCATCTTTGACTTCCTCATGGGTGGGTGGACAACAAGTTTATGACACACGAACTTCATTCTGTGTAATCTTTTGTTTTGCAACTTGTTTCTTTTACTGAATTGTTCACTGTTGCTCCAACACAGGAAACATGGATCGGCATCATTATGAGACTTTTGAAAAGTTTGGAAATGAGACTTTTATCATCCATCTGGACAATGGCAGAGGGTAAGTCACTGCATTATGCTCGCAATGGTTAGAAAATGTAGTTAACAAATGAGTCATTTTTTACTTTTATTAATTCAACTTGTGGGATCACCTGTATAGCAACACATCCATACATATACGAATAATGAAGAAAAAAAACATTGGAATGAATAAAATGTAACTCTGACACCTAGTGTTTAAAACGGGTACTGCAGTCCAAATTCAAAACATTGGAGTAAGCTGTCTCTCCCTGCCCCCTCCTCACTTGAGTCGATGTGCATGTAGGTTGCCATGTTGCAGACTCTGAAGCTTCAGTGTTTAGCCAGCTCTGCATCGGTCTTAAAACCTTTCTGCGTTCTAACTTCTCTCCATTTTTCAAAAGCATCTCCAATATTAACTTAGTTTGAGCAAGTTTTTGGTCATGGGGCTTATTCGAAAAAATGTTTTTCAGGTCGAGTAGAATCAATTTTATCTGAACCAGTTCACTTGCCCGCTGTCATCGCTGAAACACCATATCTGGCAAACCGAGGGCTGTGTGTGGGTGCCTTAAAACCGCCTACCTTCTCTGGTCAAAACAAATACTGACCATACTGGACCTGTACCAAGACATACAAGGAGGACACACTCCTCTCTCTGCTTTGTTGTCAGAGAAGCCAGCACTTCAACACAGCATGTTTCCTTAGATACATGACAACAGGCAAACGCTCATAAAACAGAGTTGAACACAACAAATGCACAGCAGCATATTTAAAACACAAGTGATCATCTTTAAAATCATCTATGCTTCTATGTTGTTCTCAGCTTTGGAAAGCACTCCCATGATGAGAAGTCCATTCTGGTGCCGCTGACTCAGTGCTGCAGGTAAGACCCGTGTGCTGCTGTTATCATGTAGCTTCTGAAGATGTGCTACGTTATTTATCCTTTTCTATCCTGGTGAGAAATAACAGAAACATAAGTGATGAGTTGGCTATTCACATCGTCAGTGCTGCAGAGCATATGGGTAGAACTGAACCCCCCCCCCCCCGCGGCTCCATGTTTCTGCAGGGTAAGGAAGTCGACCCACTTGCGTCTGCAGCTGCTGGCTAAGGAAGAATACAAGCTGTCCACGCTCGTGGCAGAGTCCCTGGTGAGGGACCGCCTCAGTCCCATCCTCATCCAGCCACACCTGGATGCTATGGACCGTCGACTACGCCAGGTATGAAGAATGCCTCTGGGTCCTGGAGCTCTCCCCCCACTGTTTTAAGTCAGCCAGTTTGCTAAGCTAACTGTTGGCTAAGCTAACTGGCTGCTGGCTTACTTATTTACACAAATATGACAGTGGCATCAATATTTCAATTTAACTCAAACCAGAAAGATAATTATTGTTTTTCACATAAATGTAGATCAGTTCCTAAGAACATCTAGTCTTTTTAAAAGAACCCTTTGGAGTTTTAAAAGCATCCAGGGTCTGGGCTGGTGTGGCATAGGCCCTTATGAAATCTAATGGCCACCCCATTATATTGAGCTTTGATTGGCTATCTGTCTGACCTAAAGTGGTAATTGAGTTCAAACCAACTTATTGTGCTGTGATGAAACTGGCTGCTTGTAGATTTTGTGACATTTTAGTGAAGCACATTTTCTTTGTTGTTCCTTGTTTTGTTTTGTTTTTTTAAAAGTTGACACAGGAATGTAACGTCTGAATGATTCTTTAGTCTAAAAAATAGTCAAAGTAAATATTTTCAGAGGCATGGATTGGATATTTAAATGCTAATCAAACACATATGTGAGCACACATACTTCAGGCCAAACATTTCAAACCTTCACATTTGTTTTGGTGCTGTTTCTCTGTCACCAGGTCCTGAATGTGCTGTCTGACTGCATCGATAAAGAGGGCTACAGTTACGTTGTGGAGGACAACCTACAGGGACCCCACGGGACAGACCACACCCACAGCAGCCCACGACATAGGTAGCTGTCTGGGGAAGCTGGCAGCTTGATGAGACTCAATTCTAGAGACCGGAGACTGGACTGAGCAGCTTCAGTCTTTCTCTTTAAACTGACATAGCATCCTGTTAGACAGACGAGCTGCATCTGTAGTCAATCTCTCTCAGAGGACTCTTAGATTTTCTCGCTGATCTTACAGGAACGGCGCCCGTCTGAGGGGAATATAGAAGCTGTGTGGGAGTGGACGCCTGCTGGATTGGACTCTTTGGATCTGGGGGCGGGTTACGAATGAGACAACCCCCCCTCGCCCGCCCTACACGTCACCCAGACTCCTTAAAATATCCAGCCCCTGACTGTAGTGTAGGTTAGAAACACCCTTTGTCTCACACAGCACCACCAAACCATGAAAGTCTTACAAGAGACGCCTTCTGTTTGACTCGTTCAGGACCCTCTCTTTTGAATTCAGTGAATTCTGAGGGACTTGTAAAGAACTTCGTCCCCCCTCCCCTCCCTCCTCTTCTTCTCCTCTTCGGCCTTCTTCACAAACTGAATTATGTGTTTCTACGTATTGTTGGTATTGCAAGTGTTTTGGAGGAAGAGGTGGAAGTCCCTGTTGTCTTAATGATCAAAACGATGTTTTATTGATTTGATGAAAAAAAAGATTTATTGCAAAGTGTCTTTTTTATTGTTTTATTTCCGCAGAGCTGACGAGTGTTGGTTTTAAAGATGGAGATATTGACTGGAGTGCAGGTTTACTCCTGGATTTTTCCTTTAATTTTTTTTCGCCCATAAATGTTACTTGTACTTTAAAGAGTATTTATTGAAATTCATATTTATTTGTTTGAATTGAATTCTAATCAGTAAAATCAAAGTTTTCTGTTAAAAACACAATTTACAACACTAGCATGCACTTCCTCATTTGTCCACAGGAGGGCAAACTGAGCATGTGCAAAAGCAGCTGCCAGAACTCCCAGTAGGCATCCAAATCACTTTAAATTTGTAGCTACAACAAGCACTTCACTGAGTCTCCACCTGTGTTTACAACATTTCATCTTGATTTGAACTTGAACAATGCAAACAGATTTGAGGTCAGATTTAAGGTACAAAAAGCCAAATGTGACACGAATAGTTTTATATTTTTGTTTCTTTGTAATATATTTGATGTCCAGATGTTGCTGTTGTGGCAAGATTATTTTTCAGGATGTATATTTCATTGAAAACCAACAGCTGAAAGCTGAACTGTTGGCGTCTGGCTGAAAGTTAATATATTCAGTAGGAAAATCTAGTGCCTGTGCAATGATAGAAATACTTGAATGTCTGGTTTCATAGCAGAAAGGGTTCAAATCCTCCACGGTACGAGCTCTAGATAAGATACGGAGGTCTACATATATGTGTATGTGTGTGTGCTGACGCCATCTGTTCCATAAGTGTTTTATTACACAGTCTGAGATTCCATTGTCCTGTCAGGTCATTGCAGTGTGTGAGTGTGTGTGTGTGTGTGTGTGTGTGTGTGTGTGTGTGTGTGTGTGTGTGTGTGTGTGTGTGTGTGTGTGTGTGTGTGTGTGTATCTGGAGGTGTGTGTGTGTGTGTGTGTGTGTGTGTGTGTGTGTGTGTGTGTCCACGGAGAACGTTTAGAGGGTGTGTTCTTAAAGTGAAAATGCTTCTTTTTATTATTCAACTCATGGTTTCACTTATTTGCATCATGGTAAAAGTGCAATAAAACAAAAATGAGCAGAATTTGAAAGTGAGTCTTTGTTTTGTTCTTAAGTAAAAGTTTGTGAGTTTGTATGTGTTTAATGTGCATGTTTTATATAATATTACTTTTTATTAGTATAACACACAGTCACAACTGGCCTCGAAGGGCATTATTAAATATACAAAAAAAAAACTAAATACTTGAGTCAGGAAAAAATGTCCTCCTAAATCCTCCTTGTGATAAAAAAATGTAAGAAACCTTTAGAGGAATGACAAAGGAGGGGTCATTCTCCAAAGACATGAAATATGTGCTGTGAACAAAATGTGACACAATTCATACAAATTAATAAGAATAAGAAACCCACAAACATAAAAGATGCAAAACCACCTCCCTGAAAAGAAGCCCCCATTCAGTAACTGCTCATAAATGTTCCTTATCCTTGAGAGTTTCTTTTTTATTTGTTTATGCAAAGTTTAAACTGAGTTCTAATCAGAGACATCACGTTTTCTGAAGAAACTCACCAATTTTAAACTCCAGTGGTGCACTTCCTCCTGTGTCCACAAGGGTGCAAACTGAGCAGAGGGAAGAAACAGCTGCAAGTAATGTTTCCAAAGAGACTCACCAAGGAGATACGATTCAGAAGACAACAAAAGGAAGAGACACAGTGACCACAACACATAAAGGATCAAGGGAGGACACAAGCTTTTCCAAAACAGAAAAGTATTCCACAGTCAAATCAAATCACTTTGATTGTATGCAATGTGCCCCTTTAAAAGAGGCGTTAAATATTGTATGACAGCTTTTGAATTGACAATTTTTTAAAAACCTACATTACTCGTGCAAATTCAGTCCAACCTGAGGCAGAGAGGATACGGCTGGGCTTAGCATAGCAACAGAAAACATGGCTGTAGAGGCCATTTTAATTATGGTAACTTTAGTTTCAGAAGTATGGTTTAAGTTTGTGTTAACAGAGTATATGTTTTGTGTTGTAAGAAATAAGTATTAATTTATGCGAAGTACTTGATTTGACATTATGGTGAATAATGGATTTATTTGGGCATATTTTGGCAGGTATTTTGTGTTATGGGTGGAGCCGAGTTAATTAATTTGGGTCTGATACACAGGTGGTGAGATAGTAGATCGTTTTTTGTTTGTGGACTGTGGTGGAGGTTTAGGAGCCACGCAGCAAATGTTTTTTGATCGTGACCTTTTGTTATGAGTTTTGATATATTCATTTTGGATCTGTTCTGGAAACAAGTGGAATTACGAATAAAATAAGAAATCAAGTGAAACAACGGATCTGTGAGTATATTTAAGTGGACAGGCATCAGGAACGAACAGGTTGGCTCCTATGACACAAGTGACAATTTTTATATGACACACAAGAAGAAATTGCCACTACAATGGCTAACAATCATAGACTGTAAATATTAATGTTTGAAGCCTGAGTGAGGTCACCCATCTGTTACTGAAGGGGGCTTTAGAGTCCCATCGGTGGCGGTCTCCACGCTGGAAAAACTGTCTCAACCTGACTTTGAGTCAACCTAACAACAGGCTGAGAGCTGGAGCTGAGGCGGGTTTTAAGCCTCTTGAAAATGATTACATCGTGCCCACCTGTCAATCAAGTCAGCTCCTCCTCACACCATTGTGAATAACGCTCATCCTTCATAAAACCAAAATCCCCCCCTGCAAATCGAGACACAAGCTAATCATACTATTTAGTTTTTTGAACCAGGCTGTCAACATGTTACGTCAGGCTTTAAAAACAACCTTTTTAGAATGGTTGTGTATGTGACTTTAGGTGCTTCTGCGCCCAGCCTCAAGCGGACACTTGACAATCTGCAGGATTTTGTACTTCAGCGTTTGCTTCATTATTCAACACCAGAGGTCGCTGCTTAGTTACAACTAACTAGCTCTGTATGTCCATCATAACCTTTAGTTCTCAACAACACTCTTGAAAAGAAAAGAAAACTTTTCCTTAAATCGTGATCTGATACTACAGTCTCTGTCTAAAGATTGTTCATTTTTTATTGGGTAAATTCATCTCAGGCAGAAAATGTTAAACAAACATCCCTTTTTTTTTGCTGACTGAAGTTAAAGTCATTACTTATCTAAAGCTGTCCATCAGGTTTCGTTGTTGTACTGAAGGTGTGTGTGTCTTTTTGTACTAGAAATTGGACATCGGCAAGCTGGACCAAAATGCAAAAGATATCTGGGGAAGCCAAACAAGATTAAGAAAAAAAAACAGCCCAATGAGTGAGAATAGTAAGTGTTGGTACACACTGGGTGATTGAACACCTAGGTGCACACAGGCCAGCTGTGGAGCTTCCTATGTGCAGCAGCAGTGAATGGATGCAGTGAGGGCGGCTGCACAGCACCATGCAGAGCAAAAATGGCCCTCAGCCTCTGCTCTGTGCAGGAGCATGTTTACAGTTCCCACTGCACTGGAGTGTTTTGATAACCTTTCCTCACAGAACAGCCCCCGGAAACACTTCTTGGTTGGTTTACATAAATGCATGCACACACAGACTCACACACACACACACACACACACACACACACACACACACACACACACACACACACACACACACACACACACACACACACACACACACAGATGGAGCTCTGACTGGAGGAAGCGGACTGTGAGACAACCATCAGAGAGACGGAGAGTGACCAGGCAGGCTGTCGGCTATAATCGCTGCAGCAGCCGCAGACAGAGGAAGCCTGGTCATGGGAGGTGCTTATCTGATCTCAGCTCAGACCAACCTGCCTCACCGACCTCCTCCACTCCTTCTCTTCTCCTCCTCCTTCTCTCCTCTCAGCTGCTCAGAAAAGTTGTATGGTTTTGTGTTTGTTTTAATGGAGCCAGTATGTTGGCATCAAGTTATACTGTTGTTATCTGTTGCTGTGTGTATTCTTTAACATGTTTTTTATTTTTTAGCCACCCTGTGCCTTGCCTACATCTTGCCAAAGGACTACAGTTGAAAATGAGCCTGCTGGCTAACACTGGCACATTTACAGAAATGTTGATTAATGTGCACTGTCCTTTAAATAAATAAATGAAATGGAAATGAACTGTTTCTCAATCAACCTGCCCCGCTGCTCTGAAGGACGTCCATACAAATCCTGACGGCTGACACCGTGGTGGCTGCTTGTTTGTTGCATTGTTGTACCAACAACACATAGATTAACTGAACAACCTATTCCTCAGTAGTGATGGACGTGTTGTGATGCTTTACCTACAATACAATAAATGTTGGATTTTTTGCTGGAACAGAAAAGTTCTTAATTGAACGCGATGAATACGTCACAATGTATTCAAACTATTAGAAAAAAGGCAGAAAAGTACCCATTGTCAGCTTATGTTTCAGTTGATTGCAGTGACTTGATATTATATAGTGAAATATATGACAGTTGTAGTAACAGAAAAGTCTTGTGAAAACAAATACAATGTTAAAAACAACTCTTATGTAAAAGGCTCGTTAAGCATATTGAAGTACAGAACTGTGCTAAAATGACATGCTTTCTTTATTCAGGGCCATGTTTGTATAATTCAGCTCATTCATATTACTGGGTGGTATTTCCCACAACCCCACGATACATATGGTGATATACATTGATTTTGAATCATGACCATGTCCTACACAGAAATCACTACAACAGCTGTTCTTTATTGTTGAGAATAACAGCAGATGCATATTAAGGATCCTACAACTTCAAACACTTCAATTCAGCTCCTCAGAGATCCTAGAAATACATGAACATATTTGAATCCCAGAGCTGTGGCTATGGTGTTATTATGAACTGCAGCATAGATCAAATGTATTTCAAAATGGTCATGACAGCTTTGCAACCATATTGAATCTGTAACATCCATACAAGCAGCACATGACGATATATTGCCATATTGATTTTTATTGCGCACAGCCCTAGCTCATACCATAATATTTAATCTTTAATCAAGCATTTTATTTTGTTGTATCAGGGCCAATTTATAACAAAGTTTATCTCAAGACACTGTGCAAAAATGAGCAGGTCTAGAGCTACTCTCTGTTATATGATTTATAGAGACCAAACATGAATCCACCATGAGCAAAACATTACAACAGTAGCCAGGCAGAACTGCTTTTTTAGTAGGCAGAAAACCTGGAGCAGAAGCAGACTCATGTTAGACAGATGTCTGCTGTGACTGTGATGGGCTGGGAAAGACGGATAGATGGAGAGACACAGAAAGAGAGAGCTGGATAGAGACAAAAACCAACAGAGCAAATGGTAACGACAGATGAAACATACATGTGGCTATAGTGCCAATAAAGATAGTAAAAGTATGAGTGACATTAGCAGGAAACAGGACTGATAATAATAATTACAACAGTTAAAGTCATCAGGTCAACAAAAAGCGTTAACACCGGATTTTATAGGAATGACTGATAATGTTAGTTGCAGCAAGAGGCCCTGAAGTAAAATACTTCATAAAAGAAAATCTACAATTCTTAAAGCTGAAACAAGCAATTCAACAAATACACAACATCCTTTTTTTACTTATTTGCAATGAATATAAATGTTTTATAATGTAGTTCTGTAGTAAGTTGTTATATGACCTCAATACTATAAACTAAGCTTTGGCCCTGCACAGTTACACCCACACTCAGGGGAATTTTTTTATTTTTACCTGTATGTCAAAAACACAACTTTGTGTGTTAATAGAGACACAAAAAAGAGTCAGTCGAGATCACATCAGAGATCACTTTAAAAGGCAGGGTTGGTCATTTTCGAAAAAACTAGCATGAAGTAGAAAGCATTCCCTCAGTGCTCCGTCTGCACCCAGCCCCTCCCCTCTGTGCTCCCTCAAAAGCCACGCCCCCCTCACTTACATGCAAGAGTGCTGTTGCTTTCGTAGCGGACTTCAGCTCATCTCTTGCATTGTGTAGAAACAACATGACTATTTCACTTCTCACAGCGGCCAACGGAGCACTTTGAGTGTGAGCTAGTGCACGAGAGGAGTAGAGAGCGAACAGGGACATAGGGAGGCATCTGATTGGTTCATCAGATTGGTACCTCGTGGCAGACATTGGTCGAGGTTTTTACATGCTTACAAACTGCTACAGATGACAGATTTCCTTCGTTCCTTTTTCAGAGCACATGAGTTGTTAATTTCTCTCAGGACCTAAAGACAATTCCAACCAAAATCTTTAAAACAGTGTATCTGGAGCCTTTAACTTTTTATAAATGATCTAAGAAGTCTTTGTCAGAACCTTCAATTGAGATTAATGTTGACCTTTGAGCAGCTCCATTATAAAAAGTAAAGAAAAGAAACCTGGCTTTTATGTCTCTACATTAACCATTAAAACTCCCATGAGCCTCTCCTGCAGCAGCAGGGCCACACACAGAGGCCCCGCAGACCCCAGGCTGTTTTCTGGCCTCTGTCGCCCCACAGGAGACCTCCAATTGCCCCGTTAAGATCCTTCAAAATACACATCCCCCTGTTTCATAGACACGGAAACAATTTATGGCCATTATAGAGCATTATTGATAGCATCTCCAAAACTTCCCGTAGTTGACTAAACGTCTGCCAGAGTGGACACAACACACACACACACACACACACACACACACACACACACACACACTGGAGAGAAAAAGAAAACAAAGATGCAAAGGATGTTGTTTGTTGGTTTGGGGCTGGCTGTTTTGAGTACAGTCACAGAGATTAGGCTATAAAAAGAAGCTAAATAAAACATGAAGGCAGACTACAAGTTTAGCAGACCACCCAGAATCCTGCTGGAGGCGAGTCAGCAGAGGCCTTTGTCCAGCACACTCGCTCAGGGTGCTACTGTGAGTCTACCTGGACTGGACCAGCTCAATGAAGTGCAAATTAAAAAGGAACACCTTCAAGTCCATCGGCAGGTCTCATATAATATACCACAACTAGGGGTGGTGGGGAAATCATTTCACTAAAGTATCTTATTTAGAATTTTTATTGGACAATTTAAAAAAATGTTTTTTCCCCCCTGTGATCAGAAAACATGACATCATATCCTTTAACATGAAAATAGACAATGTGAGATGAGAGAAGTGGAAAGCAGAAAAATAGTCAACAGTGCATGCAATCGTTTTCTCAAAAGTCTTTCAGGTTATCAGTAAATCTATGATGCTGTGTCATCTACATTTTTCCACAACTTTTTCATTTTCCCACAAACTGCTCAAAGAGGGATAAGTTGTTAGAAATGCAATACTGAATCAATTAATCAACCAATCAATAAGCTTTATTTCTGTAGCGCCAATTCATTACAAATGTTATCTGAGGACACTTTAAACAGAGCAGACAAGGTCCAAGGCAGCTCAGAAACTCCAAGGAAGATAAATCGTTAGCAGCTTTCATGGTACATGAAGAGTTATAGTCAGTGACATGCAGTAATATGATTTAAATGCATACAGATAGAGAGCGAGGGGGAGACGAGACCTAAGTCATCCAGGTCCCTCCACAGTGTAAGCCTATAGCAGCATAACTCGTGGCCGAGCCAGCCGTAAGTTCAAGCTTTATCAAAAAAGAAAGTTTTGAGTTTACTTAAAAAGTAGAGAGGGTGTCTATCTGCCAAATGATCCCAAAGAAGTGGGGTCTGATTACTGAAAGTTCTACCTCCCATATTACATTTAGAGACTTAAACGGCTTTAAAAGGGTTTCCTAATTAGGGTCGGGCTCTGACCTGAACTATTGAAAGAAAGTCTCTGAATATTCTCAATAAACGGCAACACACCTGACAACCCAGGGTTATATTAATATATATATAAATATCCTGTTCAGTATAGGCTGCACAGCCGAGGGCAATTTTGGAGAACTGAAGTTTAAACGCATTTCTTGTTTGTAGGACTTTTACTGTAACACATCACTTCTATGGGAATACATCCTTTTACTCAAGAATAACATTTTAATTCCAAATATTAGCCTTATTATTATTATTATTATTATTATTATTATTATTATTAGCCAAATCCTGCAAGAAAATTTGCACTGCTACAAGTTCAACAAACCAGCAAATATTTATCACTTTATTATTTTTTCCTCCTTGGTAAAGGTTATTATTCAGGGCAAGAGGTCTTTAGGTAAGTTTATTGTTTTAATGTTTGTAATACTTTGTAGTACAGCTTTGTTTGTAATAAAATGGTCAAATTCAAATGAAAAACACAAATCTTGTGGATTTTTCCAATAGGGCCTAGTCTTGATATCTTAAACATGTGCAGTGTTGGTTGTAAAATTGATTTGTACCAAGTGGGGAGATTGAATTAAAATCCACATTTGTGAATCTAATTGTTTTCAGGACGGGATAAAACACTTAAGCGGACACCCAACAAGAGTTTAAAGTCCTTGGGACCAACAGCCGATCCTGGATAGCAGCTGGGACGAGCAGGAGAAGGAGGAGCAGAGTGTGTGTGTGTGTGTGTGGGGGGGGGGTCTGAGGCAGCCGTCTCCAGTAGAGCCTTGAGTGTCAGCTGGCTGAGCAGAGCAGAGGATGGTGGGAGAACAGAGCAGCAGGACAGGGTGTTAGGGTGCTGCTGTGAACCCCACACCTCCACGACTCCTCCAGGTGTAGACATGTTCGATAACTCCAACTACCCCTTCAACTGTTTCAACTACGATGGAGATGGATACCCCTCATCCAGCACGGACGAGGAGAAGAAGATGTGCAGACCCGCTTACAGGTATTCACATTTCTTTTTCCTTCTGTGTTATTATAATTCACTGTTTCACATCAAATGATCTGTAATGTCATACACATTTTTAGGTTCTAAAAAGAGATGTAAAATAATATAAAAAAAACATTACCTGGCTGATATTGGTTCTTCAGTGTCGACATTTTTTTTATGTCAAATTAACTTTTTGATCCTCACGATTTTGGACACTTTCTCAGAACTTTATGGGCAAAATATTTTTCATAGCTTTTTAAACTGAAAAAATGAACCAAAGAAGAGATGTAGTTACATATGTAGTGCGGTTCAAAGTAGAAATGAGACTTTATTTCTACAAGTGGTGAGCTCTGAAATGTTTTCTGTTAAATAGATTATTGTCGTAAAAAGAAAAAAAAAACTATCATTTTTATTAAATATATTTCTGATTGTTATAAAATCAAATGTTAAAAAAATGTACGGAACACTTTTTACGACGACATACAATAGTGTCCAGTCAAAGTTAGATTAAGTGACTTGATTATGATGTAGTCTGAGCGGGTTGTGATTGCTGAAAACACTTTACTGTTATTTTGGCCATTCCATTTATTTTCTAACTTTCCATTAATTCAAGTGTTTTTTTTTTTACATCAGTATTTTAATTTTCACTGCAACCACTTTATTCCATGCATCCATTTATTATAAAACAAAACAAAAATAATTCAAAACCTTCCATCCCATCCTGATCGAGTTAATCACTGCGTTCTTGATTTCTCCGCTGAGAAGACAGTCTGAATTTTGTGTTCATTTTCAGCCTGATTTTTTGTTCATGTGGCCCTATTATAGAAGAATTTAAAACGAAAATAACACAACTCTCCTCGATTCTCTTTGTGTTGTGGGAGTTCAGAGCTGTATCTGTGAACAGTGTTGTAGTATACTTTTTGTGCAGCAGACCCTCCCGAACATGAAGCAGTCCATTTAGACTAGTCATCAGTCTCTACAGCACTTAATAATAATAATAATAATAATAATAATAATGATAATAATAATGATAATAATAATAATAATAATAATAATAATAATAATAATGATAATAATAATAATAATAATGATAATAATAATAATAATAATAATAATGATGATAATAATAATAATAATAATAATAATAATAATAATAATAATGATAATAATGATAATAATAATAATAATAATAATAATAATAATTAGCACTTTGTTAAGAACACGTCTCCTGGATGTTTGCAGCACATCAAACTGTACTCTGATTGGTCACCTATATATCTTTATTTACTGTATATTCATCTTATAAATACTCAATACAATATTTACCGCATAATTGATTCTGACAGTTGCTATGGTTACGATGCATTATGGGAATTTGGGGGAATTTTATTACAAAAAATGTATAACTTTAAGTCCAGTTTCTTGTAAGGAATGTTTTCAGGAATAATGAACAGATTTAAGAGATTTATAGTTAATTTTTTATTAGAAACACACTTTAAGTGAGCTCAAGGTGAAATACAATATATTTATAATGTATATATGTATAAGTGTGAATCCCCCTTATCATGTGACAGGTTATATAATACGTTAAATGTTTTTTTTTCCATTTGTATTCACTGATTTAAGTGTGTTTCTGTTTTCTGTGTGTGTGTGTGTGTGTGTGTGTGTGTGTGTGTGTGTGTGTGTGTGTGTGTGTGTGTGTGTGTGTGTGTGTGTAGCTACATAGCTCTGATAGCCATGGCGATCCAGCAGAGCCCCGATCAGCGGGTCACTCTGTCGGGAATCTACGAGTTCATCATGAAGAGGTTTCCTTATTATCGCTCCAATCAGAGAGCCTGGCAGAACTCCATCCGACACAACTTGTCGCTCAACAGCTGCTTCATCAAGGTGCAACAACACACACCTTAGTGTAGTACTTTCTTCACTTTGAGTTATGTCATTATTTGAAGTATTCTTTTTAGGTTATTTGTTTTCCCTTTCGCTATTATTCTTCATTTTCTTCCAATTATTTTCACTTGTCTAATTTTTGTTATTTTTGATCCCATGTTTTTCCTCAGGTTCCTCGGACAGAGGGCAACGAGAAGGGAAAAGGAAACTTCTGGACTTTTGCCAGCGGCTGTGAATCGATGCTCGACCTCTTTGAAAACGGAAACTTCCGTCGTCGCAGGCGTAGGAGGAACATGAAAATCGGATTCCGAGATTCGGGAGAAACACATTTCCACCCTTTGGAAAGCCGAGCCAATCGGCACGCGCCAGTGGCTCGGGCCCCCGAACCCGACTCCTCCCTCTGCCCTTTGACCCCTGACAGGCCGAGGCCGGGGCAGCAGCAGCAGCAGCAGCAGGACCAGCTCAACCTGAACCCTGCCCAGCCGGGGAAACCGGAGTCAGAGATCAAGTTCAGCATTGACTACATCCTGTCGACTCCTGATCCGCCGCTGACGGGGTTCAGATCCTCCCATGTCCCGGTTCACGTAGCAACCACAGGGCCGCCGGTACACATTCTAGAGCCTCAGCACCTGAACCTGCACTTCTGGACTCTGTGAGGGGAAAGGAGGACACAAACTTTTTCCTTCATGACCGTCTCTGTCCAAACCTGGGAGGAACTGTGAGGACGTTTCGAGACAGAAAAGACTTGATGAAGAACAAAGTGTACAGGTACAGTATGTGAGACGTGGAAGACATCTTTAAATAGAAACTGTTTAAGATTCATTCAAAAGATCAAATGTGAAAAACACAGAACAATACAGTAAAAAGAGTTCATAATGTCTTTAGACTGTTGTTCAGTGTCCACTGCTGACAAAGACTTCACTACCTTTAAAGTATTATCTTCATGTATTGTATATAAAATGTCAAAGGATGATGTGTTTTAAAGTTCTTTAAAAGTCTAAACAAAGTCCACGACTCGGATTATTTAAGATTATCTTCTGATCAGAAGTTTGGGGATGATTTTGTTCATAAAAGAAGAATTCATTCAGAATAATGTTGCCTGTTAATTAATCAGGTTATTGCAGCATGTTTAACTCTTATTTCTTCAGTTTCTCCTCGATTAATGGTCCAATTGCTTCTCATTAGAATTTCTTTTTTTTTTTTTTTCCTCCTTTTGAAAATTGGGAACAAAATCAGCAAAAAATATATCTACTTCATACAAGTGGAACATCTTTTATTTTCTCATTTGAACTTTTTCATAATTTTTAATTTAATAGAAATAAAACAAACTACAGTCTCAGCATGCGGAAGTGTTTGAAATGTGGGTTTTAAAAAGGCACCTGCATTATACCACTTCTTTTATTTTCTTAACAAAATTTTAAAAGTCAGCAACAGACGCTGAGCTTCAAGTCTTCATTCACCAACGACACACCACATTGACACACTGACGGCTGCTGAACTAATCCCATTCATACGCATTCACATGCAGCTGACAGCAGGAGCAATTTTTGGGTTCAGTGTCTTGCCCAAAGACACTTTGACATGTGAATGCAGAAGCTTAAGAGACCTCTACCACTGACCCACAGCCACATCTTGACGTCTTCTTGATGTGTCACAGTAGGAGTATCATAGGTGTAAATAATGAAATCCTTGACATCTGAATTCCATTCAGCTGTTTAACTTTCATGGGGCTCCGCAGGTGATCTGTCTCATCCTTCACTACAGTGTCACACATAAATGTTCTTATTATTAAACCAGTTAGACTGTAAAGTAAATAAAGCAAATCCATACTTTGCATCTGATGTTTTACAAAATGAAATCAAACAATACGTGCAATGTGACATTAGATTTAAAAAAGGATGTTTTTCATGCAACATTCTGACATTCTTTCTAATTTCTTAAATGATTTTTATAGCTTTGAATATTGATTTATATTTTAATCTTATTTTGAGGACATTCAACCCCTCACATTTGATTTTAGCAACCCCCCCCCCCCCATCTTTGCATAATTTAAAATTGAAAATGGGACACCTGGATGGACCAGAGCTACCGTTAATATGTGCAGTAACACCACGTCTACTACTTTAGCAAATCTGCTGTGAGAAAAAAAACAAAAGGGTTGTTTTGACTGATCTCCATCATTTCAAACCAACGTCCTCCTGCCTGCATTTAAGCTAATTTCTTTATTGACCTTTTGGAAATCCTGATTGACTGACACTTAAATTCTAATCCCGTCACTCCCTTATTACAACATTTTGTATTCACACTCTTACAAAAAAAAGGCCGAGCTCTGCCCAACATTTTCCTGCCCGTGCGAGGGAGATCAATCATGGGGCGTAGCTGTAGCGTTGAAGGGACATTTTTCAATTTAACCTTTATATTATGTCTTGACTACATCAAGGGGGAGGCTTTCAACACACTTAACATGAGTGGCATTTAATATAGCACAACACTTGCAAGGTGAGGCCGAGATGTGACCCTATTTAAATACAAGAGGCCCCTGCCTGAGCCTGAAAAGCAACCCCCTCCCCCCAAAAAACAAACACACACACACTCACATTAAAACCCTGTGACGCAGATATAATTAAACACACCTTATGCCTCCTTTGCAAATGCCCCTCATCGATTGTGTGGGTTTTTAACATTCATATGTGAACTGCCCCCCAGCTAACGGCGTCAACGTTTATGGATCAGCAAGTTTCCATTAACAAAGTTGTTGATGTTGAATAGCAAAGGGGGGCCGCCGCCGCCGCCGCCATGATGCCGTGGATATATTTGGGTAAATTAACTTAGCATAAAGTGCTCGGAGGCGACTGGGGTTCTTTTGGAGGCAGATAAACAGAAAGCAAAGGCAGCAGTCAGGCCCGAAAAGTCAACGCGCAGATTGTGTTATGAGACTGTAGCTGGTGGCACAGTGTCCCGATGAATGGCCTCTATTAAATCACTTCTAAGTGTTTCCCTTGATTTCACTCCTGCTTAATCCATCTAACAGTTGTTTATAATCACACACACACACACGCTCATATTTCTGCGAGTGTGGAAATGTATTTTTGAGATTACATGAAATGTGCAGCTCAGGGGCAGACCACAGCAGAAGCAGGAGTGCAGGTAGAGGAACATTGGGAAGCATTGATCTGCAACATTAATATAAAGTAAATCATAAACACAAATAGATCATTTAGTCTCTGCTGCTTGTTTAGACTGTGAGGTGGATTATTGAGATGATGGTATTCTGGTATATCTGGGCCTGGTATTTTTTTTTTATTATTGTTTTAATCATGAGTTATCACACAACTCATGATTACATCTTTTAATTTTACAATTGTCTAAATATGCAACATTGAAACGACAAGAAAGCCACAAGCGGCCTCCTGCAACACAGCCCAAATTGTTGATTCAAGATTTTGGCGTCGTACATCAGAATCTAAGTGGGGCCCAGGCCTCCCCCTGGACCTGTGCAAAATTACCTCAAGCTAAGCTGCATATGGAGGCACCTATTACAAAACATTATGGGTGCTACAGAGGACCACACAGGCACATGTTGCCTGGTGTTGAACAATGAAGCCAAAGTGGAAGTTAAAAAAACTGCAATTCCTCGAGTGTCCACTTGAGGCTGGCTTTCCACACAGCCCAACTTGAGCACATAAGCGCGTATATTTAGCCTATCATGACTCCCTGAAAATGACAGACAGTAAAATGCTGCCTAGTGCAACAGAACATGCTGTGAATGACTCGATCAGGAGATGTGACCTGTGAGTTTATGATCATGCACAGGGGCACTGACTTATGCAGGGGTGGCCTTAAGTGTGAATCTATTATTCACACTTTCTAACTTCACCAATAATATCTACTATAACACAAGATAATAGCAAAAGCAACATTAGCTCAAATATTTAATGACACAAAAAGAAGATTTATGTTCAAAGTCACAATTAAAAGTACTTGCATGCAAACTCCTGCACACTAACTTGTAATGTTTGGGTCCCTACACATTGCCAGTTAGTTCATTGATAGTTAGACAGAGTGCATTACTTTCCTATTAACCTGTCTTATTAAATAGATAGCAACGTTTTTATTTAGCATTGAAAGAATAAATAAAAGAAAATATGTTACATCGATATGTAAAGAAAACTATCAGCAGCCTTTGCACAAAAAAAGCTAATAGTTGGTTTTAAAACAAATTCTTACTCTGACAGGGTAAATAGCCAATCACAGTTTAGGATGTTTTGGGGTGGCAAATCACATTTCTAGGGGGCCACCCCTGGCCACCCCTCTAGACCCGCCACTGATAATGCAGCCCGGTTAAGAGACAGGTGTTTCATACCTGGGATCTTTGTGTAAATGACTACAGATCTATTGTCTGTTTTTTGACAGTAAAAAGAGACCAGAGTCTGCAGTGCACAGCTTATTTGACTTCAGTTTTAAAATACATATGTTCCTATTGTTCACTGATAATCCACTGAGCTATATTGGAATATCAGGCTTAATGCACGAACACAGTTTGATATTACATCATCACTTCTGTCCATAATGACCCACACTGTTGCTTTCTGCTGTTTGGTGACATGACTGAGGTCTCCCTTTCACTTCAAGGTTTGTTATCATCTAAATGTTTTATTTTTAAAGAAAAATGAATGTTACGTCATTTGATTTGAGTTTGCTTTAAAAGATTATGAACATGTTAAGGCCTTTTGAATAATGTTCAAACGCGTGAACATCGACAGTCCGAGTTATTTCCCTCCTCTTAAATCTCCTGTGAGGAATTTCTGGTTTGCATTGATTTTGGCGCCCCCTATGGACAAAGCAGTACCTCTTAGCTCTTTGCTGTTCTTGTCCTTTCTTGTCTTTTAACAGTCTAGTGTGTCCCTAACTGGGAATCTTAGCAGGAGAAAAATGTGAACTAAAGCTTTTTCGGCAGCGTATACTTCAGCACACCTCATTTGACGACCCAATAGCAGCTTTTTAATAATTCAAAATAAATATATATAAATGATCAATCGTGTCGCTGATGGCCTTGTTTGCCTTTGTGGGTCATAAAGAGGATTATTTGTGAATTTTTCGTCTCTTAAAAACCCCTCACAAGAGCTTTAAGTTATCCTTTAACTGTGATCCAACATTGATATCATACTAATGAAGATCATGTAACACCCCGAGGACTTTGACATTCACACGTCTCTACCCTTTGACATTTGAAAGCCCATACAGCAGGCACACCACTTTAACGCAGGAATATGCTTTTTTTTATTTTTAAATGGCTTCAAGTGTGTGTGTGTGTCAGTAATGAGAAAATCAGCACAGCATGTCAATCAATGGCAGTCAGGAGACGTGTTTACACTTGGACTGTCCCTGCCAGGAACACAATTCAAGCAGCTGACTGGAGGCTTTTTTTTTTTTTTTTTTTTTTGCCCAGATAGAAAAATGGAAACTAGGCAATTTAATAAAAAGGGCCTGACATTCAAATGAAAATGTAAGTCACAAATCTGCCAGACATGTGTTTGAATGTGTCAATTCTGATTTGACTGATAGCAAAGTATTTCTTACACTAGAAGGTAACAGTTCGTGTCTTTGACCCACACAGTCTGACATCAGCTGCAGCTAAAAACCAGCTTCAAACAACACAAGAGAAATAAATAGTTAATTTTAAGTCCTTTGATAAAACAGACTTAAGTGATGTCTTAATAAATTTACCACCCCCTAAGTCCCAGTTTAATGGTTTAAAACAAAAATGGCAATGTTAATTCAACTTTACTGAAGAAAAAATGGTAGTACAACAGAGAAAATACTCTAAGTCCTGCATTCGACATATTTGATAGACGTAAATGCTGATAAGAAGTGAAATGTATGACTGAGAGGAAAAGAGCTCTTAATGCAGACTGGTCCTTTCAAAGCAAAATTATTTGAATGGTCGGATGATAATACTTGTTAATTGTGTAAATGTAAATATAAATGTTGCAGCTTGTTGAAATGGACTTTCAGATTTTTGATATGCCTGTAGCATATGAGTTCAAAAAGACTCACCTGCACATGAATATAAAATAACAGGATGTGTTCTCGTTTATCTTTATTCAAGTTAAAGTTCTGATTTTAATTGATTCAAATCAGCAGGTAACCGGAGCTGTCAAATGAATGTAACTGAACTCAATATAACATAGAGAAGGTGAGCTTATTGAGGTACAGTAATGTATCACATCTGGGCTGATTAATAACAGAAAATTCAACTTCTTAAAGTATATGACATTTATAGCTGGTCAACTTTTTTTGTAAAGGTTTATTTTTGGGCTTTGTATGCCTTTATTTTGGAGACAGGAGAGTGGATAGAGTCAGACATCAGAGAGAGAGAGAGAGAGAGAGAGAGAGAGAGAGAGAGTGGGGAATGACATGCGGGGAAGGAGCAAAGGGTCGGATTCAAGCCCGGGCCGTCCGCTTGGAGGACTATAGCCTCTGTACATGGGACACACACACTAAACACTAAGCTACCGGCGCCCCGTATCTTACCAATTTAAAATCAAAGATCCAGTTTAAACTGTGTCAAATGACCTATATTTATCAAATCTTTACATTTTAAATTCTACAGGGGTGCATGTAAATCCCATCTCAATTCCCCAAATTCCCATTGTAGATAACTAGTACATAATTAAAAGTTATTACATGCCCCACACACCCCAAATAATTGTGACATTAATTTTAAAAGTACAAACTATTCCATGAGTAAATACAGGGAAGAAAACCAGAAGAAGTAAGAACACAGGGGTAACGCTGAGTGAATGAGATGCAGAAGAAGGTGTACAGTAAAAGAAGATCTGAGGTCGGAGTTGTTATATGACCAAGTTCTGTGTTGCAGAGCAGATCCATTGCACTGTGAGCGTGACATGCAATGCAACTACAATGCACCACAGCTCTGGCCTACATTCCCCCTCGTATTCAACACATCCAGGAGGGCAGATCATCTCTCAGTCTACGCTGCTAAACAGGTGCAACAGCTGTCTGTTCCACTATACCACTCAGTGGATTATTTCATTTACATGGTCTTCTTCTAACCGATCTGACCTCCGACACATGTAGGGTGGGGGTGTGTGTGTGTGTGTGTGTGTGTGTGTGTGTGTGGTCAGGCTCTGTAGTCCAACCAGCAGGGTGTGCTAACAGGGAGCATGTGTTGTCTTGGGGGGGAAAGTGGCTCCTTGTTCTTCTCTTCAGTGAAGAAGTTCTTGAGAATCCAGCAGATCCACACACTGACTCTGCAACACACATTACTATGTTCAGGAAAATGTGAAGCATGGGAAATAGAATCAACATCTCTCTTTTTATCACTACTGGAGAACAAGCACAGTTATGGGGGTTATGTTTAGAAACATTGGCTCATGATTATCATTACACAGTCAGCATTACACCAACAAGAGGCACATGGTTTGTTTTACTAAATGTCCACGTGATTTAAAAAAAGAAAAATCTTTAGGAAATTTAAAATACATGGCAGAAAATGAAAGACATTTTTAAAATTGTTACCTTTGTTTTTTTTTGGGTGAAATTCTCCTTCAGAGAGAACGTAAAAGCATCCATTTACCTTCGAGAGAGAGATCCAGCAGCTCTATTCGAGTGATGAGTTCATAAAGATTCATGTGATAACAGAAACAGCACATGTTGAGTGAGAGAGGATCCCTCTTCACTACTGTAGTCCAGTCCTCTGTCTGACAGGCACACCCCTCTTTTCTGTTTGACCGGGAAAAAACGCTCCAGTGACTAAGCCCAGGCTAGAGGGGCCACGTCTAGGATGAGGCGATTCCTGACAACCAATGGGGAAGCCCCTGGTGAGGGGCCCACCGGCCTCCAGAGAGAGACAGGAGGAGGTGGGGTGGATGGGTGTAAGGTAAATGGAAAGGGTTTACTACCGGTCATTCTAACCATCTGAAAAGGGAGAGGGATGGCACACCGAGGAGAGGACTGGAGAGATATTTTGCTCAACAAAAAAAAAAAGACAACAAAGCCAGCTCGCGGACACACTGCTAGTGTTTTATTAGAGTTCATGCAGAAGTCAAAAAACAGAGGAAAAAAAATGAGAGATGAGGCAACTCAGGAAAAGTAGTAGTCGCACAGCACAGCCTCCATTCTCAGCATCTTTTCATATCATTCAGAGACGCACGAGGAAACACATTGTTCTCCTGCAAAAAGAAAAGACAACTGATGGGAGATTCAGGAACGCTCAGATTCAGTTTCACGTCACTGATATAAACCAGGATGATCAAACAGGAGAGTGACAACATGTATTCTTTAGAAAACACATTTAGAGGCGTGTTGCTTTTTTTCCTCAATGAGCTGATATAAAGCTACAGAACAGCTGACACACACACGTTCAACACTGAAATGAGGGAACAGGAGGCTTCCCTTTTTAAAATGTGCAATGTTAATGCTTGTCAAAAGTGTTGAAAGGAAGTTAATGACGTCTGTTTTTTTCATGTGCTTACAGTCCATTAAAGTAAGAGCAATAAAGACTAAAAACCAGTATCCTTCATGAGATAAATGGGAGTCTCTTACAGCAAGAATCAGCTTTATAAACTCTGCGTGGACACAAGAATATCTAACAAACAGAACCATGACAAAGAGGATACATTAGCCAGCAGCAATGTACACATCGAAACAAAATCCAGAAACACTCAAAACAAACAGCGTCTGTCCCTTAGAACAGCACATTTCATGTTTCTCTTTATTACAATAAAATGATTAAAAATAGCTCCAAATAAATAATTTCTACACTTCTGCTTCATTATTTCCCTCATTAATTACATTAGTGTTAAATGATCTACTTCACACGTCCAAAGGTAACGCTGACGTCAAAGTGCGTGCTTGTTTTTTTTTGTTTCCAGCTTGTTGTTTGTTGTAGAACATGTTGCATTAAATGTTGTCAAGGGAGCGTTCATTTGTAGCGCTGCTGTCGTGTCTGCAGACAGCTCATTTCTGCAAACAAAATGTCACGTTGAAAGGTCAGCAAAGACCAAATAAAACGGGAGCAATGCACAGCACTAAACGTGCAAAACAGCTTCTGTAGTGTGATTTTAATTACGTCGCTGCACGTAAGCAACCGGATTATGAAGAGATGTCCTCCAAACATCCAGGTGAGAGCACAGATTTGGTCCTGTGAACGCAGAACACAAATAATACAGAGCAACCTATGCAAAAAAAAAAAAAGAAAGAGATAAACCTCCAGCTTGAAACAAGAGTAACTAGAGTATTTCTCTGCAGACGGAGTTACACACAAACTACCTTCAAAAATGAGTCAGACAGCAGCTTCAGGCTAAGAAAATCTCAGCAACGTAATCTCTTTGCACTGAACAAATCAGCACGTTCAATCAGAGAGAAATCGACAACACATTTGTTGGTTTGCAGTGCGCAATGATGCCAATCGCAAAAAAAAACTACATTCTCTTCTTCTCATTCGGTTCATTTTTCAGTTAATGACGTTCCCTTTTCTCGTGAGCCCACTCAGGTACATCCCCTTTCGTCAGAGCAGCTGGATGATAAACCCCCCCTTCCCCCTTTTCTTTTTACTCTGCATTAAATCAACATCTCTTTCATACATTATGTAGCTTAAATATACACATGACTAATAAACTCCACATTTGTCATTTACAGATTTACAGTTCAACTCAAGACTGACTGACTGACTTGCAAAGGGACTTGATACAAACACCAAAAACAATATCGTCGTAGGTCCGCATCCGGCCTACAATAACAACATAATATTTCTGTCTTTAATCATGAGAACGTAAATGATTGGGAGAGTTGCGTGGTGTTGATGCATGCTTTAAGGGCTTAGGTAAGAAAGTGATTCTCTACGGTTAACGAGGACAGCGGGTCGCTTCTTTTATAAAACTTATTTTTTTTTAAGGATTAGCTGCAACAAGAAGCTCTGCAGTCCAAACAGGCAGAGGGAGATTCTTCACACCTAAAGAGGAAGGTGACAGCAGGGCCGCCTCAAAGTCTATGACACACGTCATCATGTGTGGGAGATTCTTCTTCTGTTGGCGTATCAAAATAAGATTTTCTGTGTGTTCTCTTCCCTTTCTGGTGATACATTAACCCAAACACAAATGATTCCCTTTTTTTTTTTTTTTTTTTTGGTTTCGGAGAGTGTGTACAAATCTTTGTAGTGTAACTGATCAGTGTTGTGAGATGGGTGTGTTTTCAGTGTCAGGTCAGTCTCTCCTTGTGGGTGATGCAGCTTGAGAGGATGGAGGGTCTACATGGCGAGCAAAGAGTCCTCCGGCCGGTCTGGCTTTTTGCGGCTTGGGGTCCCCTGCCCTGCTCCTGGTTCGCCACTGGGGGGCGACGGTAGGCTCGGGGCCATCTCTGCTGCTTTGGCTCTCTCCTCTAGGAACTTATCGAACTCTGGAAATATATATATATTGGTTTTTTTTAAAGGAAGGAAGAGAATGTAAATTTGTGATGTTAAATAGTAAGTAGCTTTTAATTAAAATGTAGAGATTTGTTCTTCTGAATGCTGATTTCTAGAGCTAAACTTTTCTGTACCAGACAAAACCAAGTAACTATAATCTTCTGTTCACATCTTTGTTCACAGAAGCCTCAGAAGATTCCAGTATTAAAGGCAGAATGTGCGACATGTTACACATAAATCAGTGTTTCCCCTAGGTTTACAGCGTTGGGGGGGGTGGGGACAAGCCGACAAGCCGACATGACAACACAAACACTTGAAGGAATCTTGGTGTTCATGTGTTACTTTTAAAAAGACAGCTGTCCTTTTCTATCGGAAAGGTATCCTTAAATGACTTCTTTCACTGATTTCAGACTCTATCCACTATCCTATCCCTACAATAAAACCACAAAAAGCCCCAAAATAAATCTTTTGAAATATATATATATTTTTTTTACTTTACCTTCAGGGGGGGCGGGGAAGGCTGTTGGGGGGGCGGGCCATGTTTACATGGACGGGACGGCCTTACATATGAAGCTGTTCTAAAGCTTTATAGGAGAGGGGTTGGAGGTGTGCCGCTGGAGGAGAGCGGAGTTGTCTCCAAACAGCAGTTTGTTTTGGTTTCATGCTGTTGCTCGAGGGCGACATCTACTGGATCAAAAAGTCGCACATTCTTCCTTTAAATAAATATTACTACATGATCACATTTTGCTAACTTTGAATACGGTTCATGAACTTGACTTGCAAAGGTCAAACGAGCAGGAAAACAAACAGAGCACAGAGCTGGGTGAGTATCAGAATGATCACAAATATATGACCTAGAGTTAATGTTTACGTGTAACAACAGCTGCACCCTCAGCTGCATTTGCATCTGCAATGCCAGTGAATAGTTTGTTTCATCAGGTTACATTTAACTACCGTCACCATGCACAGGTAACCAATCAGAAGTGAGGATGTGGGGGAAAATTTGAATGTAAAAACTTTATTTCCTTAATTTTACAGATTTGTTTTGGACTATATCCTTCCTGCATTATTGCCTTTTTGTCTTACTTTTTGGTACTCTTGTGTCTTGTTAGATTACATGTACATATGGCACTGATTCACATGATGATAATAATCCATCTAAACCAAATTCTTAAAGCTAATCTAAGGGCTGCGTGTTGTCAAGGAGCTCAGAATTCAATTTCATATCAATTCAATAATACACATAGATGACAGAAATACCCTGATAATTAATTACAGTACCTTCTGATATTTGTTAAATAACCATGTGTGTATTATTTGTGTTGGTTTTAGAACACACTGACTCTAAAATCTATTTGATTGTTTATTTCATTCTTTTACAAACAAAGTATAAAACATGAAAGTACAGGATGCTCTAAAGAGCACATCTGTTAAACTGGTTGCTAAGACAACGGCGACTCAGAGAGTTTTATATAGTATAACTATAACTAGGCTTAAAGCGTGCCTTAGATTTTGACAACACAAACAATCAATCTTAGGATTTACTGAATGGATATTGAATTAGGAAAAAAGTATATATTACAGTGCATTGATGAATGGATATTTACACTCAGCTTTAAATGTTTATTTCTTAGAGCACAACTTTTAAAAGTATCTGATCCGCGTATAGAGACTGGTATACTCACCATACAGATACCATGTTATAGACCCAATCAGTATGGGAACAACTCTTAATTTAAGAGGAGATTAAAGTTTGCCTACCTTCACTTGTCACGCCTTCTTCACCTTCATCTCCTTTCTGTTAACAAATAAAAATAAATAAAATTTCACACCTCAGAGTTTATTCTGCTTCAATTAATCCTCGCAAAACAGGACATTCATTATCTTTCTCATGTGCCAAACACTAATCAACATCACCGTGGAGATATTTCACACGCACACTCAAAACTTCAGAATTAACTTAACACACAACACTGAGCCACTCACCCGACATTACCACCAAAACCAGAATACATTCTGCTCATGAATGTGATAAGGAATGAAAATCCACCAGTTGTTTCCCAACCAAACAGCTGGAACACCACTCAACAACGCAGCCTGGACTTGTTGAAAAATGAGCATGAAGTTTTGCAGTGCTTTAGCAACCAAAACTTAAACCATTCCACACAGGAATCTAAATGTTGAAGGAGGACATAGTGGCTGTTGCATTGTTGACAGAGAAGCCAGTACATCAACACAGCATGTTTCCTTAATGTCTGATCACATAGTAAGGTCATTGTATGATTTCATTAATTAAATATTTGACATATTGGACCTTCATTCCCCCTCTAAGAGCCTCAGACCTCTTCAAAGTTTGTTTTATATCATTACACTTTGCAAGCAAAACTCCATACTGATTTGACCACTTTGTCACTTTGTTGTTAGGAAGGTTTAGGTGAAGTAGGATATGAATCCATGACTGATCAAACAGTGAGGAAATGTGTGAGAAATGTGTTACTGTAAAAACACTTTAAAAATATGAAAGATTGAAACAGGATGAAAAAAGGAAAAGAGAAAAAGGTGAGACAGAACTCCAGGCAGAAATAAAAATCATGATGGGCTCACCACATCAGTACACAGCCACTGCTCTATGTCATCCATAACAGAGGTCTGTCCTCGGACACCCTATGGTGGGGGGGGGCAGCATCAAGACCAGGTGGAGGGGGCAGCAATGCCACAACAGAAACAAAACAAACAACAACAAAAAAAAAAACCCGCCCGAAACAACAACAAAAAAATATGATTTAAAGGAACTCAAATACAAACTCGGTAAGTATTTTGTGTGGTAAACAAAAAGAAGTCCATATGTGTGGACGGCGTGGCAACATGATGATGATGGCAGTCACAGCAGGAGATGACTGAGCGCATGCAGCAGCACATGATCAGCCCTCTGACCCCACAATTCAGTTGTGTTAAGTGTCAAAACAGGGTAAACACAAAGCCACACACACACACACACTTCATTGGACAAGACAAAATTGTTTGGAAAGCATGAAAACAAGAGAAAGATCTGCACACTGTCCAGTGGCAATGTATTTGATCAGGGCAACATTTTGATCTACAAGATGTCACTCAGACAAACGTGGCAGGAGACAAACAGTGTTTTCTAGCGTGTGTCAAGAATCACTATCACCTGTTGATAAAGTCAAGATAGGGACAACAAACATAGCAGAGGGTCGACATATACCTCAGGAACAAGAAAATCCTCTTTGTATTTTACAATGCAGCACAAAAATAGATTTCAAACAAATGTTTGAGCTGGCAGAGGTTTATAGAAGTATCTAAATATTCCACAATGAGATACGTAAGGGAGGAAGCATATTTTCCTGAGGAAGATTTTGCAGATTGAAATGTTGCACTGTCAAAATAAAATGGTAAAAAACAGTGTGCTGATCTTTCTCTTTTAATCTGCAGTTAGTGAATGTTTAATCCTGCACCTTATTTGCATTTTGCCTGGATGTGCACACCACACACTAGTTCTCACTTTTAGTAAAGCGTGAAACACAATAGCCAAGGGGTCACACAGATTTATAACCAGCCAGCAGGAATTGTAGCCAGAGTATTTAAACCATATGGGGTTAAGACTGAAGGTGAGTAAGAAAAAATATTCTCAAAGTTAAGCTAAAAATGTGTTTTTTTTCAATTTTAATTAAGTGATTATCATCATCAAGCAGCACAATCAAGAGCAACGGTAGGGCTGGGCGATATGACTAAAAATATTATGGCGATAACAAATTTCACATCATCGATAATTATCACGATAAATGTTTAATCATTATTTCTTTCATAATTTAAAGGCAGATTTTTGCTCCTGAGTGAAAGCTGAAGAAACCAGATGGTTAATTATGGTTTCATTATTCCTTATCGTCAGAACATGACAAGCTATACCTAAACAGAGGAACATTTCACCATCATAAGCTCATTGCGGTGCTGGAAAATGCCGAGAAAAGTTATATCGCGATAATTATTGTTTTATCGCCCAGGACTAAGCCAAGCTGTCTGTTTAATCATGGTGCATACAATCAACACCCTCAGATGTTTTCTTATGAAGACACTGAAAATTAAAAGCCCACAGCAGACACACAAACGCCACAGAGACTCACCGCTCCTGCAGTCGGCTGTACCACTTCCAGAGTGGGAGGAAGGCTGTCTGGGACTTTGCTGTCTTCGGCTGTAGATCTGAAACAAGAGGAAGGGATAGACTGTTTAAAGCTAACACAGTAATTATCATTTGAGCCGCAGCACAAGACAAATAATAATAATAATAACGATACATTCACACAAACACAATAGGGGTTCTACCCCTTCAGGGCTGAACCCTAATCAAAACAACACAATTGAATAAGTCTGTGTGACATTTCTATATTTTTTTATGCCATTTCTATGTGCTGTTGGTTCCAAAACGATTCATTATAGGCCTCAAAATGACCATGACATCCTACAAGATTCAACTTCTATCACCTCTGCATAAAACACTGAATCATTCGATATACTCAGACGTCAGAGAAAATGATGAAATGTAGTTTCAAGAAGACATTTCTGACGTGTCCTTCCTTACGTCTTGTTCGGCTCAGGCAGAGTTCCAGTCCTGGTTTGAGCAAACACATCAAAGTCATCCTGGGCAAGAGGAGGCTTACAGCTGGACAGAGTGCTCAAGGTGCTGCTCACACTGTCTGCACCCACGTCTGGAGGGGGACAGAAACACCATTATCAGTCACACAATTATCACTATATTGTTGCAATTCATCCAAGGACAGCCGGCAATAAGCAATAAATGGTCCCATGGTAAATAAATCAGGTTGCTTGCAATGGGTGATGGTGGTGGCTGCTCTTGTGGTTATGATGGCGCGTGTCACTATTTTAGCTGTATGTTGGTAGCGTGGGTAAATAGGATGCAGCTAACTTTTTAGATGAAAAAATAGGTAGAAATAGAGAATCTTATTCACCAGATTTGACAGTATATTATCTCTTACATAACGAGTGGAGATACCAGTCAAAGTCCATTAACCAACGCTTCAAAAACACAGTAATAAATACGTTGAATTTACAAATGTAGGAACTGTTTTAAGAAATGTTTGTGAGCTCTTTGCAAATAGGATTTTAAAAAAAAGTTCCTATACAGCAGTCATGTATGTTAACGTAATACATAATGTGATGTCAGAGTGAGTCCTACAGTAAGCGAATGTCTGAGTCTGTACAACGTACCAAGACCGGCCAGGCGAGAGGCCAGGGTGGCCGGGGAGGAGGGCCTCCCTGCCGGGGCTGTAATGGCGGGGGGCAAGCTGGTCGGGGCTGCAGCACTGGGCATGTTGCTGACCACCGCAGGGGAGCCAGGGCCGAGGTCTATGAGGTTATCTTCTGTAGCCTCACTCAGGACCTAAAGGAAAAAAGAAAACACACAGTAACACTCCTTTTATTTTGTATTCTAAGAGAACGACTAGGGGATTCTGGATCATGAGCAGCAAAACAAATCCTTTGGTGGGAGGCTAAGGAGAGGTAGGAAACAGAATATAGTCATTTGACTGTCTTTAAAAAAGAAATATTTAAGAACAAAAATGGTGGTTAAAAATAAAGGCATGATGCATTATGAGAAAAAGTAGACAAAAAAAGGTGGTGGTTAGCTTCAGGAGAGCATGAAAATGTCAAACTGAGGAAATTGAGTACCTCCTGGGAAAACGGTTTCTTAAGGGGGAAGGATGAATTGTGCAAATCCTCATTAATTCTTAATCTCCTGTTGTTTTAATTGTTAGAAAAGTGAGTCATCTTGAAGCTCAAAACAGTCCCCTTAAGAAGGTCGAAATACAGCAGGGAGGGGGAGGGAAGATTGAATATTTGGTCCTGAAGGTTTAAGCCGTTACTGTTTTAAGCATTAGCTTGTGTCACTGAAGTCTATCTCCAGGTTCATCATATCATAAAACACTAAGTCAAAACATGCCATATGGGAGTGATAGATACTAGTGGAGGAGGCAGGGCCCATATTATTCAGCCATGTTTTTTTACAGTCACTGTGGGGTGAGCAGCTCTGATCGTTCAGGGAGGTCGACAATATTTTCATACTTGCCTGTCTCAGCTAGCCACAGAAAAACAGAAGAACAGAAAAGAACAGAAAGGAAGAGACAGTGAATACCAGTAACATGCCTGTGCAGGGACACAATGTAATGACATGACAACTGTGAATGATACAACGTGTCTAAATACAACTGGAAACCCAATGAAGAGGTTTGTATGTTCCAAAGGACTTTTAATGCCTCATGTGTTCATGGGATAAACTTGCTGTGGGTATTTCGATTGTTGTGTTTAACTGAGAAAATGTTGCAATCTCAAGGTCCCGTTGAGATTGCACAGGATATTGCATGGATGATGGAACCCTACTTTCAGTATTTGTAAAGCAACTTTCTTCTGCACATGTAGGTTTACAAAATAAAATACTTAAATGTTTCTACAGCGAAACATCTGAGCAGATATTTGTCTTTGTTGAACAACAGACAGCTCTGGGAAATATTACTGCTTTAAATTAATGGTACTGTAAATTATTTTATACAAACTGTATTTAAAGGGAATTAGATTTCTTATGTCACAAAAAGTTAGAATTGTTGTGATTGCAGGAAAGATTTAGAGCGGGACATCACTGTTAAAGGTCACATTATCCTCCTTTTCAACAAGTATAAATAAGTCTCAGAACTCCTCAAAACATATGTGCGAAGTTTCTTGTTCTAAATCCACTCTGATCCTGTATTTGATCATGTCTATAAACCCCTCTATTTCAGCCCTGCTCAGAACAGGCTATTTCTGTGTCTGTACCTTTAAATGCAAATGAGCTGTTTGACCACACCCCCTCTCTGGAAGGGCTTGGGTGGCTCAAGCAGACTCAGAGGGCAGAACAAACACCTAGCTGTGGGAGTGTCACCCACCTGGAGGAGGGGTTACTGCTAAGCCTGGGCGATAAAACCATAACAATAATTATCGCAATGTAATTTTTCTCAATATAAATAAATATAAAAAAAATGTTCAGTAAAAGTTTGATAGATTTGAACCTGTAATTACACCACCCAGACACTGGGAAAGGGGGGCGCTTATGCACCAAAAGAGCTAGTTCACACACAACATTAAAGAGAAGAATAAAAATACAACGAACAGCCAATCATGTCGCAGGGATATGGGTAGGCAGGATTACCATTTTACACTGCAGCGCAGTTACCACCAACTCTCTGAAACAGTTATAAATTCACTCTAACTGTGTGTGACTGTCAGGGCTTGTATGACTACCCAAATGTAGTCAAATTTCCTGCTTGGAATTTGCACAAACAGCCCCTGAGCAAGAAGACACTAAAAGCTCTGCAGCCCAGTTCTGGGTTATTTAATGTTTTTTATGTGTTCCTTTAGATTTAGACCGTTTGCAAAAGGAGCAAAAGGATTACAAGGATACATTACACAGAAGTACATTTGCCCCTTATTGTATAAAGAGATGAAGCAAGAATGGCCTCTACTGTTAGCCGCCCCAGGCATGTTATGTACAGCACATGGACCTGTTTAGAAAGTAAAGGAATGACTTGCTTATTTCATGGAGGCTTTGACAAAGCTTGAAAATCAGGAAACAGTAAGGCTGAAAGGCTGTAAAACAAAGTAAAACAGGAAACAAGAAATGAAAGGAAAAAAAAAGTATTTTAGGTGATGCTAAATGAAACAAGGCTTTCAACACTGTTGACAAAAGTTTTTTGGCTGATAGTTCAGAAATCACCCTTTAGGAGCACCGCACTCCATAGACCAGACTGTTGGTTGTACTTCGCCCTGGCAAAGAGAACAAGAAGTTCTTCTCCAAATAAAAAGTGGCTTTCTTCCAGTACTTGCCAAAATTCTGAGACTCTGCTTAGCATTGATTACTGCATCGTCACAGGCGATATTTGCCCATACTGGACACTAGTGGTAAACACACCAGGCCTGCTCTGACTGTACTGGGGTGGGGGTCAGACTTCTCCAGGATGGACTGAATGCACATAAATGAATGCATTAGCTTGATGCTAACACATGGTGGAAAATGCCTTGAACAGAATTAGCATTTCAAATTAGGTAATTTACTTAATACCATTAAAAACTTCATGTGCGTTCATACTTAAAGGCATTTCATTTCCTAAACTCTGTGGAGACAAACTTAAAAACCTGCTAACTCATGCTAGTCTGATCCAGTGACACTGCATGACTCGCTCTTTATAACTCAGTTACGGGAACTGCCTGGGTAATTGATGGATAACAGCATTAATGCCTGATATGACTTGTAATACAACATGCAGTCCACACTACTGACACAGAAACATCAGTCACTAAAAAACAAACAGGTGATGCAAAAACAAGCTGTTTCCCCACCTGAGAGACTGATTGACTCACCCCATTGTTGACACTCTGAGCTGCAGACCTCCCGGACCTGAACCTCTCATACCTGAGGCAAAAAAAAAAGAACAACATGAAAGAAATTAGAAGGACTTCTTAACTTGACTTAACCAAATATGTGCAAACATACCAAGGTGTTGTTTGTATGTGGTTTTTTTTCGTTTGTTCTAACCTTTCGTAGCGTAGGAAGATGTTATTGAGGTCATCGTTGACGTGCAGCAGCTCCTCAGTCACTGCCTCGTTGGAAACACAAGAGATGAGCTCCATTATCCTCTGCTGCATGGCTCTGCAGGTCCTGTTCAGCTCCTAGAACAAGCACGGGCACAAAGTGTATAAACGCAAGAACACACAGATGCATATTGGTCTGAGATAGCTGTATACTCCTGCTGCTTCATTCTTAAGTTAAAATATTTGACTTTTAGATTTGTTCAGCCACACAATAGTCAGCCAGCGTTGCAGTCGAGTCACCAAACCTCCAGTTGGGTCATGAGTCCCTAGTGCTCATGTCAGAGTTGAGTCAGAGTAAAAATAAATAATCAGAGACGAGTACGAGTTGAGTCTCCATCACCCGAGTCCAAGACTGAGTCCTCAAGGTTAGATTATGAGCCAAGTTCCAAGATGGGCTTGAGATTTTCACTTTAGCACATAAATATATCTATTTGATGCTTCTAATTTGAGCTTTTACTCTCATTTATCCGTGAGTCTTCATGTTTGTCTTACAGGCTGTGAAACTGTTCAAACAGAGATTCAAATGTATCTTTAAATTATTATAAATTTTCTTGAACAGTGAAAGCTTTCAGGTGATGTTTTTTTGTGTTGTGTTTATTGATGTATTCTTCAACTCTTTACTTTAAATAATCAGAGAAGCTGTTTAAAGCAGCTGTAGAGTTTCCCATGTGTGCAGTGATGTCACAGTGATGTCACGGCAGCAAATAAGAGACATTAGAGCAGCCAGACCAAAAACTGTTGTAAACTGTTGTAATGCGACAGGACAGAGGGAATCCATCAGAGAGGACTGATAAACTTTAAGCATCTACAATAAAAGGTTGAAAACAGCTCTGATGAAGGATTGTAAGGAGGATGGCTGTGTCACTCCAAACTATTTCACTGTATGAACCACGACTGTCTGAGTGGGAGCTTTTGGATGTGTAGAAAAGTTTTTACATCTGCTGATATAAGATTCTTAGGGGTTCTGTTGCGGGTCATCAGACTTCTCAGTTTCAGCACTGTGCATTGTGCATAAATGTGCACCGGGCCACTCTCAGGTAGACACACTGATCATCTCTGCTGCGGTGAGATCGCTGAAGGTGTCTAATGAACTCAAAAATAATTGCAACCCTCCTGTTATTAATCAGAATGTCAAATCTTATGACGCAGCTTGCCCAGTCCAAAGTCATATGACTGCAATCCGTGCATCACAACTCAAACAGTGGCTGAACAAGACAGCAAGTGAACAAGCATGCAGGTGAACACGTGTGTCAGCATTTTCTTAAAACATTGTTAGGGCCTTATTTAAAAAAGATAAAAACAGTGTTCACCATTAAGTAAGTCGAAGTCTTCCTCTCTATATTCTGAGTCCATATATTCTGAGCATCAGTGCACTAGTCCAAGTCTATTAACACTGATTTCAGAAAGTACACACAAAGACAGAAACACACATACACACAAAGACATAGAGGCAGAAACACACATACACACAAAGACATAGAGGCAGAAACACACATACAAACACACGCACACACACACACACTGGTTTCTTGCCTGTAGTAGTTCATAGTCTGAAGCATCTTCTTGTCCTGGCACCATCTCAGTCAACATCTCTGACATCACCTTTGTGTTTCCGCGAACAATGTCCAGCTCGCTGCGCAGCCGGCAGATCTGGATGTCAGAGTGAACAGAAAACTTTTTGTGTACATAGTTTCTTAATTCTTACAGTGTTACAGGAGGAATATAAAACACAAAATGTTTCAAAGCTGAATGAGGCTAACACTCATTACAAAAACACTTAAGCTACCTGTTAAACTCAGTCATTTATAAAAGGAAACATAACATAAAGAAATCTGTTAGGCAAGTGCAGCTGACGTAGTTAGCAACAAGTATGTAGTTAGTAGTTAGCAACAAGTATGAAAAACAAGGATGAGATATTTCTCTAAAAGTAACAAATAAATTGAGAAAAAAAATACACTATGATGAAACAGATAAACTTCAAACAGTTATCTTAAGTAACTAATAAAAAGGTAGCGAGGTGAGCTCAAGGTTATGAATTAACAGTTGAAACTTCTATGTAAAAGTAACATACAAAGTGTAAGCGCTAGTTAGCTCAAGGTACGGAAAAAAAAAAAACATTCAAAGACTTTCTAAAGTTTTGAGCACACTTTTGGAAAAGAACTTAAAGCTCCAGTGAGGAGTTCTTAACTTAACATAACAAAAAAGAAAAAAAAGAAAACACAAATTACACATAGGGTTGTTCGATTGTGGCAAAAATGTCGACATAATAATTCATGTTTAGTAAAATCCAGCTGGTAAGAATGATAACTGTAGTGGATACATAGGTGCTTTAAATCATCTGTAAGGGCTTTCAATGGATCATGCGACAAAATAAGAGTGGGATTGGCAACTATTTACTTAAGACATTTAAACTAAGCAGTAGTACATCATTTTATTTGTTTTGCTTGTGACCCATCATTGTGACCTGTGTGGAGCCAAAGAAAAATCACAAAAACGTAGGAGTCTGTCCTGCTGTGACGGACCGGCAGGCTGCTACAGTACGCTTACATATCTGAAAGGACTGTTTGGATTTAGTGTGCTTGTGATAAGAACATTGTACCTGTTCAGGTGTAGGATTTATGGCTCCAGATGCCAGGATGTTGGGGACCTGAGGGGCTGTGTAGGCTGGTGGGACAACTTGTGGTGCGGGCTGTGTAGCGGTGCTGTATTTATGAAGGGTGGTGTCGCCCTCTGGAGCAGTTGCCACCTAGATATGACAGAGAAATAAGAGGAGTTATGAGAAATGATCTCACAATAAGTTTGGTCTTTACACAGAAACCTTTGTCCACATTTAAGCTGCTTAATGAGTTGCTTCCTACCCCTTGAGGTGTGTGTATAGGTGACAGGGTCTCCAGGTCTGACATGGGGAACTCGATGCCTTTCCTCTTCAGCTCTTCATAGATTTGGACAACGCCTGTGAGGTCCGGACTGCTCCTGAATGCATCAGCCCATGCCTGGAGAAGGAAGCAACAAAAAGGAAAATGCAGCGGTTAAAGGGAGAGACAAACACGGCAAACAAAGCCGGGGGATGTCAGACTACTAAAAGAGGCCTGTTCTCTGATCATTTCTGTTTGTCTGGCTTGAATACGTTCAGTCAGAAAACCACACAAAGCTGTTTGCTTCTCTCTCTCATGATTGGACCGGATGAAGCTAAATTGGGCCATTACGAGAGCTTAAACACATGACACACTTTAAAGAAAAATAGCACAAGGACTTTGAAGGAGGTCTTTATCCAAAAAGTGTTACACTGAGTCACTTCATCTGCAAGCTTAGATGAGCTCACGTTTAAATTGCATACTTGTTTCCAGCTTTGGATGAAAAACTACATAAAAGCAATAAAAGTCAACTCTAACTGGCAAGAGTTTGGCTAGCACTATTTACTGTGTAAACGAGCACTTTTTCTAACAACTGCAGAGTACACACACCGGCACCTAAGGGAGAAGAAAGGTTATAAGGGAGCAGCATAACACAACCGCAGTCATGTTGGCCAACACTGTATTACACACTGTGCAAAAAGATATGTCAACAATACTCTTTCTGTTGTATGAAGGGAGTGCTCGTCAATTCATTTTCCCAAAGTTTTCCAATCTCACCCTCCTCTTCAAAAAAAACCTGCCTTTCTAATGTCGAGACAAAACAAGGAACAATTTCACGGTTGTTGTACAGTATCCCCCCCTTCCCTCCCCTACACTCCTCTCCTCCTGGGTCCATGCTGTTAGATGTGGTCACATGGTTTCCCTGGAGGAAATAAGAGCCCAGCAGGGTTACCTGAGCTGTGACAGGTAACTAGAGCTGCAGCCCCGGAGACACTGTACTCTACCTGAGGCTCTGCCTGTGATGGACAGGAGGCCCGCTGCGCAACCACACATACTGTAATAAACGGCTAAACCCCATTCAAACTCTCACCAACTCAGTTAGAGACACAAGTTTTATCTATGACATTAGGTTATTTATCTGTTATCTTACCTGTATCAGGGCGAGGACTTTATCTTGAACGATTGTAGGCGGGTTGTTTTTAGGTGAGATGATTTTTACAAGTACGCCATCCACAAAATCCCTGCTAGTGACCAAAGCATGAAAACGATGGCCGCAGTTCTTCACACACGTCTCCAGAACCTGATGGGTGCAGAAAATAAACTTTGGAAATAATATTTTGGATGCAAATTTTGTGTGAATGTAAATAATATGGGCCCCAAGTTATTTGCCTGACATACTTTTACACTGCTCGAGGGAAATTACAGGGCTAGACTCTTGCTGTATATACTGTAAACACAACGGTGATGACCTTCGTCTGTCCACACTGAACTCACCGTTAAAGCCAACATCACTTCTTTATAGTTCCTGTTTCCATTCAGCCTCTTCTTCACTGCTCTAATGGCATCCTTTGGCCTGCACACGGACAAATAAACACACAAGCAGAAGCACACATTATGGATAGTTCAGTGCCTGCAGCTTTTAAAGAGACTGGTTTTCCTAGGGGGAAAAAACAATTATCAAGAGAGACTTTAAAGCTGAGGGAAGGCGATGATCCAGTCAAGTGCAAAGACTGGGAAGCTTAATATAAGGTGCAGGTGTATGTCAATGATTCTTCTTTGCAATCCCCCCATATGTGATTGTTTTGACATAAGGTGGCAATAATTCACTTCTTCTCTCTGCAAGCTACTCACAGGTCAAAGCAGCTACACAGCAGTGGGTGTATGCCACCGCTTGTAGAAGAGAAAAGTAGAGTCAGACTTTTATACTACTGTTATAAAGCACAGAGTACAGGTCTAGACCCACCTAAGCCAGTTTACAACCTGCTAATCAAACAAGACCTGGACTTCACACACACCAGCTTAAACATACAGTACAAGGTTAATGGAGGGATGAGATAAGCAACGAGGCCTTGCATAAATCCACTTTGCACAGCCAGAGCCGGGTTACTTCTTTTAGTCTGACACAGATGCAACAGGAAACGGACTGGCTTTGATGGTGTATCTCATTATGTAAACAGCACCGGCACAAGGAAGACAGGTGCACATTAGAGCAAAGATCAATAAGTTACTCTCCAGTTACTCACCCATCCTCTGTTTCATTGATGATGTCACATATTTCCATGTTCAGGGTCCAGTCTTCACTTTGCAGGGAGCCATCCGTCGCTCTCTCTGGATAACATATATGATGTGTTAGGGGGAAATGACCCATGAAGGCGCCCCAGTAACTAACAGAAGATCAACTCATTAAATGACGATGAAAGGTGGCTTGCTGACTGTTAGCTGACTAAGCTTTCAGTCGTCATTTAAGGTTTATATAATTGAATTCATTAATGAGTTAAGCGCTGACCTATGACAAAAACACATCTTTAATTAGTTCGGGGTATGTTTGTCACACTGGCAGCAGATATAAACATTACTACAGGTTAGCTAGGCGGCTAACGGTTTCCAGCTGTAACGTTAGCATGCTAACGGCAGCGAGCCCGTGAACGGACATCGCACAAACTAAATAAATTTCCTGGACAATAATACATCTGTCTTCACGCAGTGTAGCATCAGAAACATATGGTTACTCACCAATGCAATGCCCCACTGGGGTACTGAAAGGGTTTCCCAAAAGGAACTCCATCTTGCTCGACAACAAACAAGTCAGTCCATGGGACGATGATGATACATGAGGAAACGTTCTCTAAGTCCCGCCCACAGAGCAACGTCACTGGCTCTCCAGGTCTGACCTGAAGCCTGATTGGACAGCTGGGACGCTCATCAAGACAGTCGGGCGGTTGTAAATAATATGCATTAAAGGTCGCATCAATCGAAGTTCAAATGGCTTTTTATGACTGTGGCACCCATGGTGATATGAAATGATGCAGATTGTGAGTAAATCATAATGACCTTTGCTGAGGTATTTTTTAAAGTTGGAAAATAGACAAAGTCGATACAGATAACTAAATTATTGTAATAACTTTTAATCATGTCAACTGTTATAAAACAAAACCTTCAGCTTTGTACAAAAAATGACAAACAGAAGAGGATTAAAGTCACTTTCATACTTAGTTTATATTTTATAAAAACATAACTGAATGTTTATCATACAAATGAATAGTCTTTCTGAGTACAGCACTCAATCTCCCCCTTATTAGCATAA
This sequence comes from Labrus bergylta, assembly GCF_963930695.1. NCBI lineage: Eukaryota > Metazoa > Chordata > Actinopteri > Labriformes > Labridae > Labrus > Labrus bergylta. The sequence continues at coordinate 20,628,924 of NC_089215.1, read as the reverse complement.
TGTAAATATAAATGTGCATACATCATATAGAAGGACCATCTAAATGACTGTATATAATCAGTGGCATGTATAGCAGGTTCATGTTTTTGCATGCAGTTTACTGTTACCAAACACTACATAGCACAGTTAGTACGGATAGTGCACTGTAAGAGGATTGTGTTTGCATTTGGGAGTTCAAATGTAGCATACAGAGAAAGCTGGCATTGAATTAACATTCCTCAACCACACAGACAACATTAGTCACCATTCTCTTCAAACCATGAGCAGAGTCCAAAATGTCACGGCTGACTGAGAACTGACTGGAAACTCGGTGAAGGGCATCATACTTGGCAGCCAACACATATAAACACTACAACAACACAACCAGCGTGCTAATGTGTTTTTATGTAATGAGATAACGTCACTGTATAACAGATCACAGAAGCAGCAGCTGCCACTGCTAACTGAAGACATATGACTATGTGTTATGTTTGTCAGCGAGGATGCAGAAACATGGATAAACTGAGAGGTTTGGGAAGTTTGAGGGCAGATTTCCTTGGTGCTCTCAAAAAGAACGTTGGAGCTTGTTTTTTCTCAGTCCTGCATAAGTTTGCATTTGACAGTGGTGCTCTCAGATGAGAGATGAACAAAAAGAGTTCCAGCAGCAGCTCGCGCCCTCAGTTCATACATGTCGTAGTCGTGGGCCCACTCCACGTTTCCCCAGTGCTGAATCTGTGTAGGAGGAAAGAAAAACATGTAAATATGGCTGTCTGCAGGAAGACCAGCAAGTTAACCGTTGTGTTTCTCAGCTGTTACAACTAATGACAACCTATGAAACAGAGACAGAAAAATTGTCACTTTGAGCAAAAATTGTATAATTGCAGAACTCCTTGTGAAAACAGAAAGAGAAAGTACTGCCAATATTTCTTAAAAGTTATTGATAGGATATACTAGCTCTTCCTTTGATTGTCACAAGGTAGACGCCAGAAATATTAAAAATATGCTTAATTATAACAAAAGAGCTGTTGGGAACACCATCGCTAGTCTCCTACCTGGTACTCCTCCTCCAGCCTGGAGAGCAGCACAGCCTGTTCCACGCTCAGATGTCTGTCAATAATCCCCATCGACAGAACAACAGACTTCAACTGAGTGATCACATACTCAAGCCCTGCAGAGGACAAAAAAAGAAAACGTTTCACTGTTAAATTCTGTACTAATACATTTACACCTTATTGCAATACTGTATTCCAGATCAATATTTAAGCATGGCAAGATTCAGCACTATTGTTGCATGTTTATTATTTCTAAATGGATTTCAGTATCAAAGAAGAAGTGCACAATGTCTGAAGTGCTGCTGTAGGATCGGTTCAGAGATAACCAACCTGTCAGGGACCAGAAGTTGTATGAGTTCAGGTGTTGCCGGAATGTGTCTTTGGTTGCCTCTGGGATTTCAGGACCCAATATATTGGATGATGAGCCAATGGTGACATTATATCTGCAATTATATTGTGGAAAAAAAAGGTAATATGGAAAGACTAATGAAGTTAACATTTTAAATAACAGTAGACTAAATAACAAAGGCTCTAAAAGGCATTTTGGGGGCTTTAATGACTTTCTGGACTTTTTCCAAAACCTAACACAGCTGTTACCTGTTTTCAATCCAGTGAAGCACAGGGTCCCACTCATTCTTCTGTAGCTCAACCAATCCATGGGGCTCATCTACTCTGTAACTACACAAACCATAAAACACCATTGACATCTACAAATGAGTAATAAAAAATAAAAATCATCACAATATCTCTGTACATAACCAACAACATTTACAGTCAACAAGTTTGTCTAAATGCAGCCAGTATAAAGTGACTTATTATCAGTCAGTTGCATCACATTATGGACATTAATATTCTCGTTGTCAATCTATATTGAACTACGTCTTTTGCTGCAATTGTAAACATAGTCATGAAAAAATGTTTAAATTAACATTGTGATCTCTTTTACAGTGGGCAGACCAAGAAATTAACTCGGGTGATATATGCGATACAATGAATATGGTATGCTTTAATAAATTGTTATAATAAATAAATAGTTTACCAGACAGTGTCAGTTTCCAGGAACTTCAGGGAAGCATTGATCATTTGGGTTTTATCACGTTGGGTGGGATTGTCTAGAGCGGTGTTGCACAGTGTTGTCTGCAGGAAGAGTGATAACACAATTTCTATTTCTACTTTTTTTTCTGGTGTATCATTTGAACTTTAGAGAAATAGAGTTAATATAGAAAATTAAACTTTCACACTCCAGATCCCATTCAAAAGCCATACCAAGTGCATGGTGTAGAACTTGAGTGTGTCCCTTTGAGCATCCCACTCAGTTGCTACGGCGATGGCCAAGGCTTCATTTGGCACTGTGAACAGCTTCCCTCCAGGAGTTTTCAGTTTCCTTCGGTCTAGGTTTATCTCAAATAAACCACCTGCATGACATTTTAGGACATTCATTGAGAAGAAGAATGACACACATATAGAAAGGAACTATTATTCCAGTCATTATCTCTATAATAACAAAGTTAAGTGAGCTCTTATTACTGAGTGAACACAAGGAGAGTAGCCTACTTTCTTCCTCCAATTGCATTATTGTCCTCAATCACAGCTCTGTCATATTTGTGACATCTTACCTTCACCTTGGGATATACTGACATCTTGATAGAATCTTTTTCTTTCTGGAAACAGCAGAAACAATTGCATGAGTCGTCACTCGCTCAACAAGGATAATTAGCAACACGAATGAACTGTTAGGGCAGATGTTACATCCATGTTATCTTACCTGTCGTGGCTGTGGAGTATTTTAAAACGTGCTGACTTCTTGGGCATATTTTACTGAGCGACAGGCAACTTCCAAGCTGAGTCTGAAGTCTAAAAAGGTTCCTAAACATAGCGGCTGTGAGGTGAAAATGTAATGTTTGGAAGAAAGCTAACTGATAAGCTAGTTGTCTTTTCTGCTAGGCGACCTGTGTGTGACCACTGTGCGTTAGTTAAATTAAAGAAGCATTTTTTACGAGTTAAGGTTTTCTTAACAGCTCTCCTTTCTACTGTACTCGCTTGTTTCTTAAGTTAGCTTTTACTCTATTTACTGCCATGCATGTCTCCCTCAGCTTCACATAGCATTCTCTGTGTTCAAAAGCACGCGTGTGACCTTCTACGTTTGACAGCGCCGCTAATTCTTTTAGCAAATGGGAAATGTAGTTTTTACAAGTGCCTCTTCTCACTATTACACAACAGGAAAAAACTACACCCAAACATTCCTGCAAAGCCTTCCGCAGGTTGGACCAATGAACGACGAGGATGTTAGCGAGGTGAATTCAGCTGGCCAATGAGAAAGAGGGATTCTGCTGGCTACAGTGCCGCGTCGAAGTCCACTTACTTTTCTGGGAGCTTGCTGCTGCCCGCCCCGGTAAACTAAACTGTGGAAGAATCGGGGGGGATTTGAATGTTGGTGGACGTCTTCGGTGTTGCTCAACCTCTCCGTAAACGCTGACAGAGTCCGTCGCTCGGACGGCCATCGCCCGTGGACGGTGCTTTCCAGCGTAGCGGGAGCCATGCCTGTCCCCGCTGGATACCTCAGCGACACCCCCACCGCGGCCTTTTCATCCTCGGCCTCGCTTATCCCACCGCCGCCGATAAACACCCAACAGCCGGGAGTTGTCACGTCGCTTCTGTACAGCGGCTCCAAGTTCAGGGGCCACCAGAAGAGCAAAGGGAACTCATACGACGTGGAGGTTGTTTTGCAGGTGGGACTGTGACACTAAAATGTAATTCTTAAGGCCAGCTGTCAGGGGCATTTGGTGAGCTGTCATACAGGCGGTGCGATGATTGACAGCTGGACAATCAATGAGCGCTGGCCTGTGGTTTAGTGACTTGCCTTGCTACTAGCTGTGGATGTAGCGGTGTTTTCGACTGTTTAATAGTAACCAATTTCAAAATGAAGCGACATTGTATTTGTTGTTGGCAAAAATGCTTATTGTAAGAGCTTAAACTATTTATTAAGGTTTATGTAAACCGGCAAGTTTATCGCAGTTTTGAATAACAGGGTATAAAATACTATAAAAAATTGGATTACTCTTGCAGCATTATGATTCACTTCACTTTTAGAAGAAGCTATTGTAATACTTGTAGCATGACAAATGTCTCTTTTCTTTTCAGTATGTTCTATATTTTCTATTATATTAGTCTATATTATATACCATTTCATTATATTACACGGTATTGATCATATTGCACTATATTATATTATATTATACTACATTATATTATACAACTGCACTCTGCATTACTGTGGTACAACACTGCCTCTCTTCTCTGCTGTTTTTACATTACTTGCTGTTATTTATCATACCAAATCACTTTAATCATCACTTCTCACTTGAACTTGTCATTCTCTGTAAATACTGTCTCAATTCCCTGCATAGTTAACGCCATCATTCATTTTGTACTTGTATATACCCCCTATTTTTATTTTTATTTATCTTATCTATTCTGTTTAATGTGTATTTTGAGCTTACTTGTCTGTGCTGCTGCAACGCCTAAATTTCCCCTCTGGGGATCAATAAAGTATTATCCTTATCCTTATCCTTATTTTAGCATGTCACCATGGAGGACTCCTACCTGTGTGGCTACCTGAAGATAAAGGGACTGACTGAGGTGAGGGAAGTGATTTCTTTGGTACACAAACAAACATAATTGAAGATAGGACAGGCTTCTTATAATTGTGCTTGTGTCTGTGTGAAGACTGTTAAATAATCTAGCTCCAGGCGTTATGAATGTTTAGGATTTCAGGGTATTAAGGTGCATTTTCTGTCTGCATTCATGCCAGAAACTTTTTCTGAATCAGAGTCATGTAGTGGTAAATGTAGCATATATTTGACAGTATGGCTGAGTAACAGTTAGTAAGATTTGCTGCTAAACACATTGGAGTAGCTGTCAAAGTGAAACCAAAATGTACTTGGTAAAAGAGATTGATTTTTTTGTTTTATTTCTACTGTATATCATAACTTGCAGCGTTATAACACAGTAAGACAACAGCGATATAATATGAATAATTTTGCACCTCAGAAGTCACTTTTTCCTTCTAGATTGTCGGGAATGTAAGCTCTGACCAGACAGGCCATACCTTTTATTAATGACGGACAGAATGCAAAAGGGCACAGAAAAATGTCACTGTTTCTCTAATGCGTTCACTATCATAGGAATACCCAACACTCACCACGTTCTTTGCTGGAGAGATCATCAGCAGAAAGCGGCCATTTCTCACCCGAAAATGGGATGCAGATGAGGATGTTGATCGTAAACACTGGGTAGGTTGAAAGCTTGTTCAGTCGTGCTCTCACTCAGAGGGCTCCCACTGCAGGCTGCTTTACTTTGACATAATCCTTTTACTTTTAATGTCAAGGGCAAGTTCCAGGCCTTCTACCAGTATGCCAAGTCATTCAACTCGGATGATTTTGACTACGAGCATTTGAAGAACTCTGACTATATATTCATGAGGTGGAAGGTAAGGTGCTTCCCTCAAATTGAGCTTTAGCATTTTTTGTTTTTGTCATGTATGAACTTCAGGGTATGCTGTGTCTCACACTCTCTGTTCCTCTCAGGAGCAGTTTCTGGTCCCTGACCACACAATCAAAGACATCAGCGGAGCTTCCTTTGCTGGATTCTACTACATCTGCTTCCAGAAATCCACAGCAACCATCGAGGGCTACTACTACCACAGGAGCTCTGAATGGTAACGTAGCACCAAACTAAGTTACTGGAAGCTCAAGTTAAGTCAGTTTAAGAACCAGCAGATTTATCTAGACTGAATCTAGAAGGAAAACGTCTATTGCATACCAAATCTTCAGCTGAAGGTGCTTTTAATTCTTATTATTAATAATAATAATACATTGGTTTTATATAGTGCTTTTCTGAAAAGCGGCAATTTATTCATTAGAGATGCTTAGATGATGAGCTGATGTGTATGATCTTTTTCTGGATTATTAATGGTTAGACTGTGCACATCCTTATTTGGATGATCAGAACATGAACCCAACAGTTTGTTACTTTTGATTGATATTGTTGTGGGGTTGGATTGGAAAATCTTGATTGTCCCCGAGGGGCAATTTGGTTTGCAACAGAGGTTCCACAAAGACCAGGTCCTAAAAAAAACTGCACAAAAACATAAAACATGACCATAGATATCGTCATGAGTGACGTGAGTGAGATAAGAGACACAAAGACCAACAGTTCATAGTGTAAGTGTAATGACAACAATGCACACAGCTGCTGATGATACAAACGACCTGCTGATGGGACCAACGACCTCAGAGATCTGTTTGATTCGGTCCTCCTCCGTGTCGGCAGAAGTCTAAACTCTGCATAAAGAGGGTGGAGAGGGTCTTTCAGCATGGCCTTTGCCTTCTGAGTGTCTGGTTATAAGCATACATAGGCCTGCCTGTACTCCATCTCAAGTGTTTCTGTTTCATTTGGATTTGGAAAATCTTTATTGTCCCTGAGGGGCAATTTGGTTTGCAACAGAGGCCCATACAGTCAATACATAAAAACAGCACAATGACATGAATACATACATATAAAACTACCATGGATATCACCATGATGGATGTGAGTGAGGTGAGGGACAAAAGAACAACAGTGCATAGTGTAAGTGTAAAGACAACAATGCCTACAGCTTATTTAAAAACCCAACAGCTGATGGAACAAACGACCTCAGGTATTTGTTTGATTTTGACCTCCTAACATAAGTGAACCTCCGCCCTGTCACCAGAAGTCTGAACTCTGCATGCAGGGAGTGCTGAGGGTCTTCCAAGATGGCCTTTGCCTTTCGAGTGGCTCTTACTTGAAAAACATGGCCGAGATCATTCAAGTCAACGCCAACAAGTTTAACAATATTTCCCAGCCTGTTTTTGTTAACGATGCTGAGGTCACCAAACCAGCAGATCATCACAAAAGTCAAAATGGACTCAATAAAAGATGAATAAATAATTTTTGGAAGAGATTTGTCAACATTAAAAAATCCTTAGCTTTCTCAAGAAGAAAAGTTCATTTGACATCTTTTGGCCTGTATTTTAAATCCCTTGGCACATAATGGTTAAGTAATTGATACCAATTACTTTTGATTTCATTTCTGCTCTGACTAAATACTTGTTGGAAGTTTTAATTTTTCCCTCTCAGATTACCGTAAATAAACACGATAACTTTATGCTTTTTAGGGACGTTTAAAATGATTGATGCACTTTTGTCATACTCAAAATGATGCAGGCTTTTATCATTACTGTGAAGACAGGAGCCGTGTTTACTTTAACTCTTGCTGTTATTTCCTTCTAAGTAGCTTGTATAACAACACATGAAGAGAAAGCAGAACATGAGCATAAGGTTTGCCCTCCATTTCTTTTTCCATCAAGCAGAAGTAGTGATCGATGTTCAGATATCAAAATCATTTTAGCTTTTTTGCCTTTATTGGACAGGGTAGGAAACAAGGGAGAGAGAGAGAGAGAGAGTGGATAAGGAGCCACAGGCCGGACTCGAACCTGGGCCGCCCGCTTTGAGGACTATAGCCTCCGTACATGGGGCTTGATCTAAACGCCAGGCCATCTGCGCCCCCAAGTTCCATTTTTCATTGTAGAAAACGTTTACATTTTGAGGTTGAGTTGAACAAACTTGTCTTTATTCGTCATGTTAGTCAAGCTAATCAGATGGGTTCATTTCCAAACAACAGACGGATGCCTGGCGTTGTCTTCACATTGCTTTATTACAGATTCAGACTTTTAAATATCTCCCAAACATGATTCATAGTAACATGACTGAATGTAAACTCTCTAGTAGAATTACAGGAAAATGATGTCGCCAAGAGCAGTTTGTTGCAGTGGTCCAAAGCATTAATCGTTGTATTTATGTCGAAGCCCTGTGTATCTCCTCTTTTCTCTAAGAGGTTTTTTCAATAAATTAAAGGCTTAAGGATCCCAGTTTGGGTTTCATTAAGTTAAGTTTAGTCCTTTAGATTTCAGTCCTGGTAGATTTGTTAGATACTTGTGGAATTCTGCGACAGCGCATGTAAATTAAGTATAACAGTAATTCTGCAGCCGAATGAGCTCCAGCAGTTTAAATAAACATGTCTGCCTTTATCATGCGGTGTGTGAGACAGATATTTGATTGGATGCTGGGCTTTTCCTTTTTTTTTTTTTTCTTAGAATCTTTCCACACAGCAGCAGGACACAGACACTGTTGGTTACTTTGCTGTGAAGTTGAGAGATGTACACCTGCAGTTCTTTATCTAACAGCTCACTGTGCTTACTCAGCATACATTTATACGGATCCCAGTGTCATTTATCTGAAAGCTGTTTGATTCAGAGCCTGAAAGATATGAACTTTGTGAGACTTTTACACTAACACATTTACAAGAGAAAAAAGTCCCCACTTACTGATGTGTAAACTGGTGTTCTGACTTCTTGAGAGAGAGAGAGAGAGAGAGGATTCGAACACGGGGCCCGCGCCCTAACCACTAGGTGACCCCAATTCTTAAACACCCCATTCATTGTTTTCTAAATTATGTGATCACTAAAAAATTTGCAATATTGCCACATGTTGGAAAACCTATATACACATACTGATACCTCAGTAATAGACCCAGCACGCTGACTCTTGCAGCATAACTGAAATGTGGGCAGATTTAGAATCATTTCCAACAGGACCAAAAACAATGCTCCTGATGTTGTGGATAGAAACAGTGTTATTCCATAGTTTGTCCAGCAGAGAGCGCTCCAACCCCAATTGTTTATTCTTCAGAACTCCCAACCTCCAGGCTGGGAGGCGGCAGTGTTAGCCACGACTACACCATGGTGAAGCTATACTTAGCAGACTCTGAGTTTGTATCTAGTGTGAATATGGAGGAACCTGCCTCGTGCAAAGATAGAGCTAAGTGTTTAAGAAAAATGCACAAAAAAAAAATAGTTTAACAAAAAAGTATGAAGCACTGTGTCTTCAAAGATAAAAAACAACAACCTGAAACACCCCTCATGTCTATCTGAAGAATGTCACAAAGTGGAAAAAAGTTTGGCTTCTTTGTGAAAAGTGTGTTTAAGAAATGCATTCTTTTCACAGGGCAATAATGTCATAAGCAGATCACACATCTTGTGCATGCCTATTCCTGTTAATATTTCCCTATATCTTGAGAGTTTATATGATGATTGAATCAAGAGGTTGCACTATATACTCTTGTTTTTCTTCACTTCTGACTAATTACACTGCTAGTACATACACCTATTGTTAAAAAAAAAAACCCACTTTGTTTATTCTCTGCAGGTACCAGTCTCTAAACCTCACCCACGTCCCTGAGCACAGTGCAGCCATCTATGAGTTCCGGTGACATCAGCCAGCATCGTGGATCTTTTTTTTGAAAATGATGGACAGAGACTTTATGTGAAGCCAAGGTCTGCAGATGCTACTGAGGAGAATGACTAGGGGATGAGACTTTTTTTTTTTTTTTTGCTATTGGAGACGTACAAACTCCTACATGCTCCCAATAAGTGGATGGACAGCTGGTTGACTTGTGGACGGGATACAGGACTACTAATGAATGTATGGAAAGGATGAGCGAAGAGAAGAAAGAAATGGAGTTCAGCTCCTGCTCCGTGGATGCAGCGTGTAAAGCTAGAACCTGCAGCAGAGACTGGGTGTGGCTCTCTTAGTGTACCCCATGTCTCTATGTTTTAATATCTGGTTTGAAAAACAATATGCTTTGCACAGCATTTTTGAGACATTTTATGAGCCAAGTTTTTTTTTTCCCTCCAATTTTCCAGCTTTTATTATTCAGCTGATGTGCAGTGAGTAAAATGAACAAGAGAGGCTGCTGTTTGACAAGGATTCCTGTGAGGAGTCTGCTCTCATGAAACACTAAAGAAGGAGTCTGTGTGGAAGAAAAGACGGCGACAAGTTTGACTGCATGGAGCTTTAATCAGCCCATAAGCTACAGCGACAGTATTTTTCTAAAGCTTAGCTGGTTCCTCCGTTTCATGCCATGAGGATATTTTACTTTAACCAGAATGATCGCAGCAAAGGGGCAGTTTTAAAGGCTGCAACGCGAGCGACACAAAAAGAGCTGTTCCCTTGTGTTCATAAAACATGCTTGGGAGATTATATCACTTGTGATTGCCGTGGATGTTCTATTGAGTTACATTTGCACAAAGATGGACTATACAATACTAGTGCTAGTACACAAGCATCGAGATGGCAGGTCAAGCTACTTTTTAAAAGTGTGTGTGTGTGTGTGTGTGTGTGTGTGTGTGTGTGTGTGTGTGTGTGTGTGTGTGTGTGTGTGTGTGTGTGTGTGTGTGTGTGTGTGTGTGTGTGTGTGTGTGTGTGTGTGTGTGTGTGTGTGTGTGTGTGTGTGTGTGTGTGTGTGTGTGTGTGTGTGTGTGTGTGTGTGTGTGTGTGGGGGGGTTACAAGAGCCAAAACAATCACGTAAAAAAAAAGAGTATTTTTACCCTCTGCGTTACACAACAAGCTTTTTACTCCCTCGTGTGTCGTTTTAAATTAAGCTCCTCAGCACCCTTATGTTTGTGTCTCCTCGACTATGCAACACTTTCAACATAGCACTCTCCGTATGTCTGACCTTCCGTTTTCAGAGACAAAATTTTATTCTATCCTCATAGTATATGATAATAAAAAAATAAAAAAATCTATCTTAATGAAATGAAATATTTTTGTTAAATTGCCTATTAAAACACTCCCTCATCATGTTCCCTTCCCCCATGTGACGGTGCCATCTATCTCAATTCTGTCAAGAGTTCTATTGTAAGTGACGAGAAGTATGTTTGTTTGAGCCTGGATTTGTTTGATGGTGTGACTGTAAAGGATGAACTGTGGATTTTAAAAAATCATATCAAAACACCAAACACTTGTCTTTCTTGTGTTGTGAATAGACCACATGATGCTGCCATGTTTTCATACATCTCCCATCAATTATGGAGCTTTTTACTCACATCTGAGCATTTATAATTTGTCAAAAATAAAATAAAATCTTCATAAAGACTGAGTGTGCTCAAAAGAAAAGTCTTGATGCTGCTGAACACTTCCAATAGGAAACAACTTGAGGCAGTGTGACTTGATGTCTTTAAACATGTCATACAGTCTTAATCATGATCATGGTATCAGCCATCGTCCCATCAACCCCAGTCTTCAGTTTGGTTAGCCTCTTCATCCCTTCAGCCTCAGACGACCATCATCAACCATCTCCTCATCAACCCAAGTCTTTACATTTCAGTCAGCTTCCTAATCGCATACAGCCAGACGACATCGTCAGCTGACGCCTCCACCCCTAGTGTCTGGACTCCATGGGGGGGGGGGGGGGGTCTATGTATGTGTGTCACATACATAGACTCACATATTGTTCAAGCGCAAAATGATTCTCTGACAATCATTCAATATCATATATGTCAAATAAGTGTTTATCTTTTATTTGTTTACTTGTCTCTCCTGATTGAATTTAAATACATTTTAAAAAACAACTGAAAAAACATACTGTACCTACCTGCACTTCAGGTTCGCTTACATTTTAAAAATAGCTACACCTGACGTGCGACTTCTTGTGTGAAAAAGCCATGTGTAATGCCTTGGGCTTCATTTGTGGCCACACGAAAAAAACAGGTAGCCTATGTGTGTTACAGTTTGGTAACATTAAATTATAACCTGTCTCCCCCTCTACAATCTGTCTCCCCGGGAATGTGGAGTTTCCAATAACAGTAAGACTGATGCTTTGCAAAGAGGCAGCAGAGGTGGAGTCATGTTGATGTTGTTTACAGCACATCAGCCAAGACATCCCAGACAAGACTTGTTTGACTACCTTTACATCACTTAACATGACTTAACCTTTGAATGCTTGATCAGACAGTTAAAATGCAGAAATGACTAAGTATCATGTAAATAGTTACATTGATGTTATAGACCTAAATGTCTTTATTTAAGGCTGGTGCCTCTCTATAACCTGTAAAACAAAACAGGACCATGGACGAGAAGACTGACCATTTAAATACAAATGGAGTTAATGTATTAACTTAGGTTCGGGAGCAGGACCACGCCAAAAACCACACCTCCAATTACCTGACAGCCTACTTAACACCTGGTCCCCTCACCACAACCCGTTTGTCTCAGATCCTTCTACCCACCCTCCCTTCCCTCCTTCTCATCCATTCACCGTCCTTCCTCATCCCTTCCCTCCTTCCTCATCCCTTCCCTCCTTCCTTATTTCTTCCCATCCAACTCGGCACACGTCGTCCCCTCGTCTCTCTCATTTCAGGTACAGTCTGGGGCTGTAATAAGTTCGGGTGGATTCACACCTGAGACGGAACCCCCACTATGAGTCTCTCGCCCGATCAACCTCCCAGACCAGCCTGAAAGAAGACGGCCATCTCACACCTACACCCCTCTCATACACATACACCTGTCAATATATCTTACAATCCACATTAAATGTTAAACTAATTCTGTTGTGGCGTGGTCCTTGCTAGTAAATTATTTTTAATATCTCTGTCGTGGTCCATGTTCAGAAATGTTCAAACGATGTAACTGCGGTTTATGCCCACTTACATTTGTGAGAAGAGTCACTAAAGGAAAGTGTGTCAGTTGCGAGCTTTAAAAGGTTAAATCCACAGTTGATGAGACAGCAGGTAAAGCAGCCAAAACCTGCACTATTATATCACAAGAATTATAGCTTATCCTTGTTCCTTTAAAGAAAGCCAGTTATAATTAGCTCAACATTACATCACATGTGTCAATGAGTACGATTCATTTCTTTTGTGGTTGCGCAACAGACGATTCTCCCTTGTTTCCACTGGGAAATAAAAACTATCTGTCACAACCACTGCCTTGCCAACTAATACACTTGGCTGCGGTTACTTCTGGCTGTTATCCAGCTGCTTCTTTGCCGAAGTATACTTAACAATAGACTGACAAAAAGGGAGTGTGTTGTAAGAACATGTGGGGCAAGCATTTATTCTCCCCTCAGCTTTAGCTCGCTATTTATTTATCAGTAATAGTTAGCATGCTAACAATAATGAATGAATATGTTCAACATTTTAAACATAGTTTAAAAAATGGGACTGAATCCAACCCAAAGGACACAAGTGCACATTTCACCTTTAACATAAGCATGTTAGCATTGTCATTTTGGAGAATGTTGTTGTGCTAGCATCATTTAGCCAAAAGCACATTCCTACAGCCCATGGGCGTCAGCAGCATGAAAATATGTGTGGAACAATCTAAGGGGGGTCTGGGGGTCCTCCCCCTTAAAAGACAGAGTAGCTGTCATTTACATTCTGATGCATTTGAACATGTTTTTATGTTTTTATCTGGATTTAGCAGAAGAGACATTTGAAGATGATTGTGGAGTAGATGGACTGATTATTTTGCATTACTATTATTAATGTCATTTTTTAAATTGTATTAATTTGATTGTTTATGTTTCAGTATTAAATGATTTCCCATTGACAATAATATCAGTCTGCAGTGCAGTCTAGTCTGAGAGAGGCAGCAGAGGTGGACTCATGTTGATGTTGTTTACAGCACATCAGCCAAGACTCCCAGACCAGATTTGTTCGACTACCTTTACATCACTTAACATGACTTAACCTTTGAATGCTTGATCAGACGGTTAAAATGCAGAAATGACTGAGTATCATGTAAATAGTTACATACATTTGATGTTAGACCTAAACCATGAGGAGTTTGAAACCCATAAATAAAGTCTTTATTTAAAGCTGGTGCCTCTCTATAACCTGTAAAACCAAACAGGACCATGGACGAGAAGACTGACCATTATACAATTATATAATTATATTACACAATTATACAATTATTCATCAAATCTCTGTGGTGGTTTGTCACAACCACTGCCTTGCCAACTAATACAGTAGGCTAGTGACACTCTGAACTTTAATGTCTTTGTCAGTAAGTTGTCTTTCTTGCCAATTAGTTTAGCGACAAGCCCCTGGTGGGATGGTGAAACATCATAAAGTGGTTCAGCAAGTTTTCTTGCATTTGCAACGTTTGTTGCCATCAGGTGTTTCAGAGACTGTATTGTTTTCGTCTTTAAGGTGGATGTCTAACACAGCTGGAGCATTTTCTTGATGAGACTTGGAAAGGGCTTCGGTTACTGCTTGTCCCCCCGCAGCAACCGGTTCGCGTTTCCCTGATGCTTTGGGTGTTTTAGGCAACCTAACACTCTGTGACCTTGTTCACCGCATGCAAAACAGTGCTTACAATCCTGTAAGCCTTCTTTCACGCATCTTGGACATCCATAGGGTTTCTCTGTTCCTGGTTACATGAGGTTTGTCAGATGAACAGCGACAAGCTTGTCCTTTCTGTATTGTCTCTGCTAGTGAGTCAACTAACTTCGTGAGTACATCTATATTCTCTGTAAACTGCTGTACTGTGTCTGTTTTAGTTTTAAGTTCAACAGTCTCTTTGTTTGTGTTTGGCTGCTTCACATTTTCTCCTTCAACTTGTACGCTATGTGCAGCAGTATGTTTTGCACGTTGTGTTGACCCTAGCCGACCCTGTCGTTCACTCTCATCGCTAGTTAATCTCATGACGTGCTTAAGAATTCTCTCATCCGCAACTGTGTGGTCTGAAAGTAGGGATTTCATCTCTCTGCGAATGTCACTGTGTTTGTGTCCTATCCCCTGATACATTGTATGTAAAAATACATCTTGTACTCTGTCTGGACTGTACTGGATTCCGTTACCTGACTGTTTTGAACCGAAAAGGATTCGTTGTTTCAAGCCAATAACACGATAGAGGAGCTGTTGCAGGGTTTTCATTTTCATTTTGTTTTGCACACATAAGCTCTTGAAATAGTTCTATGCTATTTCTCTCACCCAAATGTGATTGGAAGAACCCCTTCAGCTCAGCTACAATCATGTTTTCCTTATTTACTAGCATGTCTTTGAAATTTCCGGGTTTGATAATCCTCAGCACAGCTCTCACTATCTCAGAGTCAATAAAACTGTCCTTAACTCCCTCCTCAATCTGTCTACACACACTGTTATAACTAATGTCAGATGAGTGATCCCCAATTTGGCCCCCATGAACCTTAAATTCATGCCGATGAATGTAGGGGAAATTCTTCAGAGACATTACTTGTTCTGGTGTAGGGTGTTTGGTAGTGTCTGGTTGCATGCTATGTTGTGTTGGAGTAGGTTGTGTGGTGTCTTGTGAAGTAGGAATGTGTACAGGACCACAAAGTGTTTTAACCAAATCTTTGTAATCCGAAATTATTCTCTGGACATTATCTGGTAAAACATTAACATGACTCAATGCAGCATCATCAGTTCTTTTTGTGAATAGCTGTGGGTTAGCTAGGGCAGCAGTGTCTACACTGGCTGCATCAGCAAGTGGTACATTAACTGTGGCTGGATTAACCAGCACAGTAAGTGTGGGCTGTGGCTTTGTGTTTTCACTTTGCTCAACATTTATGGTAACACCACTTTGAGACAGGACAACATCATCAACAACATCTTTCAAGGCCAATAATTCACCCATGAGTGCATGAAGGTGTGGACTCAAAACATCACTCGGCGTCTCCACTTGAAAGCTCTGACGGGTCTTTGTCTGCAACTGGGCCAACATTAACAGCGACCTGAAAAAGATTATCAGGTGACAACGAAAACAGGATCTTCCTGATGTTCCACACCAGGCTCTTCCTTTCGCTGTCTGTCATGGCAATGTCTTTCCCAGTCATTCACCGTTGGTCCCTCTCAGCTACTTGTCTGCTCTTAGTGGGTCACAGCTCCAAAGGCCAATCCCCGTACGGGCCACCAAGAATCTGTAACAGGACCCGTATGGAGGACTGTTGCCAGATTAGATTTGTCCTGTAAATAACAGGGAAATAATGAGACAAAGCAACATAGTGTGTTTCCTTTCCTCACTTCTGCCAGTCTTTATTTTTATGCATATGATTATGTATTTCAGTTTTACTTAAACTGTATTTTGGTTTTCATTTCTTTCTTCAAAAAGAGCATTTTATCCACAATTCAACACATATATATATATATATATATATAAAAACTTATATTCGTCTTATATTACATGCAAAAGTTCTCAAAACTACAAAATAAATGTTTTTGTGTGTTATTATTATTTGAAGAAATATAAAATACCGGTAATTTGGTTCTGCTACTTAAGAGCTTCTTATTAATGCACAGTTGCATACAGGTTCATACAGGAGATCAATCCTCGCTTAGCTTGCCATGCTAACAAATAACATGGGAAATCCCAGAGAAACTGCGAAGCTAGCGGAGTTGGCGTTAGACATTTTACAAGAAAATAAAAAATAAAAAATATTAAAATGAACAGTCTTCATGAACTCACAGGTACTTGAGCTTTACAAAACTAGCAAAACAACATGGGAGCTAGGGACAAGCCATGACCGACGTACAGTGGCGCCCATATATGAACGTGGCGATGAGCTAGGCTAGCGCTCATGAGCATCATAGCTAAAGTACCTCAAAACCTTCAAAACACATTTAAAACACATCCTGACACACACTTAATGATTGTGTTAGCTTCTACATGTTATAGAAGAATATATAGACCACATGTATGTGATTTATGACATTTACTCACCTGTAAATAACAGGGAAATAATGAGACAAAGCAACATAGTCTGTTCCCTTTCCTTGCTTCTGCCAGTCTGAAAACGAGGGCTACCGAGCACACTAAGCTGTCCCACCTAGAGGTTACGCCTCCGTGGCACAAATTGGAACCACACTCTAAATTATATTTTACACAAAGTAACAGAACTAATGCTCCAAATTACACATTTGATCACATCATGTGTGATGACACATTTCTGTGTGTCACATACATAGACTCACATATTGTTCAAGCGCAAAATGATTCTCTGACAATCATTCAATATCATATATGTCAAATAAGTGTTTATCTTTTATTTGTTTACTTGTCTCTCCTGATTGAATTGAAATACATTTTAAAAAACAACTGAAAACATACTGTACCTAACTGCACTTTAGGTTCGCTTACATTTTAAAAATAGCTACACCTGACATGCGACTTATTTTGTGAAAAAGACGTGTAATGCCTTGGGCTTCATTTGTGGCCACATGAAAAAGATAGGTATGTGTGTTACAGTTTGGTAACATTCAATTATAACCTGTCTCCCCCTCTACAATCTGTCTCCCCGGGAATGTGGAGTTTCCAATAACAGTAAGACTGATGCTTTGCAAAGAGGCAGCAGAGGTGGAGTCATGTTGATGTTGTTTACAGCACATCAGCCAAGACATCCCAAACCAGACTTGTTTGACGACCTTTACATGACTTAACATGACTTAACCTTTGAATGCTTGATCAGACAGTTAAAATGCAGAAATGACTGCATGAGTATCATGTAAATAGTTACATACATTTGATGTTAGACCTAAACCATGAGGAGTTTTAAACCCATAAATAAAGTCTTTATTTAAAGCTGGTGCCTCTCTATAACCTGTAAAACCAAACAGGACCATGGACGAGAAGACTGACCATTTAAATACAATTATTTATCATATCTCTGTGGTGAGCTATATTCAGAAATGTTCAAATGATGTAACTACAGCTTATGCTCACTTACATTTGTGAGAAGAGTCACTAAAGGAAATCTGTCACAACCACTGCCTTGCCAACTAATACACTTGGCTACGGTTACTTCTGGCTGTGATCCAGCTGCTTCTTTGCGGGAAGTATACTTAACAATAGACTGACAAAAAGGGAGTGTGTTGTAATGTGGAAGGTATGGCTGAGTTGATGATGAAATGATAATGACTGTCAATTAAATTCTGTCATTATAAAGATGGATTTCTTTCATGTATGAGTATATTCCCAGAGACACCAAGAGACATTTTTTATGTTTTTCTAGTACATTGATTTTATTTGTTTTTAGTAAAGTAAAAGATATAAAAGGAGATAAGAACATGTGGGGCAAGCATTTATTCTCCCCTCAGCTTTAGCTCGCTACTTGCTCAGTAGTTAGCATGCTAACAATAATGAATGAATATGTTCAACATTTTAAACATAGTTTAAAAAATGGGACTGAATCCAACCCAAAGGACACAAGTGCACATTTCACCTTTAACATAAGCATGTTAGCATTGTCATTTTGGAGAACGTTGTTGTGCTAGCATCATTTAGCCAAAAGCACATTCCTACAGCCCATGGGCGTCAGAAGCATGAAAATATGTGTGGAACAATCTAAGGGGGGTCTGGGGGTCCTCCCCCTTATAAGAGAGAGTAGCTGTCATTTACATTCTGATGCATTTGAACATGTTTTTATGTTTTTATCTGGATTTAGCAGAAGAGACATTTGAAGATGATTGTGGAGTAGATAGACTGATTATTTTGCATTACTATTATTAATGTCATTTTTAAAATTATATTAATTTGATTGTTTATGTTTCAGTATTAAATGATTTCCCATTGACAATAATATCAGTCTGCAGTGCAGTCTAGTCTGAGAGAGGCAGCAGAGGTGGAGTCATGTTGCTGTTGTTTACAGCACATCAGCCAAGACTCCCAGACCAGACTTGTTCGACTACCTTTACATCACTTAACATGACTTAACCTTTGAATGCTTGATCAGACGGTTAAAATGCAGAAATGACTGAGTATCATGTAAATAGTTACATACATTTGATGTTAGACCTAAACCATGAGGAGTTTGAAACCCATAAATAAAGTCTTTATTTAAAGCTGGTGCCTCTCTATAACCTGTAAAACCAAACAGGACCATGGACGAGAAGACTGACCATTATTACCATACAATTATTTATAATATCTCTGTGGTGGTTTCACACAAAGCAAATTAAAGTATGTAGAGCAAACATTTTGCCAGGAAAAGTTTGATAGTGAGTCATTAGTTTATTGAAAGTAAGTAGGACACATTTTGATGTAGTTGATGGCCTGGAGAGGAAATATTCTTAATTTCTGTATTTAGGCTATTATAGCTTGAATTTTATAGATTTTTCTTTGCATATAAACTAACATTATATGTATCGAGTACTTCAGAATCTGTTTCTTTCTTTATTACATTTTCCATCAACAATAATTGGAGATCCATATTCAGAAATGTTCAAACAATGTAACTACGGCTTATGCTCACTTAATTTGTGAGAAGAGTCACTAAAGGAAAGTGTGTCAGTTACGAGCTTTAAAAGGTTAAATCCACAGTGATGAGACAGCAGGTATACCAGCCAAAACCTGCACTATTATATCACAAGAATTATAGCTTATCCTTGTTCCTTTAAAGAAAGCCAGTTATCTTTAGCTCAACATTACATCAGTACGATTCATCTCTATGTGGTTGCATAAGAGAAGATCTGAGAAATATAAACTTCCCCATCAGACTATCTGTCACGACCATTGATGCAACTCATAGGCCTACAGTAGTTTTACTTTTGGCTGTGATCCAGCTGCTTCCTTGAAGGAAGTCTCATTAACAATAGACTGACAAAAAAAAGGATTGTGTTGTATTGTGGAAAGTATGGTTGAGTTGATGATGGAACGCTAATGACTGTCAATTAAAATCCTGCATTATTAGTGTGAATGTTTTTCATAGTCCCAGAGACACCTTTTTTTTTTTTGGTACATTGATTTTATTTGATTTTAATAAAGTAAAAGCTATAAAAGGAGATAAGCGCATGTGGGGCAAGCATTTATCCTCCCCTCAGCTTTAGCTAGCTATATGTGCTTAGTAATAGTTAGTATGCTAACAACAATAAAGATGTTCAACATGTAGCCCAAAAAATGGGACCGAATCCAACCCAAAAGTCACCATTGCAAACTTCACTTTGCTAAAATATGATGATGATGTAGAGGATGGAACGATAATTTTGTATGTCGCAGTATAATTCCCTGTTGATAGGGCAGTGATAAAAATCCTGGAAACATACGTGAGTTGAGCTCTTCTTTATAAGCTGTTGTGATGATTGACATACATTAATATTGTGTCATCTACAAACATGTTGGGGTCCAATGTGCTGTTAATTAGCTGAGATGGACTGATTCACAGTGATCATAACTTATTTTATAAATCTCTTTACGCCCATGTTGCTGTTGATCAAACATGTTAAACCAGTCAGTCCTCTAGCCTCCCTCTCCTCATCTCTCCGCTGTTCTGCTGATGTTAGCTAGCATTAGCGCTATGCTAATCAAACAGTGAGGCTGCTGTCAGTCAGATACTTTGTATGCTAAGTGAACAAAAACATGGCTATAAACTACAGAAAGGGAATGTTCTTTACAGAAAGTAAATAAAAGTGAGGGGGCCCAAACAAATGATTTTAAAAATGGCTCCGATGCCCATGCAACAGCCCATAGACATAAAAACATAAAAATATAGTTACAGTCTATGCTACAGCCTAACAGAGCTGCAAATGTTAGCAGGCTAAAAGTGTTTTAAAGTTCCATATTCAAATTATTGTCCAAAACAAGGAGATGTAGCCTATACCTCAGCTTAAAAATGTGAATTTGCTCTTAAATAAGCATTTGGCTCAAAATTGCGTGCCTCAAATCCAACATAGCTGTAGCTTAAATGTTGTCATGCTAAAAATGTTAACTGATGATTAATGTGTTGAAACATCAAGTGTAGCCTACATAGAGAACTGAATTATCTGTCTAGCTTCAGACAGGGGACTTCTCTCTGTACTCGTCTTGTTAGATCTTAGTGCTGCTTTTGACACTATCGACCATCAAATCCTATTACACACATTAGAACAGTTACTTGGAATTACAGGGACTGCTTTAAATTGGTTTGAATCCTATTTATCAGATCCATCTCAGTTTGTACATGTTAATGATAAGTCCTCTATGCACACCAAAGTTAGCCATGGAGTGCCACAAGGTTCAGTGCTTGGACCAATTCTCTTTACATTATATATGCTTCCTCTGGGAAATATTATGAGGAAACACTCCATGCAGTTTCATTGTTATGCAGATGATACTCAGCTTTATGTATCAATGAAGCCCGATGGCACCAGTCAGTTATGTAAGCTAGAAACACGCCTTAAGGACGTTAGGACCTGGATGAGCAGACATTTTTTGCTACTTAACTCAGACAAGACTGAAGTTATTGTGCTAGGCCGGAAAAACCTCAGAGAGACTTTTTCTAATGATATGACTGTCCTTAATGACATCAGCCTGGCATCTAGTACCACTGTTAGGAATCTAGGAGTTCTATTTGATCAAGACATAAAATCCTTCTTCTCACTTACAAAGCTCTAAATGGCCAGGCACCATCTTATCTTAAGGAGCTACTAGTGCCGTACTACCCTTCGAGAACATTACGGTCCCAGAATGCAGGCCTGCTAGTGGTACCTACAGTCTCTAAGTTTACTATGGGAGGTAAGGCCTTCAGTTATCAGGCTCCTCTCCTCTGGAATCATCTTCCAGCCGGGGTCCGGGAGGCAGACACAATCTGTATTTTTAAGAATAGACTTAAAACTTTCCTTTTTTATAAATCTTATAGTTAGGGCTGGTGCTAGTGTAGACCAGCTTTTAGTTATGCTGCTATAGGCTTAGAATACAGGGGAAACTGGCACCTTGAGCTTCTCTCTCTGTCTCTCTCTCTGTCTCTCTCTCTCTCTCTCTCTCTCTCTCTCTCTCTCTGTGTATATACAGTACATCATATTACTGCACGTATCTATCTGTAAATCTCAGTCACAAACTCTCTCAGTCCTGGAAGCTCTTGAGCTTTCTTAAGCCTGGCTCACACTGTGCGATTCATCCCCAATTGTATAAAAGTCGGGGTGGCATCTCAGCTCACACTGTACGACTGAATCGTTTACGACACCCGACCAGACCTTGAGATTGACGTTCATACACTGTACGACCCGATTGTCGGGCACGGCCAGAGAGCTCACACTGTATGAGTGAAATCGGGACGGAGCGTTGACAATTGTTAATAAAGTTTGATTTGAAAATTCCAAAGGACGGTGGTCGGTGAAAGAAAAGGAAGTGGAAATTGTTGTAGGAAATAGGAAAGTTGACACATTAGTAGATATATGGATACAAGTTTCAGAAAAGTGCTGCACAGATGATCTGCCTACTGGAAACTCAAAAAAGAAAACAAATAGCTTGGTTGCGTCCTGCCACTGGTCTCCATGACTACAGTCCTCCGTTGTCTCTTGTAAATATTGTAGTCGTGTGAGACTTCTGCCAGACGCAATCATGACGTAAACATCAAGATTTTACATTTTAATATTAAACATGTTTGAAATAAATCGTTACAATTGTATCTTTGTACTGCTCACACTACAAGATAATCTGAGCAGATAATCGGGTCCGAGCAGCCTTGAGTCGGGAGAGACCCTGAGATTGTCGAGAAGGAAGAATCGGAGCTGAAATCGACCCGTTTATCCTGCAGTGTGAGCCAGGCTTTAGGCTCCTCGAGATTGTTGGTTGACAGCCTGCCAGTTTTTTCTTACCACTGTAACTTTTGCTGCTTTGCTAAAGTGCTCATGATGGATAGGCCGGGTCTTTGTAATATAACAATAAGTAAGGTCTTTTACCTGCTTTTTGTAACATAACTATGAGTAAACTATTTTGTAATGTTAAAAGACAATGAGTAAGGTCTTTTACCTGCTTTTTGTAAAGTGTCTCGAGATAACACTTGTTATGAGTTGACGCTATACAAATAAAAATTGATTGATTGATTCAAGAGGTTGCAGCTGTAAAACTTTTTAACATCAGCGAGTTAGCATTGCCATTATGACAAGGATACGCTAATCTCCATTCCTATGCGCCTGCCTTGTATACAGACTTAATGAGCTGAAAATGTTGGCAGGTTTACAATTCAAACCAAGATGGTGAACATGTTAAAAAGAGCATGTTAACACAAAAGGACTGAATTCCCTAAGAAATCACAGCTGAAGAATGATGTGAACATTTAGCCAGGCTAGCATGTTTCTAAACTGCTTCCCTCAAGCCACTGGCCCACAACAGGTTTAGGAATTTGAGTCACGTAACAGGTCAATCGCGTTAATTGTTTGAACTGAAAGTGAGCTGACTTATTTGGAAGTCATCCATGTCTTCCTTTTGACAAAATGCCATCGTGCCATTCAGCACATCACCTAATGAATATTCAGTTTCCTATTAACTGTTCACCTTTATAAATCTGTAGTCATAAATATCAATTCCCCTTTCCCTCAGGGCCCTCCCTTTATCCCATTCCCAGATTAATTTTTCCTTATTGTGACACTCACTGGAATTACGGCAACTCCTTTTTGCTGCACAGCTTCCGTCTGCTTCCCGTTATGTTACAAGATTTCAGTCAATCCTTTTAGCAGCTTCCTTGTAGTAGAGCTATTACACCATCAGTGTTTATTGATATCTTTTATGGCTCAATAACATTTTTATTGTGCAAGAAACGTATTTGGATTTTTGTTATCTTTTAGAGATGATAATTCTATCACAGATTTAATGATTATTATTATAGCCTATATAATAAAATACAAAAGCTCTCCAGAAGGTGTAAACCACTTCTTTTTTTCTCTTTCTTTAAACGTTTATTCAAAAGTCAACAACCGACAAAAGACAATTGGACAAGTGCTTATTATTAGCTTGTGTAATTGAAGGCTTAGACAAAGTTTATACTTCTCTAAGATAATAAAATCTTTTTAAATAGAGGGTTTTCCTGAATGGTGTGGTAATGTTTTTCATGGGATGTGCTAAATGCAATAAAGTGCACTGTGTTCCTAGGCACGTCCACACCTTTGGAATTTTGAGTGTTTCCTCCTCAACAAAGTGCATTGGGTTTTTTTTATGGCCTCCTTGATTAAATACAGGAAAACAAATACACTTCTATGTATGATCAAATGCACAAATGACTTCCTTTATCATAATAACACATATAACACAGTTTTTCTTTTTTAAACCATCTGTGACGGATTTAAATCTGGCAATGGAATAGACTTAAATGAATAATGAATGTCTCTTTATGACCTGCAAAAGCAAAAGAGACCATCAGTTTAAAGATTATATTAGTAAATAGTTCATTTAAATGCCTGAAACGACTGCTGTGGGGGGTACTGTAGGTGTCAGGCAAAGTGAAGCAGCACCCTACAGAAAGAGACTTTTTAATATATGTTCCCCATAAAAAAACCTCAATGAGTGACACATTTGACTAAAAAGGAAGCGGCAAGAGATTGTTTTGTTTAAAAAAACACACTTAAACATTGACATAAGAGGTACAACTTGATCTACAAAGGGGCTCCAACATCGCTGCAGCCCAAATGTTCCTCCCAGGAGCTGAGGATAGAATAGATTCTGCATGCAAAGGCAAACATTAGTCTTAAACTTGTTTTTGCAAATATGGCTCATAAGAAGGTAATACATTCAAACAAAAACATAAACAAAAATTTAACATGACAAATACATAATGGAAACAGATAAAAAAGAACAGAATACAAACAGACACAATTGAGCTACATTAATAAAAGGCACCAGATGCCCGATTCAGAAAGCAGGTTGAGTGCAAACACCTGAGTCTATTAACACTAAAATAAGGGACTCTGGGTTTTCCATTTCAGTAAAGGAAGCTCACTCAAACCCCAGAGACAGTGATAACTCAAGCCTGTTCCAGAAAGAGAGGTTACTGTTACTCTGAGTCTGTTACTATGGTAACTGAGTCTATGAACCTAACCTAACCTAACTCTCTCCCTGCTGAAATCCACACTGGACATTTTCAAAAATCTTCTCAAACACCACCTGTTCACCAGGGCCTTCGGCCTCAGTTAACATTGCCCCCCCATACTTAAAAAAAAAAATCAAATATGGCATGTTTGAGAAGCCTTGAGATGAAGGGACTGCATTATTTCGCAAGGAACTACATTTAAGTCGGGAGATGTTAATTTAATTATGACAAAGACTTAATGAACTGAACAGTATAGGCATATAGGTGAGAGGAAAAGTGTGTGAAACAGGCATTATGTTGGGGATCAAGGTAATGCACAATGATGAAGTCACTCATTGAGATTCTTTTATTCAATATTTCAAATAGGATTAAAGTAGGGTAAGTAAGGTATCACCCACCAGTCTAGTTTGTTCTTAAATTTCATTTCAAGCTGCTTCCAAGTCCATTTTTCTCAAACATCACTTCTCTATGTACAATGCACCTGCACAATTGCACTGACATTTCAAAGCAACTAAAATAAAGAAGTCATTGTAAAAGAAGGCCAAATGAAACTAAATGATGCAGTGTGGTGTTACGTGCACAATCCTTTGAAAAAATATGTGTCTAGTGACAGGAAGGAAAGATGTCCGATGCCTGAGGAATGCATGACAAAATAAAAGAGGGAAAGCTAGACACGAAATACATCCCGGGTCACTTTTGTTACAGTAACACAGTTAAAAGTATGTGTCAGATCAGGTTCCAATGAGTCACCTTTTGTTTCCTTTGAAACAAAGAACAGAAAACTTATGTTTCAACATCAATGTGTAAACTGTCCATTGTTCTCGAGCTGTGCTTGTGGTTTAAAAAAATCTGTCCTAACTAGTTTTTGACAAACCAAAAACCAGGAAAAAATGAACTCAATGTAGGTCATTGCATATCAAATGATCAACAGTTACTGTATATGGAAGGATTTATGCAATTTGAGACTAAAAATGATCTGTAAGATATTTTAGCTGAATGGAAAGACCTACACACTGTAATGTTTTTGCTTCTGGTTAATGATCACCCCCCAAAAAAGTCTTAGCCATCCTAGAACAATGACATAAGACGAGATGGTTGAAGGCTACAAACAGCTTGTATTTTTGATAATTAGCCATTGAAAAAAGTCAGAATATGAGGCATACACAATCCATCTACATTGACCACTAAAGACTGTAATAATGTAACAACAAAGCAGTAATAATATGATGGGGTCGGAGATGAAGTGTGGGCTTGGGGGATTCATCCGTACAGACAGTAACAAGGGGAAAAAAGCCTATAAAAAAACATTTTATTGTGCCACATCTCTGGAGATCTCCCTAACCAGGTTATTGAGATACAACCAGCATCAACCAATGACCTTGAATAATGACCTTTTTCATAAATGTTTTATTTGGAGATTTAATTCATGCAAACTGTAGGTGTGTATATATTGATAAAACTATATGAAATGGAGTGGTTGCTAGACTGATGCCAGT
Organism: Labrus bergylta; assembly: GCF_963930695.1. Taxonomy (NCBI): domain Eukaryota; kingdom Metazoa; phylum Chordata; class Actinopteri; order Labriformes; family Labridae; genus Labrus; species Labrus bergylta. The sequence goes on along the minus strand of NC_089215.1, from coordinate 20,602,740 downwards.
ATCCAAAAAAGTCTCGGATACAGCCTAAGGTGCAGCGTTGTGTATCATGAGTCAATGCATTGGATTCTGGTATTATTATATTGGTATTGTATTATCTAGTTTTGTTGTGGGGTGAATTGACATGGTTGAATTTGTGAAACCGTTGGTACACGATTGGAACCACATTTTGTAACCTTCATTTCTGAGACATAAAGTACACACTGTGCTTGCTTTCTGCACCTCTGCCTGTCGTAAACAGATTCTCCAAAAAATCCAGAGTCATGGTCCTCTAGCTCGTGGTCGGGGTGGGGTGGGGTGGGGGGGGAACCTCACGTGGATTTTCACTCAGGTGTTGACATCTCCTCAGGTTGTACACAAAGCTGGACAGTCCTGACCTTTCACACCACAACGCTCCGTGTGTCTGACTGTGTGTGTGTGTGGTTAAATCCTGGCATCACTTCAGATGAGAACTACACACTTGGGTTAATCTGATGATGGATTGGGATAACCCCCTCCAACTCAGGCCCTCTCAGGCATCCCTCACTTTGAAGAAGCACCTGCTCCCCCCCACCCCCCTCCCAACACACACAGATGCAGGTCCTTTCCTATTAAGTCACTGTTGCATGGTCCCACATAGACACAAAGCTCTCCACACTAGTTCCTGATAAGGGATATTACTGCCAGTTGACAAGTGATAAGTGATTGCACGTGCAAATAAAAAAATTTATTACGGGTTTTGAAGGCACACAGGATCACGGGAAGTGGTTGAGGAAGACAGACTGGAGCTTGGGAAATAACAAAAAGTTAGCTTTCTTAAAAAAAAGGCCTTCTTCTTGAAATCCTTTGCTGTCAAATTTTGAGTAAAAGAGGTTCAATTAGTGAACAAATGTATTGACAAGTTTCTACTCTCTAATAAACTGTTCTGTCTTGTTTGTTTTATTTACTCAACAAAAAACATTTTAAGGTTTTAGGAGGGGTTATATGCTGGACTTTCTTTCTCTGGAAAGGAGCAGGAACTTCTTGGTAATATCTCATTGGCACCATGTGGTTTCAGGCAGCCTGTTGACTTTATAATCTTGGCCATTACGTAATGTCAAACCAATTATCACGTACATTTTACAGGATGGATCGAGATGAAAACTCAACAGGCAGATTGAAAAATGTATTGTAAAAAAATTGCATTGCATTCATTGCAGGACTTTATGGATGTGCTTTTTAAACAACTTTTGATATAATGAAACAAAATCAAACAAGCTGGGAACAAAGAAGAGAAGATTTCTGGGGATCCCGTGGTTCTCTGAATGAAGATCTTGTCTAGTTCAAGATGAACATTTATACTGACAGCTGTTTGTGGTTGTTGGCAGACGACGCTTTAGATTCATTTTCTATTGTTGACAGAGCCAGCCAACCTATTTGGCCCCATTTTTCCCATTTTGTGCAGCACAATCGGCTAAACTATCTCTTCCCTGTATGCTAGCCTAATAATTGTTAGCATACAGATCATTCCTAGGTACCAATACTTTCCATGACTTCTGTGCAAGAGACTGAATTAATGTGAATTAAACTGTTTTTTAAATGTACCTTCCTTTATTTTTATTTTCTGTAAAAAAAATACTCTAAATGTGTAGTCAGTGAAATATATCAAAAGTACCTAAACATTTCAGAACTGCTATGTAGCCAAAATTCTCAAGTTGCCTACATCCAGTAGCAGTTAACAGCATTTAACAATGCTGGCTGACAAACAATGAACAAACGTATAAGCCTCAGTGTAGGCAGAAGCATCTCAGGTGTTTTCTGTAGCCTACCTATCCTGTGCCATTTGAAAATCACAGTGTTAAACAAAACTGACTAGTTTTTCTGTTGTAAGATAATGTCCCACTTTAAATGCGAAGCACAGGCAAAATGTATTTTTGTATGTATATGTATGTATGATTTTTTATTTATTTTTTACAAAATGTACAGGATCAATCATATGAAACAGTCATTTGTAATAACATTTCTAACATTTAGCTCTTATGTGTGCCTACAACCAGAGGCTTGTGCACTACTGTATGAAAGTTTGGAAATAACTTAAATATATGTTATGAATCCAAGATATTTAACATAGAATATTAGAGACATTATGGGAGACTTTAAAGTTATTATCAATCGATAATGAAAACGTATTGTCAACTGATGAGTGATAATATTAACATAAATTGTCATTCTCCAAATTAAATAATTTGTTTGCATCATAAGTGTTCATTTTAACAAATCATACAGCAAATATAAATTATGTTAACTAACACTTTATCCTGGTATAAGCCCATCCTTCACTAGCCCATCCCTTTACTGGACATGTTTGTAAGTATTCATTTTACGACAGATGTACTTACAGCTGGGAATTTCTCAGTGATGCTCATCAGTGTGATTTACAGCCGCACCTGCCTGCGCGAGGATGCTGCGTGGCTTACGTGTGCATCCTGCTTTGCACCTTCTAAGGTGTTATTATCTCGGAGCTCCGCCCCCTTCGCCTTTTCAAACGTATATTAACTACAGCAGACACCTCGACATGTCAGAGAAGCAGAGGCAGTTCAGCCGGAGACTGAAGGTCAATAAAGCAGCTCTATCATCCCGCTAGCAGCGAAACAAAGAGGAACACGATGGTCAATGAACAGCGCTTTGTGATTAGTCTGAGGATCATTGGATCCGTGCTCAAGGACACACCAAAACTCAAGGTGAGATAATACGCGGACATTATTTATTTGTTCATTTTTTTTAAACACATTTGCTGCATTTGCCTTGCATGTTGTGAGTGTCTGATACCATTATTTTGTATTTTCTATCCACAGGTGTTCATGGTATCTGTGTTGTGGTCTGATGAGACGGACGTTATAATCTACAGGTCCTTCCAAGAGTTTAAGAAATTTCATGTGAGTCAAAAATAGACAGAACAGAACTGTAACATCCCACATAGTGAACTGTGTTGTATACTGTATTTATTATAGAATATTACAATGTATATGTTTCATTTATACAGAAGCAGCTGAAGAAAAGGTTCCCTCATGTGAACCCTTTCAGGAGAAATGACAGAGTGATCCCCAAATTTAATGGTAAGAATAGTTGTACTGTGTTTTCATAAGTCCTCTTTAAGAAATGTTGACTTCTTTTGAAAAAGCATCAATCAAATTGAGATTCTGCGCACTAAAACTGTTACAAAACATTTTGCATTTTTGCAAAACTTGCATTCTGTCATTAGTGGAGTGAGGATTGGCATTCTAGGAATTAGTTAAAACAAACTTTCACTTTGCATGTGAGTGCTGCATGTGTAAAGTGTCATGTCCTCTGTAAAAGAATGCATAGCATGCATGTGAGCAGTCAGAAAGGGAAAAAGATGCTTTACAAATAGATGATCTTGTAGCACTAATATTGAAACTGTTTTCTCTCCTCTCTTTAGGGAAGGCGAGGAAGAGCCTCCAACAGAAAGGATCCAAGACAATGGTCCGTCGTATGAAGTTCCTGGAGAGCTACTGTGATGAGCTGCTGAAGTGCGACCAAATAGTGACTCAGAGCTCTGAGCTCACTCAGTTCTTCCTGCCCAAAGACCACGACCTGCAGACGGACTTCACCAAGAACAGGTAGATTTGTCATGTCTGAGTTGTGTTTCAAATGAACAAGACGTTGATAGTAGGTTTGTTTTTTTAATGTGGCATTCCTCTCTTGCAGCATCATGATCCTGCTATCTGACGGCTCAGACGGAGGAGGAGGGGACCACCAGCCTGGAGGAAGTGTCACCCACCCTCTGGTCACCCAGACTTACCGCTGTGTGGCCGCTTATGAGACAAAAGATGCTAAAAATCGTCCATTTAAGGTGGCTGTTGATGAGAAACTGGATGTCCTGATCAAAGACCCCGCAGGTTAGCTCTTTACCTTTTCATTCAGCATTTACATGTCTTTATTCTTTAAACCCTGATCTCCTTTTACACTTCTTTCTGTTTACTTAATGTGTGGTTTATTCTCTCTGCAGGTTGGTGGCTGGTGGAGAATGAGGAGAAGCACTTGGCTTGGTTTCCCGCTCCATACCTGGAATCATGGGAAGGAGAGGAAGATGATGATGCAGGATTCCAGTTAGGAGGTGTGACATGTACTTTTACTCATATTCAGTTTCTTGGAGGACACATTTGTCACACAGAAAGAATTTACTTCATGTACAGTACAAATCTGGATTACATAACTACTTATGTAACCCAGACTTTTGTAAATAATTGTTCCAATTAATGGTTGTAATTTGTAAATTGCTGTAAACCTTGCTGTTACAAATAGCAAACACAAGGGAGTGGTCTTTAACAACTTAACATTTAATGTTGTGTCTTTGAGTCTTAGTGTGTTTTGAGCTATGTAAAGCACTTTGATTGAAAGGTGTATATACATATATACATATATATGTGTATAAACGTTTTCAATATCTTTTTTGTTTCCTTCATTTGACCTAATGTCAGAAAATTGAACTATGACGTGTTCTCTGTGATCTGACGCTGTCCTCTCGTTTGTCACCTTAAGGTGCCCTGTACTGTGCTGTGAGGAGTTTCTCGGCTACGAAGGATGACGAGGTGTCCGTGCCCATTGGCTCTGTGGTGGAGGTGCTGAGGAAGTCTGATGACGGCTGGTGGCTTATCAGGTATGCCTGATGTTTGTAAAAGATAAAGATAAAGTTTATTGATCACCCATGGGGGAATTTTTTTTGTCACAACAGTTCAAGAAACAGGAATATAATTATCAAAAATAACAAGAAGTTAAAAATCAAACATTTGTACATCAGTTTAATAAAGGAAGAAAAAATACAATAATAGAATAATACTAGGTATGTACACTTCCACTTGTGGAAAGAGTTATTATTATTAAAAACACACACAGTGTGTAGCATTATTGATATGAGTGGAGATGCTGTTAAAGAGTCTGATTAAACAGTCTGACTGCAAATGGGATGAACGACCTTTACCTAAAAGTAAACAGAACAGGGGACAGAGGTATCAAGATAATTAATTCTTGTTTTAGGGTGCTATCATAGTTTACATGCAGTTGAGCTATAATTTACATAATTTATTTTGAATAAATATAATTTTTCTTGCAATCCTCTCTTCAGATTCAATGGCAAGGGTGGTTACATCCCCTCCATGTACCTGCAGCCATCCAACAACCCCAGGGCCGGCCTTTACAGCGTGCAGAGAAAGCTCCACAGCTCCACCCTGAACCTTTCAGTAACCGGCAGTGAGTCCCGAGCTTCTTCTCCACCAAGTAGGAATGGAGAAAACAGAGAGTGGTCCAGAGAAGAACCCAGTGTGCCTGGGCGTCTGCACAAGGCCCGATCTCTGGATGTTCTGTCTGAGACCTGGACGCAGGCGCAGACAGACAGAGATGCCTCCTCCTTAGAGGATTATTCACGCAGAACCAGCAACACCAGCACCGAGCTGAGCTTGTCTGGCTTCTCCACAGACAGCGAGTCGTCTTCCAGTTTAACAGAGGGAGCACAGCTGGGTCATTCAAGCGGTAGCGAGCGAAGCAGTCCTGATCTCAGCCTCTCTGACCGTCGCAACTCCAACAAGAGCACCAAAAGCTCCAGATCTGCCGCCTCGAGTGGAAGCGAGACTTCCTCAAACATTCCCAGGGTGCCACCCCGACCGAAAACCCAGGAGATCCTGACCCGCTGCACCACCATGACACGAAAGGCAGCCCTGGCTAACAAGACCCGGCTTCAGATCCAGCCAGAGTCCATCTACAGCCGCTGAGGAGTTAGAAATCAAACATACTGTAAATCAAAGTCTCAATTTCAAATTGATTTGTGTTATTTAGTATTTGTTGTTAAATATTTAGCTTCATCAACCTACCTATAGGTCTGTCAATCAAATGTGTTGTGAAGCATCTTTTTTTATATCTTTGTTTCTTTGTCTTGTCACACAATTACTGAAGAGAAAGCATTGGTGACAAGATGAATGTGTCCTGAAATCCATAAATTGATGTCTTAACATTTTTCATTTGATCAAATGGAGCCTGACATCTTAGGTTTGAAACTTTCACTCAGTTTTAGAATCATGTAGCTTCAATGAAGCGTGAAGGAAAGTCAGTTTAAAAAAAAGTTATGTGACATGGTCACGCAATAGTAAAGAATTCTTTATTTTCTCTTAGTCAACTTAAGAAAAAACAAGAAAAGTGGATTGTTGGAGTTTAAGATGCAGATATTTACACTACTGACATATCACTTTAACTTTACTTAATTTTATTTAACTAACTTAACTTGATAATAATAAGTAATAGAAACCATATCAAAACATCCAGTAAACAAGCTGTCAGTAAACAGAATGGGATGACTTATGAGTGTCCTGTCAGAACGTGATCTTATTTAATTATAACCTTCTACTGTTGTTCATTTAAAGACTGTTTTCATTTGCCTTTTTGTAGTTCACTGTAGTTTAAGCTTTTGACATGTATGAGTTTGTATATAAGTTTCACAAAAACAGATCAATAAAATCTTATTTGCACCAAAGTGAAAAAAATGTTTTTTTTATTCTTTTAAGATTTAAAATACATGATGGTTAGGAAATATAATTCTGAGCAGAAAAAGCAATTCTTGTATTTACAGGGAATTGAGACTGGGCGGCTGTGGCCCAGTGGTAGAGTTGGTTGTCTCGTCATTCAGCCAGAATGTTAGGGCTTTGATCCCCAGCTCCTGGGGTCAAATGTCAAAGTGTCCTTATACATTGAACCCCAAGTTGCTCCTAATTTTACACAAGCAGAGAGTGAATGTAATCGTACTGATGTGTAGTTGGTCAGTTTACATACAGCACCTCTCACTGTATGAATCTGGTGTAAAGGGGTAATGTTCATTTTAGTTTAAATGCTTTGGGTGGTAAAAGAAAGATCAGCTGACAGAGGCTTCTGACAGAGAACCAGTCTCTGCAAAGTCGTAAAATTGACCATCTGTGGAAATGCTGCTGAAGAGCTGAATTAAACCAATTCTGCATCAAATGAACATTTATGTCTTTCTTCATCTAGATATTTGTAATTGTCACATTGAATGTATTATAATCATATTTTTAAACTCAAAATCTGATCTTCAGAATAGGAATAAGAGTTATATTAGGTTTAATAGGAATTTGACATGGAGCGCTATTGCCATCTAGTGTTGGAATATCCATGAATACGTAACCTTCATAATTATACATTTAGACGTGTTATAAAGCATACTCTTTGATATTAGCTATAGAAGGTGTTATTTAAAGACACCAATTTATTTTCCTACTTTATTAATATGTCTTATTAAGAATGTTGACTGTATAACATGTTTTTGTTCACCTACAGGCTGGGATTAACTGAGGATGTTCCCAGATGGTGTGATTTTCATCTCAACATGAATCTGTTTGTCTAAATATATGACGTGAACCTACATCAACGTGGATCTGATAGAAATAATATCGAAATGAATGTATGGTGAAGTATATATGTTAAGACTCTTATTCTTAATCTTGTTTAGTAAACTCGGTTTAATTTAAACAATTGTCCTCCCGTCAGAGTGGGAGTGACCCTTCTCCTGCAGGCCCCCCTCCTCTCGTTCAGCTGATAAAAGTTCAACACTCAGCTCAGATCTCCAGTTTTTTAGTTTGTCAAAGTTTTCAAGAGCTTCAGCTTCTTGCTCGCTTCTCTTCGGACTTCAGTCCGAATCACTTCTTTTAAGTTTGTGCCGTAGAGACGACTCTCTGCCGAACTTTTATTTTCAACGCACATTTGTTGGGAAACATCAATTCTTTCTGGCTCAAGCAAGGCTTTTGAACTTTCTTCTCCAAAGTCTTTGCTCTTCAAGAGCAGATTTTTTCTTTGCATATAAACTAACATTATATGTATCGAGCACTTCAGAATCTGTTTCTTCGTTTATTACATATTGCATCGACAATAATTGGTGATCCATATTCAGAAATGTTCAAACGATGTAACTACGGTTTATGCCCACTTACATTTGTGAGAAGAGTCACTAAAGGAAAGTGTGTCAGTTGCGAGCTTTAAAAGGTTAAATCCACAGTTGATGAGACAGCAGGTAAAGCAGCCAAAACCTGCACTATTATATCACAAGAATTATAGCTTATCCTTGTTCCTTTAAAGAAAGCCAGTTATAATTAGCTCAACATTACATCACATGTGTCAATGAGTACGATTCATTTCTTTTGTGGTTGCGCAACAGACGATTCTCCCTTGTTTCCACTGGGAAATAAAAACTATCTGTCACAACCACTGCCTTGCCAACTAATACACTAGGCTACGGTTACTTCTGGCTGTGATCCAGCTGCTTCTTTGCGGGAAGTATACTTAACAATAGACTGACAAAAAGGGAGTGTGTTGTAATGTGGAAGGTATGGCTGAGTTGATGATGAAATGATAATGACTGTCAATTAAAAGCCTTCATTATTAGTGTGAATGTCTTTCATGTATGAGTATATTCCCAGAGACACCAAGAGACATTTGTTATGTTTTTCTGACACATTGATTTTATTTGTTTTTAGTAAAGTAAAAGATAGAAAAGGAGATAAGAACATGTGGGGCAAGCATTTATTCTCCCCTCAGCTTTAGCTCACTATTTATTTATCAGTAATAGTTAGCATGCTAACAATAATGAATGAATATGTTCAACATTTTAAACATAGTTAAAAAAATGGGACTGAATCCAACCCAAAGGTCACAAGTGCACATTTCACCTTTAACATAAGCATGTTAGCATTGTCATTTTGGAGAATGTTGTTGTGCTAGCATCATTTAGCCAAAAGCACATTCCTACAGCCCATGGGCGTCAGAAGCATGAAAATATGTGTGGAACAATCTAAGGGGGGTCTGGGGGTCCTCCCCCTGAAAAGACAGAGTAGCTGTCATTTACATTCTGATGCATTTGAACATGTTTTTATGTTTTTATCTGGATTTAGCAGAAGAGACATTTGAAGATGATTGTGGAGTAGATAGACTGATTATTTTGCATTACTATTATTAATGTAATTTTTTTAATTGTATTAATTTGATTTTTTATGTTTCAGTATTAAATGATTTCCCATTGACAATAATATCAGTCTGCAGTGCAGTCTAGTCTGAGAGAGGCAGCAGAGGTGGACTCATGTTGATGTTGTTTACAGCACATCAGCCAAGACTCCCAGACCAGATTTGTTCGACTACCTTTACATCACTTAACATGACTTAACCTTTGAATGCTTGATCAGGCGGTTAAAATGCAGAAATGACTGAGTATCATGTAAATAGTTACATACATCTGATGTTAGACCTAAACCATGAGGAGTTTGAAACCCATAAATAAAGTCTTTATTTAAAGCTGGTGCCTCTCTATAACCTGTAAAACCAAACAGGACCATGGACGAGAAGACCGACCATTATACAACTATACAATTATATTACAAAATTATACAATTATTCATCAAATCTCTGTGGTGGTTTCACACAAAGCAAATTAAAGCATGTAGAGCAAACATTTTTCCAGGAAAAGTTTGATAGTGAGTCATTAGTTCATTGAAAGTAAGTAGGACACATTTTGATGTAGTTGATGGCCTGGAGAGGAAATATTCTTAATTTCTGTATTTAGGCTATTATAGCTTGAATTTTATAGATTTTTTCTTTGCATATAAACTAACACTATATGTATCGAGCACTTCAGAATCTGTTTCTTCTGTGTAAAGGGGTAATGTTAATTTTAGTTTCAAAGTGCTTTGGGTGGTAAAAGAAAGATCAGCTGACAGAGGCTTCTCTTTAAAGTTGGGTTCTGGAAATCACCAACTGCCCCTGGTGTGACTAGTTTAATCTTGCAGGAGTTATAATGGTTTCTTTAACTTTCTTATCAACAGGGTGTACACACACATTTGCTTAAATGTGTGAGTGTATATGTGTGTGTGTCTGTGGTTTCTGGGAAGGAAAATAAACAAAGAGAAAACAAATATAAAGCATTAAACACAGTCAATAAATGTAGAATAAGTGAGCGATCATGCATGGGGGCATGTTCTGCACACATAAGAGACATGTCGCATATCATAGGACACCTTCTATTTCCACTCTTATTATTTTGCTCTCCAAAAGTGCTACGGCGTCCTTGTCCTGACGTGAGTGGAACAGAATAGATGTGAACAGACACAGCGTTTCAGACAGACAAGTCCTTAATCCCTGCAAGGTCTTGGAGAGTCCTACCAAGGTGGGTCTACACCGCTGCAGGGCCCACCAGGGGGCCACTAGTTGTACTGGTTCTAATGGTGTGATCAAGCAAAGGTGATCAGAGTCTTTCAACTGGTCGTACAAGGTGCAGTGGCTGCCGCAGGGGCAGATCTCCCAGGTACCTGTACTTCTCCTGCAGTAGAGTTGCTCAACTGGATGTGTGTGTTCAGCTAACCCTAAGCGTTTTGCAGGAAAAGCTTGGCTGATTAAGAACACGCCATATTGTTCAGCTGCGGGGGGAAACAGTAATAGAGACCATGGTGCCATGTAGAATCTACAACTCTTGTCTGTGAGTTCTGAGAGGGAGGTCCTCATGTTTCCCTCAGGGGTCTAGTTGATAGGCTGCTAACTGGAGGACGATAGTACGATCAGATCCATCACCGAGAATGGCAAAAGGCATCCAGAGTTCTGTTTCGGTACCTCAACACCACTTTGCTGATTTGAAGAAGGACTATGTGTCCTTTTAATGGTCGATCTATATACAAGATTTCCTCTAGCTCTGCTGTGGGTTCCTTCATGTGATCTGTCTTCCCTGCTGTCTGCTTTTCAGCCCAGTCGTTCATTCCATATATAGAGTTAGGAAATGCCTGTCTGTTACAGCTTTGCTGAGTATATTTAGGTTAAATTCAGCCACATTGCCAGCAACATTGGTTATCCTGTATCCAGGTCTGCTTCTTGCTGGAGCTGGCCATCTTAAAGTGAGCGAAGTTCTGTTATCACAGTATAGGGGCAGTATTTCTTACTTACCTCCATTGAGGTTTGTGGTGGAGCTGCTGCCTTCTGGGACATAGCAGTTGTGTTCATTAGAACTGCTGAATGCCCAAGAGTGGACCTGGAGATTTCCATTTGCCCTCGGATCTTTGTCTCCTTTTCCCTCTTTGCACTGGTGCAGAATCCGGAGTTGTCTTTTCTGCACCTGGAGTTCTAGCCAATCAGCCAGGTCAATGAGAGCGAGCACAGGTACCCTGTGGGGGTAAATGAAACGACAAAAATTAGAGCAAAGGTCATGGGGGAGTTTACTCAACAGTTTTAAATCTCATGTTAGCAGCAACTGGGAACCAGTGGAGGGAGATGAACAGCAGAGTAACAGGTGCTGTTTGGGGAAGGTTGAAGATCAGTCGCGCTGCTGCATTTTGGATCATCTGCAGGGGTTTGCATGAAGGACAACCTGCCAGTAAGGAGTTGCAATAGTCATTGCTTGATATCACAAGAGCCCGTACCAGGAGCTGTGTAGCATGTTCTGACAGGTGAGGTCTGATCTTCCTGATGTTGTACAGGGTGAATCGATATGACCAGGCAATCGATGCCACTTGAACCTTAAATGTTAGCTAGTCATCAATCATAACACTTAGGAGACTTGTGGGCATGAGTTTGGTTTACCAAGCTGGATATTGATCTGTGTGCCTGGGACAATTCCAAGACACTATAAAAGATCTCCCTGAGAGGTAGGACACCAACCAGCAGAGGGCAGATCCTGAGATGCCAAATTCTTGATGAAATAGCGTCATCTGGCTGGAATGACAGAAAGGGGGGGAGAGGGTATCATCAGCATAGCAGTGGTATGAGAAGCCATGAGATTGGATAATTGCACCAAGTAAGTTGGTGTATATGGAGAAGAGAAGGGGACCAAACGCTGACCCTTGAGGCACTCCTGTGGAGAGATAGTGTGCCTGGGACACTTCCAAGACACTATAAAAGATCTCCCTGAGAGGTAGGACACCAACCAGCAGAGGGCAGATCCTGAGATGCCAAGTTCTGAGAGCGTTAGTTAGGATTCGATGTTTAACTGTGTCAAAGGCAGCCGACAGGTTTGGCACCAATAGAACTGAGGACTGACCCACAGCTCTAGCCCAACATAATGTTTCTGACAGTAGTGCTCTCGCAGTAGAGAGGGCCCGCTTAAAGCTTGACCTATTTGGGTCAAACAGATCGTTCCTGGACAGGAACTCAGAGACTTGATTAAAGACTGTGCATTTGAGTATTTTTGACAGAAAGGGCAGAAGTGACACCGGTCTTTAGTTTTCAACCTTGGCCAGGGTTGAGTGTGGGTTCTAAAAGCAGACAGCTGACCCGAGCTTCCTTGAATGCAGTCGAGAACATCAATTGACAGAGAGGAGTTGATGATATCCATAAGTCCAGCAAGTGTAGAAGAAACAGCCTGTAGGAGGATTGATGGTATTTGGTCTAGAGGACAGGTGATGGGCCAAGAGTCTAGCACAAGCTTAGAGACTTTGTCCTCAGTCAGAGAGTAGAACGAGGTAAGTGAGGCACTATTGAGCCGTTTTCACATATGCAGTCCGGATAATATCTAGATATTTACAGGAGGACTTCTCCGGAGATTCTCCCGACCTGGCCATTCACATATGCTCCTCACAGCGGAGGACTTTCCCTGTCAGAGGGGAGGGGGCTCTGGGGGTTTCCCGAGGTAAGACGTGATGTAAAACAACAACGCGGAAGTAGCGGCCGAAGTAACAAAGTCTGCGACACAACGTTATAATGAGAATATCTGCCTTTATATCAATGCTATGTGTAATCCAATGGAATGACAACATCCACAAAAGAGTGGAGAACAACATACTGACGAGCAGGAAACATAATGCAGACGTTTAATGACATGCATGGAGATCGTAGTGGTCGCGTGCAGACACTTAAGGCAGTCACTGTATATGAACGTCATTCTCTTTCCATTGGCTCAAATTGAAATCTCCAGAGTATATTCGGCCACGTTCAGACATCAGCTCACTCGGATTTTTTGCGGAAAAAATACTAGGGGTCGGGCCGGAGAAACTCCGGGTGAAGTCTGCACGAAAAATGTTGCTGTTTGCGTTCACACATAGCCTAAATCCCCTCTGGGTAGCCAAATCTCCAGAGTTTTTCAGGAAATTGCCATATGTGTAAAAAGGGTTTTGGTTTGTGCCTGTGGGCTGAGTTGGTCAGGGTCAGAAAACTGGTTTCTGACAGTTGAAACCTTTTCAGTAAAAATATAAAGCAAGCAAGTCTGGTGTGAGCAGAGTGGAAGAGGAGGTAGTGGAAGAGGAGGTGTGTGTAGGAGTGAGTTAAAAGCACAAAACATTTATCATGCATGTGTGGCATTGTGGATCTTGTTCTGATAATATTTGGTCTTAGCCGTTTAAAGGCTTGAGGAGAATGAAGCAAGTCTTTGCTTGTAGTCGCTGAGGTCAGTGAACTCTGTGGATATACGCCATTTTTGCAAAGTTTGGAAATCACTAAAATAGAATCCAAGACTATAACATAGACAATCTGACACATTATGGGAGACTTTAAAGTTATTATCAATCGATAATGGAAAACCATATTTTCAACTGACGAGTGACCATATTAACATAAGATTTAATTTTCAAAATTGAATAATTATTTTTGCATCATAAGACGTTATTTTAGTGAGTAGTTAATGAATGATCATACAGCATTTAAACGATGTGGCCTACTAAAACTTTATACTGCTATTAACTATTTGACTAGCCCATCCCTTTACTGGACATGTTTGTAAGTATTCATTTTACGACAGATGTACTTACAGCTGGGAATTTCTCAGTGATGCTCATCAGTGTGATTTACAGCCGCACCTGCCTGCGCGAGGATGCTGCGTGGCTTACGTGTGCATCCTGCTTTGCACCTTCTAAGGTGTTATTATCTCGGAGCTCCGCCCCCTTCGCCTTTTCAAACGTATATTAACTACAGCAGACACCTCGACATGTCAGAGAAGCAGAGGCAGTTCAGCCGGAGACTGAAGGTCATTAAAGCAGCTCTATCATCCCGCTAGCAGCGAAACAAAGAGGAACACGATGGTCAATGAACAGCGCTTTGTGATTAGTCTGAGGATCATTGGATCCGTGCTCAAGGACACACCAAAACTCAAGGTGAGATAATACGCGGACATTATTTATTTGTTCATTTTTTTTAAACACATATGCTGCATTTGCCTTGCATGTTGTGAGTGTCTGATACCATTATTTTGTATTTTCTATCCACAGGTGTTCATGGTATCTGTGTTGTGGTCTGATGAGACGGACGTTATAATCTACAGGTCCTTCCAAGAGTTTAAGAAATTTCATGTGAGTCAAAAATAGACAGAACAGAACTGTAACATCCCACATAGTGAACTGTGTTGTATACTGTATTTATTATAGAATATTACAATGTATATGTTTCATTTATACAGAAGCAGCTGAAGAAAAGGTTCCCTCATGTGAACCCTTTCAGGAGAAATGACAGAGTGATCCCCAAATTTAATGGTAAGAATAGTTGTACTGTGTTTTCATAAGTCCTCTTTAAGAAATGTTGACTTCTTTTGAAAAAGCATCAATCAAATTGAGATTCTGCGCACTAAAACTGTTACAAAACATTTTGCATTTTTGCAAAACTTGCATTCTGTCATTAGTGGAGTGAGGATTGGCATTCTAGGAATTAGTTAAAACAAACTTTCACTTTGCATGTGAGTGCTGCATGTGTAAAGTGTCATGTCCTCTGTAAAAGAATGCATAGCATGCATGTGAGCAGTCAGAAAGGGAAAAAGATGCTTTACAAATAGATGATCTTGTAGCACTAATATTGAAACTGTTTTCTCTCCTCTCTTTAGGGAAGGCGAGGAAGAGCCTCCAACAGAAAGGATCCAAGACAATGGTCCGTCGTATGAAGTTCCTGGAGAGCTACTGTGATGAGCTGCTGAAGTGCGACCAAATAGTGACTCAGAGCTCTGAGCTCACTCAGTTCTTCCTGCCCAAAGACCACGACCTGCAGACGGACTTCACCAAGAACAGGTAGATTTGTCATGTCTGAGTTGTGTTTCAAATGAACAAGACGTTGATAGTAGGTTTGTTTTTTTAATGTGGCATTCCTCTCTTGCAGCATCATGATCCTGCTATCTGACGGCTCAGACGGAGGAGGAGGGGACCACCAGCCTGGAGGAAGTGTCACCCACCCTCTGGTCACCCAGACTTACCGCTGTGTGGCCGCTTATGAGACAAAAGATGCTAAAAATCGTCCATTTAAGGTGGCTGTTGATGAGAAACTGGATGTCCTGATCAAAGACCCCGCAGGTTAGCTCTTTACCTTTTCATTCAGCATTTACATGGCTTTATTCTTTAAACCCTGATCTCCTTTTACACTTCTTTCTGTTTACTTAATGTGTGGTTTATTCTCTCTGCAGGTTGGTGGCTGGTGGAGAATGAGGAGAAGCACTTGGCTTGGTTTCCCGCTCCATACCTGGAATCATGGGAAGGAGAGGAAGATGATGATGCAGGATTCCAGTTAGGAGGTGTGACATGTACTTTTACTCATATTCAGTTTCTTGGAGGACACATTTGTCACACAGAAAGAATTTACTTCATGTACAGTACAAATCTGGATTACATAACTACTTATGTAACCCAGACTTTTGTAAATAATTGTTCCAATTAATGGTTGTAATTTGTAAATTGCTGTAAACCTTGCTGTTACAAATAGCAAACACAAGGGAGTGGTCTTTAACAACTTAACATTTAATGTTGTGTCTTTGAGTCTTAGTGTGTTTTGAGCTATGTAAAGCACTTTGATTGAAAGGTGTATATACATATATACATATATATGTGTATAAACGTTTTCAATATCTTTTTTGTTTCCTTCATTTGACCTAATGTCAGAAAATTGAACTATGACGTGTTCTCTGTGATCTGACGCTGTCCTCTCGTTTGTCACCTTAAGGTGCCCTGTACTGTGCTGTGAGGAGTTTCTCGGCTACGAAGGATGACGAGGTGTCCGTGCCCATTGGCTCTGTGGTGGAGGTGCTGAGGAAGTCTGATGACGGCTGGTGGCTTATCAGGTATGCCTGATGTTTGTAAAAGATAAAGATAAAGTTTATTGATCACCCATGGGGGAATTTTTTTTGTCACAACAGTTCAAGAAACAGGAATATAATTATCAAAAATAACAAGAAGTTAAAAATCAAACATTTGTACATCAGTTTAATAAAGGAAGAAAAAATACAATAATAGAATAATACTAGGTATGTACACTTCCACTTGTGGAAAGAGTTATTATTATTAAAAACACACACAGTGTGTAGCATTATTGATATGAGTGGAGATGCTGTTAAAGAGTCTGATTAAACAGTCTGACTGCAAATGGGATGAACGACCTTTACCTAAAAGTAAACACATCTGACACAGGAACAGGGGACAGAGGTATCAAGATAATTAATTCTTGTTTTAGGGTGCTATCATAGTTTACATGCAGTTGAGCTATAATTTACATAATTTATTTTGAATAAATATAATTTTTCTTGCAATCCTCTCTTCAGATTCAATGGCAAGGGTGGTTACATCCCCTCCATGTACCTGCAGCCATCCAACAACCCCAGGGCCGGCCTTTACAGCGTGCAGAGAAAGCTCCACAGCTCCACCCTGAACCTTTCAGTAACCGGCAGTGAGTCCCGAGCTTCTTCTCCACCAAGTAGGAATGGAGAAAACAGAGAGTGGTCCAGAGAAGAACCCAGTGTGCCTGGGCGTCTGCACAAGGCCCGATCTCTGGATGTTCTGTCTGAGACCTGGACGCAGGCGCAGACAGACAGAGATGCCTCCTCCTTAGAGGATTATTCACGCAGAACCAGCAACACCAGCACCGAGCTGAGCTTGTCTGGCTTCTCCACAGACAGCGAGTCGTCTTCCAGTTTAACAGAGGGAGCACAGCTGGGTCATTCAAGCGGTAGCGAGCGAAGCAGTCCTGATCTCAGCCTCTCTGACCGTCGCAACTCCAACAAGAGCACCAAAAGCTCCAGATCTGCCGCCTCGAGTGGAAGCGAGACTTCCTCAAACATTCCCAGGGTGCCACCCCGACCGAAAACCCAGGAGATCCTGACCCGCTGCACCACCATGACACGAAAGGCAGCCCTGGCTAACAAGACCCGGCTTCAGATCCAGCCAGAGTCCATCTACAGCCGCTGAGGAGTTAGAAATCCAACATACTGTAAATCAAAGTCTCAATTTCAAATTGATTTGTGTTATTTAGTATTTGTTGTTAAATATTTAGCTTCATCAACCTACCTATAGGTCTGTCAATCAAATGTGTTGTGAAGCATCTTTTTTTATCTTTGTTTCTTTGTCTTGTCACACAATTACTGAAGAGAAAGCATTGGTGACAAGATGAATGTGTCCTGAAATCCATAAATTGATGTCTTAACATTTTTCATTTGATCAAATGGAGCCTGACATCTTAGGTTTGAAACTTTCACTCAGTTTTAGAATCATGTAGCTTCAATGAAGCGTGAAGGAAAGTCAGTTTTAAAAAATGGTATGTGACATGGTCACGCAATAGTAAAGAATTCTTTATTTTCTCTTAGTCAACTTAAGAAAAAACAAGAAAAGTGGATTGTTGGAGTTTAAGATGCAGATATTTACACTACTGACATAGCACTTTAACTTTACTTAATTTTATTTAACTAACTTAACTTGATAATAATAAGTAATAGAAACCATATCAAAACATCCAGTAAACAAGCTGTCAGTAAACAGAATGGGATGACTTATGAGTGTCCTGTCAGAACGTGATCTTATTTAATTATAACCTTCTACTGTTGTTCATTTAAAGACTGTTTTCATTTGCCTTTTTGTAGTTCACTGTAGTTTAAGCTTTTGACATGTATGAGTTTGTATATAAGTTTCACAAAAACAGATCAATAAAATCTTATTTGCACCAAAGTGAAATTTTTTTTTTTAAATTCTTTTAAGATTTAAAATACATGATGGTTAGGAAATATAATTCTGAGCAGAAAAAGCAATTCTTGTATTTACAGGGAATTGAGACTGGGCAGCTGTGGTTGTCTCGTCATTCAGCCAGAATGTTAGGGCTTTGATCCCCAGCTCCTGGGGTCAAATGTCAAAGTGTCCTTATACATTGAACCCCAAGTTGCTCCTAATTTTACACAAGCAGAGAGTGAATGTAATCGTACTGATGTGTAGTTGGTCAGTTTACATACAGCACCTCTCACTGTATGAATCTGGTGTAAAGGGGTAATGTTCATTTTAGTTTAAATGCTTTGGGTGGTAAAAGAAAGATCAGCTGACAGAGGCTTCTGACAGAGAACCAGTCTCTGCAAAGTCGTAAAATTGACCATCTGTGGAAATGCTGCTGAAGAGCTGAATTAAACCAATTCTGCATCAAATGAACATTTATGTCTTTCTTCATCTAGATATTTGTAATTGTCACATTGAATGTATTATAATCATATTTTTAAACTCAAAATCTGATCTTCAGAATAGGAATAAGAGTTATATTAGGTTTAATAGGAATTTGACATGGAGCGCTATTGCCATCTAGTGTTGGAATATCCATGAATACGTAACCTTCATAATTATACATTTAGACGTGTTATAAAGCATACTCTTTGATATTAGCTATAGAAGGTGTTATTTAAAGACACCAATTTATTTTCCTACTTTATTAATATGTCTTATTAAGAATGTTGACTGTATAACATGTTTTTGTTCACCTACAGGCTGGGATTAACTGAGGATGTTCCCAGATGGTGTGATTTTCATCTCAACATGAATCTGTTTGTCTAAATATATGACGTGAACCTACATCAACGTGGATCTGATAGAAATAATATCGAAATGAATGTATGGTGAAGTATATATGTTAAGACTCTTATTCTTAATCTTGTTTAGTAAACTCGGTTTAATTTAAACAATTGTCCTCCCGTCAGAGTGGGAGTGACCCTTCTCCTGCAGGCCCCCCTCCTCTCGTTCAGCTGATAAAAGTTCAACACTCAGCTCAGATCTCCAGTTTTTTAGTTTGTCAAAGTTTTCAAGAGCTTCAGCTTCTTGCTCGCTTCTCTTCGGACTTCAGTCCGAATCACTTCTTTTAAGTTTGTGCCGTAGAGACGACTCTCTGCCGAACTTTTATTTTCAACGCACATTTGTTGGGAAACATCAATTCTTTCTGGCTCAAGCAAGGCTTTTGAACTTTCTTCTCCAAAGTCTTTGCTCTTCAAGAGCAGATTTTTTCTTTGCATATAAACTAACATTATATGTATCGAGCACTTCAGAATCTGTTTCTTCGTTTATTACATATTGCATCGACAATAATTGGTGATCCATATTCAGAAATGTTCAAACGATGTAACTACGGTTTATGCCCACTTACATTTGTGAGAAGAGTCACTAAAGGAAAGTGTGTCAGTTGCGAGCTTTAAAAGGTTAAATCCACAGTTGATGAGACAGCAGGTAAAGCAGCCAAAACCTGCACTATTATATCACAAGAATTATAGCTTATCCTTGTTCCTTTAAAGAAAGCCAGTTATAATTAGCTCAACATTACATCACATGTGTCAATGAGTACGATTCATTTCTTTTGTGGTTGCGCAACAGACGATTCTCCCTTGTTTCCACTGGGAAATAAAAACTATCTGTCACAACCACTGCCTTGCCAACTAATACACTAGGCTACGGTTACTTCTGGCTGTTATCCAGCTGCTTCTTTGCGGGAAGTATACTTAACAATAGACTGACAAAAAGGGAGTGTGTTGTAATGTGGAAGGTATGGCTGAGTTGATGATGAAATGATAATGACTGTCAATTAAAAGCCTTCATTATTAGTGTGAATGTCTTTCATGTATGAGTATATTCCCAGAGACACCAAGAGACATTTGTTATGTTTTTCTGACACATTGATTTTATTTGTTTTTAGTAAAGTAAAAGATATAAAAGGAGATAAGAACATGTGGGGCAAGCATTTATTCTCCCCTCAGCTTTAGCTCACTATTTATTTATCAGTAATAGTTAGCATGCTAACAATAATGAATGAATATGTTCAACATTTTAAACATAGTTAAAAAAATGGGACTGAATCCAACCCAAAGGTCACAAGTGCACATTTCACCTTTAACATAAGCATGTTAGCATTGTCATTTTGGAGAATGTTGTTGTGCTAGCATCATTTAGCCAAAAGCACATTCCTACAGCCCATGGGCGTCAGCAGCATGAAAATATGTGTGGAACAATCTAAGGGGGGTCTGGGGGTCCTCCCCCTTATAAGAGAGAGTAGCTGTCATTTACATTCTGATGCATTTGAACATGTTTTTATGTTTTTATCTGGATTTAGCAGAAGAGACATTTGAAGATGATTGTGGAGTAGATAGACTGATTATTTTGCATTACTATTATTAATGTCATTTTTTTAATTGTATTAATTTGATTTTTTATGTTTCAGTATTAAATGATTTCCCATTGACAATAATATCAGTCTGCAGTGCAGTCTAGTCTGAGAGAGGCAGCAGAGGTGGACTCATGTTGATGTTGTTTACAGCACATCAGCCAAGACTCCCAGACCAGATTTGTTCGACTACCTTTACATCACTTAACATGACTTAACCTTTGAATGCTTGATCAGGCGGTTAAAATGCAGAAATGACTGAGTATCATGTAAATAGTTACATACATCTGATGTTAGACCTAAACCATGAGGAGTTTGAAACCCATAAATAAAGTCTTTATTTAAAGCTGGTGCCTCTCTATAACCTGTAAAACCAAACAGGACCATGGACGAGAAGACCGACCATTATACAACTATACAATTATATTACAAAATTATACAATTATTCATCAAATCTCTGTGGTGGTTTCACACAAAGCAAATTAAAGCATGTAGAGCAAACATTTTTCCAGGAAAAGTTTGATAGTGAGTCATTAGTTCATTGAAAGTAAGTAGGACACATTTTGATGTAGTTGATGGCCTGGAGAGGAAATATTCTTAATTTCTGTATTTAGGCTATTATAGCTTGAATTTTATAGATTTTTTCTTTGCATATAAACTAACACTATATGTATCGAGCACTTCAGAATCTGTTTCTTCTGTGTAAAGGGGTAATGTTAATTTTAGTTTCAAAGTGCTTTGGGTGGTAAAAGAAAGATCAGCTGACAGAGGCTTCTCTTTAAAGTTGGGTTCTGGAAATCACCAACTGCCCCTGGTGTGACTAGTTTAATCTTGCAGGAGTTATAATGGTTTCTTTAACTTTCTTATCAACAGGGTGTACACACACATTTGCTTAAATGTGTGAGTGTATATGTGTGTGTGTCTGTGGTTTCTGGGAAGGAAAATAAACAAAGAGAAAACAAATATAAAGCATTAAACACAGTCAATAAATGTAGAATAAGTGAGCGATCATGCATGGGGGCATGTTCTGCACACATAAGAGACATGTCGCATATCATAGGACACCTTCTATTTCCACTCTTATTATTTTGCTCTCCAAAAGTGCTACGGCGTCCTTGTCCTGACGTGAGTGGAACAGAATAGATGTGAACAGACACAGCGTTTCAGACAGACAAGTCCTTAATCCCTGCAAGGTCTTGGAGAGTCCTACCAAGGTGGGTCTACACCGCTGCAGGGCCCACCAGGGGGCCACTAGTTGTACTGGTTCTAATGGTGTGATCAAGCAAAGGTGATCAGAGTCTTTCAACTGGTCGTACAAGGTGCAGTGGCTGCTGCAGGGGCAGATCTCCCAGGTACCTGTACTTCTCCTGCAGTAGAGTTGCTCAACTGGATGTGTGTGTTCAGCTAACCCTAAGCGTTTTGCAGGAAAAGCTTGGCTGATTAAGAACACGCCATATTGTTCAGCTGCGGGGGGAAACAGTAATAGAGACCATGGTGCCATGTAGAATCTACAACTCTTGTCTGTGAGTTCTGAGAGGGAGGTCCTCATGTTTCCCTCAGGGGTCTAGTTGATAGGCTGCTAACTGGAGGACGATAGTACGATCAGATCCATCACCGAGAATGGCAAAAGGCATCCAGAGTTCTGTTTTGGTACCTCAACACCACTTTGCTGATTTGAAGAAGGACTATGTGTCCTTTTAATGGTCGATCTATATACAAGATTTCCTCTAGCTCTGCTGTGGGTTCCTTCATGTGATCTGTCTTCCCTGCTGTCTGCTTTTTAGCCCAGTCGTTCATTCCATATATAGAGTTAGGAAATGCCTGTCTGTTACAGCTTTGCTGAGTATATTTAGGTTAAATTCAGCCACATTGCCAGCAACATTGGTTATCCTGTATCCAGGTCTGCTTCTTGCTGGAGCTGGCCATCTTAAAGTGAGCGAAGTTCTGTTATCACAGTATAGGGGCAGTATTTCTTACTTACCTCCATTGAGGTTTGTGGTGGAGCTGCTGCCTTCTGGGACATAGCAGTTGTGTTCATTAGAACTGCTGAATGCCCAAGAGTGGACCTGGAGATTTCCATTTGCCCTCGGATCTTTGTCTCCTTTTCCCTCTTTGCACTGGTGCAGAATCCGGAGTTGTCTTTTCTGCACCTGGAGTTCTAGCCAATCAGCCAGGTCAATGAGAGCGAGCACAGGTACCCTGTGGGGGTAAATGAAACGACAAAAATTAGAGCAAAGGTCATGGGGGAGTTTACTCAACAGTTTTAAATCTCATGTTAGCAGCAACTGGGAACCAGTGGAGGGAGATGAACAGCAGAGTAACAGGTGCTGTTTGGGGAAGGTTGAAGATCAGTCGCGCTGCTGCATTTTGGATCATCTGCAGGGGTTTGCATGAAGGACAACCTGCCAGTAAGGAGTTGCAATAGTCATTGCTTGATATCACAAGAGCCCGTACCAGGAGCTGTGTAGCATGTTCTGACAGGTGAGGTCTGATCTTCCTGATGTTGTACAGGGTGAATCGATATGACCAGGCAATCGATGCCACTTGAACCTTAAATGTTAGCTAGTCATCAATCATAACACTTAGGAGACTTGTGGGCATGAGTTTGGTTTACCAAGCTGGATATTGATCTGTGTGCCTGGGACAATTCCAAGACACTATAAAAGATCTCCCTGAGAGGTAGGACACCAACCAGCAGAGGGCAGATCCTGAGATGCCAAATTCTTGATGAAATAGCGTCATCTGGCTGGAATGACAGAAAGGGGGGGAGAGGGTATCATCAGCATAGCAGTGGTATGAGAAGCCATGAGATTGGATAATTGCACCAAGTAAGTTGGTGTATATGGAGAAGAGAAGGGGACCAAACGCTGACCCTTGAGGCACTCCTGTGGAGAGATAGTGTGCCTGGGACACTTCCAAGACACTATAAAAGATCTCCCTGAGAGGTAGGACACCAACCAGCAGAGGGCAGATCCTGAGATGCCAAGTTCTGAGAGCGTTAGTTAGGATTCGATGTTTAACTGTGTCAAAGGCAGCCGACAGGTTTGGCACCAATAGAACTGAGGACTGACCCACAGCTCTAGCCCAACATAATGTTTCTGACAGTAGTGCTCTCGCAGTAGAGAGGGCCCGCTTAAAGCTTGACCTATTTGGGTCAAACAGATCGTTCCTGGACAGGAACTCAGAGACTTGATTAAAGACTGTGCATTTGAGTATTTTTGACAGAAAGGGCAGAAGTGACACCGGTCTTTAGTTTTCAACCTTGGCCAGGGTTGAGTGTGGGTTCTAAAAGCAGACGGCTGACCCGAGCTTCCTTGAATGCAGTCGAGAACATCAATTGACAGAGAGGAGTTGATGATATCCATAAGTCCAGCAAGTGTAGAAGAAACAGCCTGTAGGAGGATTGATGGTATTTGGTCTAGAGGACAGGTGATGGGCCAAGAGCACAAGCTTAGAGACTTTGTCCTCAGTCAGAGAGTAGAACGAGGTAAGTGAGGCACTATTGAGCCGTTTTCACATATGCAGTCCGGATAATATCTAGATATTTACAGGAGGACTTCTCCGGAGATTCTCCCGACCTAGCCATTCACATATGCTCCTCACAGCGGAGGACTTTCCCTGTCAGAGGGGAGGGGGCTCTGGGGGTTTCCCGAGGTAAGACGTGATGTAAAACAACAACGCGGAAGTAGCGGCCGAAGTAACAAAGTCTGCGACACAACGTTATAATGAGAATATCTGCCTTTATATCAATGCTATGTGTAATCCAATGGAATGACAACATCCACAAAAGAGTGGAGAACAACATACTGACGAGCAGGAAACATAATGCAGACGTTTAATGACATGCATGGAGATCGTAGTGGTCGCGTGCAGACACTTAAGGCAGTCACTGTATATGAACGTCATTCTCTTTCCATTGGCTCAAATTGAAATCTCCAGAGTATATTCGGCCACGTTCAGACATCAGCTCACTCGGATTTTTTGCGGAAAAAATACTAGGGGTCGGGCCGGAGAAACTCCGGGTGAAGTCTGCACGAAAAATGTTGCTGTTTGCGTTCACACATAGCCTAAATCCCCTCTGGGTAGCCAAATCTCCAGAGTTTTTCAGGAAATTGCCGTATGTGTAAAAAGGGTTTTGGTTTGTGCCTGTGGGCTGAGTTGGTCAGGGTCAGAAAACTGGTTTCTGACAGTTGAAACCTTTTCAGTAAAAATATAAAGCAAGCAAGTCTGGTGTGAGTGATGTGGATTTCCTTGTTGTTGATATGTTTGATGATGAAGAAATTCGCCGTTGAGACTGACTTGCTTTCAAAGAGTATAATTTTATTTAAGCAAGAAACAGCATCACTGGTCACGTCTGACCAGGAGGATCAAGAAGCCAATAATGATCTCTCTCGAACACACAGAGACAATTGCTTATATGCATCCAAACATCCGCTTTTCGTCATGGGTCATAAAACATCACGTTACACAACCACATGTGGCAATACTCCTATACAATACCTCAATTTAAACATTCCACCTGAGGGGACTCCTAAATCTCCTTCAGATACTATCACAAGACGCACCCATTGTAAACTTATATTATCTCTGTCCTAGTTACATCAGACACTTCATGAGCAGAGTGGAAGAGGAGGTAGTGGAAGAGGAGGTGTGTGTAGGAGTGAGTTAAAAGCACAAAACATTTATCATGCATGTGTGGCATTGTGGATCTTGTTCTGATAATATTTGGTCTTAGCCGTTTAAAGGCGTTTAATTTTCAAAATTGAATAATTATTTTTGCATCATAAGACGTTATTTTAGTGAGTAGTTAATGAATGATCATACAGCATTTAAACGATGTGGCCTACAAAAACTTTATACTGCTATTAACTATTTGACTAGCCCATCCCTTTACTGGACATGTTTGTAAGTATTCATTTTACGACAGATGTACTTACAGCTGGGAATTTCTCAGTGATGCTCATCAGTGTGATTTACAGCCGCACGTGCCTGCGCGAGGATGCTGCGTGGCTCACGTGTGCATCCTGCTTTGCACCTTCTAAGGTGTTATTATCTCGGAGCTCCGCCCCCTTCGCCTTTTCAAACGTATATTAACTACAGCAGACACCTCGACATGTCAGAGAAGCAGAGGCAGTTCAGCCGGAGACTGAAGGTCAATAAAGCAGCTCTATCATCCCGCTAGCAGCGAAACAAAGAGGAACACGATGGTCAATGAACAGCGCTTTGTGATTAGTCTGAGGATCATTGGATCCGTGCTCAAGGACACACCAAAACTCAAGGTGAGATAATACGCGGACATTATTTATTTGTTCATTTTTTAAACAAATTTGCTGCATTTGCCTTGCATGTTGTGAGTGTCTGATACCATTATTTTGTATTTTCTATCCACAGGTGTTCATGGTATCTGTGTTGTGGTCTGATGAGACGGACGTTATAATCTACAGGTCCTTCCAAGAGTTTAAGAAATTTCATGTGAGTCAAAAATAGACAGAACAGAACTGTAACATCCCACATAGTGAACTGTGTTGTATACTGTATTTATTATAGAATATTACAATGTATATGTTTCATTTATACAGAAGCAGCTGAAGAAAAGGTTCCCTCATGTGAACCCTTTCAGGAGAAATGACAGAGTGATCCCCAAATTTAATGGTAAGAATAGTTGTACTGTGTTTTCATAAGTCCTCTTTAAGAAATGTTGACTTCTTTTGAAAAAGCATCAATCAAATTGAGATTCTGCGCAATAAAACTGTTACAAAACATTTTTTTTTGCATTGATCCAACTTGCATTCTGTCATTAGTGGAGTGAGGATTGGCATTCTAGGAATTAGTTAAAACAAACTTTCACTTTGCATGTGAGTGCTGCATGTGTAAAGTGTCATGTCCTCTGTAAAAGAATGCATAGCATGCATGTGAGCAGTCAGAAAGGGAAAAGGATGCTTTACAAATAGATGATCTTGTAGCACTAATATTGAAACTGTTTTCTCTCCTCTCTTTAGGGAAGGCGAGGAAGAGCCTCCAACAGAAAGGATCCAAGACAATGGTCCGTCGTATGAAGTTCCTGGAGAGCTACTGTGATGAGCTGCTGAAGTGCGACCAAATAGTGACTCAGAGCTCTGAGCTCACTCAGTTCTTCCTGCCCAAAGACCACGACCTGCAGACGGACTTCACCAAGAACAGGTAGATTTGTCATGTCTGAGTTGTGTTTCAAATGAACAAGACGTTGATAGTAGGTTTGTTTTTTTAATGTGGCATTCCTCTCTTGCAGCATCATGATCCTGCTATCTGACGGCTCAGACGGAGGAGGAGGGGACCACCAGCCTGGAGGAAGTGTCACCCACCCTCTGGTCACCCAGACTTACCGCTGTGTGGCCGCTTATGAGACAAAAGATGCTAAAAATCGTCCATTTAAGGTGGCTGTTGATGAGAAACTGGATGTCCTGATCAAAGACCCCGCAGGTTAGCTCTTTACCTTTTCATTCAGCATTTACATGTCTTTATTCTTTAAACCCTGATCTCCTTTTACACTTCTTTCTGTTTACTTAATGTGTGGTTTATTCTCTCTGCAGGTTGGTGGCTGGTGGAGAATGAGGAGAAGCACTTGGCTTGGTTTCCCGCTCCATACCTGGAATCATGGGAAGGAGAGGAAGATGATGATGCAGGATTCCAGTTAGGAGGTGTGACATGTACTTTTACTCATATTCAGTTTCTTTTCAAGAACATGGAGGACACATTTGTCACACAGAAAGAATTTACTTCATGTACAGTACAAATCTGGATTACATAACTACTTATGTAACCCAGACTTTTGTAAATAATTGTTCCAATTAATGGTTGTAATTTGTAAATTGCTGTAAACCTTGCTGTTACAAATAGCAAACACAAGGGAGTGGTCTTTAACAACTTATCATTTAATGTTGTGTCTTTGAGTCTTAGTGTGTTTTGAGCTATGTAAAGCACTTTGATTGAAAGGTGTATATACATATATACATATATATGTGTATAAACGTTTTCAATATCTTTTTTGTTTCCTTCATTTGACCTAATGTCAGAAAATTGAACTATGACGTGTTCTCTGTGATCTGACGCTGTCCTCTCGTTTGTCACCTTAAGGTGCCCTGTACTGTGCTGTGAGGAGTTTCTCGGCTACGAAGGATGACGAGGTGTCCGTGCCCATTGGCTCTGTGGTGGAGGTGCTGAGGAAGTCTGATGACGGCTGGTGGCTTATCAGGTATGTCTGATGTTTGTAAAAGTAAACACATCCGACACAGGAACAGGTGACAGAGGTATCAAGATTTGACATCTTTTAGCACATGAAATACAAACTTAATTCTTGTTTTAGGGTGCTATCATAGTTTGCATGCAGTTGAGCTATAATTTACAGGTTGATTAATTATAATTTTTCTTGCAATCCTCTCTTCAGATTCAATGGCAAGGGTGGTTACATCCCCTCCATGTACCTGCAGCCATCCAACAACCCCAGGGCCGGCCTTTACAGCGTGCAGAGAAAGCTCCACAGCTCCACCCTGAACCTTTCAGTAACCGGCAGTGAGTCCCGAGCTTCTTCTCCACCAAGTAGGAATGGAGAAAACAGAGAGAGGTCCAGAGAAGAACCCAGTGTGCCTGGGCGTCTGCACAAGGCCCGATCTCTGGATGTTCTGTCTGAGACCTGGACGCAGGCGCAGACAGACAGAGATGCCTCCTCCTTAGAGGATTATTCACGCAGAACCAGCAACACCAGCACCGAGCTGAGCTTGTCTGGCTTCTCCACAGACAGCGAGTCGTCTTCCAGTTTAACAGAGGGAGCACAGCTGGGTCATTCAAGCGGTAGCGAGCGAAGCAGTCCTGATCTCAGCCTCTCTGACCGTTGCAACTCCAACAAGAGCACCAAAAGCTCCAGATCTGCCGCCTCGAGTGGAAGCGAGACTTCCTCAAACATTCCCAGGGTGCCACCCCGACCGAAAACCCAGGAGATCCTGACCCGCTGCACCACCATGACACGAAAGGCAGCCCTGGCTAACAAGACCCGGCTTCAGATCCAGCCAGAGTCCATCTACAGCCGCTGAGGAGTTAGAAATCCAACATACTGTAAATCAAAGTCTCAATTTCAAATCGATTTGTGTTGTTTAGTATTTGTTGTTAAATATTTAGCTTCATCAACCTACCTATAGGTCTGTCAATCAAATGTGTTGTGAAGCATCTTTTTTTTTTATCTTTGTTTCTTTGTCTTGTCACACAATTACTGAAGAGAAAGCATTGGTGACAAGATGAATGTGTCCTGAAATCCATAAATTGATGTCTTAACATTTTTCATTTGATCAAATGGAGCCTGACATCTTAGGTTTGAAACTTTCACTCAGTTTTAGAATCATGTAGCTTCAATGAAGCGTGAAGGAAAGTCAGTTTTAAAAAATGGTATGTGACATGGTCACGCAATAGTAAAGAATTCTTTATTTTCTCTTAGTCAACTTAAGAAAAAACAAGAAAAGTGGATTGTTGGAGTTTAAGATGCAGATATTTACACTAAACTGTATTTAATGTGTCTTCCTGTTTTCTTTTTCACAGTTTTAACAGAAATTAGCGCGTGTCAGAGTTAGTTGTCTTTTATTTGTAATGTCTTGCACATAGCACTTTAACTTTACTTAATTTTATTTTACTAATTTAATGTACTTGATTATAATAAGTAATAGAAACCATTCTAAAACATCCGGTAAACAGATCATGGGTGTCGTAAACAAGCTGTCAGTAAACAGAATAGGATGATTCATGAGTGTCCTGTCAGAACGTGATCTCATTTAATTATAACCTTCTACTGTTGTTTATTTAAAGACTGTTTTCATTTCCCTTTTTGTAGTTCACTGTAGTTTAAGCTTTTGACATGTATGAGTTTGTATATAAGTTTCACAAAAACAGATCAATAAAATCTTATTTGCACCAAAGTCAGAAATTGTTCTTTGCCATTATTTTAAGATTTAAAAGAAGAATCTTTTCTATCCACACACAACATAGAGTTACTGGTATACGCTCTTCATTTCTCTCAGTTAGATTACTGTAACTCCCTCTTCTCTGATGTCACACAATCCTTTTTAACCCGTCTTCACTTAGTCCAAAACACAGCAGCTGTTAACAGAACAAATTCATTGGTCACACATTCCTCAAATTCACATTTCACTGCACTGGCTACCTGTTATACACAGAATCCTGCATGGCCGGGCACATGCATACATTTCTGAGATGTGACAGCCCTACTGTAGTGGTCGACATCTTTGTTAATTGGAAGGAACAGCTCTAAAACCAGATGTCATCCTTTAACGTTTTTCTGTAATTGACCTTTCAGAACTAAATTTAGTTATTTCTTCCTCTAAACCGTCAACCTGTCTTTTAGACCCAATCCCAACCAAGCTGTTTAAGGAATTCTTTCCTTTAGTTACCAGCTCTATATTAGATATGATCAATGTGTCTTTACTGACAGGCTATGTACCACAGTCAGTTAAAGTAGCTGTACTTAAACCGTAAATGTACTTCGGTCTTAGTGCTGCATTTGATACTATTGACCATCACATCATACTACAGAGACTAGAAAAATTACTTGGAATTACAGGGACTACTTTAAGTTGGTTTAAATTCTATTCATCAGATACTGTAGATCTCAGTTTGTACATGTAAAGTCCTCCATGCACACCATAGTGAACCATGGAGTGCCACAAGGTTCAATGCTTGGACCAATTCTCTTCACCCGATACATACTTCCTCTGGGTAATATTAGGAGGTAAGGCTCCATACATTTTCTTAGATGATACAGTTGTTTTACTTTTGATATTCACAAGACACTTACCTCTCAACTTATACTGCCATTTATTGACGATGGTGGCTTTTTACCAAAATGCATCTAAATCTGATCCTGCTCAGTTTAACACAGATTATAATACACTCTGCAGATTTGTCCTTAGTTGTTCTTTTTTATTCAACATTTTTTATTATATGATGCTGTAAATTGGCACTCACTACAAGAATACAGCAGCACAGGATCTAGCTTCTATTTATATGTACACACATCAACTTTCCACCTTTTTTAAAACAATATTTTGTGCCTATCACTTCAAACTACCAGTCAAATGAATTTGACTCATTTGACTGAATTCCAGTCAAATGTAATTTGTTGTTCCACATGTTAAAAGAGCGAAAGAGAGACATCTCCCTCTATCCCATTTTCAAGCCCAGCCCAGATGGCTGTCCATCACAAGCCAGGTTTTGCCCAAGACTTCTACCGCTTAAAAGGACATTTTTTCTTGCCACTGTATCTTTGCTAAATGTTGCTAAATGCTGTGCAACATAACAGTGAGTGAGGTCTTTTACCTGCTCTTCTTAAAAATTCTATAACAAAGAGGAACATCTTTTACCTGCTTTTTGTTATGTGTCTTGATATAACATTTGTTGTGAATTGGCTCTGTATAGCATAAAGATCGACCAGTAGCTTTTTTCAGTTCCCTGCTCCCAATGTGAAAACCAGAGGTGACCGTGATATTACAGAAAAAAACTCCCAAACTTTTCTTTACCTTCACGTTTTGATTTTTGGTGATGATAACTGGCCAAGAGTTATTTTGATTCCAATAAAAATCTTTATTTATACAGTATATTGTCTCTTTTGACAGGTGCCACCATTTTAAAACAACACAAATTTACTAACAGGTAAAACATTACCATTAATAAGAAAACAAACACTAACATGAGAATATTGTAAATAAG
This sequence comes from Labrus bergylta, assembly GCF_963930695.1. Taxonomy (NCBI): domain Eukaryota; kingdom Metazoa; phylum Chordata; class Actinopteri; order Labriformes; family Labridae; genus Labrus; species Labrus bergylta. Next base: position 20,571,639 of record NC_089215.1, on the reverse strand, counting down.
TGAAAAACACACTTGATACATAAAAGAAAAATCAAATGAGAGAAGATTTTAAAAAAAACAAGTCAACAGCCTTGACATCCAAAATTGTAAGTGGAAGTCATACTGATTATTGTTATAATAACAAATTAAGTAGCACCTTTAAGCTGACTTTACAAGTTGCCTTGACAAACAAAGCAAAATTAAGGCACCAAGAAGGCAATAATTAAGTGTTTAAAACCACTGGATAATCAAATTCACATGTCTTCACACTACATCATTAAGGTTTTTATATACAGGTAATTGTATGTCTGTATCTAATTAAAAAAATGTCTTACTGGTTTGTTTGCTCACGGGAAAAGTCCCCGGGTTGTTTTTTTTCCCGATGCTTACACCCAGCATTAACCTTGTTCTCAGGCCAAGTTACAAATGCTACAGGTGTTTATTGTTGGCAATGGTTGTTTAAGTTGAGCTGCAGCTAATTGATGCAGGTCGCAAGTTATTTGTTATCAGCATACTGAGCATCATCTGAGAGAGTTTAATTGTCTAATAGTTTGTAACAGTTTGTATAGCTTACTTTCACACAGATTTTGGGAGGTTTGAGGTTTGTGGATGCTGAATGACGGATAAAAAGCCTGAGGGTCAAGAAGTTACTAATATAACATGTGAGAATCTGAACTTACTTGGCGACATTGAATTGTAATTGGTAGGTGCTCGCAGGTTACTTCTTGGAGTTATGCAAATGAGACGGTTTTACAATCTCTCTCACTTGTCTGCTGAAAGTCTGGTCTGAGTGATCCCAGCGCATTTTGGGAATTTCTCATCCAAAGCTATCCATTTTAATAATTCAACTTTTCAAATTTGAACTTGATATTTACACTTTAGAATATTTAAGCGTCATTTACATAGCAGGAAAATACTGCTGATAGACTTTAGACACGATTTTTCTGGTCTATGGCACAGTCATTTCATCCATTCTAATCTTCAATGACTACTGATTTGGAACACCGCTTTGCATTGGGTGTAAGAGAGGGGCTGACTTTTTTGTTTCCATCAGTAAATTGAAAAACTGTCCACCTTTCTAAGTTGCAAAGTTACACCAGGACAGGAAAGACATGCCATCCATACCATCCACCATTTTTTCCTGTGAGAAAGGTTCAAAGTGTAATCCAAAATGTTTAACTTGATTAAAGTTCTTGAAGATTTTTTGCCTCTCATCCAATTCACAATCAGTTCTAGATGTTTTTATTTTGATTACTGGGCCTTTCAGGGAGAGGTAGGGGGGTAAATGACATACAGGCCAGATTCGAACCCTTGCTGCCTGCCCCAAGAACTGCCGCCTCAGCACATATGGCTCATTAAACCAACCACCCAGCCATCGACACTCCAGCTTCTTCTATTCTAAACTGACTGTAGGACGGAAATTGAATGAGAGCCCTTCGACTTTAGCATAAGTATTGAAAGACACCTAAGATGAGGCTTATATTTCAATCTCTGCCCACCAGTCAGTTCAGAACAGAAGATGAGAGGCGAAAGGACTCGATGAAGTTAAACTGAGTCCAGCTGTCTTCTAGACAAAACTGTGTGGACCTGGATGGCGAGAAATTTGTTTTCTAACCTACTTTTTTCATTTCACATGTATCATATCAACATAAAGGCATTTTGACCTGGTATCTATGACACATAGACTGTCCACACCAACAGAAACGTGCACGCCTGTAACCTACGCAAATAAGAAATAATGATAGTAAATCACAGCATAAGGCCACACGATACAATTAATCACCTGTAACAAGTTAGTAATAAAGTTGAAGTACACAAAACAAAGCCTGACAATTACAGATAGGGTCAGACAGGCAGACAAAATGGTAATCAAAGAGAGCGACTGGCATTGTGTTCATATGGCTTTACATGAAATCTGTCAGGTCACCTTATCAGGGTGAAAAACGTTCACGTGAGGAAACATGAAACACATTCCACAAACATAACCAAGGAGTGCCAAGATCGCTCAAAACACGTTGAAGGACATGGCAGGGGTGTTCTTTATTTTTCATTCATGACAGCCACAGTCATTTTGTAAGTAACCTCATTTTTTAAGCAAGAGAAAACAATGAGTAAGCACCAAAAATTGCAGTACCTCAAATGGCCACTGTAGGCTTGCTCCAAAAGTGAGTCAATCACCATAGATCACAATAAGAAATGAATGTAGAATACATTTCAATTTCATCATTATTGCAATATGAGTATTGGCAAATAACGCATGACTAAAGTATCAATCATTGCATTAAATAAGGTACTTTTTTTTTTTTAAAGGAGCAATATGTAAGATATCCACAGACTCAAATCATAAAATGACCTTACTATAACATCAGACATTAAAAGGGAACAAACTATGTTGAAGTGCTGGTTTCTCTGTCAACAATTTAGCAGCCAGTATGTCCTCCTTCTAAGTTTAGAAGGCAGGCGGTTGTAAGAAAAGAAAAGAAGAAGAAGAAGAGACGTTGATAGACTAGTCCTCCCAACCCAATTACCCCACCACCCAGGGATCCCATAAAACATCTTGACATGAACACATACCATTCAAGCAAACACGAATTAATAGGATTATGTTGATTTCCTCCATCATTCAAGAAATAGCCACATAACATACATGTATATGGGAGGACAAGGGAAGTTACTTATATACTGTATATACGTAATATTCAGACTGAGTAGTGAGCAGGCATGGATGTCATTAGAAGAGCTTATAAACATTTCACAAAAAGTAAGGAAATTTGTGTTTGGTAGATTAATTCTTTGTTGTAACAATGCTTCTTGGCAATACTTCTTTTACCGTCGGAAAGCTTGTTTATTTCCCTTTTAAATGGTGCCACATTTGTAAGGAACATGCATTTGAGGGATAAGCAGCAGAGCCGAGTATGTGGGTTGCGCCCATGAAAAACTTGCCAAATCTTCTCTGTCAGTGGAGAACCATTCCCTCAGCGACAGAGCATGTGGTTGTTTCCGATGTTAAGCTTTTCTTCATTTATGGTAAGCTCCATGGATAAGGTGTCATTAAGCAACAGCAAACATTCTGAGTGAGGTTCTCCTCTCTCAAAAATGCAGGAAAAGGTGCTTGATATATGTTCCCAAAACCTTTAAACCTCCAGGCACTGTCATACCATATGAACGTATCATGTAACTCAGACTGATTTTTTTTTAACATGAATATAAAAATATTAATATAAACTCTTCAAAAAAACGTGAGCTTACTTTTCCTTTCTCAAAAGTGAAACTGTTTTAATGGAATTTTACGGACTGTTAAACATTTGTTTTGATTTATGATCGAGTCAGGCCCCTCCCAGTGTCATCAATGTTTTTTTTGGACTCTCCCTTTAACGCTGGCATCCAACGTCTCATCTTTGTGAACAGAACTGAGCTGCAACAATTTGTTGTCTTTAAAAAAACACTGCGTGTATGGTCACGAAGACAACACGAGCATATTGTTAAGGTGCTTGATATATGTTCCCAAAACCTTTAAACCTCCATGCACTGTCAAACCATATGAACGTATCATGTAACTCAGACTGATTTTTTTTTTTAACATGAATATGAAAATATTTATTTCAACTCCTCAAAAAAAGTTTAGAAACGTTATTTCGGTCACTTATTCTGCCCCTTTAATATTATCTATTGGTGTTGTATTTTATATCGTTGGAAAGCCTTATTAGTCACCTTTACAGCGAGGTATAACTTGTAAGGAATGTTCTTCTGTTGGTATTCACTCCTGCTTTGAGCTTCAAGTGCTGTCAGGTGTGTTCCAGTTACAGGTGTATGACTGACACCTGATTGGCAACTAACTGACAGCACTTATGGAATCAGCTTGGGCATGCTGTTCATGCTAGACTTACCAACAAAGCCACACTGGTTGACCTTCTAAAACTCCTGGTAGAGGAATGGGATGCCATCCGACAGCAAAATGTGTCAAGGCTGACACTTCTGACTTCCCTAAAAGGGAACAAACTATGTTGAAGTGCTGGTTTCTGCCACATTTGTAAGGAACATGCATTTGTGGGATAAGCAGCAGAGCCGAGTATGTGGGTTGCGCCCATGAAAAACTTGCCAAATCTTCTCTGTCAGCGGAGAACCATTCCCTCAGCGACAGAGCATGTGGTTGTTTCCGATGTTAAGCTTTTCTTCATTTATGGTAAGCTCCATGGATAAGGTGTCATTAAGCAACAGCAAACATTCTGAGTGAGGTTCTCCTCTCTCAAAAATGCAGGAAAAGGTGCTTGATATATGTTCCCAAAACCTTTAAACCTCCAGGCACTGTCATACCATATGAACGTATCATGTAACTCAGACTGATTTTTTTTTAACATGAATATGTATATAACGTGAGCTTACTTTTCCTTTCTCAAAAGTGAAACTGTTTTAATGGAATTTTACGGCCTGTTAAACATGGAGCAATAAAGGTGCAATATAAGTGACCGAAATAACGTTTCTAAACTTTTTTTTGAGGAGTTTAGATATTAACAATATGCTCGTGTTGTCACTCGTGACCATACACGCAGTGTTTTTTTAAAGACAACAAATTGTTGCAGCTCAGTTCTGTTCACAAAGATGAGACGTTGGATACCAGCGTTAAAGTGAGAGTCCAAAAAAAACATTGATGACACTGGGAGGGGCCTGACTCGATCATAAATCAAAACAAATACAGTTTAATTTTTGAGAAAGGAAAAGTAAGCTCACGTTTTTTAAATGCCTCACTGCCGTGGCTGACACCAGGACCTTTCCAAGCTGTCACACATAGTTGATGCGCCACTGAACTTTGGAAAAGTCTTTGTCAGCTGTGACGACCCCTCCCATTTTGCTCCCACTCTGCCTGTCTGCTTTTGTGTTTCTTGTGTTTCCAGGTGATTGGAGGTGGGATGTGGGTGGAGCTAGTTATAAAGGTTAGTTATAAAGGAAAAAGTTACAAAGTTATTTAGGCCTGCCCAAGAGATGTGCTCACTCTCTCTCAGAGGGGCATGCTGAAAACATCAGTACATTCTTGTGTATTTTTGGAAGATGTTCATATATGTATATGTGGTACTTTAGTTAATTAAACTTTGAATGAGTAACTCTGTGTGGCCTCCCTCCTTTGTTACCTGCCATGAGCCAGGTGGTAACACAGCCCACCCAACTCTGCTGTACGAGCAAAAACTTTATCCATGCTTTGACCGACTGAGAATGGACATTCAGTGACCCTGAAGGAAGCAAATTAAGTTTTAACCCAGATCAAGAAGACTTTAATCCCTCTTGCACTCTGTAGCTGGGAGGTGTGTGGTTGCCTTTCTCTGTGCTCTACTTTCACAAAACATTCAGAACAATTAGTGCCAATGGGCTGGTAGTGGGGGATTGCATGTCCTCATAAGGCTTTTGCATCATTTGGAATTACCGTCAAAACAAGTTAAAGGCTTTTGGAAGCATATCTTTGCAGCATATGACAACACAATGAAAAATATTGTGTTTTTTTTTCAGCCATCAAAAAGTGAGACTCGGTGTAAATAATATGATAATAGCGTCAGGGGTTTACTGTGTTTCTGATTCAAACTAGTCAGGGTAATTTCATCTTGATGGTGCGCAATGCTAATTTTGGAAATACCACTTAGAAGAGGACATTTGAATCTGTTTGGAAGCAGGATGATTCAGAGAACCCTTTAAAAGCTGCTTCTCGCCCTGCATTTAAGTTTTATGAGTTGAGTTTTCGGCCCTCTATTTTACAGCCTTTACTTTTATGCCACACCAGTAGTGTTGGGTTCACTCAGAGTTTAGGTTTGTCATAACTATTAGAAGAATAGCCTTGAATATACAGTATGTGCATAAAAGATTCTTTCTAAGTGGAATGAACCCCTTAACCTGAATCTATTAGTTGTGTGACCAATAAGTCAATTAAAACTTTTTATGTATATAATCAAGACAATTTTAGCAATTTTATAGAGATTTGTATGATTCATCTAAAATACTTTTATCCCCTTTTCTTATAGCACCATCATGAGGTTGACATTTGTGATTTTGGGGTTATATTCTGTATTTTCAGTATTTGATATAATACCTAACTGTGTTGAATATAGTGTATTCATTGACCTCTCAGGATGACATGTAATAACTTCTCTGATCCATACTTTTCTTTAAGCACCATCCTCAGGTAAAATCATTGTTTTATTCCTTTTTTGGCATTACAAGAAAATATAAGTGAAACTAATACCATTACTTCAGGGCAAATACTAGCATGCTCATATACTGAACTAAAGGCCCTGACACATCAAACAGGCGGCAAAGAACTAGTGGCGACGAAGGCCGCCTGTGGCGTCGCCTCACGCCTTTGCCAAAAATTTGCACTACAACACGCCGCAAAGACTACAGCTGATGGCCAACCACCACGTAAGTTCTGCTCATGCGAGAGAGGAAATAACTCTGCATGCCAGCAGGCGGCGGTAGTCTGTTGTTGTGATACAAGAAGACCATTTTCACACTGCTGTCAGTCACCACTTAATTAGCCTACTAATCGAGAATAACGTCCGAAAGAAAGTTGAAAATGGCACTAGCGTTGTCAGACCTTGGTCTTTTAGTGAAAAAAAGAAGAGGCGGAGGCAACAAATAAGGAGAAACCACACTGATGGCTGAAAGCATGGAGCTGCACGCTTAATGGAGAGCTGGAGCTAAATGAAACCTCCAAACAGCCAATCAGAGAGATTCCTCTCACCGACTGCTGATTCAACATGCCGGACACACCGCAAAAACTAGGGCAACGACCGCTCACTGACGGTCCAACTAGGACCGACGGCTGATGATCTCCTTGGTGTGTCAGGAGTAGGTAAACATTATACCTGTGACCCTATGACCTGATGAGGAATTTGAAGTTTGTGATGATTATGGCGACCACCTTAAGACGAAGTGGGGTGATTTATTTCTAAGTTGTTAATTAACAAAATTAGGACGCTAACATCTCGTTGTGCTGTCTTTGTTGTTATCTGTATTTAATCCAACTTAGAGGAGCTGTAAAATCATTTTCTGCAATATTTAAGTGTTCCCTCATCTTCAAGCATTTCAGGATTTCGCCAGGTTCACGCAAGTGTCCCAGCCGAGTCCTAAAATATGGAAACAAGACACCATGTACAGAGTCTGTATGTAAGGTGAACGGTTAGCCATATCACAAAGCAAACTAAACACACCAGTTCAGTAAATAGCCTACAGAAACATGCTTGTGATTAACTCGTTAGCACGCAATGCAAAGTCTGTAGCCCATGTCCTTAGATTATTTTTGACATAGAGGAAATGTTTTGTTTTGCTGTGTTATGGTCTTTCCCTTAGTCATCACTGATAAGTGAGTACAAGGCGCCAAATTAGGGGTTGGTTTTAGCAGTTTTCAAACTGTCAGAAAAGCCTGTGACTCGACACCACATGTGACTGCAACCTTATCAGTTTTATGTTCTCCTTATAAAGTGTGAGCACAGAAAGATTAGCATGAGAGAAGTGATGGATCGGCTGTCATTCATTGGCAGTAAAGGAAATAGGATTGAGGTGTTTTCCTTCCAAGAAACAAAGTAACTGTGTACTCTGGGAGGGACTTTGTCAGATTAATTGTGTATGCAGAAAAAACAAGGAAATCTCAGGTGAATAAAGAGAAACGTCCTGACGATATGAATAGATAACCTCTGTTTGTTCTGCCCAAACACTATTTACAATCCCAGTTTTATGAGAATATGACAACTGTGTACGTGAGATTTTAATCTGCAGACATCAAAACAGACCCATTGTTGCACCCTTTGTGTGTGGGTGTGTGTGTGTGTGTGTGTGTGTGTGTGTGTGTGTGTGAACCAAGCCGTTATATTTACGATTTACGGTAAATGTGAGCCTGCAGGAAGTACCATGAGTAATGTTGAAGAAGGTAGATGACACATTCTGTTAAACACAAACTATCCCATCCCAGTTACGTGAAGTTACCCTTGATGCTTTGTAACACGATCAATCTTATTTTTTTCTGCTGGGAAGTTAACTTGTGCCTTTTACAGTAAAGTGGCATTTTCTTGATAAAAAATGGAACCAAAAGCTGAGAAGATGTTTGATCATTTGTTTGCTGATAACGAGATCATTAAGCTGGAACGACTGAGACGCACTTCCTTAAAGTATTTCAACTCACTTTTGACAGGAAAGTTCCCTCTTTGTATCTGAATTTGGTAAATCTATTTATAGCAGCACTTTCTTATTTTCTTTATGAAGTGTGGGAAAGTAGTTGTGTTGCAGGAAGGGGGATTTAAGTTTGAGCCTTTGTGCAGGATTCAGCGTTGAGGTTATTTTGAAATGTACTGATCTTACGGGCAGCAAAGGAAATGTTCATAACTCAGATTGATGTTATTTAAACCAGGGGTTCCCAAACTCTGCTATGCCAAGGACCCCCCACAGAGCAATAGCCTCTGGTAACTAACAATTACAGCACTTCAAAAGTCATGAGCAAGCTATCTGAGATCCTCAGCCTCAGCATTCACATGTGCCCAATCACTTAGCAACATTTCTTCATTACCCATTTCCAGACACCTCAAACCATTCATTTTAGTATAATTAACCATTGCTTAAAAAAAAGGATACCTTCAACCCTGATTCTTCTTTGTCTCCACATCCAGTCCCCTTTGTCTGCTTCACATCAGTATGTAATGTTGCTCTTTAGTTATCATTTGTCCTATATTTAAACATGTATTGTTTTTGTCTTCTATTCCTATAATGTTTTTTCTATTAACTGCAAACCACAATGTGCAGAATTTTTATTATAATAGACTTCAAAATAATGTGAACGTGTCTAAGGCTGAGAGTGATGGCGAGAGAATCATGCTGTTGGCGGGTTAAAGCCTTCTTAATAGAGAGCAGGTGCTGCCATCTACTGCCTACCTGGAGTCTCAAACTTGTCTATGATCAGTACAAATTTGAAACATTTAAACATAATATTAATGTGTTGCAGACTTTTTCACTTGACAGCATCAACATTTACAAAGTGAAACATAAATAAATGAGATATAAAGATGTTATATCTCTCTAAAGTGTGGGTCAGACTTATAAGTCAAAGTAAACCTGAACTAGAAATCTCACACAGTTACAAATCAGTCTGTAATGTGTTCCCAGTCTGATGCACAATCTGAATATTATCCAAAATGTGCTTCTAAATTGTTCACTCTTCATTTTAAATGTTATAGCTCCACCTTGTGGACTGAAAACCTGAGGTTGCCCAATCACCAGGACTCTGTTTTTTTAAGTATTTGGGAATCAACTGACTGTTGAAATAACAGGACATGTTTTTTTATATTCCAATCATAAATTAAAAGATGAAAGAAATCAAAAATGTACAAATGTTTCTATATTTTGTAATTGTAATCATGTTGTGTATTTAAAAAAAGATAATGTTCAATTCTATATAATACTGCATTGGACCAAAGAAGTGATTGTGAATTAATAATCAATGACAGATAAATGTTTAAATTGACCAGCTACTCAATAGTAAACCAATAGGTAACACTTTATAATAACCATCATCTATAAAGGGTAAATTGATAGTTAAAGGGATACTTCAGCCGTTGAAACATGAATCTGTATTGACATTGGGTCATATATGTAGTAGAAATGTGAAATAAATTTTGAAGTTGGTGCCTTCTTGGCTGAGAAAAGTTGAATCGCTATGAGCTGTTGGGGTTAGGAATCTCCCTGATTGGCTGCTCAGCTAAGCAAAACAGGAGAGCCAGTGCACGAGAAGAAATACGGAAGTGCCTCTTATATTTTTGTTACACTAATAAAAGACCAAGGGCTGACAACGGCAGTGCCATTTTCAACTTTTTATCAGGCATTAGGCCCACTGCATTTGGCACTCATATGCTACTAATTTGTTGCTGCATCTGCCGGCCTGACCTGCATATGCCACGACATATGAGTGAACCAGAACGGCATATGCCACTCATAAGCAACATATGCCGCGGCACATGAGTGGACCAGACCGGCATATGCCTCGGCACGAGTAGACCAGACTGGCATATGTCGCAGCATATGAGTGAACCAGAACAGCATATGCCACTCATAAGCAACATATGCCGCGGCACATGAGTGGACCAGACCGGCATATGCCGCGGCCTATCACTGAAACAGAAAGGCATATGCCGCGGCATATAAGTGGCATATGCCTTTCTGTTTGTGATAGGCCGCGGCATATGCCGGTCTGGTCCACTGGTCCCATAATCGGCATATGCCTCGGCACATGAGTAGCCCAGACCAGCATATGCATATGAGTGAGCCAGAACAGGATTTGCCATTCATGCCACTAATGTGCTGCGGCATATGCCTGCCAGAACTGACCTGAATATGCCACTCATAAGCGGCATATGCCGTGGCACATGAGTGGACCAGACCGGCATATGGCACTCAGCAGTGAAAACAATTGTCTTTTCGAATCACAAAAACTGTTTATTTATCTGCGTTGTTCCTCATCCTTTTCCGGTATCCCCTTTTTGGAATGACGATTATAGACTACATATAGCCCCTTTAACTTTCATTTTATTGTTTGTTAACAGTAAAATAACTATTAACTAAAGTTTATTAACTGTCAAGTTACCCTTTTTAGATGATGGTTATTATAAAGTGTTACCAAGTCTTGTCTTTCCTTCTCTCTCTTCATATGAATGTTTTTACATCACTGCATGTCACTAATTAAAAATATTCATTTAAAATTGCTGACCATATACTGTATCTTCCTTGAATTTCTTGAGCCCCCAAGCCCTACCTTAATGTTGGGTCTATGTAAGCGATATTACAATGAGTTGCCATTATTTTAAAATCAACAAAGATATCACAGGGTAACTAACGGATTTGTGAGGATGAAGGTTAGGTTACAGAGTAGCCTTTTGATACCAAGTAAAGTAATTCCTAAGATTTTTTTAATTATTTCAAATTGAGAGGAAAATCAATGAAAACCCTGCAGATTGATATTTTTTAATGATATATAAATATATTTAAAAACATGTTATCCTTGTTTTGTTTTTTTTTATCAATAAGCTAATAGAAAATGTAAGACCTGTACAGTGAACATGTTTTGGTTACTTATCAAAGTTTAACATTCACTTTGTGAGTGCCATACGGTAAAAATAAAAAACAAGTGTGTATGTTTTTTTTTCTTTTTTTAAGCTTTATTCATTGAAGTCCATCATCCTATGACTAAAGTGACACAGAGCTGTAAACATCAGAGCAGCTTGATATTCTCACAGGGATCATTCACATGTAAACATTTGCAAAAAGGGTTCACTAGTAGTTATTTGTTTATCTGTTAGAGCTCATTCTGACTGTAAGTTATTCTCTTTTAGTATAAAAAAAAGCACTCTGTATTACGCCCACGGTGCTTAAAAAAAAAACTTTAGAAACTTTTATTTAGTGGTTTTGTAATAATCTCGAGGATTATTGTCTAGAGTCTTTCTTTCCCTTTTCTTAATGTGAATGTGTGTGTGTGTGTGTGTGTGTGTGTGTGTGTGTGTGTGTGTTGAATTAGCGAGGCACTAGTCAGACTCCGCCCCAGAGACCTCAGGTGGGATCCTCTCGATGGATTCAGTGGACGAGCTCTGGGACCGCTGAGACTGAGAGGACACATTCTGTGATGCCTGAGGGCTGTCCGTCCCAGCATGCATCAGGGGAAAGTAGATGTCATCCATGTTTGGAAGAACAAACACTTTCTGTAGGACAAAAATCATGCATGTCAGAAAGGAGAAAAAAGCAGAGTCAATGATAGCATGTTGTTTTGTTTTAGCTTGTTCACCTGAAACTCGTCCTGCAGTTTCTTTTCAATCCACTCGGTCACATGACAAAAAGTCACCTCTCTCTCACCCAGTTTGGGACGGACATGCAGATCCAGCTTGGGGGGCACACAGAAGCTGTACCTATAGAGGAGATCACAACTCCATCAGATCTATTGCTATGTATTGAGCATTTTATTTCTGTTAGTTAGCCACCCCATGTTGTTTCAAAGACATGCTAAGACAGGAGTCCTTTATCTCATCCACGTAGTTACCCTAATGCCTCAGTACTTGCCATATTCTGTCTGTAGGCGGTGGTGGGATGTTGACGACCAGAGTCCCTGACAGCTCCTGGACCTCAACGGTGAGCAGCAGGGGTGTGTTGGACATCTCCTCAAACTTCTTCTTAATAAACTCGTTCTCTGCTGCCTTCTGGAAATACTTGGATTTGGCAATTTTGTCCACAAATTTCAAAATCTTCCTCCCCGTCTTTCCACCCCCTGTGCTGTTAAAGAGAAGGAGAGGAGAGGAGAGGAGGGGAGGGGAGAGGAGAGGAGAGGAGAGGAGAGGAGAGGAGAGGAGAGGAGAGGAGAGGAGAGGAGGGGAGAGGAGAGGAGAGGAGAGGAGAGGACAGGAGAGGATTAAAGTGAAAGTAGAATCCATTTGGAGCAGAACCAACACTATTTATAATCCAAGAACAATGAAAATTCACAAAACAGAAGGGCGGATGTAACACTTCATAGTGTTATTTACTAGAAGTCACACCTTCCCTCTTTGTATCTGTTTATTCATTGGTCATTTTTCCTAAATTACCTTAAATCCCCTTTTGAAATTGAATGAAAAAGAGTTGAAACCTTTTTAAATTAGTAACATTTACCCGTCAGAGCAAGGTGAAGATCCCTTCTCTCCCATTGGACCCTGAGGCTCAGAGAGGAGCAGCTCTTCCTCATCAGATGAACCAGCACTGGAGGACTCCTCATCGCTGTCGGCCAACACACTGAAGATTGGCCTGCAGCTGGGAGGAATAGAGAAGGTCAATAATAACATTAAGATAAGATGAACCTTTTTTTCTACTAGACATTTTACAATTTTATTGAGTTTTGCATTAGTTGATGCAGGACACCGAAGACATACTGTACATCCCAGCTGTAATCAGCCGACAGCCAGCTGATCGAGTCATTGTTACATCACACACGCACACCAATCACAGCTCATTGTCACATCAAGGCGGTCTATTTAAACACAACTTCTGTCTCACTGACCTCTGCTACACTGCTGCTGCTGGCAAAGCTTTGCCTCTACCACTCTACTGCCTTAAGCCTTTGGCTCCCCCTTGTGGAGGGGATTTAGCACTGCACTCACTGGAAACCTGTGAGCGTCCTTTGGGCAGAGCCTTCCAACTCCAAGCAAAAACAATCCATTTTGCAATAAAGTGGTTACATTTATGACGAGAGTGTTCCTGACTGAATTTTCTTAAAGAAATGAATTAAACCATGCAGACTTTAACACCTAACAGATACCTACATGGTCTAATGCACAGGTG